>NC_090447.1:593308184-593912533 GCF_031143425.1 Pleurodeles waltl
TCCAAAAGTACATCAACTATTGAAGATGAACGAGTATAAATCCTATTATTGAACTATATACTAATAGTTGTATCCAGTTATATACTGATCAGGACTTTGAGATTCCGATTTAGATTTTCCTGTTATGTGAAAATAATATTTTAATTTTCTATGATTTTCTATGAAAGTATTAAATCTCGAGGAGATTTCAAAGGTGAAATTACCTCCACCATAGAAATTTCACAGTGAAAGACCTTCTATGGTATGTTCCTGTCTGGATTTAGCAATTCCTCCAGAATTCACAGCAATTTCTCTTTCCATCAATCCGTAAATTAGTCCTTAAATGTTTAAATCAATTCAGTATAGAATTAAAGCGTAACTTTCTTCTGCAATGAGTATATTTTCTTCTTTCCTTAGGCATGAAGTCACTTATATATTTCATAATTTGCAAGAGGAGTGGCAGAAAGAAAAAATGTGATTGCCAGAAACTTTTAGTCCTCCATGATGTTGTGCAGAAGGACTGGTGCGTGCAGGGAATAATTATGCTTCAGAGTAAACAGCGAGGCGTTTTTGTCTTTGTTTACGACAACAAATTCACTAAATAACATAAACATAACGGTTTTAAGCCGGCAAATCAAATGTTTTACCTTACAAGTTAACTGCAAGCACTTTGGAAAATATTGGACAAATTATTTGTTTCCCTTGCATGGCACAAACGCCTTATGGATGTTTCTACTCACAAAGGAAATATTTCTCTGCTGGGTTTCTTTCTGCTTCAGTTGGTCCCTGCAGTTTAGTGCAGATTAATGTGTTCAGAGATTGATTGTAATAATTACTGCATTCTCTAATATATTAATCAAAGCAACACTAGATACTAAGGGGCAGATTTATGGAAAGTGGTGCTGCACTGAGTGCAGCGCCCCTTCCTCTGTGCCCCTTAGCACCCCCCCTACCGCCACCATGTGTGCGGCATATTTAAAATATGGCACGCCATGGCGCAGGGTAGGGGGCAATAGCATGATTTTCACTATGCTATTGGTGTACTCTGCAGGAGTAGCGCCAAAATATTGGCGCTACTCCTGCAGAGTACATAGGGCCCCATTCTAAAGAATTGAAGCCCCCTTTTAACGCCTGATCTTGAGCAGGCGTTAAAAGTGTTATAAAAAATGGTGCATGGAAATCTCATAGATTTCTTTATGCCATTTTTCTGGCTCCCCTAACGGGGGAACCCTCCCTTTACATTTGTTTTGTATGGCGCAGGCAGAATGTAGCGCAAAAAGTTACAGGGTGGCGCAATGAATTCATTGCGCCATCCTATAAATACGGAGTGGGGATTTGGGCCTTGTTGGGCCACATTAACATAAAAAATAATGACGTTAATGTGGTGCAAGGTGGCGCTAGGGCATTATACATAGGCCCCTAAGTAACAAAATGCACAATCAAGGTTTTTTGCGCATAATCGGCAACATTGTCTACGAACGTTTGTGAGTGTATGTTATAGAAGTGACAACAGATGTGAGACTTAAGCTAGACGAGGTTTGTGATCTATCACTACAAATAATCACACCTTATATTTTGAGGTAGAGCATACAGTATTTATTTTAATATTTTGCAAATTCTATGCAATTGGTCATAAGTGTCAGTACATATGTGTTTGTTTCAAAGCTTACCCTAGTAATGACAGTTGTAAGAGAATCTAACACACTGTGACCCTCGATCAAACATGCTACTTAATCCACGTGCACTCAGTTTATCGTAGAAAAAGTATGATAATCTGCGGGGACTACGATGAATACAAATGTGTCTGGAACACATGAGTGTGGGAGAAGACAAAAACATAATTAATACCAGATGTCATTTGCAAAGCAGGACAGACGTTTTACGTTTTCTGAGACAAACTGCTTACATGTCGAGGCAATGGGCATGCGTCCACTAGCCCTCCTTGACCTAAACATTTCATTGACATGATGGACAACTAAATCCTCCTCCTCCCCTTACAAGAAGCAATGGATGGATTGACATAATCCAAAACAAAATGACCATTTGTTGCAACAATGATGAGCATAAGCACCATTATTTATCAGTAGGCGTGGGCAGTGAAAAAGGACAATGAAGAGACATTGAATGGACAAAAAGGCAACAACTTACATGCTTACAATGAAGGAAGTTACTATTATTAGCTGATGATAACTTTTTGTCCTTTCAGTAACAAGAAATGACTATTCAGGGCAGTAGTAAGGTGCTCAAGGATTGGCATTTCACTTGTACGTGCATTTGTTGGACCCTTGGACTATTGCTTAGCAGAGAAGATTGTTTTTCGCATTGCTAATAACTTTCGCGCCATTTGATGAATTGCCACAAAACTTTCTGAAAGAAGTTAATTTCACTTTAGCACCATTCTGGAAAGTTTAGTGCTGTTCCATCAAGCGGGGTCCAAGAAAAAGGAGGGGTTCCAAAACTTTGTTTGTTAGTGGGAATATTTCTTCCAGGTCCTGCCTAGGGGATTAGGGAACAATTCCAGAGACTTGTGCGCCTATTGTACATGTCTCCCACTGCGAGGGTGAGGGCAGGCCCACTGATCTCTGAGCCCATCCCCGTGGCTAGAGGCACCCTCCAGGGATGCCATTCATCACTGCTGCTGTTCTCATTGGCAGTGGAGCCACTGGCAACCCAACTGTACCTATCGGGACCCGATTGGGGTATAGCCCTAGGAAACGGCGTTCATGTTGTCTCACTCTAAGCAGAGGACCTAGTATACCTAAAAGACATCTCTAATATCCCAGTACTGATAACGCACACACTGCAATAGTTCGCCAAGCTGTCAGAGCACTGGGTCGAATGAACAAAGTCGTGTGTGTTTCCCCTCTCCCACCACACTCCAAGACCTGGAGCTTCCCCGTTAACGCCAAAGCTGATCTGACAGCCACACACATTTCGATATCTGGACTTGCAAATATATCACGCAGCATCCGACCTCCTGGAGGGCAATCTGATGCATGCTGTAGCCTCCCCATGCACACAAATGGCCTTCTGACAGACAAAGCCCTTGTCTGTGGTGGGCAGGGTGGGGCTGCTTAAAATGGTAGCCCTACCTCAGCTATACATTTGCACTTCCTTTTCTCAATCGATGGAACGGATTGTTAGAAGTTTCATATGAGGCAAACCCAGATGCCGGGTGGCGCTACATAAACTGTACCAGCCTACAAATGGGGGAATGTAGTGATCCCTAACTTAAAAAATTATCTTGTGTCTCTTCTCCAGTGGGTCTCAAGATGGCTAGCAGCACGGCAACTTACAGACACTGCCATATTGCTACCAGCCTGGACTCACAACCATGTGCTTCGGCTGTTCCACCCCTGTAGCTGACCCCCTCTACATCAACCAATCCTCCTACTGGTGGCATACAGTTGCTTTCGGCATAGCCTAAATATTACTAAAACAGTGGTGCCCTATCCACCTGCTCTGGCACTGCAAGGCATGCCTCAATGGAACTGGTTTACTTCGGCAGCAGAACTGACTTTGTGGTGGGTGGTGGAGGTAATAATAGTGGAAGACCTGTATGAGGATGGTGCACTCTCAACTTACCGGACATTGACCGAAGCAACGGGCCTACCCCCTGGCCAATTTTTGCTGCATGCCTCCCTTATAGGCATTTTGCAACAGAGGTGGGGTGAGATCGCCAGTGAGCTGCGTCTGCACCTAACCATACAATACCTACATGTCATGGGAGTGGATTGACACTTAGGGGCATATTTAAGAAAAGGAGTGCTGCACACAGTGCAGCACCACTTTTCTTGAACCCTTTAGCATGCCCCTACCGCCACCATGTGTGCACTGTATTTAAAATATGGCGCACAATGGCGCAGGGTAGGATGCAATAGCTTAATTATGCTTTTAATGTTATCGATGTACTCTGTCTGCTCTGAGCAGGCTTTAAAAGTGTCGAAAGAAATGATGTTAGATTTCCTTGCACCATTTTTCCATTCCCCTTAACGGGGGAACGCCCCTTTTCATACATTATGCCGATGCACCCATAATGTGCATATTTATACTCTATTTGCGCCAGATTTGCGTCATTTGTTTTACGGAAATTCAGCACAAAAATAACTCCATATTTATATTTTGATGTTAGACCCGTCTAACGTCTAAATATTGGACTTTGCACCATTTTTTAGATGTGTGAACCTACAGTGCGTTAATGAGATGGAAGGTAGGCGTTCTCATCTGAAAAAGTGTGCTAACCCCATAGCCCCATATTTATCCTCTCTTGCTAAAATGATGCACGGGTGGGAGGAGGGGCTAAATAATGGTGCAAAGCTTGTTTTGCACCATTATTTAACACCTGGGTCAGACCAGGCGTTAGGGGACCTGTGGACCCATTTCCATAGTTGAACACCATAGAATGGGTCCACAGGTGCCCTCCTCAAGCCCCAACAACACCCCAACCCACACCAGAGGGACACTGGAGGATGGGGGACCCCATCCCAGGTACGTAGGGTAAGTATAGTTAAGTATTATATTTTTTTTTTTTAAGTGCCATCGGGCCCAACTTGGGGCCCCTTGCAATGCACAGGGGTCCCCTGTGCTGGCCATTGGGGTGGTGGGCATGACTCCTGTCTTTTCTAAGACAGGAGTCATGTGGTATGGATGATTTAGCGTCAGAAAATGATGCTAGGCTAGTTAGAGGCATTTTTTTTTGCCTCTAACCAGCCTAACATCATTTTTTAGTGCAAACCCCCTTCTCCCATACTGCCAACCACCCACCCCCCCCCCCCCCCCAGCTAACATCATTTTTTTTTTACGCAAGCCTACCCTTTACGCCGGCTTGCAGCATTCCATAAATTTGGTGCCCCGCTGATGCTCTGGAATGACACAAGCCGGCGCAATACTCTTTGACGCAAAACTGCGTGAAAAGTACAAATATGGGCAAAAGTTACAAAGTGGTGCAATGCAAGCATTACGCCACTTTCTAAATATATGCTGCAGCTTTTTTGCCCTTCTAACGCCTCCTAAGCGTAAACAAATTACACTAATGTGGCATTAGATTGGAGCTAGGGGCTCTTAAATATGCCCCTAAGGCTCACGGTGGCTCACTTGCTCACAAGGTGTGCACACAGCACCATCACTTTAGTCTGCGTGAGAAATGGGAGTAGCATCTTACCTGCACTTGTGCAGATAAGGACTGTCTAGTATATTGCAAAGTCACACAATTATCCCACGAAACGTATTGTTTAGGTTAATACAATTGTATATTGTACGTAGGGCGTATCTGACCCACTTCAACATCAACAGATACTTTGACACTTCAAATGCCAGTTGCCCATGCTGTGAATACGTTAATGCGGTCATATACCACATGGTATGGGTCTGCACACATTTGCAGTCATACTGGGATGGGATATTGCAGCACCTAATACATTGCACATACACAACCATCCCTAATACATGGGAAGTGTGTACACTATGCCTATACCACGGAAGCAAGAAACATAAGCTTACATCTCCATTCATTGATTTGGGGCGTCTGTTAGCTAAATGGCTGGCCACGTACAGGTGGAAGTCGCCAGACCCTCCAACCTTGATGGCTTGGCTTCACTCATTCATAAACAGGGCAGATGCTGAGAGTGTGGTGTTGCGATATGAAGACGCAATGGGAATACGCAGACACCCTATGGTCACTGGATGGGATGTACTGGTAGCGGGTCTAAATGCACACATTACAGGCACATAGCCACACATGGCAGGCGGTGATTCTAGCACACACAGAAAACGAAGGGGGCATGGAAGGAAACCTTTAGACATATACCTGGGAGACTGACTGACAGGTACTAGTGAATCAAGCATTGCCTCTGGGTGTTGTGGACATGCATTATTTAGTTGGCACCAATTCATCTCCAACATATAATAGGGAGCAGTATTGTAAAAAGATATGTGTAGATATGCCTGTTATTGTTTTACTGTTATCTATTCGCAGTTGGAGTAGGTTGTTCAAAATGTTCTGGTTATAGATCAAAATGTACTGTGTTGTTGCAAAGGTTGTTGACAACTGCCATGGTTATTATATGACTGGGAATTTATGCTAAACTACTTGTAGTTACTGATTTGCTAAGAATATGTGCCACACCAATACTGTCATTGTACTCACTGTCAATAGTCAATCGTGTAATGTATAACAACTCTACTAAAAACAACAATAAACAGACTAAAACAACAAAAACAATATAAATCCTTTGTTTATGGCACCATACTAATGTTAGAAATTGTGGTGTGCTCTAAATGATTTTACCCTATGAAAAATGCTGACTATGCTGGGATTTTATCAATCTTGCTTGAAAGAAAACTGCTCTCTTTTATGATTTTCATATATAGGTTATAGAAGGTGTTCCAGACCCTAAAATGACAGCATGTTTTCTATAAGTTCACACTACCTTCATCAGTTATGTGAGAACAAAGTATGAAATTCTGAGTACAATATGTACTTCCAACAGCAGTAGTAGGATGTCAATTGATTCTCCAGTGTTCTACTGCAGCTTCACACAATTTCTTAATGAACAATTAGAGCAATAACTGTATTCATGACTAAACTGTGTCAGACCTGAAGCTATCTTGATGAAATCAATGCTGTAGAACGTAAAGCAGTTATTTTTTAAATGGATAATGTGGTACAAGTCTCTTTTGTCGTTAGTGTTCTAGAAAGTTAAAATGAAGACACATTTCGTATGAGTTCTCAAATATCTCCCTCATTCATTTAAGTGAACCATTCTGACGAGGAGAGTGAAACATACTTTTAACACAAGCATCAGTGTGTCAGTTAACTCCCAGCATTTTGATGCAGCTTCCCACACTGATCAAATGAACACTCTAGCATTAGAGTGCTAATATGCTTTATTCATGACAGAAGTGTGGCACACCTGAAGCCATCATGATAGAATAGAAGATGTAAAACCTAAGCATTTCCATTGGAAAGGAACAAAAGGAGGGAGGTATTTTTGTCATAGAATTTAGGGTTAGTGCTCAAGAGAGTTAAAATGTGAACAAGGAACTGGAATGGTAATTATAGCACAATGGAGCATGCAGTGCAGGAGGGAAGGGGCATGGTCATGCACACGGACAACAGAGGGTAGGAAAAGTGGATGACCAGGAAAAGCAAAACTGACCATGTATAGTAGGCAGCCAGGGCAGAGCAATGGACAAGAGACGGCAGGAGGGAGGGCACAGGGACACACACATAGAGTTTCAAAAGCTTTGGTAATGTGCCCTGGGACAGGAGCAGCAAGCTAACCAAGGCACAGAGGCCAGCATTAGCAGGGGAAGCAAGCTGACCACGGAATGCCCCCAATGAAAAATCGCTATAGAAACTAAAGTCTATGAGTACAAGACAGCAATTCTGGCAGAGGAATCCACTTATTTTGTGCATACAATTATGGCTGCCAAAAAATCCTACAAGGAACTCTTCTCTACTGTCAAGATCAGGGAATGACCATGAGCTCTCAATCTCTTTGTGATAACATTGTATCCGCCTTTCAATCCAACGTGTTTGATATTTTTAACACCTCCTACAGCAATCAGGCACTGTCTTCTTCCCAGCGGAGCGAGGATGATGCCCCTGATTGAGTATTTATCTGGTTTTCCAATTTCTCCCCTCTACATACGGACCAAGTCCACAAGTTAATTTTAATTACTCAATCAAGTTCACATTTGGACCCTTGTCCTCCGAAGGTCCTGCAATCAGTCTCCAAAACTATTGCCATTCGTTTATCTCTTACCTTTAATGAAATGTTTCGGCAAGGCCACTTTCCTAAAGCTTTGAAAGTCGTGTCCATTTTGCCTTTGTTAAAAAAATCTGAACCTAATCCTTTATACTGTAATAACTATCTTCATATCTCTTCTTCCCTATCCCGCCAAGCTTGTGAAAATTGCAATAAACAAAGAACTGATATCCTTCAGGAAATCTAATTGTTTGTTGGATCATGCTCAGTTTGGATTTAGAAGCAATCACAGCACTGAGACTGCTCTGTTAACAGCTGCTGAAGAATTGAGGGCTATATTAGATCAGGCATGTGTGGCAGCATTGAGCGTGCTTGATCTGTCAGCTGCCTTTGACGTGGTCAATCACAAGGTTTTGATTGACCATGTCCAATCCCTCAGCATTGGAGTTCTCGCTCTGGACTACCTTAGGTCTTTACTTTCAGAGAAAGAGCAATTTGTAGCCTTGGATAAATTCACCTTTAGCTCCTTTTTCCCCTTGCGGAGTCCCCAAGGCTCTTTGTTAAATCCTACCCTTTACAACCTTTATGTGACCCTGTTAGCTTCATTGATTAAATTCTTTGGGTATTTTGTAGTCAGCTATGCTGATGATACACAGAATGATGTCTCCTTCTCAGGAAACAAGCTTTCAAATGATCAGCAAGAGGCCTCAACCAAGTGTCTCTGCTACATGTGCCAGATCAGTCATTGGATGTCAAATAACTTTTTAAAACTAAACACTAGCAACACTGAAGTCCTGCTTCTAGGGAACAACAATTTGTTCTTGTCTCCAGACTGGTGGCCTCCCGATTTGGGCAGTCTTCCTGTCCCAGTATCGGAAGTAAAAAATGTAGGTGTCCTCTTTGATGATCAACTTTCATTTGAGAATCAAATTAATTCAGTCACTTTCTCTTGCTTCCTCATTCTGAAAACTTGTAGAGAGGATATTCCATTTATTAATTTAGATTTGAGGAAACTAGTAATCACTGGACTCTTTCTTTTGAAGTTGGATTACTGTGATGCCCTGTATATGAATCTTAAGAAGTGGGTATTGAATAAACGTCAAATTTTGCAGAAGGCCGCAGAGTGACTCCTTCTAGGAATCCCAAGAGGTCAATCAATGTGCAAGGACTTGTCCATCTCCATTGGCTTCCTGTGCACAAGCACATCCATTTTAAAGTCCTTTGTATAGCATTTAAAGCTCTTCATGGTCTTAGATCACAATATCTAAAAGACAAATTAATTTGGTATGTACCAGCAAGATCATTAAGGTCATCTTCAGCTCATAATCTGTTAGTCCCCCAGATTCAGAAATCCTGATGGGGTGGATGTAGCTTTATCTACGGGACTTCCAAACTGTGGAACTCCCTCCCTACAGATTTGAATAACTGTTCGTCCCTTCACTGCTTTAGGAAAACACTTCAAACTTGGCTTTTTAATCTCTGATTTTAGGATTTCACCTTCTTCCTCTTGTATTCTGGCTGTAGTTAGCGCCATGACACCCTTGGGTATATGTGCGCTTTATCAAATATAATTTCATTTCAATGCAGGTGGGAGGGGATCGGTGCACACAGACAGAGAAAGGAGGGTGATCAGAGGAGGGTGACAAAGTGGCAAAAAGCTGACCACAGATGACAGGTCTTCATGGGCATGGGCAGCAAACTGACCCTGACTGGCAGGATAGAGGCAGCAGGGACAGCAAGGAGACCATTAAAGGCCAGTTGGCATGGGCAGGGGGAGCAAAATTGACCATGGAGGGAATGTGAAAAGGGGTAAGGGCACTCACGTGGATTCTGGAGGGCAGTGGGAGGATGACTGAGGCAGGGGCAGCAATCTGACTGCAGAGGGGAGACCACCATGAGCAATGACTGCAAGCTTACCACAGACAACAGGTGGGAGGGAGCAGAGGCACACAAATGAAGAATGGAGGGCCATAAGGAGGGGCACAAGGGGCCTCAAGCTGAAAACAAAGGCCAGTGCTGGGAAAGCACAATGGACCACCAAGGATAAGAGGAAGGTGAAGGGGCACACATACAAAAAGGGGGCAATGGGGTGAGGCAGCAAACTGACCACAGAGGGCAGCCAGGAATGGTAGAAGCACCACAACAGACCACATGGGGCAAGAGGGAGGGGGCAGGAACAGTGAGGACATAGGGCACCTTGGTAGAAGGCAGAGGCAGCAAGCTGGCCACAGAGCACAAGTTGGCCTGAGCAGGGGCAGCAAGCTGACCATGAAGGGCAGGCAAGAGTGGGCAGGGTAAAAAAAGATCGAGAACGGATGTAGTAGGTAAGAAAGATGTAAAGGCAGCAAGCTGACCATTGAAGCCTGGCTGCTGTGAGTTGGACACCAATAGTTGGGCTGGGATAATCCCTTATACCATGTTTTCATATTTTACTTGGAACCCTGGGGAAATGTAAAAATATGAACACATTTTAAACATTTTAAAATGTTAAACATTCTAAAAAAGGTTATTTTTAGAACCAGGTTTTCTGGTTAAAAAATAGAAAAAAATAGTTTTGTTGGTCATGTCTCTCATTTTGTGCAAGTGTATCATGATAGTCTGCTATAGCAATTAATTCAAAATAATGAAAGATACATCTCTTGTTATAATTGAAGCCAAACCCTTATAATACTAGCTTTCCACTGGATTAACAAAGATTTTGTTTCATGTTGTGTTACTTTTCAATGCAGATCCAACACAAAATTGAGATTGGTATTTGTTTTACCTGGCTTTTTGACAGGGTCATCCCCAAACATTTTGCCTCCTTCCTCCTATTTTTTCTGACCTGTTGTTGTTGGCTTTTGACCTCTGGGCACTTTTACCACTGCTAACCAGTGCTAAAGTGCATATGCTCTCTGTGTAAATTGTACTATTGATTGGTTTATCCATGATTGGCTATTTAATTTACTTGTAAGTCCCTAGTAGAGTGCACTACATGTGCCTAGGGCATGTAGATTAAATGCTACTAGTGGGCCTGCAGCACTGGTTGTGCCACCCACTTCAGTAGCCCCTTAACCTTGTCTCAGGCCTGTCATTGCAAGGCCTGTGTGTGCAGTTTCACTGCCACTTCGACTTGGCATTTAAAAGTACTTGCCAAGCCTAGAACTCCCCTTTTTCTACATACAGGTCATCCCTAATGTGTGCCCTAGGTAACCCCTAGAGGAGGGTGCTGTGTAGGTAAAAGGCAGGACATGTACCTGTGTAGTTATATGTCCTGGTAGTGTAAAACTCCTAAATTCGTTTTTACACTACTGTGAGGCCTGCTCCCTTCATTGGCTAACATTGGGGCTGCCCTCATACACTGTTGAAGTGTCAGCTGCTGATCTGAAAGGAGCAGGAAGGTCATATTTAGTATGGCCAGAATGGTAATATGAAGTCCTGCTGACTGGTGAAGTCGGATTTAATATTACTATTCTAGAAATGCCACTTTTAGAAAGTGAGCATTTCTTTGCACTAAAATCTTGTTGTGCCCTTCAATCCACGTCTGGCTAGGTTTAGTTGACAGCTCCTTGTGCATTCACTCAGACACACCCCAAACACAGGGTACTCAGCCTCACGTGCATACATCTGCATTTTGAATGGGTCTTCCTGGGCTGGGAGGGTGGAGGGCCTGCCCTCACACAAGGACTGCCACACCCCCTACTGGGACTCTGACAGACAGGATTGAACTGAAAGGGGGCTTGGTGCATTTCTTAGACACTCTTTGAAGTCACCCCCACTTCAAAGGCACAACTTAGTATAAAACAGGGCCTCTGCCCTACCTCATCAGACACTTGCTGGAAAAGAAACCTGAACCAGAAACTACATCCTGCCAAGAAGAACTGCCTGGCTGCTCAAAGGACTCACCTGTCTGCTTTTCTAAAAAGGACTGCTGCCTTGCTGTTGGCCTGCTGCCTTGCCGAACTCTTGTCTGGCTGTAAAAGTGCTCTCCAAGGGCTTGGATAGAGTTTGCCTCCTGTTCCCTGAAGTCTCAGGACCAAAAAGACTTCACTTTTTCACTTGGATGCTTCGTGCGGTGAAATTTTCGACGCACAGCTTGTTCCGCGACGAGAAAAACGCCGCACACCGACGCTGATCGACGCGACGCCTTCGGGACGACCGGAACTTCAACGCACGGCCTCGCAAGGACAACGCCGCCCGACCTCCAGAGGAGAAATCAACGCGACGCCTGCCGTGAGTGCGAAACTTCGACGCGCAGCCCCGCAGAACGACACGCAGCCGGAAAACAAGCAGGAGAATCCACGCACAGACCCGGGACATCTGGTAATCCCCGCGATCCACAGAAAGAGACTGTCCACGCGCCGGAAAATGACGCACGACTTCCCTGCGTGAAAAATAACGACGCAAGTCCGTGTGTGCTGGGTAGAAATCGACGCACACACCATTTTTCCACGTATTTCTTCTCCTGTGGCCCTCTGAGGAGATTTTCCACCAGAAACCAGGTACTTTGTGCTTGAAAGAGACTTTGTTTGCTTTTTAAAGACTTAAGACACTTTATATCACTTTTCAGTGATATCTTTACAAATTCATATTGCATCTTTGATCGTTTTGACCTGCAAATACCCAGATAAATATTATATATTTTTCTAAACACTGTGTGGTGTATTTTTGTGGTGTTATATTATGGTATTGTATGATTTATTGCACAAATGCTATACACATTGCCTTCTAAGTTAAGCCTGACTGCTCGTGCCAAGCTACCAGAGGGTGGGCACAGGCTGATTTTGGATTGTGTGTGACTTACCCTGACTAGAGTGAGGGTTCTTGCTTGGACAGAGGGCAACCTGACTGCCAACCAAAAACCCAATTTCTAACAGTATTTATAAACCAACACAATTCACATTTTGTGTTGGTTTGTAACCAAAAGTAACGCACAGCAGTGGTATGCAGTGCTGTAGGAAAGTACCCTCTTTCTTGACACTGTTACCCTCTTTTTCTGCCTGATGTGAGTGTGCTTGACTGTGTTCACTGGGATCCTGCTAACCAGGACCCCAGTGATTATGCTCTCTCTCCCAAAACTCTGTATTTCATCCACAATTGGCAAACTAGTGCCCTTTTATAAGTCCCTAGTATATGGTACCTAGGTGCGCAGGGTGTTGGGGTTACAGGGGATTCCTATGGGCTGCAGCATATATTTTGCAACCCATAGGGAGCCCATGCAAAGGCTTCTGCAGGACAGCCATTGCAGCCTGCGTGAAAAGGTACAAACACGCTTTCACTGCCATTGTTCACTAAACCAGGTTACTTATAAGTCACCCATATGGTAGGCCTTCTATCCCAGAGGGCAGGGTGCAAAGTACCTGTGTGTGAAGGCACCCCTGCACTAGCAGAGGTGCCCCCATGAACTCCAGGCTCAGTATACCAGACTTCATGAGTGCAGGGACGCCATTATATGTGCGTACTGGACATAAATCTCTACCTATGTCCAGCTACATAATGGTAACTCTGAACATAGCCATGTTTGGTATCAAACATGTTAGAATCATACCCCAAGGCTTTTGCAAGCATTGATTGTATGATTCCATGCACTCTGGGGACTCCTTAAAGGACCCCTAGTATTTGCATTTCAGCCTTCTGAGGGTTTCCAGGCGGCCCAAGCTGCTGCCACCTCCCAGACAGGTTTCTGTCCTCCAGTTGCTTGAAACAGTCGAGCCGAGGAAGGCAGAACAAAGGATTTCCTTTTGAAATAGGTGTTACAGGTTCGGGAGGGGTAGCTTCCCCAAGCCATTGGAAATGCTTTGAAGGGCACATTTAGTGCCCTCCTTTCATAAACCAGTCTACATAGGTTCAGGGACCCCCAGTTCATGCACTGGCACAAAACTGGACAAAGGAAAGCAGAGTGACCACTCCCCTGTCCATCACCATCCCAGAGGTGGTGCTCAGAGCGCCACCAGAGAGTCCATGGGTTTTGCCATCTTGGATTCAAGGTTGGCAGGAAACTCTGGGAGCATTTGAGTGGCCATTGCCAGCAGGTGACTTCAGAGCCCTCCCCTGATAGGTGTTTACATGGTTAGGTGGCCAATCCCCCTTTCAGGGCTATTTAGGGTATCTCCTTTTGGTGGTTCCTCAGATTTGGATTGCAAGACTCCAGCAGGAATCCTCTGCATCCTCCACTTTAACATCTCACTGAAGAAACTGAATATGGACTCTCCAGGAACCTACAAGCTGCAACAAAGAAGCAAGACGCCTCCTGCAACATTGCACCTCCGGCTATTTCCAGCAACTGCAACATTTTCCTGGTTGTGCATCCTCTGAGGACAGCCCTTCTTCATCCTGCACCAGAAGGATGAAGGAATCTCCCTTGGGGTGAAGGAGTCACTCCCCTGCTTCTGCAGGCAACAACTGTGAGGATGACTGGCTGCGTGGATCCCCTCTCCTGCTGAGCTGCTTGGATCCTGCATCATGGGTGATAGACTGAAGTGGTGCTGACGGTCCTCTCTTCTAACTTTCCAACATTGGTGGAGATGAGATCTTGCCTCCCCACGCACAACAGTATCCCTGTGCACAGTGTCTTTTGCAGTTGCCAAGGCTTGTTGGCATCCTTCTTTCAAGATCTTTGTGCATCTTGAAGCTTCCGGCCCACAGCTCTCTATCCTGCGACGTACAGCTATCGGAGTGGTTCTCCAGCGGCATGGGAGCCGTTTTCGTAGTGCTTCATGGGCCTCTTCTGCAACTTTCTTGTCCTCGTCCTCTGGGACACCTGTTTGTGATGCCTGGTGCTTTGTGGGCTCTCTGTGTTGTTGAGGGCCCCCTCTGACTCACCCTCCTGGATAGAGTCCACATGGTCCTTCCTGGTCCCCTACAGTGCCATTTTCCGTTAATCCTGTGCTTTGCATGAGCCAAGGCTTGTTGGCGGACTCCATGATGCAAACCTGACTGAAATCCTCCATCCGACATGGGACATCACTTGCACCCTCCAAGATCCTGACTTCATCTTCTTGGTGCAGTACTGACTTTTCTTCTCCACCGTTGGTTGTCCTTTTGCACCTTCTTCCGGGTTAGCAGGGGCTCCTGTTCTTCCTGGACTCTTCTGTGCTTCTTAGACTTGGTCCCCTTCTTCTGCAGGTCTTCTTGACCAGGAATCCACTGTTGGTGTCTTGCAGTCTCTTCTGGGCTTTGCATAATTCTTATTATTATTTCTGTGTGTGATCTGGGAAAATTACTGTGATTCAGTCCTGCTTTCCTGGTCGCTGGGGTGGGTTATGTTACTTGGCTTTGGGCTTTTCTAGTACTCCCAACTCCCCTCTACACATTACACTTGCCCAGGTGGGGGACCGACTTTTGCATTCCACATTCTTAGGATATGGTTTGTGCTCCCCCAGGCCCATTTCTAACTATTGTGATTATCACTAATTGCACTGCATTCTAACTTTGTTATGCATATTTCTACCTACTAGTGTATATAATTTCTCTATTACTTACCTCCTAAGGGAATATAGGTGGTCATTACAGCCCTGGCGGACGGTGTTAAAGCGGCGGTAAGACCGCCAACAGGCCAGCGGTAAAAGTTTTGCAATTACGACTGTGGCGGAAACCGCCAACAAAGACAGTCACTTTAACACTCCGACCACCACGGCGGTGCAAGCAAACAGCGCGGCGGTCACTGCCAACAGACAGGCAGAAGACAATGTACCCCCCACACTATTATGACAGGCCAATCCACCACCTCTTCCGGGGCAGATTCACAGCGGATAAAAACACGGCGGAAACAGGAATTTCGAAGGGAAAACGCTCACCTCTACACACCCCACGATGAACGAGGACACCATGTACCCGGAACTCCAAATTCTACCTGCAATAGTCTTCCTGCTCCTCTACCAGGAGCACCAACGCCGGCGGCAAAGACCACGGTGAGTACTGCACCTCCGACACAGGGGAGGGAAAAAACAGGGACATACACACGCAACACCCCCACCCCCACCCTCACCCAATACAACACACACACTAATGCATATTAATACATCACAGTTACACCCCCCAATCCCCCCGGAAGAATGCAAAGACAATAGAAAATGAGTGTAACCATTGTAATATCTTCAAATCAAGTAGGCAAAAATATATATATATATATATACACCATTTACAAAATATATACCAAGCATGGTAGTCCAGGTAGTGCTCCAATTAAGTCTGTGGGACACTGGGCCCACACGGTATGGGCGAGGCCCACACAAGATCCCCGACCATGACAGAGAGAAAACTGCAGGGGCATCAGACAGCAACTAAACAGGCACCTCAGGGGGAGGGAAAGGGGGGGCACCTCAGCCGGTTGAGTGCACGACGCCAAATCCACGAGGGTGGCACATGCCCACTGTTCAATCCTGTGGAGTGCAAAGCCACAGTCTCTCAAGTCTCTACAGTGGGTGGTCTGCCCACTGTTCCATCCTGGGGAGTGCAAAGCCACAGTCTCTCAAGTCTCACAAGTGGGTGGTCTGCCCACTGTTCCATCGTGGGGAGTGCAAAGCCACAGTCTCTCAAGTCTCTACAGTGGGTGGTCTGCCCACTGTTCCATCCTGGGGAGTGCAAAGCCACAGTCTCTCAACTCTCTACAGTGGGTGGTCTGCCCACTGTTCAATCCTGGGGAGTTCAAAGCCACAGTCTCTCAAGTCTCTACAGTGGGTGGGTTGCCCACTGCTTTATCCTGGGGAGTGCAAAGCCACAGTCTCTCAAGTCTCTACAGTGGGTGGTCTGCCCACTGTTCCATCCTGGGGAGTGCAAAGCCACAGTCTCTCAAGTCTCTACAGTGGGTGGTCTGCCCACTGTTCCATCCTGGGGAGTGCAAAGCCACAGTCTCTCAACTCTCAACAGTGGGTGGTCTGCCCACTGTTCAATCCTAGGGAGTTCAAAGCCACAGTCTCTCAAGTCTCTACAGTGGGTGGTCTGCCCACTGTTCCATCCTGGGGAGTGCAAAGCCACAGTCTCTCAAGTCTCTACAGTGGGTGGTCTGCTCACTGTTCCATCCTGGGGAGTGCAAAGCCACAGTCTCTCAACTCTCTACAGTGGCTGGTCTGCCCACTGTTCAATCCTGGGGAGTTCAAAGCCACAGTCTCTCAAGTCTCTACAGTGGGTGGTCTGCCCACTGTTCCATCCTGGGGAGTGCAAAGCCACAGTCTCTCAAGTCTCTACAGTGGGTGGTCTGCCCACTGTTCCATCCTGGGGAGTGCAAAGCCACAGTCTCTCAACTCTCTACAGTGGGTGGTCTGCCCACCGTTCAATCCTGGGGAGTGCAAAGCCACAGTCTCTCAAGTGGATAACAGTCTCCACTGGTTCTGGAGAGGGCCTTGTGCCCAGAGTGCTTCATCCTGCTAAGGACAGAGGTAGTGGATGTAACTCTCCACTGGTTCTGGAGGGGCCCTTGTGCCCAGAGTGCTTCATCCTGCTAAGGACAGAGGTAGTGGATGTATCTCTCCACTGGTTCTGGAAGGGGCATGGTTCCCAGAGTGCTTCATTCTGCCCGTGACGGACTCAGTAGCGTCAGTGCCCTTGGCGCTCATGGGCCAGCGGTGATTGAGGCGGCGGTGCCCTGTTCAGCGGTGCTTGAGACGGCGGTGCCCTGTTAAGCGGTGCTTGAGGCGGCAGTGCCCTGTTCATCGGTGCTTGAGACGGCGGTGCCCTGTTCAGCGGTGCTTGAGTCGGCGGTGCCCTGTTCAGCGGTGCTTGAGGCGGCGGTGCCCTGTTCAGCGGTGCTTGAGTCGGCGGTGCCCTGTTCACCGGTGCTTGAGGCGGCGGTGCCCTGTTCAGCGGTGCTTGAGATAGCGGTGCCCTGTTCAGCGGTGCTTGAGGCGGCCGTGCCCTGTTCAGCGGTGCTTGACACGGCGGTGCCCTGTTCAGCGGTGCTTGAGTCAGCAGTGCCCTGTTCAGCGATGCTTGAGATGGCGGTGCCCTGTTCAGCGGTGCTTGAGGCGGCCGTGCCCTGTTCAGCGGTGCTTGACACGGCGGTGCCCTGTTCAGCGGTGCTTGAGTCAGCAGTGCCCTGTTCAGCGATGCTTGAGGCGGCGGTGCCCTGTTCAGCGGTGCTTGAGATGGCGGTCTCCATTGCAGGGACTCAGCTGCTTCCGCTCCATTGGGGTCCAGCGGGGCTTTTGCTGGCGGTCCTTCATAGCCCAGCTGGGCTTTTGCTGGCGGTCCTTCATGGCCCAGCGGGGCTTTTGCTGGCGGTCCTTCATGGCCCAGCGGTGCTTGTGCTGGTGGTGGCCTCCTGGGCAACTGGGCTTGTGCTGGCGGTGGCCTCCTGGGCAGCTGGGCTTGTGCTGGTGGGGCCTCCTAGGCAGCTGGGCTGGTGCTGGCGGTGGACTCCTGGGCAGCTGGCCTTGTGCTGGCGGTGGCCTCCTGGGCAGCTGGGCTGGTGCTGGCGGTGGCCTCCTGGGCAGCTGGGCCGGTGCTGCGGTGGCCTCCTGGGCAGCTGGGCTTGTGCTGGCGGTGGCCTCCTGGGCAGCTGGGCCGGTGCTGGCAGTGGCCTCCTGGGCAGCTGGGCTTGTGCTGGCGGTGGCCTCCTGGGCAGCTGGGCTTGTGCTGGCGGTGGCCTCCTGGGCAGCGGGGATGATGGCGGTCTTCTCCGCCGTGCTGCTCTTCCCAGACTTGGCGGGTTTCTTGTGGCCCTTCCCCACCTTGGAAGGTGTCACAGCTGACTCCACACTCCCACCGGGACCCCTGGGAGTGGCTTTGGTGGCTGGAGTCTTCCCCCTCTCCTGCCGGGCACTGGCCAACTTCTGATGCTTCACAGGTGGGGGACTGTCTGTGCTGTGGCTCCGTGCCACACTGGCTGCCCTGGTGGCCGGTGCACTCCAGATTCCTGTGACTATAGGCACCACTGGTCCCGGAGATGTTGTGGCTGTGGTGCTAGTTAGGGACCTATGAGACGGACGGGGTGGGGGAGGTGTGGGAAAGAGGTCAAGGTAGGACAGGAAACGTTTTTTTGACTCACTGGGATGGGTAGCTGGTGGGGGTTTGGGAGTGGAGGAAGAGGTTGTGGTTGTAGGAGGTGTTCGTTTGCTGACTTTGGGTGAAGGTGCATGCGCTGGAGGCTGTCGTGAGGTGGATGGCTGTTGGGTGGGTGTGTGCCTGCGTTTGTGTATCTTCAGAGGGGGCGTCACAGACACACTGGGAGAGGACACAGGGGACGTGTGAATGGTAGTGGGGGTGGTGACTGCAGGTGAGCGGGGTGTGGTGGTGGGTGCGCTGGAGAGGGACGTAGTGGCTGTAGAGGTAGTGCATGCAGGTGTGAGTGTAGACGAGACAGGGAGGGAGGAGGGAGATGAGGAGGAGGGGACACAGTGGAGGCAGTGTGTTGCATGTGTGTGATGCTTGCGTGAGTGCCTGTGGGATGTGTGGTGCTTATGTTTGCCTGAGCTTCCCTTGTGCGTTGACATGTGTGCATGCTGGTCTGTAGGTGTGCTTGGGATAGGCTGAGGTACAGGGGCTTGGGTCGGGGTGGAGGAAGTTGGAGGGGAGAGGCTAGACACAGGGACAATGGCTGCCATCAGTGCTGAGTCTGAAAAGCTCGCTGAAGGGCCACCCGACCAGAACGAATGCCCTCCAGGAATGCATTTATTTGTTGCAACTGCCTTTCTACACCCTGGATGGCATTCAAAATGGTAGACTGCCCAACCTGAGGTCAATGGCCTCCTCACTGAGGGCAGCAGGGGTGACTGGGGCAGGGCCTGAGGTGCCTGGTGGTGAGCGGGCACGGGGCGAATGCTGAGGGGCTGCTGGGAGGGCATTACTGGAAGGGGAGGTGGCGGCTGTATATGTAGATGGGGGGGCACAGATGTTGCCGCCACCACAAGGGAGCTCTCATCAGAGGACGAGTCCGTGTCACTGGTCTCAGCTCCTGTCCCTGCCGTGGAGCTCCCCTCGCCCTCCGTCCCACTGGTGAACTCCGAGTCCGTAGTGTGGCCCTCCATGGCCATGTGGGATGCAGCTCCCTCATGCTCCGGTGCCACTGCTCCTCCGCCTGGTGATGCTAATGCACACAAGAACAGGGAGACCACAAAAAGGGGGGGGGGACAGAAGAAAGACATGTTGAGCGCATGCATTACCGCTACCGCTGGCGGACACAACAGACACAGAAGCCCCCTGCACTACGCCGCGCTCTTGGGATCCACTGTTTAATTCCTGGGAAATGGCCTACAAGGCAAAGGACGACATCTGCAGACATAGATGACACAGGGGCATGACTAGGTGTACTTGGCACTCTACAGAGGTGGGCTGGGGTGCCACATGGCCTGCCTTACGCAGGAACCTTGCCTACTAATCTCGCCCTGGCCTAGGGAAACCCACAGCCCACCTCCCCCACCCAGACCCCTACACTGCGCGCAAAGTCAGCTGAATGCGAGTGTACTCACCCCCTTGTGTCTGCTGTGATGCCCTCAAGCGCCCATCCAACTCCGGGTACGCCACAGCCAGGATCCTGAACATCAGGGGGGTCATGGTGTGACGAGCACCCCTCCCACTTTGGGAGGCCATCCCCAGCTGAGCCTCCGCCGTCTTCTTGTTCCAGCGGCGAATGTCCTCCCATCTTTTCCGGCAGTGGGTGGTCCGTCTGTGGTAGACCCCCAGGGTCCGGACATCCTTGGCGATGGCATGCCAAATATCTTTTTTCTGTTGGGCGCTGACCTACATGATTTGTACAGGGGGAAGAGATAGTAATTACCAACTGCACCGTTAAAGTGATTGGCCCCCATCCCTAATCTTGCCATGTGGCACATGCACTCACCGTCGTTTCATGCACGCCGCACTCTCGCCCCTTCCTTCTTCCATCCACCCCTCTCCACACAGGCATAGCCCATACACCATGCTCCCAGTGTACTTACCTGTTTGTCTGGAGGACCGTAGAGTAGCGTGTACTGGGGGAGGACCCGATCCACAAGTTTCTCCAACTCCTTCGATGTGAAGGCAGGGGCCCTTCCCCAGACACTCGAGCCATTGTCTCTTCCAGACCGAGGTCACAGCAGCACTTGCAGTGTAGGTTCTCTCCTGTCGAAGATCAGGTATCGAGTGATTGAACAGATAGAAAATGGTGGTCACGTCCGCGGCGGTGCGTACCGTCACCGCCGGCGTACATCGTCATTGGCTCCTGGGACCCATAGGGTCCAATGTTAACCAATGCAGCATTGCGCTGCGGTCTTTGACCGCCTACCGCGACGGTGTACAACGCCAGCGCAGTTACCTCCCATCCCATTGTCCCACTTTACAGGTCAGGCAGCCGCCATTCCAGGGGCCCACATGGCTTCATTTTCAACTGCGTCACACATACCTAGGCCTACACTCAACACACATACAGGCCACTTTTTGTGTATGAATGGTGTTCTGTGTAAGCTGTGGGTACGTACCTCTGACTTGTTTGACTCTGTGCTTGCTGTTGTCCTTCATAGGCACCGTCCGCTGGAACATGTGAGGAGATGGCGGCATCCTTCGGTGTACCGACCGTTGGTGGACCTGGCGACAATGGAGGAAAGACACGTGATAATCACATACAGGCTTGACCGTGCCACAATCCAGGAACTGTGTGCCCAGCTCGAGCCAGCCCTGATGTCAGCTATCCGCCATCCCACATGAATCCCCCCTCAAGTGCAGGTGCTGTCAGTGGTCCATTTCCTTGCAAGTGGGTCATTTCAAACAACAGTGGCCATAGCATCAGGGATGTCCCAGCGTATGTTTTCCAACGTGTTGTCAAGAGTGCTGTCTGCCCTGCTGAAACACATGCGGAGCTACATTGTTTTCCCTCAGGTGGAGGATTTGCCTACAGTGAAAGGTGATTTATATGCCCTGGGAGATATCCCCAACATCATAGGTGCCATTGATGGGACACATGTGGCTTTGGTCCCCCCCCACAGGAGTGAACAGGTGTACAGAAACCAGAAGAGTTATCATTCGATGAAGGTTCAGATGGTATGTTTGGCACACCAGTACATCTCCCATGTGAATGCCATGTTCCCTGGCTCAGTGCATGACGCTTAAAATTCTGCGGAATAGCAGCATCCCTTATGTGATGGGTCAACTCCAAAGGCACCGTGTGTGGCTATTAGGTGAGCACCTGGAAGCTAGTCAATGGGAATGGTTGTCTGGGTCTGGGGATATCCCTCCAGGTTAGTGTGTGTCTAACAGTTGTCCCTCGCCATTTGCAGGTGACTCTGGTTACCCCAACCTGTCATGGCTATTGACCCCAGTGAGGAATCCCAGGACAAGGGCAGAGGAAAGCTACAATGAGGCACATGGGCGAACTAGGAGGGTGATCGAACGCACCTTCGGCCTCCTGAAGGCGAGGTTCAGGTGCCTCCATATAACAGGTGGATCCCTATTCTACTCACCAAAGAAGGTGTGCCAGATCATCATGGCCTGCTGTATGCTTCACAACTTGGCTTTGCGACGACAGGTGCCCTTTCTGCAGGAGGATGGTCCAGATCGCGGTGTTGTTGCAGCTGTGGAGCCTGTGGACAGTGAAGACGAAGAACCAGAGGAAGAAGACATGGACAACAGGGACTCAGTGATCCAGCATTATTTCCAGTGAGACACAGGTAAGAATACACACCTGCCTACTACATGTACTTAAACACTACTACCTCTCTACTGTCTGTCTTTTTCATCCAGTGTGTGGTCACTGAGTTGTCACTTTCCCTTACGATTTCACAGATGTGGGTCCCAGAGTGTGACATCTGCTTTGATTCCTCATGGACTAGAGCTCGGTGACATAGGTATTTTGACATTACAAATGAAAGAGCTTTTTGCCTCTGTTATTGCTAATACAGTATTCCGAAATCACAGACAGACTCCAGATTGTTTTGTGCTTTAAGGGTGTTTATTTTAGTTCTCAAAATTGGAGGGGGTAGCAAAATGATGAGGGGTGATGGCGGAGGAATGTCCATGGCAGAGTCCAGTCTATTAGTCTCACAGGTGAATTGCCCATATGGGCATAGGAAGTGGAGCTGGGCCAGTTTAAGGATGGACAGGGTGACAAAGTGGGACATTAGGATGACAATCAGGGTGGTCTCATTTCTTGGCGGCGGTCTTGGCATTGTTCTCTGTCTTGTTCCTGGATCTCAGGGACTGTTTGCGAGGTGGT
Source organism: Pleurodeles waltl (assembly GCF_031143425.1). NCBI lineage: Eukaryota > Metazoa > Chordata > Amphibia > Caudata > Salamandridae > Pleurodeles > Pleurodeles waltl. Next base: position 593,330,973 of record NC_090447.1, read on the forward strand.
TCTCCCTCTGCAGGGGGTGGGGTGCTGGTGTGGTGGTCCTGTGTCAGTGGCTCCTGTCCACTAGCGCTGGCGGAGATGGTGGGCAGTTCATCGTCCAGGCTAGTGTCAGGGACCCCTTGTAGTGCCACAGTGTCCCTCCTGGTGTTGAGAACTTCCTTCAGCACCCCTACAATGGTGCCCAGGGTGGAATTGATGGTTCTGAGTTCCTCCCTGAAGCCCATTTACTGATCCTCCTGCAGGCGCTGGGTCTCCTGAAACTTGGCCAGTACCGTTGCCATCGTCTCCTGGGAGTGGTGGTATGCTCCCATGATGGAGGAAAGGGCCTCGTGGAGAGTGGGTTCCCTGGGCCTGTCCACCCCCTGTCGCACAGCAGCCCTCCCAGTTCCCCTGTGTTCCTGGGCCTCCGTCCCCCGGACCGTGTGCCCACTACCACTGCCCCCAGGTCCCTGTTGTTGTTGGGGTGGTGGGTTTGCCTGGGTTCCCTGTAGTGGTGGACACACTGCTGATTGACGTTTCCTGGGGACGGAGGTATGGGCCCACTGGGTGGGTGCTGCGCTGGTGTTTCCAGAGGGGGGAAGCTCTGTGGTGGCCTGGGACTGGGTCAGGGGAACCGACTGTCCCGAGGTCCCCGATGGGCCGGGCTGGTCATCTAGATCCAGTTGGACAGAGGTGCTGTCATCACTGTGGGCCTCTTCTGTTGGTGGTGTGGACATGTGTGGATCCTCCTGTCCGGTGATGTTGGGTAGGGGTCCTGCAGGGGTATAAAGGCATGATTATTGCATCTGTGTGTGTCAAGGTGTGCAATGGGTGGGTGACCGTGTACCCCAGTGCTAGCATTCCTTTTTGGGACCTTATGTGATGGTGGTTTAGGGGGGTGTATGGGTATGTGCAGTGGGCATGCTTTAGTGATGGGAGTCCATGCTTTGGTGTTGCATGCAGGGCCTGGTGTTGGGATGTGTGGTTTGTGATAGTGGGACATTTGTGAGGAGTAGGAGTGATGGGGGTGAGGGCGAGGGTGGGGGTATGTGATAGCATGCAGGTTGGTGGGGGATGAAGTAGTTAAAGGTTTGACTTACCAGAGTCCATTCCTCCACCTACTCCTGCGAGGCCCTCAGGATGCAGAATCACCAAGACCTGCTCCTCCCATGTTGTTAGTTGTGGGGGAGGAGGTGGGGGTCCGCCGCCAGTCCGCTGAACCGCCAGGTGGTGTCTTGAGTCAACGGAACGCACCTTCCCCCATAGGTCATTCCACCTCTTCCTGATGTCCTCCCGATTTCTTGGGTGCTGTCCCACTGCGTTGACCCTGTCCACTATTCTTCGCCAAAGCTCTATCTTCCTAGCTATGGAGGTGTGCTGCACCTGTGATCCGAAGAGCTGTGGCTCTACCCGGAAGATTTCCTCCACCCTGACCCTGAGCTCCTCCTCAGAGAACCTGGGGTGTCTTTGCTGTGCCATGGGGTGGTGTAGGTGATGTGTGGGGTGGTGTGTGTGGTGATAAGTGTGCTGATATGTCGTGGGGTGTTGTGTGAGGTGCGTGGAAGTTATGTGGGTGATAGTGTTGTGTGCCTGTGGATGCTAGTGTTGTTGATGGTGGTGTCTCTATCTGGCTTTCGTTCGTGATTTGTTGTCGTAAGGGTTTGTGGGTGATGTGGGTGTGTGTTTTATATTGTATTGAGTGTGTGGGAGTGGTGTGTGTATGTGTATCAGGTGTGTGTATTTGGAATTGTCCAATGTGCCAGTGTTTTGTAAGAGTGTGTGTATTTTGAGCGCAGCGGTGTGTACCGCCAATGGAATACCATGGTTGAAAGACCGCCATGTGGATTAGTGGGTCGTGATAGTGTGGGCGTATTTCTGTTGGCGTGACGGTGGAGGTTCTGTTTTCGCCAGTTTATCACTGACCTTTGGTGTGGCGGACTTGTGTGGGTGTCTGACTTTTGGCGGATTCCAAACTGTGGGTCAAAATAGCTGTGGCGGAATTCTGCGGCCGCGGCGGTGTGTTGGCGGTCTTCTGCACGGCGGTAAGTGGCATTTCCCGCCAATGTCATAATGAGGGCCATAGTCTCTATGGAATTTTTGGTATTTCTGTCACCAAAATAAAGTCCCTCTATTTTTGTAACACTGAGGGGGTCATTCTGACCCTGGCGGCCACCGGCGGTGCTCCCACGAGCATTCTGACCGCGGCGATTCAGCCGCGGTCAGAAGCGGAAAGTCGGCGGTCTCCGGCCGACTTCCCGCTGCTCGGGGGAATCCTCCATGGCGGCGGAGCGCGCTCCGCCGCCATGGGGATTCTGACACCCCCTACCGCCATCCTGTTCCTGGCGGGTCTCCCGCCAGGAACAGGATGGCGGTAGGGGGTGCCGCGGGGCCCCTGGGGGCCCCTGCAGTGCCCATGCCAATGGCATGGGCACTGCAGGGGCCCCCGTAAGAGGGCCCCACTGTGTATTTCAGTGTCTGCAATGCAGACACTGAAATACGCGACGGGTGCAAACTGCACCCGTCGCACCCCTGCAACTACGCCGGCTCAATTCTGAGCCGGCGTCCTCGTTGCAGGGGCATTTCCTCTGGGCCGGCAGGCGCTCTTTTGGAGAGCGCCCGCCGGCCCAGAGGAAATGTTTGAATGGCCGCCGCGGTCTTTTGACCGCGGTGCGGTCATTTGGCGGCGGTACCTTGGCGGACGGCCTCTGCCGTCCGCCAAGGTTAAAATCACCCCCTGAGTGTTTTCTTTCATGTGTGCAAGTACTAAGTGTGACTATGGTGGTATTGCATGGGCTTTGCATGTCTCTTAGATAAGCCTTGGCTGCTCATCCACAGTTACCTCTAGAGAGCCTGGCTTCTAGACATTGCCTACACTACACTAATAAGGGATAACTGGACCTGGTATAAGGTGTAAGTAGCATAGCAACCCACTACACACCAGGCCAGCCTCCTACATTGGTGGTGCAGCAGTGGGATAAATACTTGCAATTGCCTTATCACTCTGTCACCTGGTGCTTTCCACAGGAAAGATCACTCCATACCTAGAGACATATATAGTACCTAGTGCAAGAATCGAGGGCCAGATGTAGGAACGAAAAAATTAGCGACTCGCAATTTGCGAGTAAGTGCGACTCGCAAATTGCGTGTCGCTAATAGAAATGCAGGAAGATTGTCAGTGTACAAATTGCGGCTCGCACCCGGAGTCGCAACGCAGAGAGCGAGTCCGCTGTTTGCGAGGTCGCTTTTTGCGACCGCGCAAAAAACGAACTCCCAATTTGCGAGTGGGTATTGCAAATTGCGAGTACCATGTAAATTGATTGCAGGTGCTGCAGAACACTCCAGAAACCACTCCAGAAAACTCTGGAAACACTTCCTGGCACATGATGATAACATCACAGCCAGGAAGTTAACTAATACACCTGGGAGGAGGGAGGACCACACCCATTTTAAACTGCTGAACTGCACACAGGAGGAACAGCAGCTGCAATGTAAGAAACTCCTAGAAAAAGAAAACAAAAATTCTCAGCGAAGGAGCTGGAGGTGCTGACAGAAGAATGCTGTCAGCACTATGATGAACTATTTGGAAAGGCAGCCCTCAATGTGCCAGAAGCCACCAAAAGACAACTCTGGCAGGAGATCCAGGAAAAAATCAACTCCCTGGGGGTGAGCCACAGGAGTGTGGAAGAGATTAAAAAACGGTGGTATGACCTCCGCTCCCGGACCAAGGAGAGGGTGGCTGAAAGGCTCCGGGAGATTAGAGGCACAGGAGGGGGACCATCATCAGTACCACCACCCACACCCCTGGAAGAAAGTACCCCTATCAATGCCATACCCCCACCCACCATGTACACAGGGGCATGCTCAACCAAGATAGCTCCATTTCAGGGCTGCAAACACCAGAATGATGCATTGTGAGAAATGTAGTCAAGTAGGCAGTTCATAGGCAAATGTTTATTAGGAAGTGTGCAACAGATAGTAGACACTGACAGTCTGTTCCCCATGTCCCACAGGTCTCCCACAAGACACCACCACAACCCACAGCAGCCAGCCCCATGAGGACGGCATAGGAGCCGCCACCACTCCCACCTGCACGACCAACACCATCCCTGTTATGTCCACACCAGCTGCAACTGTGTTCCAGGAGGCTGCGCCAGCAACAGGCAGGAGTGGCACAGTTGAGCACACAGGGCAGCCACCGCTGCGCAGGCGACGCAGGTACAGGAGATCAGGGCTGCAGGCTGCGTCCGGCCGTCAACCGATCACCAACAGTGAGGCACAGCTGCTGAGTGGTCAGCGCCTGCAAAACAATGTATTAGGGCGGATTAGTGGTGTGCTGCACCGCTTTGTCAGAAATAACGAGGCCAGCATGCAGCATCTAAATTCCAGAATTGACGTTATTGCCACAAACACTGGGGACCTAGCCCTGTCCATGAGGGATCTGGTGGCAGGACTACTGGCACAGGGCGAGGGTGGGCGGCACAGGGACCGTCAGCTCCTACATAGACTTGATAGGATGGCCACATCAATCGGCAGACTGGCTGTGAACACCACTGGCCTGTCGAGAAGGACAGTTGGCCTCCAGGTCGAAATGGGCCATTTTGCTGGAGATGTGGCTAGGGGCCTGGGCCGTATCACACACGTGGTTGACTTAATGGAGGCACGGCATCTGTCCAGGGGCACAGGGGACACACCCCAGGACAGCGAGAAGGGCTCTACAGTGAGCAGTGTCTCTGCCAGTGACACTAGGGTGCTCCGGAGTGGGAGTACCAGGCAGAGCACTGCAGAACAACCAGGGACCAGCCAGGCTGGCAGGGGCCGCCGAAGGACATAGACATAACCCTGTCCCTGATGATGTGGCACATGACATCAATGTGCCCCATGCATGGTTTGCATTTAGATGACCACGAACAGTTATTATTTGTAAATAGTTGTATTTCTGCACAAATTTAATAGTTTTTTTGTTCCACTTAACAAATGGAGTCTTTGGTCAATAGGTGAGTATGGTTGAAGTTGACACGTACCTTCCAAAGTATTGGTTTGCGATGTGTTCCCGTCTCAGTCTGCCTTGATTAGCTATACTCCGATCCCCATGATGGCGATGTGGTTGCTCTTGCTCTTCATTCTCAGGATCTGGGTCTGCAGGGGTGAGAGGTAGCCCACGTCGGGTGGCTATATTGTGAAGGATGGCGCATGCGACAACAATTTTGAATGCTGTAATGGGGGTATACTGGAGGGCACCTCCACTGCGGTGGAGGCATTTGAATCTTGCTTTCAGTAATCCAAAGGTGCGTTCGATAAGGTTCCTGGTCCTCTTATGTGCATTGTTGTATCGCCTCTCACATTCATTGCTGGGTGTTAAGAATGGAGTCATAATCCATAGCCATAGAGCATATGCACTGTCACCTGTTGGGCACAAACATTACACTGTTAGAAAGTCCTGGTTGGTGTGCACAGTGACCTGTCTGTATGTCTACAAGGTATATGCAGCTCTACCTAGGAGGTATCCGTCTCCAAATTCCCCACGTTCCAGGATTTGGTGTATCCCGCTGTGCCTAAAAATGTAGGAGTCATGGGTACTGCCTGGAAACTTAGCTACAATGTCAGTGATGACATAATGGGCGTCACAAACAACCTGAATATTGAGTGAGTGGGTACACTTTCTGCTATGGAAAAGATGTTCCAGGTTAGCAGGGGGGCATATTTGAATATGTGTCCCATCTACACACCCTATGACATGGGGGAAGTTGGCAATCCGGTAAAAGTCCAGCTTGGTGCTGTTGATTTCTGCCTCATTCCTGGGTAGGTATATGAAGTGAGACCTGTGTGTGAGTATGGCATCTAGGAATGCCCTGAGGAACCTTGACACTGCACTTTGAGATACCCCACCTGCCACAGCAATGACCCCCTGATAGCTCCCTGAGGCCAAGAGGTGCAGTGAGCATAGCACTTGCACATGCGTAGGGATGGTGCAGCCGGGCAGAGTCTGGTGTTCTAGCTGTGGTTTTAGTAAATCAATTAATTCTAGTATGGCTGCGCTGCTAAGGCGGTATTTATCGTATATCTCTTCCTCAGTTTGCTGAAAAAGAGTCTGCCTTGTTCTATATATCTTCTCCTGTCTGTGGCCCCTCCTCCTCCTCTGCTGGGCTGGGTGGACTCTCCTCCTCACTGCTATCAGGTATATCTCCGCCATCTTGAGTGACCCAGATGCCTTCTGGGTCTCCTTTTATACTTTGGTTATGGCTACCACCTGCTCTGAGTTAGTGGTAAATTGCAAGTGCAAAATGGTCTTTTTGCGACTAATCGCAATTTGCGAGTTGCAATTGCATATGGTTTGCAACTCGCAAATTGCGACTTGCTATTTGCGGGTCGCAAAATGGGGTCGCACATTTTGCGAGTTGCTAACGGCTCGCATCGCTTTTTGCAAGTCGGAAATGGGGTTTTTGCATCCCATTTCCGGTTTTGCACAGTCGCAAATAGCGATTCGGGCCATTTGCGACTCGCAAAACTTTGCTACATCTGGCCCCTAGTCTCTAAAGTTTAGGAGAGGTAGGGTGTAGGCATAGCCCTTGCTCTAAACTTCTTTCTGAGAGACTATGGGTTAGGTAGGTTAGGGACACCCTACACCATCCTAACAAACACCATGTCTACAGCTCTGAAGTCATGGTCTCTCCTGATGAGGGCCTGACCTTCAAGGAATTGAAGGGGCTATGTGCAGAGAGGAAGTTAGATATGGGAAAGAACCCTAACAAGATTCTCCTCTTGAGCCTCCTCCTTCAGGATGGCAAAGATCATGCTGGTAGCCAGGAGGAAGTGGAGGAAGAAGGAGACTCTAACCCCAATGATTTAGAGAATGAAATTCCAGGCCCAGGGGAGGGTTCTTCAAAGGATCTTGCAGTTCCTAGCAGACCAACTAGTGTAGCTGGTAGTGGGAGGGGACGTCACACAGGTGCGGCTCCCTTTACACCCGGAGGACAGGTAAAAAGGGTCAGTAAGACTAGGGAAAGATCCACTTCTGCCAACTCTCATGTCACTTCAGTGTCTGAGGGATCACACTGCACAACTCCAGGGGATGACTCTATAGATAGAGAGCTCAGAAAACTGAGAATGGAGGAGGCCAGGCTGAGGCTACATCAGCTAGCCCTAGATAAGGAGTCCTTGGCAGTGGAGAGGGAGAGACAGGGGTTGGGATTAACACCCCATGGTGGCAGAAGCAACAGCTGAAGTGTCAGGGATTACAGAGTCAGGAAGGACTCTTTGGATTCTAGAAACTAACACAAGATTCTTCCCCCATATAAGGTGGGGGATGACATCTACAAGTGGTTTGCTGCACTTGAGAGGTCCTGTAAAGTTTAGAGGGTCCCTCAAAGGCAGTGGGCTGCTAGTCTCTGGTTGTCCTTTTCTGATAAGGGGGAGATAGATTTCTCACTGTCAGAGAGGAAGAGGCAGACAACTACAACATACTCAAAACAGCATTCTTAGATGGTTTTGGCCTCACCACTGGACAATGCAGGATAAAGTTCAGGGAGACTAGAAAAGAGGCCTCACAGGATTGGGTTGATTTTGTGGACTGTTGTGTTAAAGCTTTAGAAGGCTGGTCACATGGCAGCAAAGTGTCTGACTATAAGGGCTTGTACAATCTATTACTGAGAGAACATATTTTGAATAATTGTGTGTCTAACTTGTTGCACCAGTACTTGGTAGACTCAGATCTGACCTCTCCCCAAGATTTGGAATAGAAGGCAGACAAATGGGTTAGAACAAGAGTGAGCAGAAAAGCTCATGCAGAGGGTGACAAGGACAAGAAGAAGGATGGTAAGTCTAGTAACAAAGGTTGAGACAAAGATAAAAAAGAGTCTTCATCAGGCCCACAAAACTCTTTTGATGTTGGGTCGAAAACCTCTTCTCATCACAATGAGAATAAAAAGCCTTGGTGCTGTATTTCTAGAAACAAAGACCGTAGGGCAGGAGACAGCTCTTGCCCTAAGAAAAGCACCAAACCTCCCACCACCACTATCCCCACTGCTACAACTAGTGCCCCTAACAATAGCAGTGTTGGTAGGAAAACTAATACTACAAATAGTCAGTCCAAGGGTGTAGCAGGGCTCACTCTGAGAAATGTAGTGGGTGTTGGTTTAGGTAGGGAAACCACTAAGGCTGTTTTAGTCTTTGATGGTTGCATTGGCCTTGCCACCCTTGTTGCTTGTCCCCTTCATATGAATAAGTACAAGCAACAACACCTAATATATGGTGTTCAGGTTGAGGCCTACAGTGACACAGGTGCCAGTGTCATCATGGTGACTGAAAAACTGGTGGCCCCTGAGCAACACCTACTTGGTCATCAGTACCAAGTGACTGACACCCATACCAACACTGTAAGTCCCCCAAGGCAGTTGTTGATCTTAACTGGTCCTAAAAACATTGTGGTATCCACAGACCTACCTGAAGAGTATCTATTGGGGAATGTTTTGGAGACTTCAGCTTGAGCTGAAGTGAATTTGGAGGCCCATGCAGCCATGCTGGGCATTCCTGGGCATATCTTTGCTTTAACCAGGGCTCGGGTCAAGAAGCAAAGAGAACAGGGAAACTTGGATCCTGAAACTATGGACCAAGAGGTTCCCAAAAGCAGGGCTATGAAGGGTAAGAAATTCTCCAATATCCCTCCCTCCACTGATGATTCCCTTTTTGAGGAGGAGGAGTCAATTCCCTGGACAGATCCTACATCTGAAGAACTTCAAGCTGATACAATTGAACTCATAGGTGCAGGGGAGCCTGCCAGAGAGAAGTTAATTGTGGCACAACAGACTTGTCCCATGCTTGAGGGTTTGAGACAGCAAGCTGTCAAAGAAGAATCAGAGGATGTCAGTGGCACCCATAGGGTGTACTGGGAAAACAATCTCATGTATTCAGAAGCAAGGGTCCCCAAACCTGGTGCCACCAGGAGATTGGTCATCCTTCTGCAATTCAAATAATTTTCGTTGACCTTGGCACATGCCATTCACCTTGCTGGGCAACTGGGGCAAAGCAAAACCTGGGACAGACTGGTTCCACTGGCCTCACATGTCTAAAGATACCAAGGAGTTTTGGCACGTCTGTGTCACTTGTCAAGCCAGTGGCAAGACAGGTGGCACTCCAAAGGCCCACTTAATCCAACTGCCAGTGTTTGGGGTACCCTTTGAAAGGGTAAGGGTTGAATTGTTGGCCCCCTTGACCATCCCACAGCTTCTGGAAACAGATTTATTCTGGTGGTGGTGGACCATGCCACCAGGTATCCACAAGCCATACCTCTTAGGACCACTACAGCTCCTGCAGTGGTCAAATCCCTACTGGGAATCTTTTCCAGGGTGTGTTTCCCAGAAGAGGTTGCATCAGACAGGGGCAGCAACTTCATGTCTGCATACTTGAAAGCAATGTGGAAAGAGTGTGGTGTAACATATAAAGTCACTACACCTTACCATCCCCAGACAAAGGGTTGGTCGAGCGTTTTAATAAAACATTCAAAGGCATGATTATGGGACTCTCTGAAAACCTCAGGAGGAGATGGGATGTCCTGTTACCATGCCTCCTCTTTGCCTACAGGGAGATACCCCAAAAAGGAGTGGGCTACTGCCCCTTCAAACTCCTCTTTGGTCACCCTGTTAGGGGCCCATTAGCTCTTGTGACGGAGGATTTGGAGCAACCCATGAAGCTCCCTAAACAAGATACAGTGGAATAGGTACTTGGCCTCAGATCCAGAATGGCTGAGTACATGAGGAAGGCCAGAAAAACCTCCAGGCAAGTCAAGATTTGAAAAAACAATGGCACGACCAGAAGGCTGTCCTGACAGTGTACCAATCAGGGCAGAAAGTGTGGGTCCTGGAGTCTGTGGCACCAAGAGCACTCTAAGACAAATGGAGTGGACCTCACATCATAGTGGAAAAGAAGGGTGAGGTCACTTACTTAGTTGGCCTTGACACTCCTAGAAGTCCTCTCAGAGTACTTCATGTGAACCGCCTAAAGCCCTACTAGGACAGTCTGACTGAACCTTGCTCATAGCCACTGATGAGGGACAGGAGGAAGAGAGTGACCCTCTTCCTGACCTCTTCTCAAATTCTGCAGCTGATGGTTCAGTTGAGGGGTGGTCTTAGCAGATTGCCTTTCTCAGGCTGAAAGAGAAGACTGCAGAAATCTCCTAGGTCAGTTCTCAGAACTGTTCTCCCTTACACCTGGACAAACCACATGGTGTGAACACACCAATGATACAGGAGACAACTTGCCTGTCAAGAGTAAAATCTACAGGCAACCTGATCATGTAAGGAATTGCATCAAAGTAGAGGTGCAGAACATGCTTGACCTAGGAGTGATTGAACACTCTGACAGCCCCTGGGCTAGCCAATGATGCTGGTACCAAAACTTCACTCACAAAATGTGAAGAAGGAGCTGAGGTTCTGTTTAGATTATAGAGGGCTCAACACAGTCACTAAGACTGATGCTTGCCCTATGCCCAGGCAGATGAACTCATAGACACACTGGCATCTGCCAAGTATCTAAGCACCTTTGACTTGACTGCAGGGTATTGGCAGATCAAACTGTCACAGGATTCAAAACCTAAAACTGCTTTCTCAACCTTCGGAGGGCATTATCAATTTACAGTTATGCCCTTTGGTTTGAAAAATGCACCTGCCACTTTTCAGAGGTTAGTGAATACAGTCCTCCGAGGTCTGGAAGCCTTCAGTGCAGCATATATAGATGATATAGCTGTCTTTAACTCCACCGGTGATGACCACTTGGTCCACCTATGAAATGTTTTGGAGCCTCTGCAGAAAGCAGGCCTTACTATCAAGGCTTCAAAGTGCCATATAGAGCAGGGGAAAGTGGTTTATCTGGGACACCTAGTAGGTTGGAAACAGATTCAGCTACAGGGGAAAATCCAAACTATTTTAGATTGGACTCCCCTTACAACACAGACCCAGGTTAGAGCCTTTATTGGCTAAATGGCTATTGCAGTAGGTTCATTAAGAATTATGGCTCCATTGTTGCCCCACTCAATGACTTCACCTCTAAGAAAACTCCTAAGAAGGTATTATGGACAGCCAGCTGTCAAAAAGCTTTTGAAGAACTTAAACAGGCCTTGTGCTCTGTACCTGTTCTAAAAAGCCGAAACTACTCCAAGAAGTTCATGGTTCAGAGTGATGCTTCAGGGGTAGGGATGGGGGCAGGTCTTTCACAGCTTAGTACAGAGGGCCAGGACCAACTAGTAGCTTTTATCAGCAGAAGGTTGACCCCCAGAGAAAAGCATTGGTCAGCCAAAGAGAGGGAGGCATTTGCTGTAGTCTGGGCCTTGAAGAAGTTGCAACCCTACTTCTTTGGTACTCACTTCATTGTTCAGACAGACCACAAGCCTCTTTTATGGTTTAAGCAAATGAAAGGAGAAATTTGTTGAGGTGGTCCATTTCCCTACAGGGTATGGACTTTACAGTGGAACATAGACCTGGGATTAACCACTACAATACAGATGGTCTCTCCAGATATTTCCACTTAGATAATGAAGACTCATCTGGGCAAGGTTAGCCTTATTGTCCCTCATTGGGGGGGGGGGTGTAGGAAAGTACCCTCTTTCTTGGCATGGTTCCACATTCTCTGCCTGATGTCAATGCGCTTGACTGTGTTCACTAGGATCCTGCTAACCAGGACCCAGTGATTATGCTTTCTCTCCCAAAAGTCTGTATTTGACTCCCAAATGGCATACTGGTGCCCCCTTATAAATCCCTAGTACATGGTACCTAGGTACCCAGTGCATTGGGGTTCCACAGGATCCCTATGGGCTGCAGCATTTATTTTGCCACCCATAAGTAACCCATGCAAAGGATTCTGCAGGACTGCCATTGCAGCCTGTCTGAAAAGGTGCAAACACCATTTCACTGCCATTTACACTGCACCAGGTCACTTATAAGTCACTCTATAGCAGGGCCTCCATCCCTGAGGGCAGGGTGCAAATTACCTGTGTGAGGGCACCCCTGCAATAGCAGAGGTGCCCCCACAACCTCCAGGACCATATTCCAGGACTTTGTGAGTGTGGGTGTACTGGACATAGGTCACTACCCATGTCCAGCTACATAATGGTAACTCCGAACATAGGCATGTTTGGTATCACACATGTTGGAGTCATACCCCAAGAATTGCAAGCATTGGTTAATGATTCCATGCTCTCTGGGGACTCCTCAGAGGACCCCCAGTATTGCCATTTCAGCCTTCTGAGGTTTTCAAGGCAGCCCCAGCTGCTGCCACCTCACAGACAGGTTTCTGCCCTCCTATTGCTTGAAAAGCTCGAGCCCAGGAAGGCAGAACAAAGGATTTCCTTTGGGAGAGGGGTGTTACACCCTCTCCCTTTGGGAATAGGTGTAACAGGCTTGGGAGGGGTAGCCTCCCAAGCCACTGGAAATGATTTGAAGGGCAAATTTGGTGCCTTCCTTGCATAATCCAGTGTACACCGGTTCAGGGACCCCTAGTCCCTGCTCTGGCATGAAACTGGACAAAAGAAAGGGGAGTGACCCCTTCCCTGTCCATCACCACCCCTGGGCTGGTGCTCAGAGCTCCTCCAGACGGTCCCTGAGTTTGCCATCTTAGATTCAAGGTTGGCAGGGAACTCTGGGAGCATCTGAGTGGCCAGTGCCAGGAGGTGATGTCAGAGCCCTCCCCTGATAGGGGCTTACCTATTTAGGTGACCAATCCTCCTTTCAGGGCTATTTAGGGTCTCTCCTTTGGGTGGTTCTTCAGATTCAGATTGCTAGACTACAGCAGGAATCCTCTGCATCCTCCACTTCAAATTCTCACTGAAGAAACTGCATCTGGACCCTCCCTCCAGGAACTCTACAAGCTGCAACAAAGAAGCAAGACACATTCTGCAACATTGTATCTCCAGCTCCTGCCAGCAACTGCAACTGTTTCCAGGTTGTGCATCCTCTGAAACAGCCCGTCTTCAGCCTGCATCAGAAACGCAAAGGAATCTTCCTTGGGGTGAAGGAGTCACTCCCCTGCTTCTGCAGGCACCAACTGCAATGACGACTGCCTGCATCGTTCCCCTCTCCTGCTGAGCTGCGAGGATCCTGCACCATAGGTGGTGGACTGAAGTGGTCCTGACGGTCCTCATGTCCAACTGTCCAACTTTGGTGGAAGTAAGAGCCTGCCTCCCCATGCAAGACAATACCCCCAAGCACTGTGTGTTTTGTAGCTGCCAAGGCTTGTTGGCAATCTTCTACCAAGTTCTTCATGCAACTTGTAGCTCTGCCCCCCAGCACCTTATCCTGCGAGGCACAGCTTCCTGAATGGTTCTCCGGTGATGTGGGAGTCTTTGCTGTAGTGCTAGGTAGTCCTCTTTTGCACCTTACTTGTCCCCGTGCTGTGGAACTCCTGTGCACGCTACCTAGTCTTCTGTGGGCTCTCTTTGTTGTTCAGAGCATCCTCTAACCCCTCTCCTGGGTAGAGTCCACCTGGTCCTTCCTGGTCCCGGGCAGCCCTTTGTTCTGCTAGCTGTGAGCTTTGCCTTTACCAAGGTTTCTTGGCGGAGTCCGATGACGCAAACTCAACTGTAATCCTCCATACTGCTTGGGACATCACTTGCATCCTCCAGGAACCAGACTTCGTCTTATTGGGTGCAGTACTGACTGTTATTCACTGGTGGTTCTTCTTTTGCACCTTCAGTAGGGGCACCTGATCTTCCTGTGCTTCTTGGTCTTGGTCCCCTTCTTCCACAAGCCTTCCTGTCCAGGAATCCACTGTTGGTGCCTTGCAGTCTCTTCTGGGTTTTGCATAGTTCTTCTTCTCATTTCTGAGTGTGTTCTGGGACACTTACTGTGTTTTACTCCTGCTTTCCTGGTTACTGGGTTGGGTTCTAGTACTTACCTTTGGGGTTTTCTAGTACTCCCAGCTCCCCTCTACACACTACACTTGCCTAGATTGGAGACCGACTTTCGCATTCGACTTTCTTAGTATATGGTTTGTGCTCCCCCTAGGCCCATTTTTAACTATTGTGATTTTCACTAATTGCACTGCATTCTAACTGTTTTATGCTTATTTCGGCATACTAGTGAATATAATTTCTCTAATACTTACCTCCGAAGGGAGTATAGTCTCAATGGTATTTTTGGTATTTGTGTCACCAAAATAAAGTACCTTTATTTTTGTAACACTGGGTATTTTCTTTCATGTCTGTGAGTACTGTGTGACTGCAGTAGTATTGTATGAGCTTTGCATGTCTACTAGATAACCTTGGCTATCCATAGGTACCTCTAGAGAGCTTGGCTTCTAGACACGGCCTACATTTCACTAATAAGGGATAAGTGGACCTGGTATAAGGTGTAAGTACTATCGGCACCCACTACAAACTAGGCCAGCCTCCTACAGATACCATTTCCTTGGGGAACCCCATGCAGGTAAAACCCACCATCAAGGCACGGCCCTCCACAGGGGAGATGATTGACCTCAGACCAATGGCTCCTGGGTACTGGGAGGCATGATCCACCAAGACCAGGATGAACCTGTTGCCCATGGCTGTCTTAGGATCCAGAGACCCCACAATGTCAATACCCACCCTTTGAAAGTTGGTACTAACCACTGGGGAGCCTTGCACTTCCCCCTACCCTTGCCTCTTGTCTGACAAGTCCGGCAAGACCTGCAATGAGCATCTGAGTGCCTGCGCGTCAGGGGCTAGTAAAAGTGGGTGACAAGCCTTTCAAAGGTCTTATCTTGCCCCAGAAGTCCAGCTAAAGGCACATCATGAGCCAGACCCAGTAGGAAGGCTTCAAAGCACTGGGGTACCACCGGCACATGGGCTGACCAGGCTCAGCCACCTTAGGCTCACTATACAGGAGGCCGTCCTCCCAATAAATCAGGTGAGATCCTGACTCCTTTCCAGCTGCTTGGTCTGCAGCCTGCTGCTGCAAACCCTCAAGAGTAGGGCATAGCTTCTGTGCCTCACAGAATGCCTCCTTGGTGGGTTCCCCTTCCTGTTGCCACTGTGACAGCTCAGTGATCTCCCCTAGCTCAGCCACTTGTTCCCCTGTAGGCTCTGGGGCGTCACCCTCAGGCTCTACCTCCTCCTGGACTGTGGGAACTTCTGGGGTGGATTTAAAATGCCCCTTGCCCTTCCTCTTCTTGGCGGTCCCCTTGGGCAACTGTTTCAGTCTCCAGGGGCTTCTGACCACCCTGACGGGCTGCCATTGACCTGGTGGATACGCATACCCACCCAGGCAGACCCAACATCTCCAAGTGTGACCTGTGTTCCACCTCCTTCCAAGGGGAATCCTAAATGTAATTGCCAAACAAACAATCCACAGGCATGGTTGGACTCACAGCTACCTTCAAGGAACCTGAGAGCGCCCCCCTCAATTCAAAGTGAACCTGCGCCACTCTGCACAGGCGCTCTGAGTTGTCCACTGCAACTACTTGGTGAAGTACCTGGGGATTTATCTGCTCTTCAGACACCAGGCGACTCTTCACTGTAGTCACACTGGCTCCTGTGTCTCTCAGAGCCTCCACCCTCTGTCCATCAATGGTCACCTACTGCCTGTATTTTTTAGTGTTCTCAGGCACTAGGGTTCTCTGGACCATCTCACTGTCCCTTAGTGAGACAAGGGTCATCTCAGCTGGCTCCCACCCACCTGGAACCAACTCCTCCTCAAGCACTACAGTGGCCAAACCCTATACTTGAGCACCAGTGGGTGCTAGTGTACCCTTGGGTCATTTGGGATCCCCTCTTACATGACCCACTTGGTCAAATGCTTAACACTTACAGAGGGAGCCCCCTACACAGGTTTCCATTTGGAGAACCATGGTTTCTTTTTACTGGAGGGCTGGGAAACCTTACCCTGGGAACTAGGTTTGGGCCCTTTTGAGAACTACTCTTGTTTACCTTACCCCCCCTTCTTTGGAGAGGGTCCCTGCCCATCCTTGGCCTGGTCTCCCCCACACGTCTTTTGGACCCTTGTGCTCTCCCAACAGTCCGCTTTCTGCGCACGTTTCCTGGGATCAGTCAGTTTGCTGTCAATCAGGTGCTGGCGCACGTCTTGAAAACATAAAATGTACAAGTGCTCCCAAGCAATTAAACTGTAAATCCCCTGAAACGTTGTCACCTCACTGCCCTTCACCCAACCATCCAGTGGCCTGCAAAAAGAATCAAAACATTCCAACCAAGTTTGGGATTCCTTCTTTTTATAGGACCTAAACTTGTCCTTATACTGCTCATGGGTGAGACCATACTTTGTGAGTAGGGTCTCCTTCATGATAGAGTAAGTGAGCCCCTGAGGATCCCCGAAGGATGTAAGAGCATCCCTCCCCTCTACTTCAAAGTGCTTCCCCAGACCCACTCCCCAATGAGCTTCAGGGACCAGATTCATAAGGAGAGCAGACTCATACGCCTTGAAAGTCAAGAATATATCATACTCCCTTTTGTAATCCTTCACAAGGTCTTTATGAATGTGCACCCTCCTCTCAGGCTGCACTGCGATGTTGCTACCACTATCCCTACTGCACTGGCTCCTCTGATCCAGCTTCCTCAAGCTGAGCTCATGAGCCAGCAGTATCTTCTGCTCCTCTATGGTCATCCTCCTTTCTTCCATCTCCGTTTGCATCCTAAACTTCTCCAACTGATGAGCCCTCTCTGTCTGACTGTCTTATAACTCTTCAGGGGTCAGACCTTGGATGACACACTGCTACCTGCCCTGGAGACTCCCCCGGACATAAGAGGCCCACCCACTATACAATTGTGTGTGGATTGCACCTCCTCATGCTCCTCCTCCTCCTCCCCCTCCCCCTCTGTGTGCCCCTCAGCTTCCTTGGCTGTCACCTCGACCCCCAATTGCCTTCTGCAGCTTCTCCTCCCTGGTGGAGCCCTTAATGGGACAGTCAAGATTCTTGCAGAATTGCCTCAACTGAGCAACTGTGTAGCTCTCCGGTTTCCCTAAGTCAAAAGCACCTCTAGCTGATGCATCTCCAGATTGAGAGATGATGAAGAATCAACAAAAGTGCAAAGTTCCAAGGCAGAAAAAGAGTTCGCAATGAAGTTCAAAAGTCACTCAAGGATCACCAAAAATATGGAAGTAGGGAAAAAGAATCCAAAAAGAGAAAAATCTAAAACAATCTGTATGTGGTCATGTAATGGTCTGCACTGAAAACACTAGTGTACAATTAATCACTGTATGTCAAGTACAAATAGAAGTTCAAATCCTCACCTCTGATCACCATAACAGAAATGGGGTCTTTGGTTGGCAGTCAGGTTATCCCCCGTCCAAGCAAGGACCCTCACTCTGGTCAGGGTAAAAGAGAATAAACCTCAGTTAACCCCCACTCACCCCTTAGTAGCTTGGCACAAGCAGACAGGCTTAACTTCAGAAGCAATGTGCAAAGTACTTGTATTAACACACACAGTAATGCAGTGAAAACACTACAAAATGGACAACACATCAGTTTAGAAAAAAAGGTAATCTACCAAAACGACAACAAAATCCAACATTCACAAGTCAAGATGTGAATAATCAAAAGAATAAGGTCCATATTTATACTCTTTTGGCACCGCATTTGCATAATTTTTTGCCGCAAAAGCGGTGCAAACTTACCTGAGTTTGCGCCGCATTTGCGTAAAATAACGACGCAAATGCAGAGCTAAAAAAGTATAAATATGGCCTAAGAGTCTTAATCCCTAGTAAACAGAGAAAATACTGTTGTTACACAAAGTACCTGGTTAGTGTCAAAACTAAAGCTGCACGAGCTAATTGGTAAAGTGTAGCAATTTGATGATTCCTTGCTCGCAAGTAAGGCCGTGCGCTGTTTCTTCTCCAGCCAAGTCGGTGATGCATCGTTTTTCTCCCTCGCAAGAGAGTGATGCCTCGATTTCCATGCAGAGTCGGGTTAACTTTGACAACCAGGAACGATGCGTGGAAAATCCGGTCGCACGGTGTCAGAAAACTCAAGCTGCGTCGGGTTTGCGTCGTTATCAGCCTCCATAAGCGGGTGTTCTGGGTTGTTTCTCCAGCCGTGATGCATCAGTCTCCCAGCCGCGATGCAGGTGGAGCGTCGATTTCAGCCACGAAGCCAGCAGCGCGTTGTTTATCAGCCGCGTTGTGGAAGGTGCGTAAAAAAATTCCACCCATGGCGTTCTGTGCTTGGATTTTGAGTTCTTATCTTCCAACTTCACCTTTCAAGAGCCAGGGGACTGGATAGATTACCACTTGGAAGGACAGGAGTCTCAGTAGAGAGTCCAGATGCTGGCAGGGTAAGTCTTTGATGTCCCTGAGACTTCAACAACAGGAGGCAAGCTCAGTTCAAGCCCTTGGAGATTCTTCTCAAGCAGGAATGCACAAAAAAGTCCAGTCTTTGCCCCCTTTCACAGGCAGAAGCAACAACTGCAGGATAGCCCAGCAAAGCACACTCACAAGCAGAGTCAGAACCTCTCCTCAGCTCTTCCTCTCTTCTCCTTGGCAAGGGTTCCTCTTGATTCAAGAAGTGATCTAATTTTCAGGGGTTTAGGGTACACTACTTATACCCCTTTCTGCCTTTGAAGAACGCAAACTTCAAAGGAAAGTCTCCCTTGTTTGTAAGATCCTGCCTTGCCCAGGCACACACCAGGGGCTTGGAGACTACATTGTGTAATGGCAGGCACAGCCCTTTCAGGTGTGAGTGACCACTCCTCCCTCCCTCCCAGCACAGATGGCTGATCAGGATATGCAGTCTACACCCCAGCTCCGTTTGTGTCACTGTCTAGAGGAGAGGTGCAAACAGCCCAACTGTCAAACTGACCCAGAGAGGGAATCTACAAACAGGCAGAGTCACAGAATGGTTTAAGCAAGAAAATGACGACTTTCTAAAAGTGTCATTTTCAAAATCACAATCTAAAAACACACTTCACTCAAAGATGTATATTTAAATTGTGAGTTCAGAGACCCTAAACTCCACATTTGTATCTGCTTCCAAAGGGAATCTGCACTTTAATAATATTTAAAGACAGCCCCCATGTTATCCTATGAGAGAGATAGGCCTTGCACAGTGAAAACCGAATTTGGTAGTATTTCACGGTCAAGAAATATAAAACACATTAGTGTGTGCCCTACCTTAAATATACATTGCACTCTGCCCATGGGGCTAACTAGGGCCTATGTTAGAGGTGCCTTACATGTAAGAAAAGGGAATGTTTAGCCTTGGCGAGTTGGTATACTTGTGTGAGAAAGTAGCCTCTTTCTAGCTTGGTTAACCCCACTTTTGGCCGGTTTGTGTGTGTCAGTGTGTTTTTACTGTGTCACTGGGATTCTGCTAGCCAGGACCCCAGTGCTCATACATACAAATCTATATGTCAGTGTGTTTTGCCTGTCTCACTGGGATCCTGCTAGCCAGGACCCTAGTGCTCATAGTTTGTGGCCTAATGTGTATGCCTGTGTAGTGCCTAACTATGTCACTGAGGCTCTGCTAATCAGAACATCAGTGCTTATGCTCTCTCTGCTTTTAAATTTGTCACTGTAGGCCAGTGACTTCATTTACCAAGTTCAATTGGAACACTGGACCCCACTACTAAGCCCCTAGTATATGGTACCTAGGTCTAGGCAGGGCATTGGAGCTCTAGGAGATCCATTTGGGCTGCAGCATTTATTTTGCCACCCATAGGGACCTCAGACAAACCCTTACACAGGACTGCCATTGCAGCCTGCG
The DNA here is from genome assembly GCF_031143425.1 of Pleurodeles waltl. Classification (NCBI taxonomy): domain Eukaryota; kingdom Metazoa; phylum Chordata; class Amphibia; order Caudata; family Salamandridae; genus Pleurodeles; species Pleurodeles waltl. The sequence continues at coordinate 593,350,620 of NC_090447.1, forward strand.
TGAAATAGTGCACACGCTATTTCACAGCCATTTTCACTGCACTTAAGTAACTTATAAGTCCCCTATATGTCTAACCTTCACTTACTGAAGGTTAGGTGCAAAGATACTAAGTGTGAGGGCACCCTTGCTTTAGCAAAGGTGCCCCCACATAGTTCAGGGCCATTTCCTTGGACTTTGTGAGTGCAGGGACGCCATTACACGTGTGCACTACATATAGGTCAATACCTATATGTAGCTTCACAATGGTAACTCTGAATATGGCCATGTAACATGTCTAAGATCGTGGAATTGTCCCCCATTCCAAATCTGGTATTGGGGAGCCAATTCCATGTATCCTGGGGGCTCCACCATGGACCCCCAGTACTGCCAAACCAGCTCTCTGAGGCTTGCACTGCAGCTACAGCTGCTGCCACCTCACAGACAGGGAGGGTTCTGCCCTCCTGGGGTCTGGGCAGCCCAGTCCTAGGAAGGCAGAACAAAGCATTTCCTCTTAGAGCAGGGTGTTACACCCTCTCCCTTTGGAAATAGGTGTTACAGGCTGGGGAGCGGTAGCCTTCCCCGGCCTCTGGAAATGGTTTGAAGGGCACAGATGGTGCTCTCCTTGCATAAACCAGTCTACACCACTTCAGTGACCCCTTTGTCTGTGCTCTGGTGGGAAACTGGACAAAGGAAAGGGGAATGACCCCCTCCCCTGTCCATCACCACCCCAGGGGTGGTGCCTTGAGCTCTTCCAGTGTGTCCCAGACTTCAGCCATCTTGCTTTGCAAGGTGTGAAGTACTCTGGAGGGCTCTGAGTGGCCAGGGCCAGCAGGTGATGTCAGAGACCACTCCTGATAGGTCCATACCTGATAAGGTAGCCAATCCCCTTCTCAGGGCTATTTAGGGTCTCTCCTGTGGGTTCTCTTCAGATTCTGCTTGCAAGTTTCCTTCAGGAATCCTCTGCAACAACTTCAGCATCCTCTGACCTCGGATCAACCACAGCCTGCTCCAGGAAACGCTGTAACTGCAACAAAGTGTCTAAAAGAGACACTTTTCTTCAGCAACTTTGGCTCCAAGTCATCAAAAGCAACAGTTTCCATGGTGTGCATGCTCTGGGGACACCCTGTCTTTATCCTGCACCAGAAGGACCAAAGAAATCTCCAGTGGAGTTGCGGACTCACTCCCCTGCTCCAAGCAGGCACCTTCCAAGGCAACGCCCGGGACCCTGGGACTCCTCTCATGGCAACGAGCATGCTCCTAAGGGCACAGAGGGTGGACATCATTGACACAGTCTGTCCTGAGGTCCTGCTGATGCAATTTGGAGGAGGTAAGACCTTGCCTTTCCCAAGAACAGCGGTACCCCTGTGTTTTGTGTCTTCTTTACCTCCTGAGGCCTCTGTGCACTCTTTGCAAAATTCCTTAGTGTACGGCCTGGCCCAGGCCACGAGCACACCACCCTGCGATGCTCAACTCATTGAGTTGTTCTCCGGCGGCGTGGGTCCTTCTTTTGTTGTGCTGCATCAACTGTATTTTGCAACTCCTTTGAACCCAGATCCTGTGGCTTCTGGGGGTGCTGGCTGGCATCCTAAGGGCTCTCTAAAGTGCTGAGAGCCCTCTCTTGCTCCTCACACAGAGTTGAGGCCCCCAGATCCCTCCTGGGTCCATCCAGTGCCATTTTGATTAAAAATGCACTTTTGCCGTAGCCAAGGCTTGTTAGCACCTTCCAACACAAAATCTCATCTGCAACGATCTTCACTCCGTGGGACATCTTTTGCATCATGCAGGAACCTGCTGGCATATTCCTAGGGTGCATTTCTGCAGTCTTCAACTATCCAGGGACTCTTCTTTTGCTCCCTCTTCTGGGTTGGCAGGGGCTCCTGTCCTTCCTGGAACTTCTTTCTACTTCTGGACTTGGTCCGCTTCCTTTGCAGGTCTTCAGGTCCAATAATCCAGCAGTTGTTCTTTGCAGACTTGGTTGGCTGCTGCAAAATCCCCAAAATGAGGTGTAGTGGGTCCTAAAGAAACTTGTAGTACATTACTCCTGCTTTTCTGGGCTCTGTGGTGGGGTAATTTACTTACCTTTACTGTATTCTTACTCTCCCAGCAATTCTGCACACACTACACTTGTCTAAGAGGGAATTTGTGATTCACATGCCACTTTTTTACTATATGGTTTGTGTTGCCCCTAGACCTATTTTCTCCCATTGCATTCTATAATATTTCCTACTGTTTGCATTGTTCTATGACTATATACTTGTCTAATTTTGGTGTCTAGTCTATACATTGTGTATAATGCTTGCCTACAGAAGGAGTATTGTCTCTAAGATATTTTTGGTACTCTGTCACCCAAATAAATACCTTTATTTTTGGTAACACTGAGTATCGTCTTTACTTGTGTATAGGTACTGTGTAACTATAAGCAGTGCTTTAAATGGGCCGGTACTCTCCGGTACTGAGTACCGGCACTTTTTTATTTTGAGAGGGAGAGTACCGGCATATCTCAGGAAAAACGCAATACTTTTAATGGGAGAGTACCGGCACTTCTCAGAAACAAGCAGGTACTCTGGTACAGAGTACCTGCACTTCTATTTTTCCATTTAAAGCACTGACTATAAGTGGTATTGAATGAGCTTTGCATGTCTCCTAGTTCAGCCTATGCCGCTCTGCTGTAGCTACCTCTATCAGCCCAAGCTACTAGAACACTACTACATTCACTAACAAGGGAAAACTGGACCTGGTGTAAGGTGTAAGTTCCCAAGGTACCCACTACAAACCAGGCCAGCCTCCCACATTGGTAGTGCAGCGGTGTGATACGTACTTGCAATTGCTTTGCCACTTTGTTACCTGTGCTTTTCACATAAAAAGCTTGCTCCAATACTTAGAGAATATATAATATATACCTAGAAACAATTTTCTAACTTTCTTAAAAGTTCTTTAAACTTTGCAAAACATTTTTACAAAGTTCTGAAAAGTTTTCTTCTTTTCTCTAAAAAGATCTGTTATCCTACTAACTTTTTACTCACTTTCCTAAACTTTTTTCTTCCAATATGTCTTCTGTAGAAGCCACCCGTAGAGGTGTCAAGACTACCTATGACAATTTAAACTATAAAAGCTTGAAGTGGCTCTGCATTGAAAGACATTTAGGGATTGGGAAGAACCCCAATAAGGAGTTCCTCTTAAATCTTTTCCTCAAAGATGACCAGGGACTCAGCATTAGTCCAGATCAGAGAGGGGAAGAGGTAGAAGATGATTCCTACCAGGAAGGCTCAAGGGGCAAACTGACAATCCTGGGAGGGTACTTCCACAGATCTATCTGTAAATAAGCCACTTAGCACAACTGGTAGTGGGAAGGGTTCACACACAAGTAGGGCTCCCTTCACCCTTAGAGGCCAGGTCACTAGAGTGGCCCCTGTTAGAGACAGGTCTGCCTCTTCACACTATTATCTTACCTCTGTTTCAGAGGCGTCACATAATTCTAACCCTGAGGACCAGTCCCTAGATAGGGGACTCAGAACGCTGAGGTTAGAGGAGGCCAGACTGAAGTTAATGCAGCAGCAGTTGGCCTTAGACAGGGAATCTCTGGCTGTGGAGAAACAGAGGCAGGGTTTGGGGTTAGTTCCCCATGGTGGCAGCAGCAGTTTTAGGAATAGGAATGTTAGGGAACCTTCATTTGATTCTAGGAATCTGCACAAAGTTGTCCCTCCTTTCAAGGATGGTGATGACATCAACAAGTGGTTTGCTGCACTTGAGAGGGCCTGTAAAGTTCAGGGGGTCCCTCATGTACAGTGGGCTGATATTCTTTGGTTATCCTTCTCTGGCAAGGGGCGAGACAGACTTCGTATTGTCAGAGTGGATGATGGAGATAATTATCAGGTTCTTAAAAATGCACTCTTGGATGGTCTGGGCTTAACCACTTAACAGTACATACCTAAGTTCAGAGAGACCAGAAAAGAGTCATCACAGGACTGGACAGACTTTGTTGACTGTTCTGTGAAGGCCCTAGAATGTTGGTTATATGGCAGTAAGGTGACTGATTATGAAAGCCTATATAACTTAATTCTGAGAGAGCATATCTTGAATAATTGTGTGTCTGACTTGTTAAATCACTATCTTGTGGACTCAGATCTGACCTCTCCCCAAGAATTGGGAAAGAAGGCAGACAAATGGGTCAGAACAAGGGTGAGCAGAAAAGCTCATACAGGGGGTGACAAGGATGGCAAAAAGAAAGAATGTGAAAAATCTCAGGACAAGCATGGGGATAAAAGTAAACGCAAAGAACCTTCTTCAGGTCCAAAACACTCCTCTGGGGGTGGGGATAAAATTTCTTCATCGTCTTCTAACTCTTCACACAATCAGAAAAAGCATTGGTGCTATGTGTGTAGAAATAAAGGCCATTGTCTAGGGAATAAGTCCTGCACGGGTAAAGCCCCTGAGCCTACCACCAATAGGACATCAGACTCTAGTGCCCCTAGCAGTAGTGGTAATAGTGGTGGGACTACTGTCAATAGTCAAACTAAAGGTGTAGTTGGGTTCACTTTTGGGACCATAATAAAAACTGGGGTAGACAGTCCCAAGACAGTTTCTGTCACACCTGGTGGCATTGGCCTTGCCGCCTTGGCTGCTTGTCCCCTTAACATGGATACGTACAGGCAGTCAATCTTCATACATGGTATTGAGGCCCAGGCCTACAGGGACACAGGTGTCAGTATCACTTTGGTGACTGAAAACCTGGTGTCACCTGCACAACACCTCCTTGGACAGAAGTACCAAGTTACTGATGTCAATAACTCCACTCAGTCTCTCCCCTTAGCTGTAGTTCAACTTAGTTGGGGTTGAGTTACTGGCCCTAAGCAGGTGGTGGTATCACCCAGCTTACCTGTAGATTGTCTCTTAGGGAGTGACCTAGAAGACTCAGGTTGGGCTGAGGTAGAGCTTAGTGCCCATGCATCCATGCTGGGTATCCCTGAGGAATTGCTTCCTCTCATTTCTGGTGAAATGAAAAAGCAAAGGAGAGAAAAAGGCCTGAACTCTCAGGATCCCTCTCCACCAACAGGTAAAAAGGGTATCAAAGTATCCCTTCCCCACTCTGCCACTAAGGATACCATTCATATGGTGGGAAAACCTCTCCTGGGGTGGAACCTATACCAAGGGAGCCCTCAGCTACCACAGCTGGTCTCCCAGAGTTAAAATTACCTCTCTGTGCAACCACTAAAGCCGATGTGCAAAATTGCACATTTTTTGTAAATATGGAGCATCCCTCCAGTCCTCCCAGGGAAACTTTAGTGCAGCAGCCCTGCACTACCTCTAAACACTTAGGACAGCAGCCCTGTCCTGGTGTGGTGCTTATAGGACAGCAACGCTGCCCTGCTCCAACTCAAGAGAAACAGCAACCCTGTTCTCTCTTACAACCATATGGACAAAGTTTTTGCCCAGCTATGGCTTTATTGAGACAGCATCCCTGTCTAGCATTTCTTGCATTTGACATAGGCCCAGTGGACCAATCCCACTGCCCAACTTTAAAACATACTGATAGGAACTCTGAGAATTTACACTCACACTGTTAGTTAGGTAAAAATCTCCAAACAGGGTGGTTTACATCCCCACAGGGAAGTACCGATATAGTGGATGATAAAGGGAGTAACCACTCTATTGCAGATCTACTCTTCAATTATCACCACTTAGACAATAAAGTCTCAGCTGGCCAAGGTTAGCCTTATTGTCCTTCGTTTGGGGGGGTTTGGGTGAGAAAGAAGCCTCTTTCTAGCATGGTTACCCCCACTGTTGGCCTGTTTGTGAGTATGTGTCAGTGTGTTTTTACTGTGTCACTGGGATCCTGCTAGCCAGGACCCCAATGCTCATAGATATAAACCTATATGTCAGTGTTTTTCCTGTCTCACTGAGATCCTGTTAGCCAGGACGCCAGTGCTCATAGTTTGTGGCATAATATGAATGCCTATGTAGTGCCTAACTGTGTCACTGAGGCTCTGCTAATCAGAACCTCAGTGCTTATGCTCTCTCTGCTTTAAAATTTGTCACTGTAGGCCAGTGACTTCATTTACCAACTTCAATTGGCACACTGGACCCCCCTTATACGTCCCTAGTATATGCTACCTGGGTTCCCAGGACATTGGGGTTTCAGGAGATCCTTATGGGCTGTAGCATTTCTTTTGCCACCCATAGGGAGCTCAGAAAAACACTTACGTAGGACTGCCATTGCAGCCTGCGTGAAATAGTGCACACACTATTTCACAACCATTTTCATTGCACTTAAGTAACTTATAAGTCACCTATATGTCTAACCTTCAAGTGCTGAAGGTTATGTGCAAAGTTACTAAGTGTGAGGGCACCCTTGCATTAGCAAAGGTGCCCCCACATAGTTCATGACCATTTCCCCGGACTTTGTGAGTGCGGGAAGCTATTACACGCGTGCACTACATATAAGTCAATACCTATATGTAGTTTCACAATGGAAACTCAGATTATGGCCATGTAACATGTCTAAGGACATGGAATTATTCCCCCCATTCCAAATCTGGTATTGGGGAGCCAATTCCATGCATCCTGGGGGCTCCACCACGGACCCCCAGTACTGCAAACCAGCTCTCTGAGGCTTGCACTGCAGCTACAGCTGCTGCCACCTCACAGACAGGGAGGGTTCTGCCCTCCTGGGGTCTGAGCAGCCCATTCCCAGGAAGGCAGAGCAAAGCATTTCCTCTGAGAGCAGGGTGTTAGACCCTCTCCCTTTGGAAATAGGTGTTACAGGCTGGGGAGGCGTAGCTTCCCCCAGCCTCTGGAAATGCTTTGAAGTGCACATATGGTGCCCTCCTTGCATAAACCAGTCTACACCAGTTCAGGGACCCCTTCTCCCCTGCTCTGGTGGGAAACTGGACAAAGGAAGGGGAGTGATCCCTCCCCCGTCCATCACCACCCCAGGGGTGGTGCCCAGAGCTCCTCTAGTGTGTCCCAGACTTCAGCTATCTTGCTTTTCAAGGTGTGGGGGCACTCTGGAGGGCTCTGGGTGGCCAGTACCAGCAGATGATGTCAGAGACCCCTCCTGATAGGTCCATACCTGATAAGGTAGCCAATCCCCTTCTTAGGGTTATTTAGGGTCTCTCCTGTGGGTTCTTTTCAGATTCTGCTTGCAAGTTTCCTTCAGGAATCCTCTGCAACAACTTCAGCATCCTCTGACCTCGGATCAACCTCAGCCTGCTCCAAGAAATACTGTAACTGCAACAAAGTGTCAACAAGAGACACTTTTCTTTAGCAACTTCAGCTCCAAGTCAGCAACTGGAACAGTTTCCATGGTGAGCATGCTCTGGGGACTCCCTGTCTTCATCCTGCACCAGAAGGACTGAAGAAATCTCCAGTGGAGTGACGGAGTCACTCCCCTGCTCCAAGCAGGCACCTTCCATGGTGATGACCGGTACCCTGGGACTCCCCTCACGGCAACAAGCATGCTCCTAAGGACACAGAGGGTGGACATTATCAATATAGATTGTCCTGAGGTCCTGCTGACGCAATTTAGAGGAGGTACGACCTTGCCTTCCCGAGAAAAACGGTACCCCTGTGTTTTGTATCCTCTTCACCTCCTGAGGCCTCTGGGCACTCGTTGCAAAATTCTTTTGTGCACAGCCTAGCCCAGGTCCCCTGCTCTCATCCCTGTGAATCTCAAGTCGCTAAGATGTTCTCCGGTGGTGTGGGTCCTTCTTTTGTTGTGCTACATCAACTGCATTTTGACCTCCTTTGAACCCAAATCCTGCAGCTTTTGGGGATGCTGGCTGGCATCCTAAGGGCTCTCTAAAGTGCTGAGAGAACCCTCTTCCTCCTCACACACAGTTGAGGCCCCCAGGTCCCTCCTGGGTCCATCCAGTGCCATTTTGATGAAAAGTGTACTTTTGCCGTAGCCAAGGCTTGTTTGCACTTTCAAACACAAAATCTCATCTGCAATGATCTTCACACCGTGAAACATGTTTTGCATCATGCAGGAACCTGCAGGCATCTTCCTAGGGTGCATTTCTGCAGTCATTAACTAACCAGGCAATTCTTTTGCACCCTCTCCTGCTTTGGCTGGGGCTCCTGTCCTTCCTGGAACTTCTTTTGACTTCTGGACTTGATCCCCTTCCATTGCAGGTCTTCACATCCAATATTACAGCAGTGGTTCTTTGCAGACTTGGTTGGCTGCTGCAAAATCCCAAAAACGAGGTGTAGTGTGTCCTAAGGAAACTTTCAGTACTTTACTCCTGCTTTTCTGGGCTCTGGGGTGGGGTAATTTACTTACCTTTACTGTATTCTTACTCTCCCAGCAATTCTGCACACACTACACTTGTCTAAGGGGGAATTCGTGATTCACAGTCCACTTTTTTACTATATGGTTTGTGTTGCCCCTAGACCTATTATCTCCCATTGCATTCTATGGATTTCCTACTGTTTGCATTGTTCTTTGACTATTTACTTGTCTAATTTTGGTGTCTAGTGTACATATTTTGTATAATAATACTTACCTCCAGAAGGAGTATTGTCTCTAAGATATTTTTGGTACTGTGTCACCCAAATAAATACCTTTATTTTTGGTAACACTGAGTATTGTCTTTACTTGTGTATAAGTACTGTACAACTATAAGTGGTATTGCATGAGTTTTGCATGTCTCCTAGTTCAGCCTAAGCTGCTCTGCTATAGCTACCTCTATCAGCCTAAGCTACTAGAACACTACTACTTCACTAATAAGGGATAACTGGACCTGGTATAAGGTGTAAGTACCCAAGGTACCTACTACAAACCAGGCCAGCCTCCTACATTGGTGATGCAGTGGTAGGATAAGTACTTGCAATTGCTTTACCACTTTGTTACCTGTGCTTTTCACAAGAAAAGCCTGCTCCAATACTTAGAGTATATATAATATATACCTAGAAACAATTTTCTAACTTTCTAAAAAGTTCTTTAAACTTTGAAAACGTTTTTGCAAAGTTCCAAAAAGTTTTTCTTCTTTTCTCTAAAAAGTTAGCTCTGTTATTCTACTAACTTTTTACTCACTTTCCTAAACTTTATTTCTTTCAATATGTCTTCTGTAGAAGCTACCCCTAGAGTTGTCAAGACTACTTATGAAAATCTATACTTTAAAAAGTTGAGAGGTCTCTGTATTGAAAGAAGTTTAGGGACTGGGAAGAACCCCAATACGGAATTCCTCTTAAATCTTCTCCAAGATGACCAGGGACTCAGCACTGGTCCATATCAGACAGGGAAAGAGGTAGATGATGACTCCAACCAGGAAGGCTCAGAGGAGCAAGATGACAATCCTGGGTAGGGTCCTTCCTTAGACCTATCTGTCAACAAGCCCCGTAGTATAACTGGTAGTGGGAAGGGTTCACACACAAGTAGGGCTCCCTTCACCCCTAGAGCCCAGGTCACTAGTGTGGCCCCTGTTAGATATAGGTCTGCCTCTGCACACTCTCATGTTACCTCTGTTTCAGAGGCTTCACATAATTCTAACCCTGAGGACAAGTCCCTAGATAGGGAACTCAGAAAGCTGAGGTTAGAGGACGCCAGACTGAAGCTAATGCTGCAGCAGTTGGCCTTGTGTAGGGAATCCCTGGCTGTGGAGAAAGAGAGGCAGTGTTTGGGGTTAGTTCCTCATGGTGGCAGCAGCACTTTTAGTAATACAAATGTGAGGGAACTTTCATTTGATTCTAGGAATCTGCACAAAGTTGTCCCTCCTTACAAGGATGGTGATGACATCAACAAGTGGTTTGCTGCACTTGGGAGGGCCTGTAAAGTTCAGAGGGTCCCTCATGTACAGTGGGCTGCTATCCTTTGGTTATCCTTCTCCGGGTAGGGTACAGACAGACTTCTTAATGTCAGAGAGGATGATGCAGATAATTACCAGGTTCTTAAAAATACACTCTTGGATGATCTGGGCTTAAACACTGAACAGTACAGACTTGAGTTCAGAGAGACCAGAAAGGAGTCATCACATGACTGGATAGACTTTGTGGACTGTTCTGTGAAGGGCCTAGAAGGTTGGTTACATGGCAGTAAGGTGACTGATTATGAAAGTGTAGGAGGCTGTCCTGGATTATAGTGGGTACCTAAGGGTACTTACACCTTGTGCCAAGTCCAGTTATCCCTTATTAGTAGATTAGTAGTGTTCTAGAAGCTTAGGCTGATAGAGGTAGCTATAGCAGAGCAGCTTAGGCTGAACTAGGAGACATGCAAAGCTCCTACTATACCACTTATATCATGTAGGTACTATATCATAAGAAACACAATCCTCAGAGTTACTATAAATAAAGGTACCTTATTTTAGTGACAATGTGCCAAAAGTATCTCAGAGGATATACTCCCTTAGGAGATAAGTAAAATACACAAAATATACACACAAACCAAAATCAGGTAATATAAACAGAAAGTAGTGCAAACACTGTAGAATACAATAGGATGCAAGAGGCCTAGGGGCAACACAAACCATATACTAAGAAAGTGGAATGCGAATCACGAATGGACCCCTAGGCTAGTTTAGTGTGTATAGGGTCGCTGGGAGTGTAAGAAAACACAAAGGGTGTCCAAGATACCCCACCCCAAGACCCTGGAAAGTAGGAGTAAAGTACTACTATTTCCCCAAGAACACACTAAATTTGTGATATTGGCTTTTGCAAAGACCACAACAGACTGCAAAGCACTGAAGATGGATTCCTGGACCTGAGGATCTGCAAAGGAAGAGGACCAAGTCCAAGAGTCATAAAAGTGTCCAGGGGGGCCAGGAGCCCACTAAACCCCGGATGAAAGTGCAAAATGGCTGCCTCCGGGTGGAAGAAGCTGAAGATTCTGCAACAACAAAAGGTGCTAGGAACTCCTCCTTCATGCAGAAGATCTCCCACGGAGTACTGAAGGATGTTATTTCTTTGGAGGAAGACCGCAAACAAGCCTTGCTATCTACAAGAGTCGCTGTAGAGGAAAAAGGGTTCTGCCCGGGCCCAGGAAGGACCAGGATGTCGCCACTCGACATAGGAGACTGAAAGGGGCCTAAGCAATGTAGAGAGTCCACGCACAAGACGGTAGCACCCGCAGAATTCCTTAAACATGTGTTCAAGAAGACTGAACACAGCGGTCATCTCAATACTACAAAAGAGGGTCACACGAAGCCGTAGGTCAACTCAGGGAGTTGATGTAGGAAAGTACTATCTTGCCTGGCATGTTACCCCCAATTTTACTTGTGTGTCAGTTTGTTTTTGCCTGTCTCACTGGGATCCTGCTAGCCAGGGCCCCAGTGCTCATAGTTTGTGGCCTGAATGTGTTCCCTGTGTGGTGCCTAACTGTGTCATTGAGGTTCTGCTAACCAGAACCTCAGTGCTTATGCTCTCTCTGTCTTTAAAATTGTCACTGCAGGCAGGTGACCATTTTTACCAATTCTGACTGGGACACTGGAACACCCTTATAATTCCCTAGTATATGGTACCCAGGTACCCAGCGTATTGGGGTTCCAGGAGATCCCTATGTGCTGCAGCATTTCTTTTGCCACCAACAGGGAGCTCAGATTCTTACATAGGACTGCCACTGCAGCCTGAGTGAAATAACGCAGACATTATTTCACAGCCATCTTACACTGCACTTAAGTAACTTATAAGTCACCTATATGTCTAACCCTCACTTGGTGAAGGTTAGGTGCAAAGTTACTAAGTGTGAGGGCACCCTGGCACTAGCCACGGTGCCCCCACATAGTTCAGGGCAATTTCCCCCGACTTTGTGAGTGTGGGGACACCATTACACGCATGCACTACATATAGGTCAATACCTATATGTGGCTTCACAATGGTAACTCCGAATATGGCCATGTAACATGTCTAAGATCATGGAATTGTCACTCCATGTCAAATCTGGTATTGGGGTGACAATCCCAGGCACCCTGGGGCTCCAGCATGGATCCCGGGTACTGTCAAACCAGCTCTCTGGGGCTTTCACTGCAGCTACCGCTGCTGCCAACCCACAGACAGACTTGTGCCCTCGTGGGGGTAGGGTTTTTTTGGACATCTCACCAAAAGCCATGAGAGTGTGAGACCAGGGAGATATTTACCCAAAGGAAGGTATTCAGGCTTTGGGAAAAATCCTAGAAAATGAGTTTCTTTAAATGGGGACACTATAGGATCCTCAGGCTTACAAAACCTGGTCCTGTTCCTGAACTCGTATTTCTTTTATCCCGACAGCCATGGAAAAAAAAAGAAGGATCAAACAACCAAACGATAACAAATGAAAAAGAAGGAAACTTCCCAGTCTCAAAACAACAACGAAAGAGAAAAGCAAATAAAAAAAAAGAACACAAAAAATGAAAGTATGATATAATCCCTTTTCACCAATAATATCCTGAGGGGTTTATCATGCAGGTAGGTACCTGCAAAATCCACGTCCCTCCAGGGGACGTGGATGGCACTGCGGCGTTGTAAAGCGCTCTGCGGATGTTCTTCTCCAAGGGCAGTCTTTTGTCTCTGCGTTTCTTTCCCTTTTCCTGGCGGTTTGGGGTCTTCTTCTCTGTTCGGCGTTTGGTCGGGCTTTTTCCTCCTCCCGGCTGCGCTGCCTCTTCCCTTTTTGCCCGATCCTTTAGGATATCTGGGTCATCGTCCTTTGACATGGCTTCCGGATTCAGGAAAGCGCCCCCAGGGCACTGTCCCAAGCCTCCCGGGGGATCGCCTTGTAGCGGAGTCATGTCGGCGGCTCTGTTACACACAGATGGTGCCCTCCTTGCATAAACCAGTCTACATCGGTTTAAGGACCCCTTCTCCCCTGCTCTGGGGGAAAATTGGACAAAGGAAAGGGGGGTGACCCCTCCCCGTCCATCACCATCCCAGGGGTGGTGCCCAGAGCTCCTCCAGTGTGATCCAGACTTCAGCCATCATGCTCTGCAAGGTGTGGGGGCACTCTGGAGGGCTCTGAGTGGCCAGTGCCAGCAGGTGATGTCAGAGACCCCTCCTGATAGGTCCATACCTGATAAGGTAGCCAATCCCCTTCTCAGGGCTATTTAGGGTCTCTCCTGTGGGTTCTCTTCAGATTCTGCTTGCAAGTTTCCTTCAGGAATCCTCTACAACAGCTTCAGCATCCTCTGACCTTGGATCAAATACAGCCTGCTCCAAGAAATGCTGTAACCACAACAAAGTGTCGACAAGTGACACTTTTCTTCAGCAATATCAGCTCCAAGTCAGCAACTGCAACAGTTTCCAAGGTATGCAAGCTCTGGGGACTCCCTGTCTTCATCTTGCACCAGAAGGACTGAAGAAATCTCCCGTGGAGTGACGAACTCACGGAGTCACTCCCCTGCTCATGAAGGCACCTTCCAAGGTGGCGACCAGTACCCTGGGACTCCTCTCACGGTGACGAGCATGCTCCTAAGGACACAGAGGGTAGACATCATCGACATAGACTGTTCTGAGGTCCTGCTGACGCAATTTGGAGGAGGTAAGACCTTGCCTTCCCCGTGAATGTTGGTACCCTGTTTTTTATGTCTTCTTCACCTCCTGAGGCCTCCGTGCACTCTTTCCAAAATTCCTTCATGCATAGCCTGGCCCAGGTCCCCAGCACTCCACCTGGTGACGCTCAACTCACTGAGTTGTTCTCCGGCGGTTGGGACCTTCTTTTGTTGTGCTGCATCAAACATGTTTTGCACTTACTTTGAACCCAGATCCTGCAGTTTCTTGGGGTGCTGGCTGACATCCTGAGGGCTCTCTAAAGTGCTGAGAGCCCCCTCTTCCTCCCCACACAGAATTGAGGCCCCCAGGTCCCTCCTGGGTCCATTCAGTGCCATTTTGATGAAAAACACACTTTTGACCGTAGCCAAGGCTTGTTGGTGCCTTCTAACACAAAATCTCATCTGCAACAATCTTCACACCGTGGGACATCTTTTGCTTCATGCAGGAACGTGCTGGCATCTTCCTAGGGCACATTTCTGCATCTTCAACTAACCAAGGACTCTTCTTTTGCACCCTCTTCTGGGTTGGCAAGGGCTTCTGTCCTTTCTGGAACTTATTTCGACTTCTGGACTTGGTCCCCTTCCTTTGCAGGTCTTCAGGTCCAATAATCCAGCAGTTTTTATTTGCAGACTTGTTTGGCTGCTGCAAAATCCCAAAAACGAGGTGTAGTGTGTCCTAAGGAAACTTACAGCACTTTACTCCTGCTTTCCTGGGCTCTGGGGTGGGGTAATTTACTTACCTTTACTGTATTCTTACTCTTCCAGCGATTCTGCACACACTGCACTTATCTAGGGGGGAATTCGTGATTCACATTCCAATTTTTTAGTATATGGTTTCTGTTGCCCCTAGACCTATTTTCTCCCATTGCATTCTATAGGATTTCCTACTGTTTGCATTGTTCTATGACTATTTACTTGTCTAATTTTGGTGTCTAGTGTATATATTGTGTATAATACTTACCTCCAGAAGGAGTATTGTCTCTAAGATCTTTTTGGTCTTGTGTCACTAAAATGAAGTACCTTTATTTTTGGTAACTCTGAGTATTGTATTTTATTGTGTATAAGTACTGTGTAACTATAGTGGTATTGCCGGAGCTTGGCATGTCGCCTAGCTCTGCCACAGCTACCTCTATCAGCCTAAGCTTCTAGAACACTACTACATTCCACTAATAAGAGATAACTGGATCTGGTATAAGGTTTAAGTACCCAAGGTTTCCACTACAAGTCAGACCAGCCTCCTACAAATGGTAACTCCGAATATGGCCATGTGAGGTGTCTAAGATCATGGAATTGACCCCTCCAATCCAGATCTGGTATTGGGGGCTAATCCCAGGCAACCTGGGGGCTCCACCATGGACCCCCAGTATTTCCAAACCAGCTGTTTGAGGTTTGCACTGCAGCCCCTTCTGCTGCCACCTCACAGACAGGTTTCTGCCCTCCCGGGGATTGAGCAACTTAATCCCAGGAAGGGAGAACAATGCATTTCCTTTAGGAGAGGGGTGTTACACCCTCTCCCATTGGAAATAGATGTTACAGGCATGGGAGGGGTAGCCTCCCAGAGACTCTGGAAATGCTTTAAGGGGCACAAATGGTGCCCTCCTTGAATATTCCAGTCTACACAGGTTTAGGGACCCCTAGTTCCTTTTCTTGCGTGAAACTGGACAAAGGAAAGGGTAGTGACCACTCCCTTGTCCATCACCACCCTAGTGGTGGTGCCCAGAGCTCCTCCAGTGTGTCCCTGGTGTTAGCCATCTTGGATTCCAAGGTGTGGGGAACTTCTGGAGACCTCTGAGTGGCCAGTGGCAGCAGGTGATGTCAGAGACCCCTCCTGATAGATGCATACCTGGGTAGATAGCCAATCCCCTTCTCCGGGCTATTTAAGGTCTCTCCTCTGGGTGTTTCCTCGGATTCTGTTTGCAAGATTCCTCTAGGACTCCTCTGCATCCTCTGCTTCAGCTTCTGACCATCGGATCAACCGCAGACTGCGCCAGGAACTGCTGCAACTGCAACAAAGTATCCAGGACGACTCCTGTGATCTGCTACTTCAGCTCCAGACAGCATTTGCAACAGTTTCCAAGGTGTGCAAGGGGTTACTGTCTTCACCTTGCACCAGAAGAACCAAAGAAATCTCCCGTGGGAGTGTAAGAAAACAACAAAGGTGAGTAAAGCACCCCACCCAAGAGTCCAGGAAAGTAAGAGTAAAGTACTGTTTCCTTAGGACACACTACAAGTCGTGATAAGAGTTATTGCAAGAACCAAGCAAGACTGCAAGCAACAAATGGTGGATTCCTGGACCTGAAGACCTGTGAAGAGAGGAAACTAAGTCCAGAAGTCGCAGAAGATTCCAGAAAGGACAGGAGCACCTGCCAACCTAGACGATGGTGCAAAAGAAGATAATCATGTTGGAAGAAGTCTGCAGAAGAGCACAGAAGAAGATGGCTGCAGGCTCCTACATGATGCGCAGAATGTCACACATGGAGATGTTCGATGTAGGCGAGTTGCAGCACTGGATTCGTCCAACAAGCCTTGGTTCAAGCAATGTCGCGGATTGCGTCAAAATGGCGCTGCCCAGACCAAGGTGGGACCTGGGGGCCTCAACTCGAACTGAGGAGACAGAGGGGGCTCCCAACACTGGAGGGAACCCACAGATGACCAAGCAGCACCCACAGAGGTCCCAGGACACAGGGACAAAGAATGTGCAAATTGCGGTTGCTGCAGCACCACAAAAGAAGGCCCCACGTCGCCGGTGAACAACTCAGCGAGTTGAGTGTCACAGGATAGAGTGCTGGGGACCCGGACCAGGCTGTGCACAAAGGATTCTTGTAAATAGTGCACAGAGGCCTCAGGAGGTGAAGATGATGCAGTGCACAGGGGTACTGTCGCAAACCGGGAAGACACGATCTTATCTCCTCCAAATTAGGACAGCTGGACCTTAGCACAGTCTGTGTCGAAGGGGACCACCACCTGTGTTCCAAGGAGCATGCTCGTCGCCAGGAGAGGAATCCAAGAGAACCGGTCGTCGTCTTAGAAGGTCCCTGCAAGAGCAGGGAAGTGACTCTGTCACTTCACAGGAGATTTCTTTGGTCCTTCTGGTGCAGGGTGAAGACAGGGAATCCCCAGAGCATGCACACCATGGAAACTGTTGCAGCTGCTGGCTGGAGCTAAAGTTGCAGAGGAAAAGTAGCCCTTCTGGATACTTTGTTGCTATTACAGCGGTTACTTGAGCAGTCTGCGGTTGATCCAAGGTCAGAGGATGAAGCAGGAGTTGCAGAGGATTCCTGGAGGAAACGTGCAAGCCAAATCTGAAGAGGAACCCACAGGAGAGACCCTAAATATCCCTGAGAGGGGGATTGGCTACCTAACCAGGTATACAGCTATCAGGAGGGGTCTCTGATGGCACCTGAGGGCAGTGGCCATTCAGAGATCTCCAGATTGTCCCCACTCCTTGGAAAACAAGATGGATAACCCAAGGGACACACTGGAGGAGCTCTGGGCACCACCCCTGGGGGAATTGGCCCTGGACAGCGTGGGGGCACCTTTGCTATTGCAAGGATGCCCTCACACTTAGTAACTTTGCAACTAGCCTTCAGTAAATGAAGGTTAGACATAAAGGTGACTTATAAGTTACTTAAGTGCAGTGAAAATGGCTGTGAAATAGTGTGTGCACTATTTCACACAGGCTGCAGTGGCAGTCCTGTGAAAAGGTCTGTCTGAGCTTTAAGGGTGACTAAAGAAATACTGCAGCCCATAAGGATCTCCTGGAACCCCAATGCCCTGGGTATCTGGGTAAAATATACTAGGGACTTTTAAGGGGGGGATCCAGTGTGGCAATCACTAAACTATAGTGTAGGAAAGTACCATCTTGCCTGGCATGTTACCCCCATTTTTCACTGTATATATGTTGTTTTAGTTGTATGTGTCACTGGGACCCTGGTAACCCAGGGCCCCAGTGCTCATAAGTGTGCCTGTATGTGTTACCTGTGTAGTGACTAACTGTCTCACTGAGGCTCTGCTAATCAGAACCTCAGTGGTTATGCTCTCTCATTTCTTTCCAAATTGTCACTGACAGGCTAGTGACCATTTTTACCAATTTACATTGGCTTACTGGAACACCCTTATAATCCCCTAGTATATGGTACTGAGGTACCCAGGGTATTGGGGTTCCAGGAGATCCCTATGGGCTGCAGCATTTCTTTTGCCACCCATAGGGAGCTCTGACAATTCTTACACAGGCCTGCCACTGCAGCCTGAGTGAAATAACGTCCACGTTATTTCACAGCCATTTTACACTGCACTTAAGTAACTTATAAGTCACCTATATGTCTAACCTTTACCTGGTAAAGGTTAGGTGCAAAGTTACTTAGTGTGAGGGCACCCTGGCACTAGCCAAGGTGCCCCCACATTGTTCAGAGCCAATTCACTGAACTTTGTGAGTACGGGGACACCATTACACGCGTGCACTACATATAGGTCACTACCTATATGTAGCTTCACCATGGTAACTCCGAATATGGCCATGTAACATGTCTATGATCATGGAATTGCCCCCTCTATGCCATCCTGGCATTGTTGGTACAATTCCATAATCCCAGTGGTCTGTAGCACAGACCCTGGTACTGCCAGACTGCCCTTCCTGGGGTTTCTCTGCAGCTGCTGCTGCTGCCAACCCCTCAGACAGGCATCTGCCCTCCTGGGGTCCAGCCAGGCCTGGCCCAGGATGGCAGAACAAAGAACTTCCTCTGAGAGAGGGTGTGACACCCTCTCCCTTTGGAAAATGGTGTGAAGGCAGGGGAGGAGTAGCCTCCCCCAGCCTCTGGAAATGCTTTGTTGGGCACAGAGGTGCCCAATTCTGCATAAGCCAGTCTACACCGGTTCAGGGACCCCTTAGCCCCTGCTCTGGCGCGAAACTGGACAAAGGAAAGGGGAGTGACCACTCCCCTGACCTGCACCTCCCCTGGGAGGTGTCCAGAGCTCCTCCAGTGTGCTCCAGACCTCTGCCATCTTGGAAACAGAGGTGCTGCTGGCACACTGGACTGCTCTGAGTGGCCAGTGCCACCAGGTGACGTCAGAGACTCCTTGTGATAGGCTCCTTCAGGTGTTAGTAGCCTTTCCTCTCTCCTAGGTAGCCAAACCCTCTTTTCTGGCTATTTAGGGTCTCTGTCTCTGGGGAAACTTTAGATAACGAATGCATGAGCTCAGCCGAGTTCCTCTGCATCTCCCTCTTCACCTTCTGATAAGGAATCGACCGCTGACCGCGCTGGAAGCCTGCAAACCTGCAACATAGTAGCAAAGACGACTACTGCAACTCTGTAACGCTGATCCTGCCGCCTTCTCGACTGTTTTCCTGCTTGTGCATGCTGTGGGGGGTAGTCTGCCTCCTCTCTGCACCAGAAGCTCCGAAGAAATCTCCCGTGGGTCGACGGAATCTTCCCCCTGCAACCGCAGGCACCAAAAAGCTGCATCTCCGGTCCCTTGGGTCTCCTCTCAGCACGACGAGCGAGGTCCCTCGAATCCAGCGACACCGTCCAAGTGACCCCCACAGTCCAGTGACTCTTCAGCCCAAGTTTGGTGGAGGTAAGTCCTTGCCTCACCTCGCTGGGCTGCATTGCTGGGAACCGCGACTTTGCAAGCTTCTCCGGCCCCTGTGCACTTCCGGCGGAAATCCTGTGTGCACAGCCAAGCCTGGGTCCACGGCACTCTAACCTGCATTGCACGACTTTCTAAGTTGGTCTCCGGCGACGTGGGACTCCTTTGTGCAACTTCGGCGAGCACCGTTTCACGCATCCTCGTAGTGCCTGTTTCTGGCACTTCTCCGGGTGCTACCTGCTTCAGTGAGGGCTCTTTGTCTTGCTCGACGTCCCCTCTCTCTGCAGGTCCAATTTGCGACCTCCTGGTCCCTCCTGGGCCCCAGCAGCGTCCAAAAACGCCAAACGCACGATTTGCGTGTAGCAAGGCTTGTTGGCGCCCATCCGGCGGGAAAACACTTCTGCACGACTCTCCAAGGCGTGGGGGATCCATCCTCCAAAGGGGAAGTCTCTAGCCCTTGTCGTTCCTGCAGTATTCACAGTTCTTCAGCCTAGTAAGAGCTTCTTTGCACCAACCGCTGGCATTTCTTGGGCATCTGCCCATCTCCGAGCTGCTTGTGACTTTTGGACTTGGTCCCCTTGTTCCACAGGTACCCTCAGTCAGGAATCCATCGTTGTTGCATTGCTGATTTGTGTTTTCCTTGCATTTTCCCTCTAACACGACTATTTTGTCCTTAGGGGAACTTTGGTGCACTTTGCACTCACTTTTCAGGGTCTTGGGGACGGTTATTTTGCTAACTCTCACTATTTTCTAATAGTCCCAGCGACCCTCTACAAGGTCACATAGGTTTGGGGTCCATTCGTGGTTCGCATTCCACTTCTGGAGTATATGGTTTGTGTTGCCCCTATCCCTATGTTTCCCCATTGCATCCTATTGTAACTATACATTGTTTGCACTGTTTTCTAAGACTATACTGCATATTTTTGCTATTGTGTATATATATCTTGTGTATATTTCCTATCCTCTCACTGAGGGTACACTCTAAGATACTTTGGCATATTGTCATAAAAATAAAGTACCTTTATTTTTAGTATAACTGTGTATTGTGTTTTCTTATGATATTGTGCATATGACACTAAGTGGTACTGTAGTAGCTTCACACGTCTCCTAGTTCAGCCTAAGCTGCTCTGCTAAGCTACCATTATCTATCAGCCTAAGCTGCTAGACACCCTATACACTAATAAGGGATAACTGGGCCTGGTGCAAGGTGCAAGTACCCCTTGGTACTCACTACAAGCCAGTCCAGCCTCCTACATTGGTTGTGCAGTGGTGGGATAAGTGCTTTGAGACTACTTACCACTCTTGTCATTGTACTTTTCATAAGAGAAAAATATACAAAACAAGGTCAGTGTATATACACATAGCCAAAAAGTTTTGCATTTCCTCTTTTCACTCTTTTCTAAGTGCTGAAAAGTACTTCTAAACTTTCAAAAAGTTCTTAAAAGTTTAAAAAGTTTTTTTCTGTCTTTCCAAAAAGTTCTGAAAACTTTTTTCTCTTTGTCTATCACTTTAACTCTCTCTAAAAAATGTCTGGCACAGGACAAAAAGTTGAACTGTCCAAACTTGCATATGATCACCTTAGCTGGAAAGGAGCAAGGAGTCTCTGCATAGAGAGAGGTTTGAGTGTAGGGAAGAATCCTTCTTTAGAACTGTTAATTAATATGCTTAGAGTACAAGATAAGGCCATAAGTGCCCAATCTGTAGAAAAAGTAGCTAATGGTTCTCAATCTGATCCAGGGACTCCCCCAGGAAAAGGTTCAGGAAAGAAACTTCTCAGCCTGCCCATTACTAGACAGTCTAGCATAGTTGGTACAGAGGTTGAATCACATCATACTGATGATGTGCTCTCACATTATACTGGTAGCCAAGCTGTTAGGGTGCCCTCTGTAAGGGACAGGTCTCCTTCTGTTCATTCCCATCATACCTCTGTATCTAGAAATGTCCCTCCCACCCACCCTGATGACAGATTGTTAGAAAGGGAGCTCAATAGATTGAGAGTGGAGCAAACCAGACTGAAGCTCAAGAAGCAACAGCTGGATTTGGATAGACAGTCTTTAGAAATAGAGAGGGAAAGACAGAAGATGGGTTTAGATACCCATGGTGGCAGCAGCAGTATTCCCCATAGTCATCCTGCAAAAGAGCATGATTCCAGGAATCTGCATAAGATAGTTCCCCCTTACAAGGAGGGGGATGACATTAACAAGTGGTTTGCTGCACTTGAGAGGGCCTGTGCTGTACAGGATGTCCCTCAAAGGCAGTGGGCTGCTATCCTATGGCTATCATTTACTGGAAAAGGTAGGGATAGGCTCCTTACTGTAAAAGAAAATGATGCTAACAATTTCCAAGTTCTTAAGAATGCACTCCTGGATGGTTATGGCTTAACCACTGAACAGTACAGGATCAAGTTCAGAGATACCAAAAAGGAGTCTTCACAAGACTGGGTTGATTTCATTGACCAGGCAGTGAAGGCCTTGGAGGGGTGGTTACATGGCAGTAAAGTTACTGATTATGACAGCCTGTATAACTTAATCCTGAGAGAGCATATTCTTAATAATTGTGTGTCTGATTTGTTGCACCAGTACTTGGTGGACTCTGATCTGACCTCTCCCCAAGAATTGGGAAAGAAGGCAGACAAATGGGTCAGAACAAGAGTGAACAGAAAAGTTCATACAGGGGGTGACAAAGATGGCAACAAAAAGAAGGATGGTAAGTCTTCTGACAAGGGTGGGGACAAATCTAAAAATGAGTCTTCATCAGGCCCACAAAAACACTCTGGTGGGGGTGGTGGGCCCAAACCTTCCTCTAATCAGAACAAGGAAAGGAAACCATGGTGCTATTTATGTAAGATAAAAGGCCATTGGACAACAGATCCCAGTTGTCCAAAGAAAGGCACCACAGCTCCTACCACTACAACCCCTACTGCTACACCTAGTGTCCCTACTAATAGCAGTGGTGGTGGGAGCAAACCTACTAATAGCCAATCCAAGGGAGTAGCTGGGCTCACTTTTGGTAATTTAGTTGGGGTTGGTCTGATTAGGGAGACCACAGAGGCTACTTTAGTCTCTGAAGGGGCTATTGACTTAGCCACTTTGGTTGCTTGCCCCCATAACTTGGAGAAGTACAAGCAACTAACCCTAATAAATGGTGTTGAGGTCCAGGCCTACAGGGACACAGGTGCCAGTGTCACAATGGTGATTGAGAAACTGGTGCACCCTGAACAACACATACTTGGACACCAGTACCAAGTAACCGATGCTCACAACATAACACAAAGCCACCCCATGGCTGTTGTAAATCTCAACTGGGGGGGGGTATCTGGTCCAAAGAAAGTTGTGGTAGCTTCAGATTTACCTGTAGACTGTCTATTAGGGAACGATTTGGAGACATCAGCTTGGTCAGATGTGGAGTTGGAGGCCCATGCAGCAATGCTGGGCATCCCAGGGCATATTTTTGCTTTGACAAGGGCTCAGGCCAAAAAGCAAAAAGGACAGGGAAGCTTGGATCCTGGAACAATGGACCAAGTGCTCCCTAAAGCTAGGGCTAGTAGAAGCAAACCACTTCCTACTATCCCTCCCTCTACAGTGGATTCTAATTCTGAGGAAGAAGAATTCCCTCCCTGTGCAGAACCTACACCAGAGGAGCTGGAAGCAGACACTGCTGAGCTTTTGGGTGAAGGGGGGCCTGCCAGAGAGGAGCTGAGTGTGGCACAGCAAACCTGTCCCACATTAGAGGGTCTCAGACAGCAAGCTGTCAAACAGGCTAATGGGGATGTCAGTGACTCACACAGAGTTTACTGGGAGGACAACCTCTTGTACACTGAGCAAAGGGATCCTAAACCTGGAGCTGCCAGGAGATTAGTGATTCCTCAGGAGTACAGAAAGTTCCTCCTAACACTGGCACATGACATTCCCTTAGCTGGGCACCTGGGTCAAATGAAAACTTGGGACAGATTGGTACCACTGTTTCATTGGCCTAGGATGTCTGAGGACACAAAAGAATTTTGTAAGTCCTGTGAAACCTGTCAAGCCAGTGGCAAGACAGGTGGCACTCCAAAGGCACCCCTTATCCCACTGCCTGTGGTTGGGGTTCCCTTTGAAAGGGTAGGGGTTGACATAGTTGGCCCCCTTGACCCTCCTACTGCTTCAGGCAATAGGTTTATCTTAGTGGTAGTGGACCATGCCACAAGGTATCCTGAAGCAATTCCTTTAAGGACCACTACAGCTCCTGCAGTGGCAAAGGCCCTCCTGGGAATATTTTCCAGGGTGGGCTTCCCAAAGGAAGTAGTATCAGACAGAGGAAGCAATTTCATGTCTGCATACTTAAAGGCCATGTGGAAGGAGTGTGGTGTAACTTACAAGTTCACAACACCCTATCATCCACAAACAAATGGACTGGTGGAGAGATTTAATAAAACTCTCAAAGGCATGATTATGGGACTCCCTGAAAAACTCCGCAGGAGATGGGATATCCTTCTACCATGCCTCCTTTTTGCCTACAGGGAGGTACCCCAGAAAGGAGTGGGCTTCAGCCACTTTGAACTTCTTTTTGGACACCCTGTTAGGGGTCCACTCACACTTGTAAAGGAGGGTTGGGAACAACCTTTAAAAGCTCCTAAGCAGGATATTGTGGACTATGTACTTGGCCTCAGATCAAGGATGGCTGAGTACATGAAAAAGGCCAGTAAAAACCTTCAGGCCAGCCAAGAGCTCCAGAAGCAATGGCATGATCAGAAGGCTGTTTTGGTTCAGTACCAACCAGGGCAGAAAGTGTGGGTCTTGGAGCCTGTGGCCCCAAGAGCACTCCAAGATAAATGGAGTGGTCCACACACAATTGTTGAAAAGAAGGGTGAAGTCACCTACTTGGTTGACTTAGGCACTGCCAGGAGTCCCCTTAGGGTGCTCCATGTCAACCGCCTGAAACCCTACTATGACAGGGCTGATCTCACCCTGCTCATGGCAACAGATGAGGGACAGGAAGAAGACAGTGATCCTCTACCTGATCTCTTCTCTTCCACAGAACAAGATGCTCTTGTGGAAGGGGTAGTTTTGGCAGATTGTCTTACTGCTGAGCAGAAAGATAATTGCATAAATCTCCTAGGACAATTTTCAGAACTCTTCTCCATTGTGCCAGGCACCACTTCTTGGTGTGAGCACACTATAGATACTGGAGACAGTTTACCTGTCAAAAGTAAGATCTATAGGCAGCCTGACCATGTCAGGGACTGCATAAAGCAAGAAGTTCAGAAGATGTTGGAACTAGGAGTGGTTGAGCACTCTGACAGTCCATGGGCTTCTCCTGTGGTACTGGTACCAAAACCCAATTCTAAAGATGGAAAGAAGGAAATGAGGTTTTGTGTAGACTATAGAGGTCTCAACTTGGTAACCAAAACAGATGCTCACCCTATACCCAGGGCAGATGAGCTAATAGATACACTGGCATCTGCCAAGTATCTAAGCACTTTTGATTTGACTGCAGGGTATTGGCAGATCAAAATGTCAGAAGATGCTAAACCTAAGACTGCATTTTCTACCATTGGAGGACATTACCAGTTTACTGTAATGCCTTTTGGTTTGAAAAATGCACCTGCCACTTTTCAGAGGTTGGTGAACACAGTCCTGCAAGGGCTGGAAACTTTCAGTGCAGCATATTTGGATGATATAGCTGTCTTTAGCTCCAGCTGGGATGATCACCTGGTCCACCTTTGGAAAGTTTTGGAGGCCCTGCAAAAGGCAGGCCTCACTATCAAGGCTTCAAAGTGCCAGATAGGGCAGGGTAAGGTGGTTTATCTGGGACACCTTGTTGGTGGGGAACAGATTGCACCACTTCAGGGGAAAATCCAAACTATTATTGATTGGATTCCCCCTACCACTCAGACTCAGGTGAGAGCCTTCCTAGGCCTCACTGGGTATTACAGGAGGTTCATTAAGAACTATGGCTCCATTGCAGCCCCTCTTAATGACCTCACATCCAAGAAAATGCCTAAAAAGGTATTATGGACAGCAAACTGTCAGAAAGCTTTTGAGGAGCTGAAGCAGGCCATGTGCTCTGCACCTGTCCTGAAAAGCCCTTGTTACTCTAAAAAATTCTATGTCCAAACTGATGCATCTGAATTAGGAGTAGGGGCAGTCCTATCACAACTTAATTCTGAGGGCCAGGATCAACCTGTTGCTTTTATTAGTAGAAGGTTGACCCCTAGAGAAAAGCGTTGGTCTGCCATTGAGAGGGAGGCCTTTGCTGTGGTCTGGGCTCTGAAGAAGTTGAGGCCATACCTGTTTGGCACTCACTTCATTGTTCAGACAGACCACAAACCTCTACTTTGGCTAAAACAAATGAAAGGTGAAAATCCTAAATTGTTGAGGTGGTCCATATCCCTACAGGGAATGGACTATACAGTGGAACATAGACCTGGGAGTAGCCACTCCAATGCAGATGGACTCTCCAGATATTTCCACTTAGACAATGAAGACTCATCAGGTAATGGCTAGTCTTATTGTCCTTCGTTTGGGGGGGGGTTGTGTAGGAAAGTACCATCTTGCCTGGCATGTTACCCCCATTTTTCACTGTATATATGTTGTTTTAGTTGTATGTGTCACTGGGACCCTGGTAACCCAGGGCCCCAGTGCTCATAAGTGTGCCTGTATGTGTTACCTGTGTAGTGACTAACTGTCTCACTGAGGCTCTGCTAATCAGAACCTCAGTGGTTATGCTCTCTCATTTCTTTCCAAATTGTCACTGACAGGCTAGTGACCATTTTTACCAATTTACATTGGCTTACTGGAACACCCTTATAATCCCCTAGTATATGGTACTGAGGTACCCAGGGTATTGGGGTTCCAGGAGATCCCTATGGGCTGCAGCATTTCTTTTGCCACCCATAGGGAGCTCTGACAATTCTTACACAGGCCTGCCACTGCAGCCTGAGTGAAATAACGTCCACGTTATTTCACAGCCATTTTACACTGCACTTAAGTAACTTATAAGTCACCTATATGTCTAACCTTTACCTGGTAAAGGTTAGGTGCAAAGTTACTTAGTGTGAGGGCACCCTGGCACTAGCCAAGGTGCCCCCACATTGTTCAGAGCCAATTCACTGAACTTTGTGAGTACGGGGACACCATTACACGCGTGCACTACATATAGGTCACTACCTATATGTAGCTTCACCATGGTAACTCCGAATATGGCCATGTAACATGTCTATGATCATGGAATTGCCCCCTCTATGCCATCCTGGCATTGTTGGTACAATTCCATAATCCCAGTGGTCTGTAGCACAGACCCTGGTACTGCCAGACTGCCCTTCCTGGGGTTTCTCTGCAGCTGCTGCTGCTGCCAACCCCTCAGACAGGCATCTGCCCTCCTGGGGTCCAGCCAGGCCTGGCCCAGGATGGCAGAACAAAGAACTTCCTCTGAGAGAGGGTGTGACACCCTCTCCCTTTGGAAAATGGTGTGAAGGCAGGGGAGGAGTAGCCTCCCCCAGCCTCTGGAAATGCTTTGTTGGGCACAGAGGTGCCCAATTCTGCATAAGCCAGTCTACACCGGTTCAGGGACCCCTTAGCCCCTGCTCTGGCGCGAAACTGGACAAAGGAAAGGGGAGTGACCACTCCCCTGACCTGCACCTCCCCTGGGAGGTGTCCAGAGCTCCTCCAGTGTGCTCCAGACCTCTGCCATCTTGGAAACAGAGGTGCTGCTGGCACACTGGACTGCTCTGAGTGGCCAGTGCCACCAGGTGACGTCAGAGACTCCTTGTGATAGGCTCCTTCAGGTGTTAGTAGCCTTTCCTCTCTCCTAGGTAGCCAAACCCTCTTTTCTGGCTATTTAGGGTCTCTGTCTCTGGGGAAACTTTAGATAACGAATGCATGAGCTCAGCCGAGTTCCTCTGCATCTCCCTCTTCACCTTCTGATAAGGAATCGACCGCTGACCGCGCTGGAAGCCTGCAAACCTGCAACATAGTAGCAAAGACGACTACTGCAACTCTGTAACGCTGATCCTGCCGCCTTCTCGACTGTTTTCCTGCTTGTGCATGCTGTGGGGGTAGTCTGCCTCCTCTCTGCACCAGAAGCTCCGAAGAAATCTCCCGTGGGTCGACGGAATCTTCCCCCTGCAACCGCAGGCACCAAAAAGCTGCATCTCCGGTCCCTTGGGTCTCCTCTCAGCACGACGAGCGAGGTCCCTCGAATCCAGCGACACCGTCCAAGTGACCCCCACAGTCCAGTGACTCTTCAGCCCAAGTTTGGTGGAGGTAAGTCCTTGCCTCACCTCGCTGGGCTGCATTGCTGGGAACCGCGACTTTGCAAGCTTCTCCGGCCCCTGTGCACTTCCGGCGGAAATCCTGTGTGCACAGCCAAGCCTGGGTCCACGGCACTCTAACCTGCATTGCACGACTTTCTAAGTTGGTCTCCGGCGACGTGGGACTCCTTTGTGCAACTTCGGCGAGCACCGTTTCACGCATCCTCGTAGTGCCTGTTTCTGGCACTTCTCCGGGTGCTACCTGCTTCAGTGAGGGCTCTTTGTCTTGCTCGACGTCCCCTCTCTCTGCAGGTCCAATTTGCGACCTCCTGGTCCCTCCTGGGCCCCAGCAGCGTCCAAAAACGCCAAACGCACGATTTGCGTGTAGCAAGGCTTGTTGGCGCCCATCCGGCGGGAAAACACTTCTGCACGACTCTCCAAGGCGTGGGGGATCCATCCTCCAAAGGGGAAGTCTCTAGCCCTTGTCGTTCCTGCAGTATTCACAGTTCTTCAGCCTAGTAAGAGCTTCTTTGCACCAACCGCTGGCATTTCTTGGGCATCTGCCCATCTCCGAGCTGCTTGTGACTTTTGGACTTGGTCCCCTTGTTCCACAGGTACCCTCAGTCAGGAATCCATCGTTGTTGCATTGCTGATTTGTGTTTTCCTTGCATTTTCCCTCTAACACGACTATTTTGTCCTTAGGGGAACTTTGGTGCACTTTGCACTCACTTTTCAGGGTCTTGGGGACGGTTATTTTGCTAACTCTCACTATTTTCTAATAGTCCCAGCGACCCTCTACAAGGTCACATAGGTTTGGGGTCCATTCGTGGTTCGCATTCCACTTCTGGAGTATATGGTTTGTGTTGCCCCTATCCCTATGTTTCCCCATTGCATCCTATTGTAACTATACATTGTTTGCACTGTTTTCTAAGACTATACTGCATATTTTTGCTATTGTGTATATATATCTTGTGTATATTTCCTATCCTCTCACTGAGGGTACACTCTAAGATACTTTGGCATATTGTCATAAAAATAAAGTACCTTTATTTTTAGTATAACTGTGTATTGTGTTTTCTTATGATATTGTGCATATGACACTAAGTGGTACTGTAGTAGCTTCACACGTCTCCTAGTTCAGCCTAAGCTGCTCTGCTAAGCTACCATTATCTATCAGCCTAAGCTGCTAGACACCCTATACACTAATAAGGGATAACTGGGCCTGGTGCAAGGTGCAAGTACCCCTTGGTACTCACTACAAGCCAGTCCAGCCTCCTACATATAGTGACAAACATGGTACACACAGAGAGCATAAGCACTGGAGTTCTGGTTTGCAGAACTCTAGTGACACAGTCAAGCATACTGACAACACATATAGGCCCCAAACTATGAGCACTGGGGTCCTGACTAGCAGGATCCCAGTGAGAAAGTAAAACACACTGACAAATAGGTCTCAAACTATGAGCACTGGGTTCCTGGCTAGCAGGATCCAATTGAGACAGTAAAGCACACCGACAAACACTGACAACCAGTCCCGTTTTGCGCCAGAGCAGGGACTGGGGGCCCCTGAACCAGTGTAGACTGGCTTATGCAAGGAGGGCACCATTTGTGCACTTCAAAGCATTTCCAGAGGTTCTGGGAGGCTACCCCTTAGATGCCTGTAACACCTATTCCCAAAGGGAGAGGGTGTAACACCCGCCTCCCAAAAGAAATACATTGTTCTGCCTTCCTGGGATTGAGCTGCTCAGTCCCCAGGAGGGAAGAAACCTGTTTGTGAGGTGGCAGCAGCTGGGGCTGCAGTGGAAACCTCAGAGAGTCGGTTTGGCAGGACTGGGGGTCCATGCTGGAACCCCCAGGATACATGGGATTGCTCCCCAATGGGGGGACAATTCCATGATCTTAGACACCTCACATGGCCATATTTGGAGTTACCATTGTAAAGCTACATATATGTATTGACATATGTGTAGTGCATGCGTGTAATGGTATCCCGCATTCATGACGTCCGGAGAATTGGCCCTGGACATCATTGGGGTACCTTTGCTAGTGCAAGGGTGCCCTCATACTAAGTAACTTTGCACCTAGCCTTCAGTAAATGAAGGTTAGACATATAGATGACTTATAAGTTACTTAAGTGCATTGAAAATGGCTGTAAAATATTGTGGGCACTATTTCACTCAGGCTGCAGTGGAAGTCCTGAAGAAAGGTTTGTCTGAGCTCCTTATGGGTGGCAAAAGAAATGCTGCAGCCCATAAGCATCTCCTGGAACCCCAATGCCCTCTGTACCTAGGTACCATATACTAGGGACTTATAAGGGGGGTCCAGTGTGCCAATTGGAATTGGTAAATGAAGTCACTAAACTTTAGTGACTAATTTGGAAGCAGAGAGAGCATAAGCACTGACGTTCTGGTTAGAAGAACTTCAGTGACACAGTTAAGCACTACTGACAACACACACATTAGGCCACAAACTATGAGCACTGGGGTCCTGGCTAGCAGGATCCCAGTGAGACAGGCAAAACACACTGACAAATAGAGTTTTAACTATGAGCACTGTGGTCCTGGTTAGCAGGATCACAGTGGCACAGTAAAAACACACTGGCACTTAAGTAACTTATAAGTCACCTATATGAATAACCTTCATTTACCGAAGGCTAGGTGAAAAGTTTCTAAGTGTGAGGACACCCTTGCACTAGCAAAGGTGCCCCCACGCTGTTCAGGGGCAATTCCCCAGACTTTGTGAGTGTGGGGATACCATTACACTCGTGAACTACAAATAGGTCAATACCACTATTTTAGTATGTAGTTTGTGTTGCCCTGTAGGAGGCTGGCCTGGTTTGTAGTGGATACCTTGGGTACTTACACCTTACACCAGGTCCAGTTATCCCTTATTAGTGAAATGTAGTAGTGTTCTAGAAGCTTAGGCTGATAGAGGTAGCTACTGCAGAGCAGCTTAGGCTGAACTAGGAGACATGCAAAGCTAATGTAATACCACTTAGAGTCACACAGTACTTATACATAAGTAAAGACAATTCTCAGTGTTACCAAAAATAAATGTAGTTTATTTGGATGACGCAGTACCAAAAATATCTTAGAGGCAATACACCTTCTGGAGGTAAATATTATACACAATATATACACTAGACACCAAAATAAGGCAAGTAATTAGACATAGGATAGAGCACACAATAGGAAATGCTATAGAATGCAATGGGAGAAAATAGGACTAGGGGCAACACAAACCATATACTAAGACAGTGGAACGCAAATCCCGAATTCCCCCCTAGACAAGTGCGGTGTGTGCAGAATCTCGAAGAGAGTAAGAATACAGTAAAGGTGAGTAAATTACCCCACCCTAGAGCCCAGAAAAGCAGGAGTAAAGTACTGCAAGTTTCCTTAGGACACACTACAAGTCGTGATTAGAGTTATTGCAAGAACCAACCAAGTCTTCAAACAACAAAGGGTGGATTCCTGCACCTGAAGACCTGCAAAGGAAGGAGACCAAGTCCAGAAGTTAAAAGAAGTTCCAGGAAGGACAGGAGCCCCTGCCAACCCAGAAGAGTGTGCAAAAGAAGAGTCCCCGGTTGGACGAAGACTGCAGAAATGCACCCTAGGAAAATGCCAGCGGGTTGCTGCATAATGCAAAGGATGTCCCACATCGTAAAGTTGGAAGCAGGCGGGTTTCGGCACTGGATTCCTCCAACAAGCCTTGGTTCCAGCAATGTCGCGTTTTGCATCAAGTAGGCACTATCTGGACCCAGGAAGGATCTAGGGACCTCAACCCTGTGTGAGGAGGAAGAGAGGGCTCTCAGCACTTCAGAGAGCCCTCAGAGCACCAGATAGCACCCATGGGAGTCCCAGGACATGGGGACAAAGGAGGTGCAAAATGCGGTTGGTGCAGCACTACAAAGGAATTTGTCCCTCTTCCCGTGGAGATCAACTCAGCGAGTTGAACATCGCAGGATAGAGTGCTGGGGACCTGGACCAGGCGGGGCATGAAGGAATTTTGCAAATAGTGCAGAGGCTGCAAGGGGTGAAGAAGACATGGTGCACAGGGGGTACTGTCGTTCTGGGGGAAGGCAAGGTCTTACCTCCTCCAAATTGCGACAGCAGGACCTCAGGAAAGTCTATATCGAAGGGGTCCACCCTCTGTGTTCCAAGAAGCAAGCTCGTCACCAGGAGAACCGGTCATCGACTTAGAAGGTGCCTGCTTCAGCAGGGGAGTGACTCCGTCATCCCACGGGAGACTTCTTCGGTCTATCTGGTGCAGGGTAAAGACAGGGAGTCCTCAGAGCATGCACACCATGAAAACTGTTGCAGTTGCTGGCTGGAGCTGAAGTTGCAGAGGAAAAGTATCCCTTCTGGATACTTTGTTGCTGTTATAGGGGTTCCTGGAGCAGGCTGCGGTTGATCTGATGTCAGAGGGTGAAGTAATAGTTGCAGAGGACTCCTGAAGGAAACTTGCAAGTAGAATCTGAAGAGAACCCACAGGAGGGACACTAAATAGCTCTGAGAGGGGGATTGGCTACCTTATTAGGTAAGGACCTATCAGGAGGGGGTCTCTGACATCACCTGCTGGCACTGGCCACTCAGAGCCCTCCAGAGTGCCCCCACACCTTGTAAAGAAAGATGACTGAAGGCTGGGACACACTGGAGAAGCTCTGGGCACCACCCCTAGGGTGGTGATGGACAGGGGAGTGGTCAGTCCCCTTTCCTTTGTCCAGTTTCGCGCCAGAGCAGGGATAAGGGGTCCCTGAACTGGGGTAGACTGGCTTATGCAAGGAGGGCACCATCAGTACACATCAAAGCATTTCCAGAGGCTTGGGGAGGCTACCCCTCCCCAGCCCGTAACATCTAGATCAAAGGGGAGAGGGTGTAACACCCCTCTCCCAAAGGAAATCATTTGTTCTGCCTTCCTTGGACTGAGCTGCTCAGATCCCAGGAGGGCAGAACCCTGTCTGTGAAGTGACAGCAGCTGTAGCTGCAGTGCAAGCCTCAGAGAGCTGGTTTGGCAGTACTGGGGGGTCCACGGTGGAGCCCCCAGGATGCATGGAATTGGCTCCCCAATACCGGATTTGGAATGGGGGAACAATTACATGATCTTAGACACCTTTCATGGCTATATTCGGGGTTACCATTGTGAAGCTGCATATAGGTATTGACCTATATGAAGTGCACACGTGTAATGGCATCCCCGCACTCACAAAGTTCTGGGAATTGGCCCAAGATATTTTTGGCCTTGTGTCAATACTCCTGGGTTTGTGTATCCAATTGGCTCTAATGAGACATTGGCCTTATGACTACTGCAGCAGTTGCTGGGATTATATGAAAGGAGACATGACAAACACACAAAAAGCATGTGTGATAATCTATCCCACATCCAAAAACATCTTGACCCCACACTGAACATTGTCTGGACCATCCCTTTGCCCTTGCACTGAGCAGTGATAAGGCCCTAGGATCACCAGTCATGGTGTTGACAATGCACTTTTTGCTGCAAACACACAAGTGAGCCCCATTTGCACAGTAGTGTTCAGAAGACCACATGTCCCAGGATGCACCCTGGTTTGTCCATGCAGTGGGCTTCAATAAGATATTGGCCTTATGACAGCTGAAGCAATAGGTCAGATTGTAAACACAGTGACATGAGACATGATGGCACAGCTCAGTCACCACTCACATCACACTGACAGACACATGATGCAGCCCATGCACTTATCTCTGCTGTTCCAACTCCTCCAGCTGGGCATGAGGGTCAGCAGGCAGCCCACAGGACCTTCCTGTACAGTGGCCTAAGGCAGGGCTGGGGCACTTGGTGCTGGGAGGGCTGGTCCAATAGTTCCTGCGCCCTCAGTCAGGCCCAGCATTTTAGGTCCTCTCAGTGCTTGCAGCATGTCCTGGCCCTCCAGTGGTACATGCCAACTGCACTGCAGCGGTATGCAATGTCGGGCCAGAGTCAGGTGCATGTTGCATTGCTCAGCTGGTCCTTGGGTCCTCATAATGTTGAGGGTAACTATCTAGCATCCCCCCAGCTAAAATGTCTAATTCGAATTCACTGAAGGGCAGTGGCCTGCCATCAACTCCCTCAGCCATTTTGGGGGCAGTTAGGATACACAGAGCAGCAGTACAACAGAGAACGCTGTCTGTGGGTGGGGATAACGCAGAATGACAATTCGACAATAAAATGGCTGCCTGCAACTTCCTGTCATGAACTTCCTGCCTTGCATTTCCTCTGTGTCATTTGCTGTAGAAATGTATTGGGTTCCGGCTCATCTTCGGTTTCTATGTCCCGAGTGTGGATTATCCACACTAGGAGTATACTCCCTGCACTCGGAGCGTAGTGCATGTACTCAGTGTGTGGAATCCCGATTTGGATCTTAGAATCCATACTCGGGGCGGTAGACAAGGTCAAGCAAGTGTAACATATGTGACCAGGTGTAAAAAGGGCAGGAAGTCAAATGAAGGAATAGAACAGAATAAAGATACATGCTACACTACATTAATGGCCAGAACAGTTTGGCCCTTTGCATTTTGGTACTTGTGGTCAACATATGACACTTTCATCAAAGTAGACTGTAGTTTATCACCAAGGTAGGTGCAGGTGGTGGTGTTCATCCCGGGACACATAGGGCCAGATTCACACAGGGCCAGAGGTCCAGAGCAGGACTGGAAACCCATACCAGCATGATCAAGTATGTCAGTCCAGCCCCTACACAGAGACAGGAAACCAAGTGAGTGGATCATGCAGGTGTGCTGCATTGTTACTAGGGACACATATTATGGCACAAGTACAGACCTAACACACAGTGCCAAAATCAGCCCCCACTCTTCCAGGCCCCTGGGGAAATGCCATATTCCCCATCTGGCCAGTCTGGGCCTGCAAACAGCCTATGCACTAGTTGCAGATGCCTCTCAGTCAATTCACTTTGGGCACAATGTCCACAATGAGACTTCCAGGTGCGGGGGCCCATGGTGAATCAGGGTCATATATGTGGTCTGGAATTTCAAAGCAATGAGCAGCACTCCAGACTCCCTTCAACATTTGGAGGCGCTGACATCCATTTAAAAGTCATTCAGAGTCATCTCCATCACCAAGCAGGATCATCTGCCATCCTGCATGACTGTTGAACCTACCTCATCCAACATGGCTGAATGACCTGTGGACGGGGTACTCGCACAGTCAGTGATACAGGTATGGACATACTCACTGAGGGGGTGATTGATGGGTAGTCCCAGTATTATGTGTGCCCAGAGAAACAGATGCATGCTGTTGTCCACATTGGTAACCGGGGCCTCATGACACATGAGACACACTTTCTCTGTTTGCATGACGACGGAGAATAAAAAAGGTGCAGAGTGGGAAAGTGTGCCCTGATAGATTGAATGCAGTGCCCCAGGGCAGATGCACACTTGTGTTGCCCAGGGGGCTGTGCAGTTAAGTGGAAAAAAGAGCTGAATTAAAGCAGCCACTCCCTGTAGCACTGTGCAGACGTCAGCTTGCATGCGTTTTTGTGGGGGTTAGTGATGCCCTTGCAGGCTAGTACAGTGAGTGACTACACTCAACTTCAAAGGAATGTTTTTGGAGTCTGTAGGACCACCTGTCTCCCCCACCGGGGACCCCCAGCAGGGTATGCACTGACAGTGCCCCACCTTTTATGTGGCACACTGTAGGTGCACCACCTAAAAGCTTATTTTCCTCGGTACCTCCATTCAATCTGTGTAATGACTGCAGTGGCAAAGAGATTCTATCATTTACATGATACTATGCCCCCATGCTAATAAGTGGACACCCACTGGTGCTAGATCAAGCATTTTATTTATACCAGCAATATCCGTATTGCAGGAAGGGCAGCACAAGCATCTGCTGTCCTTTCTGTACTACAGAAGTACCGTGAGGGTGCACAGAGCGGGTGTACATTCATGGTGGTACCTGGGGATCTTTGTAGAAAATGGCCAATGGAGTTAATTCACTGTTTGTTGTCAGGTAGTGTGTCTTTGTACCTGCAATAAACCCAGATGTTTCTTTGGGTCATCAGGGAGTGTGTTAGGATAACATTACATGTTCAGATAGTGGCAGCCACTCCACGGCATATGTCTCGTAAGGTACCTGTAGGGTTGACAAGAGACAGTAACAAGTCATCTTAGGGGCACATGAGACCTGCATGTGGGATGCATTCTCCATTATACACAATACTAAATGGCTACACATTATGTATGTGACCACTACGTGTTAGTATGATTCCTGAGGAAGACCATTTGTGATCATGGAACCCTTTCAAATTTCCCAGGTCCATTCTAGATATGCTGATCCAGGCCAGATGATCATGGTGTATTTTGGGTCTTGTATTCTCTGTCATTCCATAGTGAAACATTTACAGTAGTCCCAGTATGCGCTATGATTAACCACAGGCCTGGAGTGGCGCATCCCATGAGTAGCTGTCAAACATGTCAGCTATGAGCATGGACCATGTCTTTACACTGGTGTTAGACCGGACAGCCTTAGGGTGGTCAGCCCCAACTTTTTTGCTTGCCTCCCTCAACTTTTTGACACTGTTTTTGCTGGTTTTAGGACTCAGCATACTTTACCGCTGCCAACCAGTGCTAAAATGCACATGCTCTCTCCTTTAGAACATGGTGACATTGGCTCATACCCAATTGGCATATTTAATTTACTTGGAAGTCCCTAGTAAAGTGCACTACGTGTGCTCAGGGCTTGTAAATTAAATTCTACTAGTGGGCATGTGGCAATGTTGTGCCACCCACATAAGTAGCCCTGTAACCATTATCAGAACTGCCATTGCAAGGCTCTGTGTGTGCAGATTCACTGCCACTTCAACTTGGCATTTAAAAGTATTTGCCAAGCCTTAAACTCCCCTTTTTCTACATATAAGTCACCCACAAGGTAGGCCCTAGGTAACCCAGAGGGCAGGGTGCTATAAAGGTAAAAGGCAGCACTAATATCTGTGTGTTTTATATGTCCTGGTAGTGGAAAACTCCTAAATTTGCTTTCCACTGCTGTGAGGCCTGCTCCTTTAATAGGCTAACATTATAGCTATCCTCATATACTGTATGAATGGTAGATTATGATTAGAAAGGAGTAAACAGATCATATTTATTATGGCCAGAATTGCAATACAAAATCATGCTTATTGGTGAAGTTGGATTTTATATTACTATTTTAGAAATGCTACTTTTAGAAAGTGAGCATTTTCCTGCACTTAAAAAAATCCTTCTGTGCCTTACAGCCTGTCTCCAATCCACGTCTGGGCTAGGTCGGTTGTCAGCTCCCTTGTGCATTTCACCCAGACATCCACAAACACAGGATGCTCAATCACACCTGCACACATCGGCATACCGAATGGGTCTTCCTGGGCTGAAAGGGTGGAGGGCCTGACACTTACATTTCAAAGGACAGTGGCCTGCCCTCACACAATAGAATGCCATCCCCCTTACTGGGACCCTGGCAGACATGGTTCTACTGAAAGGGGACCTTGTGCACTTCAAAACCCCTCTTTGAAGTCTACCCCACTTCAAAGGCTCTTTTGGGTACATAAACTAAGTCCCTGACCCTACCAGCTCCGACACTTCTTGGGACGGACACTCTGCACCAGAACCTGCAACCTGCCAAGAGAAGCTGCCTGTCTGTGCAAAAGACACACCTGGACTGCTTTGCTGCAAAGGACTGCTGCCTTGCTGGTCTCTGCCTCTACTGAGAAGTACTTCTCTAAGGGCTTGGATTGATCTTGCCTCCTGTTTCCTGAAGTCTCAGGGCCAAAAAGACTCCATCTCTGCAAAGAAACTCCTATGCGGCAAAAATCGATACACAGCCTGCCAGAATCGAGACACGGACTGTCCAGTGGTGAAAAAATCACTGCATCGTCAAACTGGATTGACGTAGCCCGGCTGCCCGAGTGGAGATTGATGCAGCGCCAACGTTGCGACCGGAACTTCACCGTACAGCCCACAGGATCAATGCATCGCCAAGCCGGAATGACGCAGCCTGACTTCCTATGAGTGTAGTCGGTGCAGCGCCAGCCATGCAGCAGAAACTCTGTTGCATTACCCACCAGATCAACACAACAGCTGTGACTTCGTCCCGCATGCCCAGGATTTCCACGCATCATCCCTGGGCATCAAAAGACCCCTCATCGCAAGGAGGATTCAAACCTGCGTGCCGGAATTTGACTCAAACCCCTTGCAGCGTGGAAAAGAATTGACGCATCGTCTGTGTGCACCTGGAAATCTGACCCACACCTACCTTTTTCCACGCATCTCTGCCTCTGCAGTCTTTGTGCATGTAATTTTGATGCAAACCAGGTACTTTGTGCTTGCAAGAGATAACTGTTGCTTTTAAGAAATAAAGACTCTCATATCTCATGATCGTTTTGACTTTAATTTAATCAGATAAATATGTTATATTGTTCTAAACCTGTATGGTGTCTTTTTGTAGTGTT
Organism: Pleurodeles waltl; assembly: GCF_031143425.1. NCBI lineage: Eukaryota > Metazoa > Chordata > Amphibia > Caudata > Salamandridae > Pleurodeles > Pleurodeles waltl. The sequence continues at coordinate 593,388,316 of NC_090447.1, forward strand.
CCCACTGTGTTATTGCATGATTTATTGCACAAATACTTTACACATTGCCTTCTAAGTTAAGCCTGACTGCTCAGTTCCAAGCTACCAGAGGTTGGGCACAGGATAATTTGGATTGTGTGACTTACCCTGATTAGGATTGTGATCCCTATTTAGACAAAGGTGTATTCCTCCAACTAGATACCCCATTTCTAACAACTGGTCAACGTGTTCCACGGTATATATATATCAGACAAATGGCTACACTGCCACATGATTTGCCATATACACACATACAAGAGGCATGTGTCACAAAGGTCCTTGGCCCTTGTGGTAGAGGCCACACAGCTGTGGGTGAGTCACCGCACTTGGGGCAGCATTACTACACTGTGATCCCTAATAGCAGCTATTTCACCTTGGGTACAATGATGCACCCTATGATGTGGCAGCTTCACCCCAAGGGGAGAGGCCCTTTGTGAAGCAGACCCCTCTTGTTACACTGTCCAAGGAGGTCTGACACATGCAAACATTTACTCTCCAGAGTAAATGAAACCCTAAGAAACATTGCCCACGCTAATCCCTGAAATATGCACACAGCAAATTGCATGGTCAAATCTTTTGACTCTTGGCAACGGCTGTTGTTTACAGACATCATATATGGCTTTCAAAGTAGTCTCAGGATGGAATATTTGGACAGAATGACAAAAGCCCAACTATCATCATTGACAACAGACTGCAAACCACATGAAGGCCATGCCACAACATGTTGCTCAGGTGAAAAAAGTGTCACCAAGCTGTTCACACAACAGCATACCCTGCCCTCTGTTTTGAACAATGGCTCGGTTGGCCAGTTTAGACCTAGATGAGGTTACATGGGTATGTGTAAGCCCTGATTTAATGCTATTTTGACCAAAACAACACAGGCTACTTTAATCTTGCACACAACTTGAGGTGAGTACAGCAGCACACCCCTTGTATTATTGAGACACCTGAATATTGATGTCAGGAGACCAAAAGTATGCTTAATGATGTCATGTGTACCCCTGTGTGCCCTATAGTACCTTTGCTGAGGTACAGTGGTTGCACGTCTGTATTGTGTGAGGAGATGAGGGTAGAGTGCATATGCAGCATCTCCTGAGGAGGGAAATGGAGTGGTATTTGTAAATGTCCCTCTTGCATTAGTAAAGTACATGATGTTTGAAATAGTACATACTGTGACTGTTGGGGGCGTGTATGTGGCATGAGAATTAGTGTTGTCTAATGTCTGTGCATCTTAAATATAATAATACATGTCATACTTGTGTGGTGCTTGATACTTGTCCATTAGCCACATGTTGCCCAATTCTCCCGCTGCCATCTGCCGGGCAATGAGAGGTGTTCTGCGGATACATAGCTGTTAGAAGTGGGGTCTCTGGTTGGCAGTCAGTTTGCACTACATCCAAGCAGAGACCCTCACTCTAGTCAGGGTAAGAGAGATACACACCTAGGTTAACCCCTGCTCACCCCCTTGGTGTCTTTGCACAAACAGTCAGGCTTATCTCAGAGGCAATGTGTAAAGTATTGTTACAAACACTCATAATAAAACAGTGAAAACACCACAAAAGGACTCCACATCAATTTAGAACAATAGCCAATATTTATCTAAATCAAAGAACGCCAAAACTACAAAAATCCAACGTCCACAAGCAAAGATATGAATTTTACAGTGAAAAGAGTCTTAATCCATAGAAATCAATGGATGCATTATTTTATCACAAAGTACCTGGTATGCGTAAACGATAAAGCTGCAAGGGCAATGGTGCATCTTAAAAGCAAGCAATGCAACGCTTCCTTACTCGCAAGTAAGGTTGTGCGTCGATTCTTTACTCGCACCGGTGGCCATGCATCAATTCTTTCCTTGCAAAGGAGGCTGTGAGTTGATGCTGGGTGCACAGCCTCGGGTCCGTGCAGTGATGTTGAAGATGTTGATGCCCAGGATCCGTGCGTGGAAATTTCTGATCCATTGAGAACATTCGCTGTGTCATTTCTCCAGACGCAAGGCAGGACAGGCGGTGCATCGATTTTTCTGACATGCACACACCAGTGCATGGATTTTCCCACGCAGGTTACTAGCTTCCTCTTCCAACGGCCCATGGACTTGCTTTAGCACCACTCTCAGGATGGAATATTTGGACAGAGTGTCAAAAGTCCAACTATCATCATTGACAACAGACTGAAAACCACATGAAGGCCATACCACAACATTTTGCTCGGTGAAGAAAGTGTCAACTAGCTGGTCACACAACCACATACCCTGCCCTCTGTTTTGTACAATGGCCCAGTTGGACAGATTTAGACCTAGATGAGGTTCCAGGGGTATGTGTAAGCCCTGCTTTAATGCTATTTTGTGCAAAACACCACAGGCTATTTTAATCTTGCACACAATTTGATGTGAGTACAGCAGCACACCCCTTGTATTGTTGAGACATCTGAATCTTGACGTCAGGAGACCAAAAGTATGCTTAACGATGTCTTGTGTACCTCTGTGTGCCCTATTGTACCTCTGCTGAGGTACAGTGGTTGCACGTCTGTATTGTGTGAGGAGATGAGAGTAGAGTGCATATGCAGCATCACCTGAGGAGGGAAACGGAGTGGTATTTGTAAATGTCCCTCTTGCATTAGTAAAGTACATGATGTTTGAAATAGTACATACTGTGACTGTTGGGGGCGTGTATGTGGCATGAGAATTAGTGTTGTCTAATGTCTGTGCATCTTAAATATAATAATACATGTCATACTTGTGTGGTGGTTGGTACTTGTCCATAAGCCACAAGTTGCCCAATTCTCCCGCTGCCATCCACCGGGCAAGAGGTGATCTGTGGATACATAACTGTTAGAAATGGGGTCTCTGGTTAGCAGTCAGTTTGCATTACATTCAAGCAGAGACCCTCACTCTAGTCAAGATAAGGGACAGAAACAGCTAGGATAACCCCTGCTCACCCCTTTGATGTCTTTGCACAAGCAGTCAGGCTTATCTTAGAGGCAATGTGCAACGTATTTGTACAAACACTTACAATAAAACAGGGAAAACACCAAAAAAGGACTCCATGTCAATTTAGAATAATAGTCAATATTTATCTAAATCACAGAACACCAAAACCACAAAATCCAACATACACAACCAAAGAAATAAATTTTACAGTAAAAAGAGTCTGAATTCATAGAAATCAATGGATGCATTGTTTTATCACAAAGTACCTGGTATGCGTCAAAAATAAAGCCACAAGGGCAATGGTGTATCATAAATGCAAGCAATGCAACGATTCCTTACTCACAAGTGGGGCTGTGCGTCGATTCTTTACTCGCACCGGTGGCCGTGCTTCAATTCTTTCCTTGCAAGGGAGGCCGTGAGTTGATTCTAGGTCACAGCCTCGGGTCCGTGTAGTGATGTTGAAGATTTTGACGCCTAGGATCTGTGCGTGGAAATTTCTGATGCATTGAGAACAGGTGCTGCGTCATTTCTCCAGACGTAAATCGGGAGAGGAAGTGCATCGATTATTCTGACGTGCACACACCGGTGCATGGATTTTCCCTCACAGGTTACTAGCTTTGACTTCTAACGGCACAGGGACTTGCTTTAGCACCACTTACCAAGTAAGGACTCTCAGGATAAGAGGCCAGGTGCTGGCAGATGAAGTCTTTGATGTACCGGAGACTTCAGAACAGAGGGCAAACTCAGTCCAAGCCCTTGGAGAAACTTCACAAGCAGGATTTCAGAAAGCAAAGTCCTGTTCTTTCCCTCTTGAGGCAGAAGCAGCAGACCAGCACAGCAAAGCAACAGGCACAGTGGCAGGTCCTCCTCAAGCATCAAGCTCTTCTGCTTGGCAGAGGTTCCTCTTGATCCAAAAGTAATCTGAAAGTCTGAGGTTTTGGGTCAACTACTTATACTCATTTCTGCTTTTGAAGTAGGCAAAATTCAAAGGAAAGTCTCTGTTGTTCATAAGATCCTGCCTTTACCAGGCATGGCTCCAGACGCACTCCAGGGGGTCGGAGACTGCATTGTGTGAGGGCAGGCACAGTCATTTCTGGTACAAGTGTCAGCTCCTCCCTCCCACTTTAGCCCAGGAACACTCATCAGGATATGCAGGATGCACCTCAGCTCCCTTCGTGTCACTGTCTAGAGTGAATTCACAGACAGCCCAACTGTCAGTCTGACCCAGACATGTATTCAACAGCCAAGCAGAGGCACAGAATGGTTAAGCAAGAAAATGCCCACTTCCCAAAAGTGGCATTTTCAAACAGACAATCTAATAAACAACTCTACCAAAAGATGTATTTTTAAATTGCGAGTTCAGAGACCCCAAATTGTCTATCTGCTCCCAATGGGAAACTGCACTTAAAATATATTTAAAGGCAGTCCTGATGTTAATCTAGGGGAGAGATAGGCCTTGCAATAGTGAGAACCGAATTTGGCAGTATTTCACTTTCAGGACATGTAAAACAGACCATTACATGTCCTACCTTTAAAATGCACTGCACCCTGCACACAGGGCTACCTTTGGCCTACCTTAGGGGTGGCATACATGTAGTAAAAGAGAAGGTTTGGGCCTGGCAAGTGGGTACACTTGCCAGGTCGCATTGACAGTGCAAGACTGCAGTGGCAGGCCTGAGACAAATTTACAGGGCTACTCATGTGGGTGTACAAATCAGTGCTGCAGGCCCACTAGTAGTATTTGACTTACAGGCCCTTGACACCTCTAGGGCACTTTACTAGGGACTTATTAGTAAATCAAATATGCTAATCATGGATAAAACAATCACCAGTACAATTTAGACAGAGTGCATGTGCCCTTTAATACTGGTTAGCAGTGGTAAACTTCCCAGAGTCCTAAAGTCAACAAAAACAGGTCAGAAAAAGTAAGAGGAAGGAGGCAAAACGTTTGGGGGTGACCCTGCAAAAAGGGCAGGACCAACAATAGCTATCATGGGTACTGTCTGGGGGCACTGCATGCACATTAATGAAGCTACCACTGACATCACAGACACCCTGCACGTTGATGGAGTGCCAGCAGTGTGTGCTGCAGAATACGTGTGCATTGTGGCTGAACAGCCACATGCGTGCAATCAATTGCACCCAGCACACATGGGAAGTGGGACAAGAGATACAAATCCTTGGATACCCTTTGCCTTCTGGCCAGTGCATGGGGCATTTGTATGTGGCAATGTGCACTCCTATTGATGCAGCTCAGTACCTGATGCAGGCATCGGGACTCTGTTGCCTGGAAGATGCCCACAAGGTCACCAGTGACCCTGTGGAATGACCCCATAGCAAAAACAAATGGAGAGCTGCTAGAATCCTCAAGATCTTGCTCCCACTGACAAACCATCTCCAAGGTGATATCAAGGGGAAAACTGTATCTTACAATGACATCTGGCCTGGACATCCCAAAGAGGTTGATCCTTTGTCTGATGATCCTCTCTATTCTCCTACTTCTCCTCCTCCTTCTTCTCAAATCCTGCTGTTGCATGGCAAGGACCAAACCAATAAAACATTTGGCGACATGTTGAACGGTCTGAAAAGGTTTGTTTGTTGCAGCTCTGCATTTGTGTGTGCAGCAAGGCTTGGATTGGGTGAGGGCTGAGGAGATTCAGCTGGAGCTTGGTGGGGGATGGTAAGCACTGACAGCTGTGTCTACATGAAGAGTTACCTCCTCTGGCCCAAGTGAGGAGGATCTTCACTGAGTGTGATTGATCCGCCCCGAGTGCAGAAGTGAAGATATTACTTGTAACTTACCTTTGTGAATACCAAAAAGTTGTGAACCTAAACTTTTGGTCTAAACTTAGACCAAATGTCTCAGTTTACCTTTGTGAATTGGGCCTTTTATTTCATGTTCATTGCAGGCAAGGAGAATAAAAGTAGAATCTGTAGTATGACATAAAATACACCAAAAACGCAATCAATATATTTTTGGCAAAAGTTATAGAATCAATTTAATTTGAGTCAGATTAAAAAGATTTACCTGAGAATGTATTAAAACATGCAAAGATTCCATCTTCCCTGTAATGACCAATAGTGGAAAATTAAACACATGGCCGTAAATATCTCCAACTAAAGTCCCTGCACCCAATTATTTATCAGATACATCATTTATTAGGGGGGTAAACACCCCCAAACACCCACCTAAAGCTACGCCCCTTAGTCTGTACTCACTAAGTGGCTACATCGGATGCTATAGAAGGCACTGTCGGACTGAAAAAACATATTGAAATGATTTTAGGATTTCACTTTAAGAATACTGGATTGAAAATAGTGAGCCTATCAGTGATTTGCAACGCTGGAAAATAAAGGCCACATGCTATTATGCAGAATCTATATGTTAGTGAAAGAATACCGAGAATAGTAAACCAGTGCACAAATGCATATTTTTTGTTTTGATTTCTACCAAAAGAAAGACAATGTAACTAGTCTTCAAAACTGAGTACAGGTGCCTACCACTTACGACCACCTGCACAAATTGAGAACTGAAAGAAACAACCAATAGAGAACACAAAGGGCCTCATTTACAAGGATTTTGCGCTGCCCTACCGTCATTGTTTTTGTGCTACAGCAGCGTAAACAGTAGCCCGCATCAGCTGTGCCAGGTGTTATGTATGCAAGGTTGGCGTTTCCCTGCAAAAAAGGCTGTCGAAGTGGCGTAGGGAAATCTACAGGATTTCACTGTGTCATTCTGCACCGTAACAGCGTCATTTTTGTAATGTCTGCTCAGGGAAGCCGTTAAAGTGACGCTGTGCTGTTTTCTAGTAGTCCCCTTTCTAGCACTGATGGACTAGCGTCAAAATTTTGACTCTAGTTCAGCAATGCTATGATTTAGCACCACAACTGCATCAGATTTTCTGCCACAGCTGTGGACACCGAGCCCCATGGAGCACTGTACTATAAATACAGTGCTCCCATGGCTTTGTAAGGGGGGCGCAGGGCGAGGCAAGAAGACTGGCGGATCGATCACAATGCACCAGTTTCTTCTAAATGAGGCCCAAACAGTCTCACAATTCAGAACATCTATTTGTTGCACTAAAAATATCATGTGCTATGAGTAATATTTTGTTTGGCTCTCGTTCAGAGGAATATCTGGATTTTTTTTATATCCAGATGTTCTGCACATACATTTATATAAACCACTTTATATACACTAGTTGTAATTGCTGTTTTTTGTACAATCAAAGCTTTTTATATTTCATTTTTACTACTGTGAAGTTCAAGGAACAGACAGAAAGAGCAGTTTTAACTGTGGGTTATTGCTATCCATATGCTTTGGAAGTATAAACACAGTGTACATCTGGTAGCAAGTCTGTAAGCCTCACCCTGTTGTCATTGCGTTCAACTGCACATTCAATTTAAGATGCAAAACTCTGTGGGATATGCACTAAGCACTTCTTCACAAAATTAGAATTTGTGACAAATTATTCAGTTTTGCAGTCATCTTTTTACTTGGCTGAAAGATATGATTGTAATTTGAATAAACAGGCTTGACAGCTGGCGGTGGAGAATTACATTACAAAGCGGGGTCCATAAAGAAAAAAGTCACAGCATGTAAAGAAAAGTTTTCAGGCAGGCGTCTTCTTGTGCCAGCTGTGCACTTCGAAGGTAAGGTAGGCGTTGTCGCGAAACATTAATGAATGTATGGATGAAAGTATGGATTATAGAAACACTTTGGGACTAGTGGCTGTGATTTATACTTCGCACTGCTCTTGTTTGTCACAGCGAGGTTCCACAGTGTGACAGATGGTTGATGTTCACATATGTTCATCAGATGCAAAAGGAAATAATCTCTTCTGTTACTGGAGACAAATGCACAGCCCACTTGGCAGAACACTATGCCTCAATTCCAGAAGATTGTTCTTTGAGCAGGTATGGCTTACCTCGGTGCTGCGCTGCGGTGCATGACAGATAGTTACTAGGACAGTTCCAGACCTACTAAGATATGACACTGTTCTGCCCTCTCACCAGCGCTGATGCATAATCAGGCTGCCTGGGATGTCTAGCATTGGTTTTTATTGAAAGGGTACACTTCCACTGCAATGTAGTATGATAAGGGTACCCTTCCACTGCAATGTAGTATGATTAGACAACCTTTAACATTTTTCCTATTCTGTTTTTGTGCCGTGCTCTGTAGCCAACATGCAAAGCTGGTAATGTTTGGAGAATTAAATACATTTCCCCAATTTAAGGTCAGCTCTCAAAGAGGCAATTTGTTTAGCACAGTGCTCTGTTTATCACCGTTAGTAGACAGGGCTTTACATTAGAAAACATGGGTGGCTTCATAGGAATGGATGCTCGCTTAACGCAAAATAGTGCAAAGAAACACACAACTCTGCGGTGAGTTGCTTTCAAGCAACATTTCAAAAGTAAATACCAAATAAACATTTTGCACTGGTTTGCATCACATAATGAAGCAAACTCTGCGCAACGTATAAGTAAATCTGTCCTTGGAATTCTGTAGAAAACAAGGAAGGATGACTACAAAAGCACGTCACAGGAACATTTTTATAATTCAGGCCCTATGTCTTTAAAATGTATGTGTCCACTTACCACCTTTGTAGCTCTTCACATAATCTTCCTATCTCAGTTCCAGTAGAATGGCTGCTTTGTCTTATTTACATAAGGCCTTACATTGATTATTATGGAGAACATTATAATCCTGAACAGACAAAATTGTAATTTGTAAATTGTAATTTGTTCTTGATGGTTGCTAAAGGCCTAAGGGATAACATTTCCATTAAGCATGTCTTTGAGTAGACGTGGTCCCTAACTCGATTGCATGTATTCGTTGTATTGAACCGTTTTTAAAGTGATGTTAGGATATCCAGGTGTTTTACATGCAGCACTCGAAGAAAGCAATAAGGTATGAGGCAAATGTCTAACTTGTTAAACCTTTTCTTAAATTCAGACCATTAGATTGTTCTCTGACAACCAAAGAAAGTGTTACACTGATTTGCCTCCAGGTAGGGGAAAGAATATCCACAAATGTGGACGTTCCTAATCATAGGACATACCAAGGGATTAACTGATGAAGACCTAAGGGTCCTTAATGGAACGGAATGCTTTGTAAAAAGGTTGCTTTACAATGGATAACCAGTGTAGTTTTGCTAGGTGAGCTAGAAGGGCATTGGATAAATCTAAACAGGAGCCAAACTGCGGAGCTTTAAATGACCTAACATCCATGAATCAAATATGCTAGCAACCCAAGATAAAGAGCATTATCATGATATCATCCAACAATGGCTTAAAACAAAGTAATTCAACAAGAAAATTTCAATAGAGGGAGATGTTTACTATGTATCCCAAAACAGATTAAGCAGATGATTGAATCCATGTTAAATTGTGGTATTATTGATAGAGTCATAGAAAATAAGTCTAAGATTCCTGACCACTACAAGAGAATGTAGTTTGGTCTCGAGTAGCTGTAGGAAAGTACCACCTTGCCTGGCATGTTACCCCCATATTTCACTGTATATATGTTGTTTTAGTTGTATGTGTCACTGGGACCCTGCCAGCCAGGGCCCCAGTGCTCATAAGTGTGCCCTGTATGTGTTACCTGTGTTATGACTAACTGTCTCACTGAGGCTCTGCTAATCAGAACCTCAGTGGTTATGCTCTCTCATTTCTTTCCAAATTGTCACTAACAGGCTAGTGACCAATTTCACCAATTTACATTGGCATACTGGAACACCCTTATAATTCCCTAGTATATGGTACTGAGGTACCCAGGGTATTGGGGTTCCAGGAGATCCCTATGGGCTGCAGCATTTCTTTTGCCACCCATAGGGAACTCTGACAATTCTTACACAGGCCTGCCACTGCAGCCTGAGTGAAATAACGTCCACGTTATTTCACAGCCATTTACTACTGCACTTAAGAAACTTATAAGTCACCTATATGTCTAACCTTTACCTGGTAAAGGTTGGGTGCTAAGTTACTTAGTGTGTGGGCACCCTGGCACTAGCCAAGGTGCCCCCACATTGTTCAGGGCAAATTCCCCGGACTTTGTGAGTGCGGGGACACCATTACACGCGTGCACTACACATAGGTCAATACCTATGTGTAGCTTCACAATGGTAACTCCGAATATGGCCATGTAACATGTCTATGATCATGGAATTGCCCCCTCTATGCCATCCTGGCATTGTTGGCACAATCCCATGATCCCACGGGTCTGTAGCACAGACCCGGGTACTGCCAAACTGCCTTTTCAAGGGTTTCACTGCAGCTGCTGGTGCTGCCAACCCCTCAGACAGGTTTCTGCCCTCCTGGGGTCCAGCCAGGCTTGGCCCAGGATGGCAGAACAAAGGACTTCCTCAGAGAGAGGGTGTTACACCCTCTCCCTTTGGAAAAAGGTGTTAAGGCAGGGGAGGAGTAGCCTCCCCCATCCTCTGGAAATGCTTTCATGGGCACAGATGGTGCCCATTTCTGCATAAGCCAGTCTACACCGGTTCAGGGACCCCTCAGCCCTGCTCTGGCACGAAACTGGACAAAGGAAAGGGGAGTGACCACTCCCCTGACCTGCACCTCCCCTGGGAGGTGCCCAGAGGTCCTCCAGTGTGCTCCAGACCTCTGCCATCTTGGAAACAGAGGTGCTGCTGGCACACTGGACTGCTCTGAGTGGCCAGGGCCAGCAGGTGACGTCAGAGACTCCTTCTGATAGGCTCTTTCAGGTGTTGCTAGCCTGTCCTCTCTCCTAAGTAGCCAAACCCTCTTTTCTGGCTATTTAGGGTCTCTGCTTTGGGGATTTCCTTAGATAACGAATGCAAGAGCTCATCCGAGTTCCTCTGCATCTCTCTCTTCACCTTCTGCCAAGGAATCGACTGCTGACCGTGCTGGAAGCCTGCAAAACTGCAACAAAGTAGCAAAGACAACTACTGCGACATTGTAACGCTGATCCTGCCGCCTTCTCGACTGTTTTCCTGGTGGTGCATGCTGTGGGGGTAGTCTGCCTCCTCTCTGCACTAGAAGCTCCGAAGAAATCTCCAGTGTGTCGACGGAATCGTCCCCCTGCAACCGCAGGCACCAAAGAACTGCATCACCGGTCCTCTGGGTCTCCTCTCAGCACGACGAGCGAGGTCCCTTGAATCCAACAACTCTGTCCAAGTGACTCGCACAGTCCAGTGACTCTTCAGTCCAAGTTTGCTGGAGGTAAGTCCTTTCCTCGCCACGCCCGACTGCATTGCTGGGAACCGTGTGTTTTGCAGCTACTCCGGCTCCTGTGCACTTTCCGAGGGAATCCTTTGTGCACAGCCAAGCCTGGGTCCACGGTACTCTAACTTGCCTTGCACGACCTCCTGAGTTGTCCTCCGGCGGCGTGGGACTCTCTTGTGCAACTTCGGGTGAGCACTGTTTCACTCCACTTTGTAGTGCCTGTTCTGGCACTTCTGTGGGTACTGCCTGCTTCTGAGAGGGCTCTTTGTCTTGCTGGGCACCGCCTCTGTCCCCTGACGCAATTGGCGATATCCTGGTCCCTCCTGGGCCACAGCAGCACCCAAAAACACTAACCACAAGCTTTGCAGCCAGCAAGGCTTGTTTACAGTCTTTCCACAAGAAAACACATCTGCACGACTCTCGGCGGCGTGGGACATCTATCCTCCAAAGGGGAAGTTTCTAGCCCTTGTCGTTCTTGCAGAATCCACAGCTTCTACTGTCCAGTAGCAGCTTCTTTGCACCCACAGCTGGCATTTCCTGGGCATCTGCCCACTCTCGACTTGATCGTGACTTTTGGACTTGGTCCCCTTGTTCCACAGGTACCCTCATCTGGAAATCCATCGTTGTTGCATTGCTGGTTTTGGTCTTTCCTGCAGAATTCCCCTATCACGACTTCTGTGCTCTTTGGGGAACTTTAGTGCACTTTGCACTCACTTTTCAGGGTCTTGGGGTGGGCTATTTTTCTAACCCTCACTGTTTTCTTACAGTCCCAGCGACCCTCTACAAGGTCACATAGGTTTGGGGTCCATTCGTGGTTCGCATTCCACTTTTGGAGTATATGGTTTGTGTGGCCCCTATCCGTATGTGCCCCCATTGCATCCTATTGTAACTATACATTGTTTGCACTGTTTTCTAATACTATACTGCATATTTTTGGTATTGTGTACATATATCTTGTGTATATTTGCTATCCTCATACTGAGGGTACTCACTGAGATACTTTGGCATATTGTCATAAAAATAAAGTACCTTTATTTTTAGTATATCTGTGTATTGTGTTTTCTTATGATATTGTGCATATGACACTAGTGGTACTGTAGGAGCTTCACTCGTCTCCTAGTTCAGCCTAAGCTGCTCTGCTAAGCTACCATTATCTATCAGCCTAAGCTGCTAGACACCCTATACACTAATAAGGGATACCTGGGCCTGGTGCAAGGTGTAAGTACCCCTTGGTACTCACTACAAGCCAGTCCAGACTCCTACATTGGTTGTGCAGCGGTGGGATAAGTACTTTGCAACTACTTACCACTTTTGTCATTGTACTTTTCATAAGAGAAAAATATACAAAACAAGTTCAGTGTATGTACACCTAACCAAAAAGTTTTGCTTTTCTTCTCTCACTTCTTTTCTAAGTGCTGAAAAGTACCTCTAAACTTTCTAAAAAGTTCTTAAAAAGTTTTTAAAGTTTTTTTTCTGTCTTTTACAAAAGTTCTAAAAACTTTTTCTCACTTTTTCTATCATTTTAACACTTTCTAAAATGTCTGGCACAGGCCAAACTGTTGATCTGTCCAAACTTGCTTATGATCACCTTAGCTGGAAAGGAGCAAGGAGTCTCTGCATAGAAAGAGGTTTAAGTGTAGGGAAGAATCCCTCTACAGAACTATTAGTTAATATGCTTGTTGAACAGGATAAGGCCAGAGGTGGCACTTCTGTTGAAAAATTAGCTGATGGTTCCCAATCTGACCCTGGGGCACCCCTAGCAAAAGATTTAGAAAGGAAACTTCCTAGCCTGCCCATTATCAGACAACCTAGCATAGCTGGTACTGATGTAGAGTCACATCATACTGATAGTGTTGTCTCACATCACAGTAAGAGTATTCCTTCTCATCATAGTAGAAGTGATGTTTCTGTTAGCCAAGCTGTTAGGGTGCCATCTGTTAGGGACAGGTCTCCTTCTGTTCATTCTCACCATACTTCTGTTTCAAGGCATGCCCCACCCACCCACCCTGTTGATAGAGTGTTAGAAAGGGAGCTCAATAGATTGAGAGTAGAACAAACCAGGCTGAAGCTCAAGAAGCAACAGCTGGATTTAGATAGGCAGTCCTTAGAAGTGGAAAGAGAAAGACAGAAATTGGGTTTAGAAACCCATGGTGGCAGCAGCAGTATTCCCCATAGTCATCCTGCAAAAGAGCATGATTCTAGGAATCTGCACAAGATAGTTCCCCCTTATAAGGAGGGGGATGACATTAACAAGTGGTTTGCTGCACTTGCGAGGGCCTGTGTTGTACAGGATGTCCCTCAAAGGCAGTGGGCTGCTATCCTATGGCTATCATTTAGTGGAAAGGGTAGGGATAGGCTCCTTACTGTGAAAGAAAGTGAAGCCAATGATTTCAAAGTTCTTAAGAATGCACTCCTAGATGGTTATGGCTTAACCACTGAACAGTACAGGATGAAGTTCAGAGAAACCAAAAAGGAGTCTTCACAAGACTGGGTAGACTTTGTTGACCATTCAGTGAAGGCCTTGGAGGGGTGGTTACATGGCAGTAAAGTTACTGATTATGAAAGCCTGTATAACTTAATCCTGAGAGAGCATATTCTTAATAATTGTGTGTCTGATTTGTTGCACCAGTACCTGGTGGACTCTGATCTGACCTCTCCCCAAGAATTGGGAAAGAAGGCAGACACATGGGTCAGAACAATGGTGAACAGAAAAGTTCATACAGGGGGTGACAAAGATGGCAAGAAGAAGGATGGTAAGTCTTCTGACAAGGGTGGGGACAAATCTAAAAATGAGTCTTCATCAGGCCCACAAAAACACTCTGGTGGGGGTGGTGGGCCCAAATCCTCTTCAAATCAAAACAAAGAAAAGAAACCATGGTGCTATTTATGTAAAATAAAAGGCCATTGGACAACAGATCCCAGTTGTCCAAAGAAAAGCACCAAGCCTCCTACCACTACAACCCCTGCTGCTACACCTAGTGCCCCTAGTAATAGCAGTGGTGGTGGGAGCAAACCTACTAATAGCCAATCCAAGGGAGTAGCTGGGCTCACTTTTGGTAACTTAGTTGGGGTTGGTCTTGTTAGGGAGACCACAGAGGCTGTATTAGTCTCTGAGGGGGCTATTGATTTAGCCACCTTAGTTGCGTGTCCCCTTAACATGGATAAGTACAATCAACTACCCCTAATAAATGGTGTTGAGGTTCAGGCCTACAGGGACACAGGTGCCAGTGTTACAATGGTAATAGAGAAACTGGTCCACCCTGAACAACACCTACTTGGTCACCAGTACCAAGTAACCGATGCTCACAACAACACACGTAGCCACCCCATGGCTGTTGTAAATCTCAACTGGGGGGGGGGTTACTGGTCCAAAGAAAGTTGTGGTTGCCTCAGATTTACCTGTAGACTGTCTACTAGGGAATGATTTAGAGACATCAGCTTGGTTAGATGTGGAGTTGGAGGCCCATGCAGCAATGCTGGGCATTCCAGGGCATATTTTTGCTTTAACCAGGGCTCAGGCCAAAAAGCAAAAAGGACAGGGTGACTTGGATCCTGGAAGAATGGACCAAGTGCTCCCTAAAGCTAGGGCTAGTAGAAGTAAATCACTACCTACTATCACTCCCTCTACAGTGGATTCTACTTCTGAGGAAGAAGAATTTCCACCCTGTGCAGAACCTACACCAGAGGAGCTGGAAGCAGACACTGCTGAGCTTTTGGGTGAAGGGGGGCCTGCAAGGGAGGAGCTGAGTGTGGCACAGCATACCTGTTTCACACTAGAGGGTCTAAGGCAGCAAGCTGTCAAACAAGCAAATGGGGATGTCAGTGACTCTCACAGAGTTTACTGGGAGGACAACCTCTTGTACACTGAAGCAAGGGATCCAAAACCTGGAACTGCCAGGAGATTGGTGATTCCTCAGGAGTACAGAAAGTTCCTCCGAACTCTAGCCCACGACATTCCCTTAGCTGGACATTTGGGGCAAGTGAAAACGTGGGACAGGCTTGTCCCCTTGTTTCATTGGCCTAGAATGTCAGAGGACACAAAGGAATTTTGTAAGTCCTCTGAAACCTGTCAAGCCAGTGGCAAGACAGGTGGAACTCCAAAGGCACCCCTTATCCCACTGCCTGTGGTTGGGGTTCCCTTTGAAAGGGTAGGGGTTGACATAGTTGGCCCCCTTGACCCTCCTACTGCTTCAGGCAATAGGTTTATCTTGGTGGTAGTGGACCATGCCACCAGATATCCTGAAGCAATTCCTCTAAGGACCACTACAGCTCCTGCAGTGACTAAGGCCCTCCTGGGAATCTTTTCCAGGGTGGGCTTCCCAAAAGAGGTGGTATCAGACAGGGGAAGCAATTTCATGTCTGCTTACTTAAAGGCCATGTGGAAAGAGTGTGGTGTTACATACAAGTTCACTACACCCTATCATCCACAAACAAATGGACTGGTGGAGAGATTTAACAAAACTCTCAAAGGCATGATTATAGGACTCCCTGAAAAACTCCGCAGGAGATGGGATATCCTGTTACCTTGCCTCCTTTTTGCTTACAGGGAGGTACCCCAAAAAGCAGTGGGCTTCAGCCCCTTTGAACTCCTATTTGGACACCCTGTAAGAGGTCCTCTAACACTTGTTAAGGAGGGTTGGGAACAACCTTTAAAAGCTCCAAAGCAAGATATAGTGGACTATGTACTTGGCCTCAGGTCAAGGATGGCTGAGTACATGAAAAAGGCCAGTAAAAACCTTCAGGCCAGCCAAGAGCTCCAAAAGCAATGGCATGACCAGAAGGCTGTTTTGGTTCAGTACCAACCAGGGCAGAAAGTGTGGGTCTTGGAGCCTGTGGCACCAAGAGCATTCCAAGACAAATGGAGTGGAACCCACATAATTGTTGAAAAGAAGGGTGAAGTCACCTACTTAGTTGACTTGGGCACTGCCAGGAGTCCCCTTAGGGTGCTCCATGTCAATCGCCTGAAACCCTACTATGACAGGGATGATCTCACCCTGCTCATGGCAACTGATGAGGGACAGGAAGAAGAGAGTGACCCTCTCCCTGATCTCTTCTCTTCCACAGAACAAGATGCTCTAGTGGAAGGTGTAGTTTTGGCAGATTGTCTTACTGCTGAGCAGAAAGACCACTGCATAAATCTCCTAGGTCAGTTTTCTGAACTCTTCTCTACTGTGCCAGGTACCACTTATTGGTGTGAGCACACTATAGATACTGGAGACAGCTTGCCTGTCAAAGGCAAGATCTATAGGCAGCCTGACCATGTCAGAGACTGCATAAAGCAAGAGGTGCAGAAAATGCTTGAACTAGGAGTGGTTGAGCACTCTGAAAGTCCATGGGCCTCTCCAAGGATGGAAAGAAGGAAATGCGGTTTTGTGTAGACTATAGAGGTCTCAACCAGGTAACCAAAACTGATGCTCACCCTATACCCAGGGCAGATGAGCTAATAGATACACTGGCATCTGCCAAGTATCTAAGCACTTTTGATTTTACTGCAGGGTATTGGCAGATCAAATTATCAGAAGATGCAAAAGCAAAAACTGCATTTTCAACCATTGGAGGCCATTACCAATTCACAGTAATGCCTTTTGGATTGAAAAATGCACCTGCCACTTTTCAGAGGTTGGTGAACACAGTCCTACAGGGGCTGGAAGCTTTTAGTGCAGCATATCTAGATGATATAGCTGTCTTTAGCTCCAGCTGGGATGATCACCTGGTCCACCTATGGAAAGTTTTGGAGGCCCTGCAAAAGGCAGGCCTCACTATCAAGGCTTCAAAGTGCCAGATAGGGCAGGGGAAAGTGGTTTATCTGTGACACCTGGTAGGTGGAGAACAGATTGCACCACTTCAAGGGAAAATCCAAACTATTATAGAATGGGTCCCCCCTACAACTCAGACCCAGGTGAGAGCCTTCTTAGGCCTCACTGGGTACTATAGGAGGTTCATAAAGAACTATGGCTCCATTGCAGCCCCTCTTAATGACCTCACATCAAAGAAAATGCCTAAAAAGGTATTGTGGACAGCTAGCTGTCAGAAAGCTTTTGAGGAGCTGAAACAGGCCATGTGCTCTGCACCTGTCCTGAAAAGCCCCTGTTACTCCAAAGAATTCATTGTCCAAACTGATGCATCTGAATTAGGGGTAGGGCAGTCTTATCACAACTTAATTCTGAGGGCCAGGATCAACCTGTTGCTTTTATCAGCAGGAGGTTGACCCCTAGAGAAAAGCGTTGGTCTGCCATAGAGAGGGAGGCCTTTGCTGTGGTCTGGGCACTGAAGAAGTTGAGGCCATACCTGTTTGGCACTCACTTCATTGTTCAGACAGACCACAAACCTCTACTTTGGCTAAAACAAATGAAAGGTGAAAACCCTAAATTATTGAGGTGGTCCATATCCCTACAGGGAATGGATTATACAGTGGAACATAGACCTGGGAGTACCCACTCCAATGCAGATGGACTCTCCAGTTATTTCCACTTAGACAATGAAGACTCATCAGGTCATGGCTAGTCTTATTGTCCTTTGTTTGGGGGGGGGGCTTGTGTAGGAAAGTACCATCTTGCCTGCCATGTTACCCCCACATTTCACTGTATATATGTTGTTTTAGTTGTATGTGTCACTGGGACCCTGCCAGCCAGGGCCCCAGTGCTCATAAGTGTGCCCTGTATGTGTTACCTGTGTTATGACTAACTGTCTCACTGAGGCTCTGCTAATCAGAACCTCAGTGGTTATGCTCTCTCATTTCTTTCCAAATTGTCACTAACAGGCTAGTGACCAATTTCACCAATTTACATTGGCATACTGGAACACCCTTATAATTCCCTAATATATGGTACTGAAGTACCCAGGGTATTGGGGTTCCAGGAGATCCCTATGGGCTGCAGCATTTCTTTTGCCACCGATAGGGAACTCTGACAATTCTTACACAGGCCTGCCACTGCAGCCTGAGTGAAATAACGTCCACGTTATTTCACAGCCATTTACCACTGCACTTAAGTAACTTATAAGTCACCTATATGTCTAACCTTTACCTGGTAACGGTTGGGTGCTAAGTTACTTAGTGTGTGGGCACCCTGGCACTAGCCTAGGTGCCCCCACCATGCTCAGGGCAAATTCCCCGGACTTTGTGAGTGTGGGGACACCATTACACGCGTGCACTACACATAGGTCAATACCTATGTGTAGCTTCACAATGGTAACTCCGAATATGGCCATGTAACATGTCTATGATCATGGAATTGCCCCCTCTATGCCATCCTGGCATTGTTGGCACAATCCCATGATCCCACGGGTCTGTTGCACAGACCTGGGTACTGACAAACTGCCTTTTCAAGGGTTTCACTGCAGCTGCTGGTGCTGCCAACCCCTCAGACAGGTTTCTGCCCTCCTGGGGTCCAGCCAGGCTTGGACCTGGATGGCAGAACAAAGGACTTCCTCAGAGAGAGGGTGTTACACCCTCTCCCTTTGGAAAAAGGTGTTAAGGCAGGGGAGGAGTAGCCTCCCCCAGCCTCTGGAAATGCTTTCATGGGCACAGATGGTGCCCATTTCTGCATAAGCCAGTCTACACCGGTTCAGGGACCCCTCAGCCCTGCTCTGGCGCAAAACTGGACAAAGGAAAGGGGAGTGACCACTCCCCTGACCTGCAACTCCCCTGGGAGGTGCCCAGAGCTCCTCCAGTGTGCTCCAGACCTCTGCCATCTTGGAAACAGAGGTGCTGCTGGCACACTGGACTGCTCTGAGTGGCCAGGGCCAGCAGGTGACGTCAGAGACTCCTTCTGATAGGCTCCTTCAGGTGCTGCTAGCCTATCCTCTCTCCTAAGTAGCCAAACCCTCTTTTCTGGCTATTTAGGGTCTCTGCTTTGGGGATTTCCTTAGATAACGAATGCAAGAGCTCATCCGAGTTCCTCTGCATCTCTCTCTTCACCTTCAGCCAAGGAATCGACTGCTGACTGCGCTGGAAGCCTGCAAAACTGCAACAAAGCAGCAAAGACGACTACTGCGACATTGTAACGCTGATCCTGCCGCCTTCTCGACTGTTTTCCTGGTGGTGCATGCTGTGGGGGTAGTCTGCCTCCTCTCTGCACTAGAAGCTCCGAAGAAATCTCCAGTGGGTCAACGGAATCGTCGCCCTGCAACCGCAGGCACCAAAGAACTGCATCACTGGTCCTCTGGGTCTCCTCTCAGCACGACGAGCGAGGTCCCTTGAATCCAACAACTCTGTCTTAGTGACTCCCACAGTCCAGTGACTCTTCAGTCCAAGTTTGCTGGAGGTAAGTCCTTGCCTCCCCACGCCAGACTGCATTGCTGGGAACCGCGTGTTTTGCAGCTACTCCATCTCCTGTGCACTTTCCGAGGGAATCCTTTGTGCACAGCCAAGCCTGGGTCCATGGCACTCTAACCTGCATTGCACGACCTCCTGAGTTGTCCTCTGGCGGCGTGGGACTCTCTTGTGCAACTTCGGGTGAGCACTGTTTCACTCCACTTCATAGTGCCTGTTCTGGCACTTTTGCGGGTGCTGCCTGCTTCTGAGAGGGCTCCTTGTCTTGCTGGGCGCATCGTCTGTCTCCTGACGCAATTGGCGACATCCTGGTCCCTCCTGGGCCACAGCAGCACCCAAAAACCCTAACCACAAGCTTTGCAGCTAGCAAGGCTTGTTTACGGTCTTTTCGCAGGAAAATACATCTGCACGACTCTCCACGGCGTGGGACATTTATCCTCCAAAGGGGAAGTTTCTAGCCCTTGTCGTTCTTGCAGAATCCTCAGCTTCTACTGTCCAGTAGCAGCTTCTTTGCACCCACAGCTGGCATTTCCTGGACATCTGCCCACTCTCGACTTGATCGTGACTTTTGGACTTGGTCCCCTTGTTCCACAGGTACCCTCATCTGGAAATCCATCGTTGTTGCATTGCTGGTTTTGGTCTTTCCTGCAGAATTCCCCTATCACGACTTCTGTGCTCTTTGGGGAACTTTAGTGCACTTTGCACTCACTTTTCAGGGTCTTGGTGTGGGCTATTTTTCTAACCCTCACTGTTTTCTTACAGTCCCAGCGACCCTCTACAAAGTCACATAGGTTTGGGGTCCATTTGTGGTTCGCATTCCACTATTGGAGTATATGGTTTGTGTTGCCCCTATCCCTATGTGCCCCCATTGCATCCTATTGTAACTATACATTGTTTGCACTGTTTTCTAATACTATACTGCATATTTTTGGTATTGTGTACATATATCTTGTGTATATTTGCTATCCTCATACTGAGGGTACTCACTGAGATACTTTGGCATATTGTCATAAAAATAAAGTACCTTTATTTTTAGTATATCTGTGTATTGTGTTTTCTTATGATATTGTGCATATGACACTAGTGGTACTGTAGGAGCTTCACTCGTCTCCTAATTCAGCCTAAGCTGCTCTGCTAAGCTACCATTATCTATCAGCCTAAGCTGCTAGACACTCTATACACTAATAAGGGATACCTGGGCCTGGTGCAAGGTGTAAGTACCCCTTGGTACTCACTACAAGCCAGTCCAGCCTCCTACATTGGTTGTGCAGCGGTGGGATAAGTACTTTGCAACTACTTACCACTTTTGTCATTGTACTTTTCATAAGAGAAAAATATACAAAACAAGTTCAGTGTATGTACACCTAACCAAAAAGTTTTGCTTTTCTTCTCTCACTTCTTTTCTAAGTGCTGAAAAGTACCTCTAAACTTTCTAAAAAGTTCTTAAAAAGTTTTTAAAGTTTTTTTTCTGTCTTTTACAAAAGTTCTAAAAACTTTTTCTCACTTTTTCTATCATTTTAACATTTTCTAAAATGTCTGGCACAGGCCAAACTGTTGATCTGTCCAAACTTGCTTATGATCACCTTAGCTGGAAAGGAGCAAGGAGTCTCTACATAGAAAGAGGTTTAAGTGTAGGGAAGAATCCCTCTACAGAACTATTAGTTAATATGCTTGTTGAACAGGATAAGGCCAGAGGTGGCACTTCTGTTGAAAAATTAGCTGATGGTTCCCAATCTGACCCTGGGGCACCCCTAGCAAAAGATTTAGAAAGGAAACTTCCTAGCCTGCCCATTATCAGACAACCTAGCATAGCTGGTACTGATGTAGAGTCACATCATACTGATAGTGTTGTCTCACATCACAGTAAGAGTATTCCTTCTCATCATAGTAGAAGTGATGTTTCTGTTAGCCAAGCTGTTAGGGTGCCATCTGTTAGGGACAGGTCTCCTTCTGTTCATTCTCACCATACTTCTGTTTCAAGGCATGCCCCACCCACCCACCCTGTTGATAGAGTGTTAGAAAGGGAGCTCAATAGATTGAGAGTAGAACAAACCAGGCTGAAGCTCAAGAAGCAACAGCTGGATTTAGATAGGCAGTCCTTAGAAGTGGAAAGAGAAAGACAGAAATTGGGTTTAGAAACCCATGGTGGCAGCAGCAGTATTCCCCATAGTCATCCTGCAAAAGAGCATGATTCTAGGAATCTGCACAAGATAGTTCCCCCTTATAAGGAGGGGGATGACATTAACAAGTGGTTTGCTGCACTTGCGAGGGCCTGTGTTGTACAGGATGTCCCTCAAAGGCAGTGGGCTGCTATCCTATGGCTATCATTTAGTGGAAAGGGTAGGGATAGGCTCCTTACTGTGAAAGAAAGTGAAGCCAATGATTTCAAAGTTCTTAAGAATGCACTCCTAGATGGTTATGGCTTAACCACTGAACAGTACAGGATGAAGTTCAGAGAAACCAAAAAGGAGTCTTCACAAGACTGGGTAGACTTTGTTGACCATTCAGTGAAGGCCTTGGAGGGGTGGTTACATGGCAGTAAAGTTACTGATTATGAAAGCCTGTATAACTTAATCCTGAGAGAGCATATTCTTAATAATTGTGTGTCTGATTTGTTGCACCAGTACCTGGTGGACTCTGATCTGACCTCTCCCCAAGAATTGGGAAAGAAGGCAGACACATGGGTCAGAACAATGGTGAACAGAAAAGTTCATACAGGGGGTGACAAAGATGGCAAGAAGAAGGATGGTAAGTCTTCTGACAAGGGTGGGGACAAATCTAAAAATGAGTCTTCATCAGGCCCACAAAAACACTCTGGTGGGGGTGGTGGGCCCAAATCCTCTTCAAATCAAAACAAAGAAAAGAAACCATGGTGCTATTTATGTAAAATAAAAGGCCATTGGACAACAGATCCCAGTTGTCCAAAGAAAAGCACCAAGCCTCCTACCACTACAACCCCTGCTGCTACACCTAGTGCCCCTAGTAATAGCAGTGGTGGTGGGAGCAAACCTACTAATAGCCAATCCAAGGGAGTAGCTGGGCTCACTTTTGGTAACTTAGTTGGGGTTGGTCTTGTTAGGGAGACCACAGAGGCTGTATTAGTCTCTGAGGGGGCTATTGATTTAGCCACCTTAGTTGCGTGTCCCCTTAACATGGATAAGTACAAGCAACTACCCCTAATAAATGGTGTTGAGGTTCAGGCCTACAGGGACACAGGTGCCAGTGTTACAATGGTAATAGAGAAACTGGTCCACCCTGAACAACACCTACTTGGTCACCAGTACCAAGTAACCGATGCTCACAACAACACACGTAGCCACCCCATGGCTGTTGTAAATCTCAACTGGGGGGGGGGTTACTGGTCCAAAGAAAGTTGTGGTTGCCTCAGATTTACCTGTAGACTGTCTACTAGGGAATGATTTAGAGACATCAGCTTGGTTAGATGTGGAGTTGGAGGCCCATGCAGCAATGCTGGGCATTCCAGGGCATATTTTTGCTTTAACCAGGGCTCAGGCCAAAAAGCAAAAAGGACAGGGTGACTTGGATCCTGGAAGAATGGACCAAGTGCTCCCTAAAGCTAGGGCTAGTAGAAGTAAATCACTACCTACTATCACTCCCTCTACAGTGGATTCTACTTCTGAGGAAGAAGAATTTCCACCCTGTGCAGAACCTACACCAGAGGAACTGGAAGCAGACACTGCTGAGCTTTTGGGTGAAGGGGGGCCTGCCAGGGAGGAGCTGAGTGTGGCACAGCATACCTGTTTCACACTAGAGGGTCTAAGGCAGCAAGCTGTCAAACAAGCAAATGGGGATGTCAGTGACTCTCACAGAGTTTACTGGGAGGACAACCTCTTGTACACTGAAGCAAGGGATCCAAAACCTGGAACTGCCAGGAGATTGGTGATTCCTCAGGAGTACAGAAAGTTCCTCCGAACTCTAGCCCACGACATTCCCTTAGCTGGACATTTGGGGCAAGTGAAAACGTGGGACAGGCTTGTCCCCTTGTTTCATTGGCCTAGAATGTCAGAGGACACAAAGGAATTTTGTAAGTCCTCTGAAACCTGTCAAGCCAGTGGCAAGACAGGTGGAACTCCAAAGGCACCCCTTATCCCACTGCCTGTGGTTGGGGTTCCCTTTGAAAGGGTAGGGGTTGACATAGTTGGCCCCCTTGACCCTCCTACTGCTTCAGGCAATAGGTTTATCTTGGTGGTAGTGGACCATGCCACCAGATATCCTGAAGCAATTCCTCTAAGGACCACTACAGCTCCTGCAGTGACTAAGGCCCTCCTGGGAATCTTTTCCAGGGTGGGCTTCCCAAAAGAGGTGGTATCAGACAGGGGAAGCAATTTCATGTCTGCTTACTTAAAGGCCATGTGGAAAGAGTGTGGTGTTACATACAAGTTCACTACACCCTATCATCCACAAACAAATGGACTGGTGGAGAGATTTAACAAAACTCTCAAAGGCATGATTATAGGACTCCCTGAAAAACTCCGCAGGAGATGGGATATCCTGTTACCTTGCCTCCTTTTTGCTTACAGGGAGGTACCCCAAAATGCAGTGGGCTTCAGCCCCTTTGAACTCCTATTTGGACACCCTGTAAGAGGTCCTCTAACACTTGTTAAGGAGGGTTGGGAACAACCTTTAAAAGCTCCAAAGCAAGATATAGTGGACTATGTACTTGGCCTCAGATCAAGGATGGCTGAGTACATGAAAAAGGCCAGTAAAAACCTTCAGGCCAGCCAAGAGCTCCAAAAGCAATGGCATGACCAGAAGGCTGTTTTGGTTCAGTACCAACCAGGGCAGAAAGTGTGGGTCTTGGAGCCTGTGGCACCAAGAGCATTCCAAGACAAATGGAGTGGAACCCACATAATTGTTGAAAAGAAGGGTTAAGTCACCTACTTAGTTGACTTGGGCACTGCCAGGAGTCCCCTTAGGGTGCTCCATGTCAATCGCCTGAAACCCTACTATGACAGGGATGATCTCACCCTGCTCATGGCAACTGATGAGGGACAGGAAGAAGAGAGTGACCCTCTCCCTGATCTCTTCTCTTCCACAGAACAAGATGCTCTAGTGGAAGGTGTAGTTTTGGCAGATTGTCTTACTGCTGAGCAGAAAGACCACTGCATAAATCTCCTAGGTCAGTTTTCTGAACTCTTCTCTACTGTGCCAGGTACCACTTATTGGTGTGAGCACACTATAGATACTGGAGACAGCTTGCCTGTCAAAAGCAAGATCTATAGGCAGCCTGACCATGTCAGAGACTGCATAAAGCAAGAGGTGCAGAAAATGCTTGAACTAGGAGTGGTTGAGCACTCTGAAAGTCCATGGGCCTCTCCAAGGATGGAAAGAAGGAAATGCGGTTTTGTGTAGACTATAGAGGTCTCAACCAGGTAACCAAAACTGATGCTCACCCTATACCCAGGGCAGATGAGCTAATAGATACACTGGCATCTGCCAAGTATCTAAGCACTTTTGATTTTACTGCAGGGTATTGGCAGATCAAATTATCAGAAGATGCAAAAGCAAAAACTGCATTTTCAACCATTGGAGGCCATTACCAATTCACAGTAATGCCTTTTGGATTGAAAAATGCACCTGCCACTTTTCAGAGGTTGGTGAACACAGTCCTACAAGGGCTGGAAGCTTTTAATGCAGCATATCTAGATGATATAGCTGTCTTTAGCTCCAGCTGGGATGATCACCTGGTCCACCTATGGAAAGTTTTGGAGGCCCTGCAAAAGGCAGGCCTCACTATCAAGGCTTCAAAGTGCCAGATAGGGCAGGGGAAAGTGGTTTATCTGTGACACCTGGTAGGTGGAGAACAGATTGCACCACTTCAAGGGAAAATCCAAACTATTATAGAATGGGTCCCCCCTACAACTCAGACCCAGGTGAGAGCCTTCTTAGGCCTCACTGGGTACTATAGGAGGTTCATAAAGAACTATGGCTCCATTGCAGCCCCTCTTAATGACCTCACATCAAAGAAAATGCCTAAAAAGGTATTGTGGACAGCTAGCTGTCAGAAAGCTTTTGAGGAGCTGAAACAGGCCATGTGCTCTGCACCTGTCCTGAAAAGCCCCTGTTACTCCAAAGAATTCATTGTCCAAACTGATGCATCTGAATTAGGGGTAGGGCAGTCTTATTACAACTTAATTCTGAGGGCCAGGATCAACCTGTTGCTTTTATCAGCAGGAGGTTGACCCCTAGAGAAAAGCGTTGGTCTGCCATAGAGAGGGAGGCCTTTGCTGTGGTCTGGGCACTGAAGAAGTTGAGGCCATACCTGTTTGGCACTCACTTCATTGTTCAGACAGACCACAAACCTCTACTTTGGCTAAAACAAATGAAAGGTGAAAACCCTAAATTATTGAGGTGGTCCATATCCCTACAGGGAATGGATTATACAGTGGAACATAGACCTGGGAGTACCCACTCCAATGCAGATGGACTCTCCAGTTATTTCCACTTAGACAATGAAGACTCATCAGGTCATGGCTAGTCTTATTGTCCTTTGTTTGGGGGGGGGGGGGGGCTTGTGTAGGAAAGTACCATCTTGCCTGCCATGTTACCCCCACATTTCACTGTATATATGTTGTTTTAGTTGTATGTGTCACTGGGACCCTGCCAGCCAGGGCCCCAGTGCTCATAAGTGTGCCCTGTATGTGTTACCTGTGTTATGACTAACTGTCTCACTGAGGCTCTGCTAATCAGAACCTCAGTGGTTATGCTCTCTCATTTCTTTCCAAATTGTCACTAACAGGCTAGTGACCAATTTCACCAATTTACATTGGCATACTGGAACACCCTTATAATTCCCTAATATATGGTACTGAGGTACCCAGGGTATTGGGGTTCCAGGAGATCCCTATGGGCTGCAGCATTTCTTTTGCCACCGATAGGGAACTCTGACAATTCTTACACAGGCCTGCCACTGCAGCCTGAGTGAAATAACGTCCACGTTATTTCACAGCCATTTACCACTGCACTTAAGTAACTTATAAGTCACCTATATGTCTAACCTTTACCTGGTAACGGTTGGGTGCTAAGTTACTTAGTGTGTGGGCACCCTGGCACTAGCCTAGGTGCCCCCACCATGCTCAGGGCAAATTCCCCGGACTTTGTGAGTGTGGGGACACCATTACACGCGTGCACTACACATAGGTCAATACCTATGTGTAGCTTCACAATGGTAACTCCGAATATGGCCATGTAACATGTCTATGATCATGGAATTGCCCCCTCTATGCCATCCTGGCATTGTTGGCACAATCCCATGATCCCACGAGTCTGTTGCACAGACCTGGGTACTGCCAAACTGCCTTTTCAAGGGTTTCACTGCAGCTGCTGGTGCTGCCAACCCCTCAGACAGGTTTCTGCCCTCCTGGGGTCCAGCCAGGCTTGGACCTGGATGGCAGAACAAAGGACTTCCTCAGAGAGAGGGTGTTACACCCTCTCCCTTTGGAAAAAGGTGTTAAGGCAGGGGAGGAGTAGCCTCCCCCAGCCTCTGGAAATGCTTTCATGGGCACAGATGGTGCCCATTTCTGCATAAGCCAGTCTACACCGGTTCAGGGACCCCTCAGCCCTGCTCTGGCGCGAAACTGGACAAAGGAAAGGGGAGTGACCACTCCCCTGACCTGCAACTCCCCTGGGAGGTGCCCAGAGCTCCTCCAGTGTGCTCCAGACCTCTGCCATCTTGGAAACAGAGGTGCTGCTGGCACACTGGACTGCTCTGAGTGGCCAGGGCCAGCAGGTGACGTCAGAGACTCCTTCTGATAGGCTCCTTCAGGTGCTGCTAGCCTATCCTCTCTCCTAAGTAGCCAAACCCTCTTTTTCTGGCTATTTAGGGTCTCTGCTTTGGGGATTTCCTTAGATAACGAATGCAAGAGCTCATCCGAGTTCCTCTGCATCTCTCTCTTCACCTTCTGCCAAGGAATCGACTGCTGACTGCGCTGGAAGCCTGCAAAACTGCAACAAAGCAGCAAAGACGACTACTGCGACATTGTAACGCTGATCCTGCCGCCTTCTCGACTGTTTTCCTGGTGGTGCATGCTGTGGGGGTAGTCTGCCTCCTCTCTGCACTAGAAGCTCCGAAGAAATCTCCAGTGGGTCAACGGAATCGTCCCCCTGCAACCGCAGGCACCAAAGAACTGCATCACTGGTCCTCTGGGTCTCCTCTCAGCACAACGAGCGAGGTCCCTTGAATCCAACAACTCTGTCTTAGTGACTCCCACAGTCCAGTGACTCTTCAGTCCAAGTTTGCTGGAGGTAAGTCCTTGCCTCCCCACTCCAGACTGCATTGCTGGGAACCGCGTGTTTTGCAGCTACTCCATCTCCTGTGCACTTTCCGAGGGAATCCTTTGTGCACAGCCAAGCCTGGGTCCATGGCACTCTAACCTGCATTGCACGACCTCCTGAGTTGTCCTCTGGCGGCGTGGGACTCTCTTGTGCAACTTCGGGTGAGCACTGTTTCACTCCACTTCATAGTGCCTGTTCTGGCACTTTTGCGGGTGCTGCCTGCTTCTGAGAGGGCTCCTTGTCTTGCTGGGCGCCTCGTCTGTCTCCTGACGCACCTGGCGACATCCTGGTCCCTCCTGGGCCACAGCAGCACCCAAAAACCCTAACCACAAGCTTTGCAGCTAGCAAGGCTTGTTTACGGTCTTTTCACAGGAAAATACATCTGCACGACTCTCCACGGCGTGGGACCTTTATCCTCCAAAGGGGAAGTTTCTAGCCCTTGTCGTTCTTGCAGAATCCTCAGCTTCTACTGTCCAGTAGCAGCTTCTTTGCACCCACAGCTGGCATTTCCTGGGCATCTGCCCACTCTCGACTTGATCGTGACTTTTGGACTTGGTCCCCTTGTTCCACAGGTACCCTCGTCTGGAAATCCATCGTTGTTGCATTGCTGGTTTTGGTCTTTCCTGCAGAATTCCCCTATCACGACTTCTGTGCTCTTTGGGGAACTTTAGTGCACTTTGCACTCACTTTTCAGGGTCTTGGGGTGGGCTATTTTTCTAACCCTCACTGTTTTCTTACAGTCCCAGAGACCCTCTACAAGGTCACATAGGTTTGGGGTCCATTTGTGGTTCGCATTCCACTTTTGGAGTATATGGTTTGTGTTGCCCCTATCTCTATGTGCCCCCATTGCATCCTATTGTAACTATACATTGTTTGCACTGTTTTCTAATACTATACTGCATAGTTTTGGTATTGTGTACATATATCTTGTGTATATTTGCTATCCTCATACTGAGGGTACTCACTGAGATACTTTGGCATATTGTCATAAAAATAAAGTACCTTTATTTTTAGTATATCTGTGTATTGTGTTTTCTTATGATATTGTGCATATGACACTAGTGGTACTGTAGGAGCTTCACTCGTCTCCTAATTCAGCCTAAGCTGCTCTGCTAAGCTACCATTATCTATCAGCCTAAGCTGCTGGACACCCTATACACTAATAAGGGATACCTGGGCCTGATGCAAGGTGTAAGTACCCCTTGGTACTCACTACAAGCCAGTCCAGCCTTCTACAGTAGCCACTAGGACATTCGACCATATAGAAAAAGTAGCAACCAACACTAATAACTTCTATTTTTCAGGAAATTAGTTTCAATAAATTGACATTTTCCATGCAGCTATTCCTCCCAGGCAGTTTCGAAAATTGTTTTGGACTGAGACCAGTTTGTAACCAAATATAAGATTAATTTGGATAGCATCTGCATATATCTGAAAGATAAAGAGAAGGATTAAATGAGGCTTCCTAGTGGAGCTACAAATTAATTGAACTGTGAGGGACTTAGAGATAAACCCTTTGGAACCACTCAAGTAAGAGTGTGAAAGGAAGATTCATAATAAATCAACAAGAGTGCCTGGAAGTGGCCTGCACCTATGCAATTTACAAGCAGGAGATAAACATACGAGGTTATCTCTGTACTATGTACTAGACAAAATTCAGCGTGATTTATGCTAAGCAAAATATTGATATTAATGACATTTGATAGTTAGACGTTGACTTACTTTTTTGTGATGTTTCCCGTGAAGGGAAGTAGCAACATCAGTCAATAATTGTTCATTTTTTATTAGTGTAGGATCCGACGATGACTTCTTGAATAGGGCAATCACCAAGGCACATTGACATGTTGTGGGCACAGATCGCTGGTCAAATGACCTGTAATGCTAGGATTATTATTCCCTCAAAAGTTTGTATGAAATGGTCTCAATATTAACACACAGGCAACCCAAGCTGGATTCTGAAGTGATTACAGTGAACTCATAAAAAGCTCCTGTGGTCATTATAGTGCCATGGGCAGATGTAAAGGTAGCAGCGGACAAGTAGAGAACAAGCTAAATGATGCCTCAAACGCATCAATTTTCTTTAAAAAGGAATGCTTAGACTGCCTTAAAACAATGAGGATCACTAATTGTCGATCCATAGATTGAAAAGATATTAAACGTCTGATTCTTGCCATTAAGTTCAGATATTAACAACCGTCTTTGTTTATTTCACAGGAGTCACCCACCTCACTATTTTTGTTCTTGACAACCATTATCAAATTTACAATATGCAATATGACAATTATCTAGCTATGCTTTAAGGCTTACTCTCAAACCATTACGTTGATTTTGTCTTTTGCTTTTTTAGTTTAGAAGTATTAATTCCTTCATGCCTTATGTTCTTGGTTCAAAGATTTTTCAAAGTTGATCCATTCTTGCCTTTCTTCACTCCTGTTGCCCCCCCCCCACCACAGAGGAACTCCCTTTCTTCATTTTGTGTCATTTTTTGTGTTGCATTTTTTTTATTGTAGAAACAGAACAGAAAAGTTGCAACGATCTTTGGTTGCGTCATATCACAAAACAGAATACTGCATATTGTGATACAGAATTGCATAATACAATATTTAACATATAACACGAACAGCAACCGAGCAACGGGACCCAAGGGGGGGCATGGGGATGGGTGGTAAGGGGAGGAGGGAAGGGGGGAAGTAGGAGGGCGTACATCATATAAATTGAAAAACGGTATCCCACATGAGGGTATATGATAGTAAGAAAGCATGGAGTGTCCTTGTGCGAGGTGAGGTATCCATGGTTCAGGGAGGAGAAGGGACAGGAAAAGAGCATCTTGCGACTGTGTTACAGGGGACGGACAGCCAAAGGAGAGGGGGCAATCATTAGTATGGGGCAGTGGGAGCACGGAGATGGGATGGACACAGGACAGGATAGGCAAAGTAGCCCCCAGGTGGGACCGGCGTGTGGAGGGAGACAGATATAGGGGAAGGGGAAATGGAGAAGGGGATGGGATAAACAGAAATGGAGGGGAAGGGGGAAGGTTGAGGGAGGGGTGGGTGCCAGGATATATATGTTGTCACCCACCTCCACAGCGGCGGGGCAGTCAGTCATATCGGGGGTTGCCCCATACGAAGGGTGTCCAGGTCTGCAGGAACAAAGCAGATTGGTCTTGCAGGTGATGGATGAAGCATTCATGGGCTGCTGTCTGTATCATGGCCACAGTCCGTTCCTCTGCTGTGGGAAGGATGAGGGACGTCTAGTGGCGGAGAATGCAGTTTTTGGCTGTCGCAAGAGCTGTATGCAAGAGACGGCGCTGTGTCGCGGGACAGATCTGGGGAGTCAGGGAGTCACCTGTGTCATGTAGAAGGATTGAAGAGGAAGAAATGGGTGTCTCTAGCATCATGGAGACCCCCAGGGTGGAACCTACCTAAGTCCAAAAGGTTCTTATCGAGGGGCATTCACAGAGGATATGCGTTAGGTCACATCTAGTAGTTGTACATCACCAGCAATTTGCACAATTGGAGTTCAGTGCCATTCATGGAGTGTTTTGAAGAGGTAGAACTACAAGCGGGCCTCCTCTGTGCCTCTGTCGAGTGCATTCATAATGTCACTCCAGTCCTCCTCCCCGATCTCCATGTGAAGGCGGGTGTTCCATTTAATGTGGAGACTACTTAGGAGGGGGCTACAAGAAAAGATGACGAGTAAGGGTGTCCTAGAGGCCTGACATCACACACTTGAAGTGGTCCTAGGTGCTAAGGTAAGAGACTATAGGTGAGGACTGAAGAGTCCAGGGATGGACTCCCAGGCAACATTGCAAGCAATGTTTAAGTTACAAGTACCACCACTCCTGTGGTGACTGAAGGCCAAATAAACCCTGCAGGTCTTCAAAGGACTTGAAAGCACCATGAGCCAAGACTTGGTGTAGGCTGTGGATGCCTGCTGCTCACCATTGCACACAATTGGGCGCCTCTCTGTCTATTCGCATGTTGTTGTTGCCCCACAGTGGGGCTCATGCATGGAGGCGGGGGTGGACACCGAAAAGACAGTGTGCACGAAGCCAAGCTTTGTGCATGGCCTGGAGGAGCGAGTTGTCTGGGTTGGTCAGGGGTGACATCTGATGTATAGCGGGTCAAGGCCTGCTGAACTGGAGAATTGCAGCCGTTCCATGATGACCCATTGTGGCAGGCTCGGTGTGTCAGGCAGTATGTATGACAATTGGGAGAGATAGAGGGCCAAAGTTTACTTTTCCACTGCCCAAGCCTCCAAATGAATGGTGGGCCATGAGTTTGCCAGATGAAAGATGAGGGTGGGAGGAGCCCCACGCCAAGGCCCAGGTCTTTTCATCCACCAATCAAAGTGTTGTCTGGGGGTACCAGGAGGAGGAGCATACCCAATAATTTGGTGAATCGCGGTAGGGTGACTATCTGTATAGCTTGAACCCGGCCCCACATGTAGTCCCAATTGAGACCATTTCTCAAAGTCCAATTTCATTCAGGCTATGAGGGGGTCAACATTGTTTGCTACCATATGATCCAGTCCTCTGCTAACAAGAAGGCCCAAATATTTAAGATGAGACGGTGTCCATCGGAAGCGATAACCATGGATGGATTCCCTCGTGGTGACAGTGGAGAGGGGTAAAGCTTCACTCATGTACCAGTTCACCGATAATCGGAAAGAAGCACAAAGTTGTTGATGATCTCCAGTAAAGCTGGAAGAGAGTGGTCCAGGTTCTGCACGGTGAGCAGGAGGTAATCTGTGTACAGGTACATTTTAGACTACCCCCTTCGGAGGGGTAAGCCGGGAAACAGGGAGAAGTGATGGATGGTGGTCGCCAGGGGTTTCATCACCAAGAGTTATAAAAGCAACGAGAGCGGGCAGCCTTGTCGAGTTCCCCTGAGTATCGGAAAGGGGTCAGACAAAAAGCCACCACAATTGACCTGGGTCATGGGGCAATTGTAAAGTAAATGGAGTTTGGCGATAAACTGGTCTCCCAGTCCAAATTTTCACTTTGTTGAAAAAACATAGCCCCATTCAATGAGATCAAACACCTTTTTGGCATCAATCGATAGGGCTAGGGCCTCATGTGCCAGGTTCATAGCTTTCCAGACGGTATGGGACAAAGCAGAGGTGATTTCTGTAAGTGCGTCCCTGTATGAATCCTACCTGGGTATGATGTAAAAGAGACAGGATCACCTTTCCAAGGTGAGCCGCCAGAACGCTAGCAAGAATTTTTACATCTCCATTCAAAAGGGAAATGGGATGATAGCTACCGCACAGGAGGGGGTCCTTCCCAGGTTTAGTGAAGACCACTATTGTTGCTCTATTTGAGAGGAAGCCCAGTGAACTCTTCTGGGTCGCCTCCCAGAAGGTCTCGTAGAGGAAGTCAACAACCGCTTCTCCTGCCCACTTCTAAAATTTGGCTGGGAAAATATCCTCCCCAGGGGCCTCGTGATACGGGAGCCTGGATATAGCTTGGGTGATTTCAGTTTTACTGATCTCACCTTCCACATGTGTCCGGCCAGCTGGTGATAAGACGGGCATTCAAATGCCTACCAGAAAGGTTTCCACTTGATCAGTGCTGGCCACCATTTCCGGGGTCTATAGCTCCCAGTAAAATGATACGAACTCATTAACATTGTCACGGGGGTGAGTGAGGACCTTGCCACTAGAGCAATGAGTGGCAGAGATGGCCCTTGTCACCTCCAGTAGGCGTAGTTGGGCCGCTATCAGCCGGCTGGTCTTTTCCCCTTGTTCATAGTGGCAACCCTTTAGTCATTGCAGGGTGTGTTCTGCCCCAGCGGTGTATAGTTCATTAAGGGCTACCAGGCCTGCTCCAAACGATGATGTAGGGGCAGTGAGAGGCGAGTGGTTTGGAGATGAGTGAGGGATGCAATGTTGGCGTTCAGTTCACTCTGTCGAGCCACTCTTTGTTTATTAGCTAGTGCTGCATCCTTCATCAGTTGCCCTAGAATGGTTGTTTTCACAGCCGCCCATAGGGTCCTATCAGACATAATCGAGCCTTCATTATTTTCCGAGTAGGTGGAGACCTGAGTTTGGAACTGAATTTTACCCAGGGGGATGCAGTAACATTGCACTGCAAGGCGCAAGGGTTTAAGTCCTGAAGAGGCCAGGCCAATGGCCATCAACAGAAGAATCAGAGCGTGGTCGAGAGGGTGAGTTCCAAAATGCAAGAGTCTCGTGTGAGGGTCACTACGCCCTGAGAAATAGGAAACTAATCCAGCCGCAACTGGGTAGCATGCACCAGCGAAAGGAAAGAGTATTCCCTGTTCGCTGGGTGGGTAAACTTTCATTGATCTACCAATCTGTGGTCCGAGGTCAGATCACACAGCAAGGCCCTATCTGGGCTGTTGCCTACATCTAGGGGGCCTGTCCTATTGAGCATCACGTCTCTGGTGAGATTCCAGTGACCTCCAATTATGTATTGAGAGGCCTCTAGCTCAATAAGAAGGAGGCTGAGGTGGAGGAACAATGTACGTTTAGATCACGTGGGCACGCAGACAGATCCCACACATAGTATGGTTTCCCCGAACATCAGTTTTGCAAAGATAAACCTGCAGCGGGTCAAAGCTTGATGAGTCGAGCAGCACGCCAGGGAGGGCCCCCCAGGAGGCAGGGGCATACAGAGAAGGGGCCGGATGGCATAGGATGAGGATGCGGGGGGACCTACCTAGGTTACAATGGATTTTAACAGCAAGAAGGGAGGAGGTATCAGAGTGGATGTTGATGTTTGGGCCTAGGGTCTCGAGCACAGTGGCAGAGGACAAGCGTAACAATCTAAATAGGTAACCATTCAAAGCAGCCCATTTGAACAATACATAGCAAAATTCAATAACATCTTACTCAGTGCTAATATGCTCAGTGACCTGTCTACAAGGGCAGGGTGCAGCAGGACAGTAACATAGCGGCATAACAGTCAACATGGCGTAATGCTATCCGGGGAATAGTGCAGCATATCACAATCATAAAAATTGCAAGGAGGGAGCAGGTAGCAGGGTGCTCAGCTGTCTGTAAGTGGCAGGGTTCAGTTCCGAGGTCCCATATCAGGGCAAGGGCTGCGGGGGTGGATGCAGAGTTCCCCAGCAGTCTCAGTGTCAAGTGGGAGTCAGTTTCAGAGGGGACTTCAATTTATCCCTGTCCTGGGATTGAGTATGATGTGCCACCACCCATAGCACATGTTCTCTGCTGCCCGGGGGACGCATCCCCTTGTCAAGATCTCTGCCTCTTGAAGCGCCCCATCGTTTGTAAACACACACCCATCTGGGGAGTTCAGATGAGAAAGAGGCAGTGGGAGAACATTAGATGACAATAGGGAGGGAGCCGCAGGGTTGAAATCCATAGCCTGAACCGAGAGGCCATCCAGGAATAAGCACAAATCATCTGGGTCTTTGGTGATCCACATCTGGGCCGGTTCAAAAAGGGAATACTTTATGTCCAATTGGAAGAGGCGGGGTCAGAGGGACAGGAACAAATTACGGATGGTTGGCGGTCTCTTTCCAGAAGTCAGCAGAGATGCAGATGTCATGCCCTTCATGGCGGTAGGGCTCATGGGAGTGAGCCACATTAAGGAGCGGGTGAACCTGTTCATGGCACAGAAGGCAGGTGATGATGGGGCGAGGTCGTAAGGAGCTGTCCTGCTGTTTCTGTTGCAATCGATGTGCCCTTTGGAATTCCAGCAGAGGACCAAATATGAGGCCAGTGAGTGCAGGAATGGTGTTTCTGAGGAAACCCTTGGCTTCTAGTCCCTCTGAGTTTTCTGGGAAGCTGAAAAAGCAGACATTGTCCCTGTGGCTTCTGTCTTCCAGATCAATGACATTACTACAGAGAAAGAGAAGTTCTTGGTTTTGCTTCGGTAGGCCTTGAAAGTGGTCCTCTACTGCCTTGATCCTTTGTTCGAGGCCGGTCACTAGATTCTGAAAGCCTGCAATGCCCATTCAAATGGATTTGGTCTCAAATGTCAGCGCAGAAATATTAGAATCCAACGCCTCCAGCCTTCAGGCTCCGGCCCACCGCTATGACTTCCTGCATGATGCGTTACATGGTGGTGCCCTGTGCTGGGTCCATAGGATCAGTGGCCTGCTCTGCAAGTGGCATTCCCTTGGAGCTGGTGTGTTGTAAAACTCCAAAAAGGGGAGTTGATGTGCAGGTTTGATATTAGTCTTACCTCTGAGATTGCCTGAGGGAATACACGGTCTGGGCTTCAGGGGCCAAGGCTGTGTCCCAGGGGTTGGAGGATCTTCAAACAATGCAAGAAATTGGGGGGCAGGTGGCAGACACAGTGCAGGGATACCCACAGTCTGTATCAGCTAGGAGGGTGGATCTGGAGAGTTGCATGGAAGACTGGGATTAATGTCAGAACCACACAGCCTGGAGGGACACCTGACAGCTAGGGCCTGGGTGAAAAATGGAAATAAGCGCCAGCAGAGTTTAGCAGGCCGTGCATGTCCTTTGTGGTGGGGGGGGGGAGAGAAGAGACTGCCAGTGTTGGGGACTGTTCCCACCTCAAGGAGTCAGTCTGCTGGGGGGAGAATTAATTCCAATGCTCAGGGTAGGTACTG
This sequence comes from Pleurodeles waltl, assembly GCF_031143425.1. Lineage (NCBI taxonomy): Eukaryota > Metazoa > Chordata > Amphibia > Caudata > Salamandridae > Pleurodeles > Pleurodeles waltl. The sequence goes on from NC_090447.1 coordinate 593,424,602, forward strand.
TGTAGTCCTCCAATTGTCTACATCAGGCGAACCATCCAGCACACACAGGTGCCATAGGCGAAGATAGCCCCCTGTGTCAGGGCGCAATAGGCTGCATCCGAAAGGATATGCTGTGGCCATATGCTGAATGAGCCCCTTTAAGGCATCCTCAGCCCTTCCACGGAGTTGCTGGGGGCAGAGCAGGCGTTGTAGGAGTTTAGGGAGGACCTCCACCCCCTTGGAGGCACATCACTGGCACCTGGGTGATGATCCCAGCCTGTGTGGAGGCCGCAGAGATGACAAAGTCCCAGGGTAACTTTGAGGGGGTGCAGGTAAAAGAGGGGGGTCCCCCAGGTGTTTGTGCAGCCTTATTTCATGGTAGGGACCCAGTCAGACATCATAAACATAGGCAAACTCTGAGGGCAAGTAACGGTTGCCCCCCTGCATCTTGCATCCCAGGCCCCTACGCCCCAGTGTCTCCGAAGGGCGGGGTGCAGAGCGACAGTTGGGGGGAGCAGCAGTTGGCCCCCAGGAGATTCCGCTGGCTCCCGCTGTCCTCGGGCTGAACTGGAGAGCGGCTTCAGCGGCCAGCAGCTCGCGACCCTGGACTCAGGTGCAGGCAGGTGCTGCCTCACAAACCTGACGCCATTGTGTCATCGGCCCAACTGTTGCTTCTGAAGTGCTAAATATTTTTTATTGTGTTACTGGTAATTACCTTCAGTTAACTAGGAAATATATTTTTTGCTGTGGCTCTCATCTTCTCAAATTTATTTATATGTTCACCAATATGCACATTTTTCTTTACTAGGTCCTTTGTGCCAGACAGAACATGTTTTTTCAACTTGTTTATCAGTACCCTCCTTGTCATCTTATTTGGGGAATTTCATATTTGTGACACAATGTACATCTTATTATTTTATTGTCAAATTGATAGTGAGATCTCCTGCTAATAAGATTGAGAGTTGCATCTTCGTGCCTAGGCCCTGCTCGCTAGACGGTACAGGCTGTGTAAAGTGCACTAAGTTCCATGTGTCATGTGGCCTAGTCTTACATTGAGAGCTACAGCATAATGCATCACAAGGCTATGGCAACACCAATGAAAGCTTAAGTACTGAAAGTCGTAGACATAGGGGAAACAGGGAGGCTACTAAGTTTTTGAAATATGTGTGCCTGATTTGCTGAACTGTCAGTTATCTCTTTTTTCCCCAAATGTGATCATTTCTTTCTCTCTAAGCAACGTTTCTCAGTTCAATGGAGGACAGGCGTATAGTTAACCCTTTATTTCCATGGTGCAGGCAGTAGCTGTTGTAATGTCTTCCCCAGCATGGTACCTGGCAGAATTACTAGGTCACACACACACCTGTATATCACATGTCTTTATTACTCTGTGTATGCTTGCAAACTCCAACATTCTAATGCAAACTTTCATTAGATTATTTTCTAGCGATTATGTCAGATGAATCTGGAGTCCTTGGAAAGCTAGAAAGGTTTGTTTCTCATTGATGCATGACACTACATCTTCCCCTCTGTTAAATGAGAAAAAATAGCAAATTTTCAGAAGATCATGAGACAGACACAAATATCTACATATATAGAAACACGTACAACTATACCTATTCAATTAATTTTCTTGGTGCTTTGATCTGTCGACCCAAACTGGTTGCTGGAAGCTGTAAATGGTCACCTTCGGTGTAAGAAATTGCCAATGATGGTAAAGAATCAGTAACAGTCATTGAGTTTTCAAAATCATTATTACTTTCACCATTTCAGAATGAAGACAGATGAAACACTGGCCTCAAATAAGATGAGTTTCTAGTAAGGGACTTCCTAGGTCATTGGGCAGTCACCATGTGTCCCTTGGTAGACACTACTTGAAATGGTTTAGCATTGTAGGGAGCATCAGATTTTCTTCTCCATATCTGTCAAGTAATCACCAAGGGCCACATGTACGAAGCATTTTGCACGTCACAAACGGCAAATCAGGCTATTTGCGACGTGCAAAATGCAATTTGGGATGTACAGACCCATTTTTGTGATTCGGGAAACTATTTACCGAATCGCAAAAAGGGTTTGTGAGTCGTATTTAGGAAGGGGTGTTCCCTTCCTAATTGCGAGCCGCAGTCCCATGTGTGATTGTTTTGCGACTGCGAATGCGGTCGCAAACCAATCGCAGTTAGCACCAGTTTCAAACTGGTGCTAACCCATTCGCAAACTGCCCTTGTGAATGGCAGCGAAAACATTTTTACACAGCAGGCAGTGGTCCTTTGGACCACTGCTTGCTCTGAAAAAATGAAAAGAAAACTTTTCATTTTTTGTTTTTGAAATGCATCTTGTTTTCCTTTAAGGAAAACGGGCTGCATTTAAAAAAAAAACTGCTTTATTTATAAGTAGTCACAGACATGGTGGTCTGCTGTCTCCAGCCGGCCACCGTCCCTGTGAGGGCAGCCATTCCCAATGGGGTCGCAAATTGCGACCTACCGCATGAATATTCATGAGGTAGGTCATTTGCGACCCCCTTGCGAATCGCAAACAGTGTCATTGACACTGTTGGACATGAGGTTTTGCGACTCACAAATTGCGAGTTACAAAACCTATATTTCGTACATGTGGCCTCTGATCTCCTCTCTGAATGAGGTCTTTCACATGTTGCTTCTTGTCTGCATGGACTTTAATTTTCAGTTTTTGAACCAAGTCCCTTGTACAAAGCAGGTTTTCATTACTATTTCCTTCTGGGGGCCATTGGGGTATCTTGGTTGCCATTGCTCTCCCGAACATCAAAGTTGCAGGACTTTCACCTGTAGTTAAGTGGGGTGTCTAACAATTAGCTTGTAAAGTAGAGTTCAGTACTATTTTTAGACTGAGCTTCTCAAGATCTGCACACTGCACTTAATTGTACTCATAAACTGCTCAACAATTCCATTGGCTTGTGGCCACAAAGGTGTGATGATTTGGAACTTTGTGTTCAGATGGTCCAGAAATTCTTTAAATTATTTGCTGTTCAAGGGTGGACCATTGTCATTGCCACAGTGGCAATATGCCTGAAAGTTTTTCGACTATTTGCTCGTGTGTCCTTTATGGCAGACCTTCAACAAAAGGAAAACTTGAATATTAATCTATTATCACCATTAAATAATGTCCATGCTTAAGTGTACCAAAGCAATCAAAGGCTATTCTCTGGAATGTTTAGGAAGTTCTGACATGTTTAGCACATGTGACTGGCCTTGAGGCTCTCATAACAACATTGGCGGTAAATGCCGATTACCGCCGTTCAGAAGACCGCCAACACACCGCTGTGGCGGCGGAATTCCGCTACAGCTATTACGACCCGCAGCTTGGAATCCGCCATAATACAGACACCTACACAAGTCCGCCACACCAAATGTCAGTAATAAACTGGCGATAACAAAACCTTGACCGTCACGCCAACAGGAATACGCCCACACTATCACCACTCATGAATCCACGCGGAGGTCTTTCAACCGCGGTATTCCATTGGCGGTACACACCGCCGCGCTCACAATACACACACATTTACAAAACACAACCACATTGGACAAATCGAAATACACACACCTGATACACATACACACACCACTCCCACACACCCAATCCAATATAAAACACACACCCACATCACCCACAAACCCTTACTACCAAAAATTCCGAAAGAAAGCCAGAGAGAGACACCACCAGAAACAACACTAGCATCCACAGACACACAACATCATCACTCACACAACATCCACGCACCCCAAACAACACACAACAACACATCCCCTCACACATCACAACACACACCACCTCACACATCACCCACACCACATCATGGCACCACAACGACACCCGAGGTTCTCTGAGGAGGAGCTCAGGGTAATGGTGAAGGAAATCATCCAGGTAGAGCCCCTGCTATTCGGATCACAGGTGCAGCACACCTCCATTGCTAGGAAGATGGAGCTCTGGTGCAGAATCATCGACAGGGTAAACGCAGTGGGACAGCATCCAAGAACACGGGTTGACATCAGGAAGAGGTGGAACGACCTACAGGGGAAGGTGCGTTCCGTGGTCTTAAGACACCAGATTGCAGTACAGAGGACTGGTGGTGGACCCCCACTTCTCCCTCACAACTAACAACATGGGAGGAGCAAGTCTTGGCAATACTGCATCCTGATGGCCTCGCAGATGTAGCAGGATGAATGGACTCTGGTAAGTCAACTCTTCACTATTATATCCCCCACCCTACCCGCATGCCATCACATACCCCCACCCTCACCCTCACCCCATCACTCCAACACCTCACATATGCCCCACTATCACAACCCACCCATCCCAACACCAAGCCCTGCATGCAACATCAAAGCAGGGACACCCATCACCAAAGCATGTCCACTACAGATACCCACACAGACCCCAAACCGAATATCACACATGGAACTAGACAAGAATGCAAGCACTGGAGTACAGGGTCACTCACCCTTCGCACACAATGGCACACACAGATGCAATAATCATGTCTTTACACCCTTGCAGGACCCCTACCCAACGTCACCGGACAGGAGGTTCCAGGCATATCCAGTCCTCCCACAGAAGAGGCCCACAGTGATGACAGCATCTCTGCACAACTGGATCAAGATGACCAGCTCGGCCCATCTGGGACCTCGGGACAGTCGGTTCCGCTGGCACTGGCACAAGCCACCACAGAGCCTCCCCCCTCAGGAAACACCAGCACAGCATCCACCCAGCGGGTCCATCTCTCGGTCCCCAGGACACGTCAAGCAGCAGTGTGTCCACCACTACAGGGAACCCAGGAAAATCCACCACCCCAAGAAAATCAGGGACCTGGGGGCAGTGGCAGTGGGCACACGGTTCAGGGGACAGGGGAACAGGAAAACCGGGGAACTGGGAGGACAGCTTTGCATCAGGGGGAGGACAGGCCCAGGGAACCCACTCTCCACGAGGCCCTCTCCAACATCCTGGGTGCGTACCATCATTCCCAGGAGACGATGGCAACGGTACTGGACAACTTTCAGGAGACCCAGCGGCTGCAGGAGGAACACTATCTGGGGATCAGGGAGGAACTGAAGTCTATTAACACCACCCTGGTCACTATTGTAGGGGTGCTGAAGGACCTTGTCAATACCAGGAGGGACACTGTGGCACAACAAGGGGCCCCTGACACTAGCCTGGATGATGAACAGCCCTCCACCTCTGCCGGCGCTAGTGGACAGGAGGCACCGCCACAGGACCACAACACCAGCACTCCACCCCCTGCAGATGGAGAGCCACCCCGCAAACGGTCCCTGAGATCCAGGAACAAGACAAAGAACATTGTTAAGACCCCCACCAGGAAATGAGACCCTCCTGAATGTCACCCTTCTGTCCCACTTTGTCACCCTGTCCATCCTTCAACTGCCCTTGCGCCACTTCCTATGCCCCTTTAGACAATGCACCTGAGAAACAAATAGACTGGACTCTGCCATGGACATTCCTCCACCATCACCCCAGCCCATTTCACACCCCCTCCACTTATTTGCACAGAAATAAACACCCTTGAATCACAAAACAATCTGGAGTCAGTCTGTGCTTTCACTAATATATAATTGCAATAACCATGGAATATAGCAATGTCAATTTAATTGTCCACATCCAATGAAACACAGCTGTAGGTCTTGAGGAAATATAACAGAGGGCACAAAGTGGGACCCACATCTGTTAAATGGAAAGTCAAAGTGGCAAGTCAGGGTCCATACACTGAGTGAAAATGACAGACTTCTGATAGCTCAAACAATAGTATGAGATGTGTGAGGCAGTGACATCTTCTTACCTGTGTTTCACTGGAAGTATTGCTGGATAGCTTTGTTTCTGTTGTCGATATCCTCTTCTTCTGCCTCCTCTTCTTCACTGTCCACAGGCTCCACAGCTGCCACAAGACCTCCAGCTGGACCATCCTCCTGCAGAAAAGGCACCTGTCGTCGCAAGGCCAGGTTGTGCAGCATACAGCAGGCCACGATGATCTGGCCCACCTTCTTTGGTGAGTAGTAAAGAGAACCACCTGTCATATGGAGGCACTGGAACCTGGCCTTCAGGAGGCCGAAGGTCCGTTCGATCACCCTCCTAGTTCGCCCATGTGCCTCATTGTAGCGTTCCTCTGCCCTTGTCCTGGGATTTCTCACTGGGGTCAGTAGCCATGACAGGTTGGGGTACCCAGAGTCACCTGCAAATTTCGAGGGACAACTGTTAGACACACACTAACCCGTAGGGACAACCCCATACCCAGACGCCCATTCACACTGTATAGAGTCCTTGTCCTCACCTATTATCCACACACGGTGCCTCTGGAGTTGCCCCATCAAATAAGGGATGCTGCTATTCTTCATAATGTAAGTGTCATGCACTGAGCCAGAAAATTTGGCATTCACATGAGAGATGTACTGGTCGGCCAAACACACCATCTGCACATTCATCAAATTATAGCTTTTCCGGTTTCTGTACACCTGTTCACTCCTGCATGGGGGTACCAAGGCCACATGTGTCCCATCAATGGCACCTATGATGTTGGGAATATGTCCCAGGGCATAGAAGTCACCTTTCACTGTGGGCAAGTCCTCCACCTGAGGGAAAACGATGTAGCTGCGCATGTGTTTCAGCAGGGCAGACAACACTCTGGACAGCACGTTAGAGAACATTGGCTGGGACATCCCTGATGCAATGGCCACTGTTGTTGGAAAAGACCCACTTGCCAGGAAATGGAGTACTGACAGGACCTGCACTAGAGGGGGTATCCCTGTGGGATGGCGGATAGCTGACATCAGATCTGGCTCCAACTGGGCACATAGTTCATGGATTGCTGCACGATGAAGTCTGCAGGTGACTATTACGTGTCTCACTTCCATTGTTGACAGGTCCACCAGCGGTCTGTACACCAGAGGATGCCGCCACCTCATCACCTGCCCCAGCGGACGTGCCCTATGGAGGAGAACAGCGAGCAGAGAGTCAGCCTACACTGAGGTGTCACAAAATGTCATTTGCACACATTTATTAATCCGCAATGTGCCTGTTACTGTGTGTATGCAAGGCCTAGATAGGTGTGATGCAGTCATTATTAATGCCATGTGGCGCCCTGAAAAGGCAGCTGCCAGACCTGTAAGGTGGGACAATGGGATATGAGGTAACTGCGCTGGCGTTCTACACCGTTGCGGTAGGCGGTCTAAGACTGCGGCGCAATCCTGCATTGGTTAACATTGGACCCTATGGGTCCGAGGAGCCAATGACGATGTACGCCGGTGGTGACCGTACTCACCGCCGCGGACGTGACCGCCATTTTCTGTCTGTTCACTCACTTGATACCTGACCTTCAACAGGAGAGGACTTACACTGCAAGTGCTGCTGTGAACTCAGTCTGGAAGCGACGATGGCTCATGTGTGTGCGGAAAGGGCCCCTGCCTTGACTTCGGAGGAGTTGGAGAAATTAGTGGATGGAGTCCTCCCTCAGTTCACACAACTGTACGGTCCTCCAGACAAACAGATGAGTACGCTGTGAGCATGCTGCATGGGCAATGCCTGTTTGGAGTGGTGTGTATGGAAGATCCATGGGGGGGACTGAGTCCTGCACGAGGGGACGGTGAGTGTATGTGCGTCAGGGCAAGGGTGGGAACGTGGGCCAATGAGTATGACGGTCTGGACGGGTAAAGATCTTCCTTTCCCCCTGTACTATTACTCTAGGTCAGCGCCCACCAGAAGAAGGATATTTGGCGTGCCATCGCCAAGGACGTCCGGACCCTGTGGGTCCACCATAGACGGAGCACCCACGGCCAGAAAAGATGGGAGGACACTCGCCGCTGGAGCAAGAAGACAGCGGAGGCCCAGCTAGGGATGGCCTCCCAACGTGGGAGGGGTGCCCGTCGCACCATGACCTCCCTGATGTTCCGGATCCTGGCAGTGGCCTATCCGGTGTTGGATGGGTGCTAGAGGGCATCACAGCAGCCACAAGGGGGTGAGTACAGTCACATTCATCTGACTCTGCGTGCATTACGAGGTGTCTGGGTGGGGGAGGTGGGCAGTGGGTTCCCCTAGGCCAGGGCGAGCTTGGTAGGCCACCAGTGGGACGGAGGGCGAGGGGAGATCCACGGCGGGGACAGGAGGTGACAGCAGTTACAGCGACTCCTCCTCTGATGGAAGCTCCCTTGCGGTGGTGGGCCCCTCTGTGCCCCCCACAACAACAGGTACAGCCGCCACCCCCATACCAGCACCGCCCTCCCAGCAGCCCCTCAGCGTGTGTCCCATGCCCGCTCACCCAGGAGGGTGGGCATCTCATTCCCCCCAGGCACCTCAGGCCCTGCCCCAGTCAGCCCTGCTGCCCTCAGTGAGGAGGCTATTGACCTCCTGAGATCTCTCACTGTTGGGCCGTCTACCATTCTGAATGCCATCCAGGGTGTTGAGAGGCATTTGCAACAAACAAATGCATACCTGGAGGGCATTCATTCTGGGCAGATAGCCCAACAGAGAGCATTTCAGGCTCTGGCCTCAGCACTGATGGCAGCCATTGTCCCTGTGTCCAGCCTCCCCCCTCCAACTTCCTCCACACACCTCAACACACAAAAGTGTCTCAGGCAAACATAAGCACCGCACATCGCACATCACACAGGCACTCACACAAGCATCAGACCCATGCAGACATACCAACATCCACTGCCTCCACTGTGTCCGTCTCCTCCTTCCCAGTCTCGTCTCCACTCACACCGGCATGCACTACATCTTCAGCCACTACCTCCATCACCAGCACACCCATCACCACACACCCTCACGTACACTCACCACCCCCACTACCATTCACACATCCCCTGTGTCCTCTCCCAGTGTGTCAGTGAGCCCTCCTCCCAAAGTACACAAACGCAGGCACATACCTACCCAACAGCCATCCACCTCACAACAGCCTCCAGCCCATGCACCTTCACCCAAATTCAGCAGACGTACACCTCCTACAACCACTACCACTTCCTCCACTCCCAAACCCCCTCCATCTACCCGTCCCAGTGTGTCTAACAAACGTTTCCTGGCTAATATTGACCTCTTCCCTCCCCCTCCCCCCCCATCCGTCCCCTAGGGCCTGGCTTTCCAGGTCCCAACCCAGCACCTCAGCCTCCACATCCCCAGGCACAGTGGTGCCAGCAACTGCGGGCTATTGGAGTGCGCCAACCATCAGGGCTGCCAGTGTGCCACGGAGCGAGGGCAAGGACATTCCACCACCTGCCAAGCTAAAAAAGTTGCCCACATCCTGGAGGGAGAAGCAGAAAATACCAAGGGGTCAGGGTAAACGAAAGTGGATAGTGGCAAGACAGCTGCGCCATCATCAAAGGTGGGGAAGAGCCAGAAACTGAAGGGCAGGTCAGGACAGGGTATAGTGGCACCGACTGAGGGGCCAGTGTCACACCTTCTTTCCATGTTGATGCCAACCTGTACGGCGGAGAAGACCGCCACCTGCGCCGCCACCTGCACCGCTGCCACAGAGCCCACCGCCAGCACCACTGCCACAGAGCCCGCCGCAAGCACCGCCGCTACAGAGCCCGCAACCAGCACCGCCACCACAGAGCCCGCAGCCAGCACCGCCGCCACAGAGCCCACCGCCAGCACCGCTGCCACAGAGCCCGCCACCAGCAGTGCTGCCACAGAGCCCGCCGCCAGCACTGCTGCCACAGATCCCGCCGCAAGCACCGCTGCCACAAAGCCCACCGCAAGCACTGCCGCAACTGACACCGCTGCAAGCACCACCAGTGGCCCCGCGACATCCTGAGCCAGTGGCAGCACCGCAGACATGGCTGCCATCCCCAGTGGTCAGTCGTCCGAGGCTGGTGGTGAGCTCCAGGAGCCTGGGCAGCTTCCATGAAGCATCACTTTCAGTGTAGAAAGGCATCCACTACATCAGTCCTGCGGGTGGGGGTGGGGGTGTTGCGTGTGTGTGTCACTCTCTTTTCCCTCCCCCCTCCCCTGTGTTGTAGGTGCAGTACTCACAGTGGTCGTCGCCACCGTCGTTGGATCTCCTGATAGAGGAGCAGGAAGACCATCGCCGGAAAGACCTGCAGTTCTGGCTCCAATGCGTCCTGGTTCCTCGTGGGGTGTGGTGAGGTGGGTGATTTCCCCTTCTGTGTACTGTTTCCGCTGTATTTTTATTTGCGTTGGTTCCGCCCCGGGAAAGGTGGCAGATTGCCGGGTTGCGATAGCGTGGGCGGTACATTGTCTTCCGCCTGTCTGTTGGCTGCTACCGCCGCGCTGTTTGTTTGTACCGCTGTGGCGGTCGGAGTGTTAAAGTGGCTGTCTATGTTGGCGGTTTCCACCGTGGTCGTGATTCCATTTTTTTTTCCACCGGCCTGTTAGCGGTATTACTGCCGCTTTAACACCGACCGCCAGGGTTGTAATGAGGGCCTGAGTTTCTTTTCAATTTCCCCTTCTAGGCATGGAAACCAAACTCGGTTTTGGGGGCGCTATCTTTGTAGCAACAATACCACGATGTTCTTCATGACCCACTTCTATCACATTTTGCCGTAGACTCTCTGGAGTCAGGATCCTCAATCCTCACAGATGAACTACTTCCTGAGTTATGGACAATTCATCTTTGACATTCTTGTACTTTTGATATTCACTATTATTATGGAGAGGTCGAATGTTTTTGTTCCACGATTGTTGTGTAATTATGCTTTTAACTTGAGCAGGTCAGTACCATCACTCATAGTAGTGACAATCTGGGCTAATGATATAGCAGCTGGTGTACTTGAATTGACGTAAAATTGATGTAGGGCACAGCTCCTCTGGATGTAGCACCATGGCCTTGAACGGGCACTCTCGAAAATAATTCAGCAGTGTTAGAAATTGAGTCTTTAGTTGGCAGAGGCATGCACCCTGTCCAAGCAAGGACAACAATCCTAGTCAGTCTACAAAATCCATGCAGGGCATGCTGAAAAATAATCCTGGATGGACCAAGCTTCAGAGTCAAAGACTTAGGGCCTCATTATGAGTTTGGCGGTCATGAGACTGCCAAACTCGCCTAGGCGGTCTAACCACTGTGGACCCGGCGGTAAAGACCGTCAAATTACGGGTGTATGCTTTGGTCTAAGCCAAACTGCCACAATGCTGCTAGTCCCGCCGGTCTAGTCGGATGGCCACAGCCAGAGGTGAGCTCCTCCGGGCCGGCGGCAGGCCTAAGACTGCTGGCTGTACAGGGAGGCAGCAAACTACCAGGATTTTCACAGCAGTCGCCCTGTTGAAGTAAGCCTCAGCAAGGCCTACTAGTGCCAGGGGTTCACCCTTCTCTGCACAAAGTCCTCAGACCATATAGGAAGAAGTTGGCAAAGAAACTGAAATAAAAGACAAAGTTTATTAAACCTCATGAGGTGGTACTACAGTTCAAACAGCACCCATCGGTAATGTTTGAAGTAGCACACTGAACTGAGAGAGCATGGTCCTTTTATACCCACGCAGGGGCTAAAAGGAGGTAGTACAATTATAGAAGCAAGACTTGCATACATGTAAGGTCATGTGGAAATGCACAGTCGACAGGTAGGAGGGGCTAACAGTTTTCAAAGACTAACAGCTGCAGACCTTACTGGGCATGTGCGAAAGTGGGAGATGCTAAATATAACTTGTCACTAGGCAGATTTACAAGAGTAGTTAACAGAAAGGTAGGACAGAGCACATGGTAAGTACATGGTAGCATGTGGCAGAGAAAATGGCTGCCATGAATACAAAATGGATTCCGCGAAATGTTCACAATAGTTACTAAATACAAGATGTCTTCTGCTAATGCTTAATCTAATCGCTGCTAAACTACAACAGAATACCTTTTCAGCATTAGCTGAAGACATTCGTCTTTCTGGGATAATCTAAATATTCATCTTGTATATTTATGCTCATCATTTCAGCTATTTCCTTATCTAACTTGTGTTGTGCTTTCATTTCTGTAATATTTCTTTTGGTAGGCATACAAGCAGTAATACACATGGAGCAGAACATTGGGCCACACTGAATACAGATACAGCATGTGAAAAATATTGCAATCATTACACACAGGATAGTCAGTAGTCCAGCCCCAGGCGGAAACAAGAGCCCAAAACCATCCAGAAAAAGTCCAAGTACCAGTCTCTGTGTGGATTTCTGCAGCAATTTTATGCAATTTAGATATTGCATCACATACTGAAGGTGAGTGATCTGGAATAAAAACACAACAACTACTACCGATGATGCAACATGCACCACCTCGGTCAGCTAATATCACATCTAGTACCATACGATTTTGGAGCGCTACAATCCTCGCAATTTGGAGCTCCTCAGTAATATTCCCAAGTGCCAGAGCTGCCTGATCGATAACAGCTTCCACAACCCTAGTCAATCGTCTCACTTTCCTACTGTTTAACGCAGCACCCACAAAGGAGAACAACCCTAAATTAAAATCAACATATTGTTGCAGGCTAGTATCCGTTTGGTTTACCTCATTTGTACTAATTGCCCTTTTATATCTATTTTTAATAATGTCATTGAACAGTTTAAAATCTTGGTGATATGATGCAGGGGCCAAAAACACAGGTGGTAATAGAAAAGATACATAACACAGCTGACCACCCAACAGGTAGTTGGTAATATCCATAGTTACCACAAACAAAATATGTATTATGTAAAGCTGTAAAACTACTATTATTTACACCCTCAATAGTTAAAATCAAGGTACAATTGCTTATCCCTACTGGAATTCGCCCAGTGCTACGTATACATAAATCTGCTTTAGTTTTTGTAACAGAAATCACAAATTGTTCTTTCTTGTCAGAGTCTCTTATATTTGTGAAGACATATGGGGCCTGATTACAACTTTGGAGGAGGTGTTAATCCGTCCCAAATGTGACGGATATACCACCAGCCGTATTACGAGTTCCCTAGGATATAATGGACTCGTAATACGGCTGGTGGTATATTCGTCACTTTACTGTCACTTTTGGGACGGATTAACACCTCCTCCAAAGTTGTAATCAGACCCATGGTATTGAAACATTGTCCGGTTGAAACTCTTCCCATTCCCATTTAGTTCCTTTGGCTTGGGGATACCCATCTTTGTCTTGGTAGCATATTTTATTAAGGCGAAAAAGAAGTCCGCCCTCTGTACGTTTTCGAGATGCAAACAAAAGCGTATACCAAGCTTGACAAGAACCATTGTGTGAAAAAGGAAGAGGAATGAAAGGTGTTCCTCCTTTCTTTTGATGCGCAGGTATCATTCCACATACCCAACAGTTAGTAGTATTTGTAGCATTATGTGTATGATGCAACATGTGAATGAAAGTATTATTGAAGTACGATTGACGGTGCTTCTGCTCCTGATAGGGAAGCGTAAAGTAATAGTGATCCTCTGGTACTGGAGTAGTGGCAACAAAAAACTCATGAGCAGGAGCCTTCTTTTCAACAAACTAAGTGATTATTGCTATAATCACCAAAACAACAACAAACCCCATAGTACTAATGATCAATTTGTTATTCATTTTAGCAACAGTGATAATCAACCCTTTCAGAAATGAATTAAAAACAATTGTTGGAGCTCTTATCCCTGGGCAGCCGCTGATTTCTTCACCACGGGCCAAGACGGGTGTCACTACTCTAATGCATGGCTGATCCCCCCCCCCCTTGCCACATTGGCTCTCCGTTTCACTAACCCAGGGCGGTAGCTCAACCAGTTTTTTTCCCAAAAAATTCAGATTCTTTCCTCGGTCTCAAATTATATTGCGACACTCCAGAAGTCGTATGGTTCGGGAAGACCTGTGCAGATTCGTCAGGTGACATAGCACGGCCTTTCTCCGTAGTCAAAAGCTCTTGATGATCGGTCAGCACAGCAGGTTCCACCAAGGTAGGTAGCACTCTCTTGCAGTGAGTACTATGGACCCAATTCTTTCGGTTTGTCACTCGAACTGCTGTCCTTGTCGCAAGGAGCACCTGTTCTAGGCATCGCCACCTTGGTTCCAAGCTGCTTGATCTTTCAAAGGACTTAATCATCACCTGGTCACCAGGTCGGAGTTCATGGCCTTCACCTGTAGATCTGTCAGGAAGTGCTTCTCGAACCTGTTGATGAATAGAAACCAAATTGTCGGTTAACTGTGCCAAATATTCATTCATCAGGACACAAGGTACATCATATACAGAATTTGGCTTAGGAACTCCCCAAATGTTCATTGGCCTTCCAAATACCACTTCGTAAGGACTAAGGCCGATTCGAGAGTGTGGCACTGACCTAATAGACAATAATGCCAATGGTAATGCATCCGGCCAAGTTAAGGATGTGGAAGCCTGTATCTTCGCTAACTTCAGCTTCAAAGTAGCTTATACCTTTCCACCAACCCTGCTGATTGTGGGTGGAAAACCGCATGGAACTTCTGTTTGATCCCTAATCCTTTCAGGACATACTTAATAACTTCCCCAACAAAATGAGGTCCGTTATCATTCCATAAAAGTCTGCAAACACCAAACCTAGGGAAAAAATATTTCAAAAGCACCTTCGCTGTGGTAATGGCAGTATTATCCTTTGTGGGGTACGCCTCTATCCATTTACTGAAGGCACATACCACCACCAAGACATACTTTAAATTGTTGCAGCGTTCAAGCTGAATATAATCCATTTGTAGAACTTCAAAAGGTGCAGTTGGTGTAGCAAACCCTCCCGCAGGAGTACGTGTCCCTTTTCCAGGATTGTATTGTAAACAGATCAAACAAGACTGTACTATTCTCTTAGCTGTACTGGAAATTTCTGGATGCTCCCAAACTTGCGTAACCAACTTTGTTATTTGTTGAAGCTCCAACATGTGCCAGCCCATATGCTGTCTGAACCATAGGTTGTACAAAAGCTATAGGCAATTTCCATGTATCCATCTGCTTAATCCGCCAACAGCCCTCATCATCCAATTCTCCTTCTTCAGACCATTGCTCACGTTCTTTCACAGAAGCAGATTTCTGTATATCTAATACGTCTTGTCTAGCATTATGCCAAAGTTCAGCTTGTGACTTCACTACATACATAGAAGTAGTACTTCGCTGCATCGCAGTCTCACGTGCTTCGCGGTCCGCAAGAGCATTACCTTGCCCTATCTTATCGGTCACTTTCTTGTGTGCACTACATTTCACAATAGCTAGTTTCTTTGGATATTGCAATGCAGTCAAGAGGTTATGCACTAATTCTCCATGCATTATCTGTATCCCGTGGGATGTGAGAAAGCCTCTCTCCTTCCAAAGCAAACCAAAATCATGAGCCACTCCAAAAGCATAGCGGCTGTCTGTATAAATGTTCACACATAAGTCAGTACTAAGCTCACATGCTTGTGTCAAAGCTATTAGTTCAGCTGCTTGAGCTGACTTCTGTGGTATACGAGCTGTCTCCACTACTGTGTGTATTGTGATGATTGCATATGCAGCTGAGGTCGTACCGTCTGGCAACTTCAAACAAGACCCATCAACCCACAATTCCCCATCTACATCTGGAAGGGGCGTATCTTGTAAATCAATACGACCCTTTGTCTGTTCTTCGGTAAGGAATATACAATCATGTGTTTCTTGTGACTGAGGCTGAGTCACCGGATATGGCAACAAAGTGGCTGGATTTAGTGTTGCACATCTCTTCAGTGTAATGTGAGGAGCCAGCAATGTCAATTCATATCCTGTCATGCGAGCGCTAGTTAAATGTAGTGTCTTTGTTTGATTTAAAAGAGCATCAACCGCATGGGGTTCTAACACCAACAGCTTATGTGACAAAACTATCCCTTCACTCTGACGTATTGACACAGCTGTTGCAGCAACTGAACGAAAACACCCAGGCAACGCTCGAGCGACAGGGTCAAGTACTGCTGAAAAATATGCACAGGGACGCTGCTAATCGCCATGTGTCTGTACTAAAACTGACAATGCACATCCATCTTTCTTATGTACGTAAAGTGCAAAAAGGCTTCATGTAATCTGGAGTACCTAACACTGGTGCTGAACAAAGGGCTTGTCGTAGCTGCTGGAAAGCAGTCTCACATTCATCTGTCCATGGGAGGGGCATTGGAGTATCTTTAGACAAAAGTGCTAGCAAAGGTTTAACAATGTGTGAAAACCCTAATATCCATTGCCTAAAAAAAGAAGTAAGACCAAGGAATGCACAAACATCTTTCTGAGTAGAGGGTACTGGTGTGTCTAAAATTGCTTGAATACGGTCTGATGTAAGTGCACGGCCTTCCTTAGACAAAAGGTGACCTAAATAGGTTACCTTTGGTCTACTATATTGCAATTTCTTTTGTGACACTTTATGATGGTGTGAAGCAAGAAAAGAAAGTAAGGACAAAGTGCACTTTTCACATTGCTCAGGGGTATCAGCTACCAACAAAATATCATCGACATATTGTATGAGAGCCACACCTTCAGGCAAAACAAAAGAATCAAGTTGTCGTTTTAACGCTTGACTATAAATACTTGGACTCTCCGTATAGCCTTGAGGAACTCTGCAAAATCTATTAGATCGTTTATTCAAAGTAAAACCAAACAAATATCTGCTGTCAGGATGAATAGGGATCAAAGAGAAAGCATTCTTCAAGTCTATCACAGAGAACGTAGTTGCTGTCGGGGGAGCCAAAGTAAGAAGTATTGTGAGGTCAGATACCACAGGATATTGTTGTATCACAATCTTATTGACTTCTCGTAAATCAATAATGAATCGGTAAATCCTGGTATCAGTATCCTTTTTCAGAATACGAAGAATTGGACTGTTACAAACATTATACAAAACTTCCTCAACAACTCCAACTGCAATAAGATCATGCACAATTCGTGTGAGTGCTTCTTCGCCCTCCTGTGAAATTTTGTATTGAGGAAAACGTGGCAATACAGCTCCCTCCTTGACACTAATATGTACCGGTGGAATAATCATTTGTCCCACATCAGTATCTGAAGTAGCCCACAAAGTACTAGGGAGTGAAGCAAATGCAATATCCTCTTTAACAAGACAAACTCTTTCCATCACAGGATGATTATCATTTAAAATAACACGCACCCCTTCAGGAGAGCATCGTATTGTAGCCCTGAAATACTTGAGCATATCAAGACCCACAATATTGTCTGGTGTATTTGGAGAAAGCAAAAATGGACATGGAGCAGTAAATTTATCAACATGGAATGCAAGTGGTTGTGACAATGGGCTAGGGGAAGGTGTTCCATCGAACCTATCGATGTAATGGTTAAGCCAGACAGGGGATACCTTGGAATCAAATGAATCAATTGTTTAGACAAGGCGCTACGAGTAGCTCCTGCATCATCCAGAAACTGATCAGTAGAACCCAAAACATGTGCTGTAACATAGGGACCCCTCTGATCTACTGGAACTTCAACTGATTCCTTACCCCATCCTAGGCAATCCTATGCATAAGCAGAATCTTGGAAATCAGGCTGCACATGGTTAGACATCTGGTATTGGTTCCGTCTATCAAAAGTGTTAACCCCATCCTGCTTTCGTACATTAGCATCAACCCTAGCATGATCATTTGTGCTTCTTCTAGGCCCTGAATATCCTGAGCGATTTCTCATTTGTCCCCGACCACGTGAACACTGCTGAACACGTAGTGCTGGACAAACGGCAGCCCAATGCACAAATTTCTTACAATAAGCACACTGATCAACAGACAAATTCGAACGAGTGTAAGAAGAACCATAAGATCCACGTCCACCTTTATCACTACCTCTAAAAGGCGGACCATAAGCTTGAGCCAACATAACCTTTGTCTTTAATTCTTTAATCTTTTTATCCTCGCTACCTTTTGCTTCTAATTCCTGACGTTCATAATACTGAGCCATAGTCAAAAGAGAAACCGGAGTAGAGGTAGTCCATGAACTTTCACTAGCTTTTAGACGACTAGCTATTCCTGGTAACAGATTTGCGACATATTTATCGACAAACAAATGTCTGTCCGTATCATCTGACAATAACTGGGCGCTAAATTCATGAAATGCTTCTTCAAAGCGTGTAAAGAAATCAGAGACCGATTCATCTGCCTTTTGCTTACAAGATGCTAAAACAGTCCAATCTATCTTTTTAGGGGGAATAATCGTTTTTAACTTAACTAATATGGCTGCGGGAAGATCTAGAATCAACTGATATAGCTTTTTCGCAGGTTCCCTATCCCCGTCCATCTGTTCTAATTCTTTCCATGACGCCCACAAACTACACGATCATCAATTTTATGAACAGTTCTCCACATATCTGGCGGTAATATCAATCCGAAAAATAAATCAATGTCAGCCAAAGTCATAGTACAAGAACTAATTGCTCCCTCAACTTCCTCATAAAAGGCGGCTGGATTTTTCCGCGGGTCAGGTAATGCTGCTTTAAATGCCATTACATCTGCCCTATTCCAAGGAGTATACAACCAATTATAAATAAAATAACACTTAGCATCAACAGAAGTTTTATCATCACTTGTACCCAATCCTTTAGGAGGAACATACAAAGGTGAGGCCTCCCGCATTGGTTTCGCGTGAACTATCATAGTCTTATCTGTTCCGAAGATGGAAGCTTGCACCCCGCCGGTCTGAGATGTCCGTGCAACTACATCCACAGCCCTTTTCTCCTCTTGCAAACGGACTGCCACAACACATAATTTCACCAAACGCCTGATTGCATCAGCCACCTGGGATAAAACAAAAAGACCATAATGCATTTGCTTATGATCAGCTGCTACATCATTGGGCTCTAACTCATCAGAATATTTCCTATATAGTTCAATAACTTCTGTGCCAAATGCCTCAGTAAAATATAGCTGCTCCTTTCCCGTCCACCCTTTCATGTTGTCTAAAAGTTCAGAAGCAGAGACAACGCTCCGAATTGTTTTACGAGCAATAGATCTAAGCTCAGACGCACGGTCAGCAGGCAACATAGAGCGACTGTCTCGCATCTTCTGTTGCTCCAAACTGGAGACCTTAGCTAACTCATGAGGGTCAGAAGGAACGACATACGGAGGTGGAGGGCGATCTAGTAACAAAAAATCATTGTGTGGTTTATTAAGGATAGGATAGAGAGGTTGCCTAACGGTGTATTGTCCAGTTACCTGTAATTTACGTTCTTTCTCTTCTAGCTCCTTTAAGTCATTTATTTCTTTCTTTCACATTTCCAATGCTTTCACATATACATTCTTCCGCTGCTCTTTCTCAAGCAAGGCTTGCTCACGCTTCACTCGTCCACGCACTTCTTTCTCCCACCTTCGTACACAGTCAAACATATCTTGCCTAGACTTTCGCCTACACATACATTGTTCCACATACTCAATTTTTCGCAAATCAAAGACCCAGGTATAGGCTAACGTAACTCAGGATCCGCACGAGTGTATTTATTCCATAATGTGCTGTACATTATAGAAGAAAGACCATGTTTAACATACATATCTCTATTGGGCGTCCCCTCTGGGGGTGCCGGTTGCGATTCTTCCATTCTCAAATTGGTACCATTACAAAAGCAACACATCCTACGAAGTGCGCTAAAAACAGGCATGCCAAAAATAGTGCAGAATATGCAATATTATTATCAAAGTAGCACTTAAGGTGCCGTTCAAATAAAAATTGAATTGGAGAAAATTCTCCTCATTACCTGCCTATATAAATTTCAATTTATATATCAATTCAAAGGACACAAATTGACTAGTCACCCAAAACACGAGAGCCACAGTAAGTAGTGCTAAATTTCATTACCAAACAAAGGCATCAAAACCCACAGCAAGTGCTGTAAAACGGCTCTTACCAATCACAGGGTGTCCAGGTTCCAACTGCCAAGTTCTAAAATCGATCAAATGGTCACTGCATGACGAATGAAAAAAAAGGATCTCAGTCGAGGACCGGCGCCACCTGGATGGTCTAATCAGAAAGAAGGGAAAAACGCTGTGGTTGCCAAGACTCGGGTCTCCTCAGACATTGATCGTCCGCAGCGAGATCCCAATACTTCGTCGCGACCAATCCGTTGGGCGTCCGAGTTGCCGATGAGTCCCTGTTCGGGCACCAATTTGTTGAAGTAAGCCTCAGCAAGGCCTACTAGTGCAAGGGGTTCACCCTTCTCTGCACAAAGTCCTCAGACCATATAGGAAGAAGTTGGCACAGAAACTGAAATAAAAGACAAAGTTTATTAAACCTCATGAGGTGGTAATACAGTTCAAACAGCACCCATCGGTAATGTTTGAAGTAGCACACTGAACTGAGAGAGCATGTTCCTTTTATACCCATGCAGGGGCTAAAAGGAGGTGGTACAATTATAGAAGCAAGACTTGCATACATGTAAGGTCATGTGGAAATGCACAGTCGACAGGTAGGAGGGGCTAACAGTTTTCAAGGACTAACAGCTGCAGACCTTACTGGCCATGTGGGAAAGTTGGAGATGCTAAATATAACTTGTCACTAGGCAGATTTTCAAGAGTAGTTAACAGAAAGGTAGGACAGAGCACATGGTGAGCACATGGCAGCATGTGGCAGAGAAAATGGCTGCCATGAATACAAAATGGATTCCGCGGAATGTTCACAATAGTTACTAAATACAAGATGTCTTCTGCTAATGCTTAATCTAATCGCTGCTAAACTACAACAGCCCCGCCACAAAAACCCTAGCGGTAACGCACCCGGTGACAGGAATTCCCCATCTCTGTCACGGGGACATGCACCCCCACATGTCCACACACTTACAGGCACCACCCATCCATCCACACACTTGCAAACATCCCCCACCCAACTGCACACTCCATACAAACCCCCACCTGACCGCACACATACATACAAATGACCCACGCGTTCTCACACTGACATACACAAACCCCCACTTGCACTCACATATACACCCCCCCTCCGCATTCATTCACACCCCAACCCCCTCTGCATTCATTCACACACTGCCCCCTGCATATGCATACATGCACACACTCCCCCCTCCGCATACACATTCATTCACACACTCCCCCTCTGCATACTCATGCATGCACACACTCCCCCTCCGCATACGCATTCATTCACACACTCCCCCTGCATACTCATACGTGCACACTCTCCCCCTCCACATACGCATTCATTCACACACTCCCCTCTCAGCATACTCATGCATGCACTCACTTCCCCTCCGCATGCGCATTCATTCACACCCCCAACCCCTTCCACATTCATTCACACACTCCCCTTTCCACGGATGCATTCATTTACACACTCCCCCTCCACATATGCATACATGCACAGACGCATGCTCAAACATTCTGACACACACACACATACTCGCACACATACACGCATACACCACACACATGCATCTGCCACACACACCCCTTTCGGTCGGTCCACTTACCTGTCTGGATGAGGTGGTCGTCCAGGAGGGGATGGGTGTTGGTGTTAACACCGCCAGAGCCACATTGCTCTGTCTTATTATGTCTCGTAATACGGTGGGGAGAGTCCTTTTGACATGGCGGTGCTGGTGGTGGAGCCCCCTCTCACCCGCCATTGGTCAGGCCGACGGTGTCAGATTTCTGCCCTTAAATGGGCAGAAATCCTTGGGTGACTCCAAATACGGAGGTCTTCGGCCACCAACAATGACCGTCTTTGGGCACCCACAATGACGGCGGTCTTTCAAAAAGACCACCAAAGTCGTAATGAGGGCCTTAATGTGTCAGTTCTGATCGGTGCACTTAGGTAAATGTTTCACCGTCAAGCCTCCCAGTGGGGTCCTGTGTCAGTGTTGAACCCCTTTCAATACAAGGGATGTGTCATTGTTAAGCCACGCAGCAATGTCTTCGGATCGGCGCTGCATTATCATCAAGCCTTGCAATCGAGTCCCACATTGCCATCAAATCGGCACTCTGTTGGCATCGAAGGGCACTGCATCGGTTCTAAGTGGCACAAAGACCATGGTGCACTCATTCTTAAAGAAAAACAGCTTCTGAGTCCACTCTCAAAACCAGGGACTGGATTGGCACCTCTTGGCAGGGCAGGACCCACTGAGGCAGAATCCAGCAGCTGAGCAGTGTTGAAGGAAGTCCTTGATGGTGCTGAAACTTCCAGAACAGGAGGCAAGCCAGCAATCCCTTTTACTAACTTGGTTCTGGAGATGAAGAAATGCAGGTTCAGTCATTCCTACTCCTAGGAAAGGAGGGCAGCAGGGCAGGCATAGCAAAGCAGGAGTCAAGCAAATTCCAGTAGAGTTCCAGCAGAGTGGCAGTCCTTTCAGCAACACAGCAGTTCTTCTTCCTGGCAGAGCATCCTCAGGTCCAGAAGTGTACTGATTTGATAGTGTAATAAATCCAGTTCTTACATCCAGTGGTGCCTTTGAAATGGGTGAGACTTAAAAGAGGGGCTTTGAAGTGCATGCAGGTCCTCCCTTCCATGACGTGCTGCCAGAAACACAATAGATATGCAGCTCTTTGTGTTGGGACAGCCACAGCTCTATTCAGGTGCAGGTGTCAGCTCCTCCCTCCGATTTAGCTCAGGAAGACCCATCAGCCTGGTGATGGGCCATCAGGATGTAAATGGCAAACCTCAACTCCCTTTGTCTGTGACTGTCTAGAGGAAATGCACAGAGGCTAGGTGTCACCCAACCCAGACGTATATTGGAGGCAAGCAGCAGGCACACAGGGCTTAAGAGAAGATAAATGTAAACTTTCTAAAAGTGGCATTTTTAAAGTTGTAATAATAAATCGAACTTTACCATTATGGAGGATTTATTTTTACAAGTCCACATGTACCAAACATGACCATCAGGAAATACACTTAATAAATGTATTAAGAAATCCCCACTGCTATCCTATGAGAGGGTTAGGCCTCAAAGGGCTTAAGAGAAGATAAATGTAAACTTTCTAAAAGTGGCATTTTTAAAGTTGTAATAATAAATCGAACTTTACCATTATGGAGGATTTCTTTTTACAAGTCCACATGTACCAAACATGACCATCAGGAAATACACTTAATAAATGTATTAAGAAATCCCCACTGCTATCCTATGAGAGGGTTAGGCCTCAAAGTAGTAGAAAAATGAATTTGGGAGTTTTCACTGCCAGGACATGTGAAACTAAGTAGCACTTGTCCTCGCTTTTAATTACACAGCACTCTGCCCAATGGGCTACCTATGACCTACCTTAGGGGTGTCCTTTGTCTAACTAAATGGAAACTTAAGGCTTGTCAAGGGGTTTTAACATGCCAAGTTGACATAGCAGTGAAACTGTATATAAAAGCTCTGCAGTGGCAGGCCTGAGACATGGTTAAAGGGATGTTTAAGTGGGTAGCACAATCAGTGCTGCAGGCCCACTAGTAGTATTTAATTTACAGGCCCAAGGCCCATATAGTGTACTTCACTAGGGTCTTACAAGTAAATTAAAGATGTCAATTGTAGATACACCAATGTTGCCATGATTTAGGGGAGTATGCACATGCACCTCAGCACTGGTTAGCAGAGGTAAAGTGCTCAGAGTCCTAGGACCAACAAAAACAGACCAATGTGAGGCTGTCAGGTCTAACAAGCATGGTTTTGATCCTCTCCTGGGTGATGCACAAATGTATAATCATACTCTAGCAATCGTAGTCCCCATCGCTCAATTCAAGGAGGCATCTTGGCGTTTGGATTGCAGAAGACGGTCAGCAAGGCTTCATAATCAGCCACCCGGGGAAAAGGCTTTCTGTATAGGAATACATGGAAATGTTCACACGCCAATGCTACAGCCAAACTTTCCTTTCAGGCTGCAAGTAAGCACGTTCTCTTTGGGATAAACTTTTACTAGCATAGGCCACAGTATGCTGTTTTGAATTTGGGCGTCCACTATGCTGTATTGTCAACTACGATCTTGGTATGGAGCTTTGGATTGAAGTACGCCATTTCTGTAACATTTCCTATGGCATGTTTGGTTCTCTTGAAACTCTATTGCCATTCTCAAGACCATTTAAGCGAAACATTTTTCTTTGTTAACTCTCATAATTGACCACTAACAGTGGCAAGGTCCTTTATGTATTGTGAACAGTAGCTGGCTATTCCAAAAAAAGAATGTACCATTGAAAAATCTTGTGAGGGTTCAGTATTTGTCAAAACGCATACTTTTGCAGGATGAGATATCATGCCCGCATTAGAAAAGATTTGGGCGATGAATTTCACTTTTAACTTATTGAACTCACACTTGTTTGCATCACTGAGTAATTGACATACTTGTGTGAGGGGTCTATCATGCTTCTTTTGTGTGGCTCCAAAAAACAGTATGCCATCTGTATAGTTAAATGCATTCACAAGTGGGTGTATAATGCATTATATGACCTCCTGAAAATCTTATGCAGCCGAAGACACACCAAAATTAAGGACCTGATTGAGAGTTGTTTTTTTTTTTTAGAAATGTTTTTATTCAGTTTTCACAACAAGCAATACAACAGCATTGCACAGCAGAGTAAGCAATACCAACAGCATGGCAGGGTAGCAGTACACCTCCATAGGGCCACATTTTGTCCAGTGCAATATCCAGTGTTCTTTTAATTCTACAATAATCTAGACGCTATCAGTGAGTGAGAGAACACAGAAAATGTTGACAGAGGAGTGAGAAATATGGGCAAGGGGGGAGAAGAGAGCACCAGGGTGTCCGTATCTCAAGCTCCGGCATCTCCCCCAGCTGTCACCTCATTCCCGCACAGGCAGGAGGGTGGAAGAACAGGGCCATGCATACCAGCCCCATCCCATTCAATTCTCTATATATCACAGATCCGTGCCCTCCTCCCAGCCAGAGTCCCCAAATAGCCACCAAACTGGGCTCCGATAGTCCACAATCATCACCACTCCTCAACCCCCTCCCACTCTGCTTGTCGCTCCCCTTCAGGCATCCTCCCCAAGCACGCCATTCACACGGAGCTTTGCACTACAGCACCTGGCCGCTATATCTGGTCACCTGAGTCACGCAAGCTCCAGGTTGTTTGCCCATCCTTATCTCCCTCCCCAGGCTCACCTCCCAGACGCTCAATCATGTTGCTCCAAGCCTCCAGATCTTGCTCAGCATTCTCAACTATCCAAGCCTTGCAGAGTCTATACTCCTCAGCTGCTGCCCATTCCACCAGATCAGCCATCCATTTTTCACAGGTCAGAGGAGTTGGGCTAGCCCAATGAATAGCAGTGCGGCGCTTCGCTAGTATCAACCTCAACTGTGCAAACCGGTCGGTCATTTTCCACCCTTTTTTGGGGAGAGGGAACAATCACAGCAAACAGTGTCACATTGTCATGTCTATTTTAACTGTGGTGACAACTCTCAGCACTCTCACTATCTCACACCAAAATGACTGCAGGGACCCACATAGCCAAGTAACATGGGCAAAAGTTCAGGAGAAGTAACACAGCGGCTGAGTTGTCAGTTCATGACGGAAATATTCTATGCAGTCGATCTGGCGTCAGATACGCTCTATGCAAATAATAAAACTGTGCCAGTTTAAAGTTTAAATCTGGCATTATTGGATCGTTCCTGCACCAAAGCGCATGCCGTGGTCCAATCCCCGTCCTCCAGTAGTAGGTCTAGATCTGCATCTGACAGTGCATACACCCTGAGATATCTACACGCCTATCCCTTTTTAGGGCAGAATACACCGAGAGAGGAGTCCCCGAGCCGAGCCCGGATCCAGGAATATCTGCATTAAGTGGACTCTGAGGGTTCCTCTGGGAAGGAGGTCCATATCTCCGAGCCATTCTCGATATGCTAGCATACTTCAAAAACGGTCCACGTCCAACTCCAAAGTGTACCTCAGCCTCCTCCAATGTGACAAACGTGCCATTCTGATATAAATCCCCCACGTTATTGCAGCCACCTGCTCACCAACCCATGAAGTCCATTGCCTCTGCAATACACACAAAAGGATGCAGCCACTATAGTGGTAGCAGGCACGCATAAGGCGTTCACCGGATCACCTGGGTGACCGTCCGCTCCCATATCTGGGCCACCCGCAAGACCACAAACAGAGCGCCTACACGGAGCCCAGCATGACTCATAAGGAGTGTTGGGAGCTCCGCTATTTGTACTGCCCCGTCCAGTAGGGTTTTCTCCCTGTTAGGTCCATCGTCACACCAAAGGGCCGCATATTGCAACAGACCTGCCATGTAACATAATTAAAGATCCGGCACACCCAATCCACTGTGCACCAGGTTGAGCTTCAGTGCCTTGAGAAGGACCCCCCTCCTCTTACCTGCCCAGATCAGGGACACTAACAGCCTATCTATCTGGCAGCAGTTCACAGAAAGAGTTCTGCATAACATACAAGCAACGAGGGAGGAATACCATTTTACTAAGAGCGACCCTACCCATAACTGACAATGGGAATGTGGTCTAAAATTGGACAGAGGAGCGGAGTCCATCCATTACTCTGCTCATGTTCAAGCTATATTGTAACTGAGGGGAGTGAGTCACCCGTATACCTAGATATTGAAATGCCTCTGTCTCCCATGTCAGACCCACCTGTGGGAGCTCCATCACCTCTAGATCAACCTGGGATGCCATTGGGTAGAGTATTGTCTTATGCCTGTTAACACAGAGGCCCAAAACTGCTCCAATCCTCCAAAAGGTTTCACAGGAGAGGCATCTAGCCCTAAGGATCCATTAGATACACCAAAGCATCATCCGCATACAACGAGATAGTATACACTCCAGTCCCCACCTTTATACTCCAAGCTCGGAGCCTCTCCCAAATCTATACCACCAGCAGCTCCATTGCTAACACGAACAGGAGTTGGGACAGCGGGCAACCCTGCCTTGTACCTAGCCCTACATGCAAGGGGGCAGACATCATCGTCCCAGTGAGCACCCTCTTTCGCTGTGTCCCATACAGCAGACAGACCCATGACAGGAAACTCGGCCCAATCCCCATTCAGCGCATCACCTCCCATAAGTACTCCTAGGACAGAGTATCAAACGCCTTTTTGATGTCCAAGGCCACCAGTGCAGCTCGCATCTCTGAGCCTCTAGTTTCCTACATCACGTCGGAGAGCCTCCGCAAATTCATTTGTGTCCCCCTCCCAGGCACAAATCCGCAGTGGTCTTCGTGCACTAAGTGCGTGATCACTTGATGCAATCGCATCAACAGTACTATAGCAAGCAATTTTAAATCAACATTTAACATCGACAATGGTCGATAGTGACTGGGGTCAATCAGATCCCTCCCCTGTTTTAATATCATAATTATCGACACCTCTCTCATATGTACATGCAATGCCCACTTTACGCACCTCGCACAGCATCTCCAATAGGCTAGAGAGAAGTGTGGCTGAGTATGTTTGAAAGAATTGAACCAGAAGACCTTTGGGGCCAGGCTCTTTACCTCTTGGCATGACCCGCAGCCCATACTGCAATTCTTCCAATTGTAGGTCTCCCTCCAGTTCCCTTGCCTGTGCCTCCATCAGCCCTGGAAGCTGGAGGCCAGCCAGGGATCCATCTACCTATGTGTCATCCACACGCAGTGGCGAGACATGGACACCTCTCAAGTGGTCATGGAGCAAACAATTGATCCATTCCTGTCCTACTATCATATCTCCAGCTGGCCCACAAAGGAATAGAACCACCGGTGTAGGCCTTTCATGATTTAGCAACCACGCTAACATCCACCCTAACTGGTCGCCCTCCCTATGCAACCGTTGTCTATAATCCCTATAATCCCTATGCACCAGATTATCCAATCTGTTCCACACGACCTCTATCCGTTTATGCACCTCCAGGAGCCCTGGTGCATCCACAGCACCGTCCCCTTCTCGACTCTGCAGTAGCTCTAGGGCCCCCTCCTGCTGTGTGAGCTCCTCTTCTAGTTTCCTCCTTACACCATACACTTTCACAGTGCTCACTCCCCTCACAACTACCTTTAAGGCCTTCCATTCCATTCCGCGGGTCCGAGCCGTGATCCAGTTCTCCCTGATGTAGCCCTGCAGCGCAGCCAGCACATCTAGCCTATATTCGGGATCCCTTAGTATCTTAGGGGGCAGACTCCACAGGGGGATAGCCGGTCTAGGGGCGTTAGTCTCACACTCCAGCACCAATGGGGCGTAATCTGACAGAAACCTCACCAGATATTCTGCCCGCCGAACAGTCAGTGAGCCGTCATTAGTTAGCAGAACAAGGTCCAACCTAATATATGCTTCATGAGCCGGTGTATAACATGAGTACGTTTTAGACATAGGGTCACGTTCCCTTCCGACATCCACCAGGTGTAGCCTTGTCATAATTTTCTAGAGTCTAATGGTCATGAGGGATTAAGTGCCCTGTTGCGGCGGACATTTATCCAATGTGCCATTAAAATCCCCTGCCCACAGAATAGGCATCCCAACATAGAGTAGTAATTCCTGTACCAGGGCCCTAAAAAACGTGTCATCATCTGTATTTGGGGCATACATATTTAATATACAACATTCATGCCCATCTAGATTCGCATGCAGAAGGACATATCTGCCCGCTGTAGGAGGCTGGCCTGGCTTCTAGTGGGTACCAGAGGTATTTACACCTTGTGCCAGGTATCCCTTATTAGTAGATTAGAGGTGTTCTAGCAGCTTAGGCTGATAGAGGTAGCTATAGCAGAGCAGCTTAGGTTGAACTAGGAGACATGCAAAACTCCTACTATACCACTTATATCACTTAGCACTGTATCATAAGAAAACACAATACTCAGAGTTACTAAAAATAAAGATACTTTATTTTAGTGACAATGGGGGTCATTCTGACCCCGGCGGGCGGCGGGCACCGCCCGCCCGCCGGAAACCGCCAAAAGACCGCACCGCGGTCAAATGACCGCGGCGGTCATTCTAACTTTCCCGCTGGGCCGGCGGGCGATCTCCAAAAGATCGCCCGCCGGCCCAGCGGGAAAGCCCCTGCAAAGAGGAAGCCGGCTCCGAATGGAGGCGGCGGATTTGCAGGGGTGCGACGGGTGCAGTGGCACCCGTCGCGATTTTCAGTGTCTGCAAAGCAGACACTGAAAATCTTTGTGGGGCCCTGAACAGGCTGGCGGGAAGGGGGTCGGAATCCCCATGGCGGCGCTGCAAGCAGCGCCACCATGGAGGATTCCCTGGGCCAGGGGTAAACCGGCGGGAAACCACCGGTTCCCCTTTTCTGACCGCGGCTTTACCGCCGCGGTCAGAATGGCCCAGGAAGCACCGCCAGTCTGTTGGCGGTGCTTCCTCTGCCCTCTGCCCTGGCTGTTTCAAACCGCCAGGGTCAGAATGAGGGCCAATATGCCAAAAGTATCTCAGAGAATATACTCCCTTAGGAGGTAAGTAATATACACAAATGATATGCACTCAGACCAAAATCAGGTAAGTAACAGTTAGAAAAGTAGTGCAAACAATGTGAAATCACAATAGAATGCAATAGGGAGAAATAGGCCAAGGGGCAACACAAACCATATACTCCAAGTGGAATGCGAGCCACAAATGGACCCCAGGCATAGTGTAGTGTGTAGAGGGTCACTGGTAGTGTAAGAAAACACTAAGGGTGTCCAAGATACCCCCACCCCAAGACCCTGAAAAGTAGGAGTAAAGTTACCCTACTACCCCAGAAAGACAGTAAAGTCGAGATAGTGGATTCTGCAAGGACAACAACTGACTGCAAAACACTGAAGATGGATTCCTGGACCTGAGGACCTGTAAAGGAAGGGGACCAAGTCCAAGAGCCACGCAAGTGTCCAGGGGGGCAGGAGCCCACTAAACCCCGGATGAAGGTGCAAAAGGGCTGCCTCCGGGTGGAAGAAGCCAAAGATTCTGCAACAAAGGAAAGTGCCAGGAACTTATCCTTTGGTCAGAAGATGTTCCACGGTGTGCTTGAGGTTGCAGAGTTGTTTCCACGCAGAAAGACCACAAACAAGCCTTGCTAGATGCAAGAGTTGCCGTTGAGGATTTTGGGTGCTGCTAGGGCCCAGAAAGGACCAGGAGTTCTCCCCTTGGAGGAGGAGACAGAGGGGGCACTCAGCAATACAAAGAGCCCATGCCGAAGCATGCAGCACCTGCAGAAGTACCTGAACAGGCACTTAGAAGATCTGAGGACAGCGGTCGACTCAGAGTCACAAAAGAGGGTCCCACGACGTTGGAGTCCAACTCAGCAAGTTGGGCAATGCAGGACGGAGTGCTGGGGGCCTGGGCTAGGCTGTGCACAAAGAAAGTCTTGCAAAAGTGCACAGAAGCCCGAGCAGCTGCAGTTCAAGCAGTACACAGGATTACTGTCTGGCGTGGGGAGGCAAGGACTTACCTCCACCAAATTTGGACAGAAGGGCCACTGGACAGTCGAAGACACTTGGACCCAGCTCCTGTGTTCCAGGGACCATGCTCGTCAGGATGAGAGGGGACCCAGAGGACCGGTGATGCAGACGTTTGGTGCCTGCGTTGGCAGGGGGAAGATTCCGTCGACCCACAGGAGATTTCTTCTTGGCTTCCAGTGCAGGGTGAAGGCAGGCAGCCCTCAGAGAATGCACCACCAGGAAACAGTCGAGAAAGCCGGCAGGATGAGGCGCTACAATGTTGCTGGTAGTCTTCTTGCTACTTTGTTGCGGTTATGCAGGCATTTATAAACAGTGTGAGCGGCCAGCATGCAGAACTTTCAGCTTAACGAGAAATAGCAGCATGTACGTGTAGCTCAAAGACTTCAGTCTTTGCTTAACGCCACTGAATAATTGTCATTGGAGCTGAACATGTCTTGTATACTTGGGAAAGAATCATATGGTATGAATCTCGAAGGAGGGGGTCACTGTGTTTACGCACTTCCTGCAAGATAGTGTCCCTATCTTTGTAGTTGAGTATCTTGCCAAAAACTGTCTTTGAGGGGCCCCTGTGGGTGGCTCATAGGCTAAGGCCCTATGCGCCCGCTCTACTACAAACACAGCTGACAGGGGAGCACAGGTAGCACCTTCCAAAGCAAGTCCTCCAAAAACGCTTCAGGGGCAGCCCCTTCCGCACCCTCCAGGAAGCCCACTACCCTCAGGTTACATTGTTGGGACCATCCTCCCGCATCCTCCACTCTCATCTCCAGCTTTCACGTCTTGGTCTCTAGAGTAGCCACAGTATCCTTCAAGTCATCTAGCTCTGTTTGTATGGTGCTCACCTGTTTGTCCGTTGCCACGGACCTCTCAGCCACAGCACGCAGGTCTGGTCCTGGTATATTTATCAAAGCACCACTACTGATAATGAAAGGTATTATACATCTACTTATTTTTCATGTAATTTTGGGAAAAATGTGTTTGATTTCATAGTTTGACATGTCCACTTTTCTTTGGCTGACTTTTCTCCTCACAAGCAACCAGTCTGATATGTGCATGTTTTTCTGAGGTAGGCATTGACACAATCAGTTTCTTGACTTTCACTTATTATTGAGGCTGAAGAACTGTTTGATGATGATTCAGATGATGATCAACTTTGTTTGTTACCTATTTGCCTCAACTGATGTCACCGCTTGGCCTTGTGGGTGCCCATCGAACGTTGCTGCTGGAATGTTCTAGTGGCCACTTTGTCTTTGTGCCGCAACACACTTACTTTTTCCTATACTCTGCACATTGTCACAAAATGATTCTCTTTACCACATCCTTTGCATATCTGACCAATGGCGGGACACTTTCCATCATGTGTAAATGCAAATCCACATCTCAAACAAACCTTCTTTTTGCATGCAGACGTCACTTTGTGCCCTTCAGTCTTTTGTTTTGAATTACTTTTCACAAGGGCGCTTCCAGCCTCCATGTCAGCACCTTGCCTCTCAGCACATTCCTCAGCTTTCGAAGGCATCAACACTCACTCCAGACTAAGGCCCTCATTACGACCCTGGCAGTCGGTGAGAGAGTGGCGGTAATACCGCCAACAGGCTGGCAGTAACTACTGCCAAATTATGACCATGACGGAAAGATCTCCGAAAGACATGCAATGTGCCACACCGACCGCCAGGGCGGAAACCACAGGCATCACAGCAGTAGCCGCCTACAGCCAGGCGGAAGTTAATGTTCCGCCCACCATATTACAAGAACACAATCTGCCACCTTTTCCGGGGTGGTACCAACAACATCAAAAGCATGGCGGAAACTGAGCTCAGAAGGGAAAGGACTCACCATTGGAGACACAGGGAAGAACCATGCCACCATGGACCTAGAACTGCATGTTTTTCCTTTGATATTCTACGTTATGCTCCACCACGAACACTAACGCCGGCGAAGACGACGACGGTAAGTACAGCCGTCTAGCACACAAGGGAGGGGGGAGGAAAAAGAGAGTGACACACAGACCCACAACACACACCCCACATACACACACCATACAAACAACCAGATGCATTACAAAAACAAGTTGACCCCGTAACTCAGCTGAATAATGCAAGGACAAAACGATTTCACAAAAGTGTTTGTAGTAAGATCAACACAGAAGAAATAATAAGTTAGGCAAGATAATAGATATATACATATTTACAGAAAAAGGGACACAGCCCAGTCCTCAATTTTCGTGGGCCACATGGCTACAGGTCAAAGTCCAAGGCCACACATGTCACCAGCCTCAACACGGAGAGAACACTGCAGGGGCATCAGTTGGTAAATAGGCAGGCACCTCAGGGGGACGGGAGACCGGGGGCACCTCAGCCGGGAGATGTAACAAGACCACTGGTTCTGGAGGGGGCAACGTGCCCTGTGCTTGATCCTGGTGAGTGATGGGCCACAGTCTCACTGGTGGGTGTCATACCCATTGGTTCTGGAGGTGGCAACGTGCCCTATGTTTGATCCTGGGGAGTGATGGGCCACAGTCTCACAGGTGGGTGTCATACCCAATGGTTCTGGAGTGGACAGGCCACACAGCAGCCCATGGAGGCAGGATTACACACCGTCCTCCGACAGTGACGGCTGCACAGTGGTGGTGCTGCTGGTGGGGGGAGGCTCCTGCCTACCCCCTGCAACCTCGGATGGCTGCACAGTGGTGGTGCTGCTGGTGGGAGAGGCTCCTGCCCATCCTCTGCAACCTCGGACGGCTGCACAGTGGTGGTGCAGCTGGTAGGGGGAGGCTCCTGCCCATCACCTGCAACCTTGGACGGCTGCACAACCAGGGTTGGTGGTGGGGGCTCCATCACAGTTCCTGGTGCAGGCTCCTTGCCCTTCCTGCCTGCTGGTGTGGGCTCCTTGCTCTTCCTGCCTGCTTGTGCAGGCTCTTTGCTCTTCCTGCCTGCTGGGGCAGACTCCTTGCTCCTCCTGCCTGCTGGTGCAGGCTCCTTGGCTTTTCGGGTGGCAGGTGCAGGCTCCTTCCCCTTCAGTCCATGGGGCCTCGATCCCTTTCCACCATGAGGGGGTGCGGTTAGGACTGGGCCAGTCGACTGTGTGGCTGAGGTGCTTGGCTGGGTTTGTGATACCCTGCCCATACGTACAGAAAGGGGGAGGGGTAGGGAAGAGGTCAATGGTGGATAGGAACAGTTTTTTAGGGACATTGGGGTGGGAATGGGAAGAAGGAATGGAAGTGGAGGATAAGGGAGTGGTTGTTAGAGGTGTCTGTCCGCTGCTTTTGGGTGCAGGTGCATGGGCTGTATGCTATTGTGAGGTGGATGGCTGTTGGTTGTCTGAATGCTTGTGTTTGTGTACTTTAGGAGGGGGACAGACACAGTGGGAGAGGGCACAGGTGACGTGTGCATGGCTTTTGTGGAGGTGTCTGCCAGTGAGGTGTGTGTTCTGCTTGGTGTGTTGATGATGCTGGTAGTGGATGATGAGGTAGTGCATGCAGGTGTGAGTGTAGATGGGGCTGGGATGGAGGTGGAGAAGGAGGAGGAGGGGGAGACAGTGGAAATAGTGGATTTTATTGTGTCTGCAACTGGATGGTGTTTGTGTGAGTGCCTGTGGGATGACATTTGGTGCTTGTGTTTGCCTGTGACACTCTTGGGTGTTGTCTTGTGTGCATGCTTGTCGCTATGTGTGCTTGGGATAGGCTGGGGTTGAGGGGAATGGGACTGGCAGTGGAAGTTGGAGGAGGGACGGTAGAAACAGGGAGGATGGCTGCCATCAGAGAGGAGGCCAGAGCCTGATTCGATCTCTGTTGGACTGCCAAGCCAGTGTGAATGCCCTCCAGAAATGCATTAGATTGTTGCATCTGGGCTGCCAGCCCCTGGATGGCATTCACAATAGTTGACTGCTCTACAGAGATGGATCTCAGGAGGTCAGTAGCCTCCTCACTCAGGGCAGCAAAGCTAACTGGGGCAGGGCCTGAGGTGCCAGGGGGGAAAGAGAAGCACACCCTCCTGGATGAGTGGGCATGGGCAACTCGATGAGGAGCTGGTGGGAGGGCGGTGCGGGTACGGAGGTTTGGCGGCTGTACCTGTAGCTGGGGTGATCACAGAAGTGTCCGCCACCATCAGGGAGCCTCCATCGGAGGAGGTATCTGTGTCTGAACTGTCTCCTCCAGTCTCCGCCGTGGTGCTCCCCTCACCCTTCATCCCACTGATGCCCTCAGAGTCGGTGGACTCTGCCTCCTGGGTCCTATGGAATGCAGCTCCCTCCATCGCAGGTGCCTCTGCTCCTTCACTAGATGATGCTAATGCACAAAAAAACAGGATGACAAAACAAACAACCATTTGCAATGCAATAGGTCTCACATTTGTGAGACTTTAAGCTAGTGGCGCTGTAAATTACAATGGGGGTCATTACAACATCGGCGGTAAAAGGCGCTTACCGCCGTTCAGAAGACCACCAATACACCGCCGTGACCGCGGAATCCCGCCACAGCTATTATGACCCACATCTCGGAATCCGCCGAAATTCAGACACCCACACAAGTCCGCCACACCAAAGGTCAGTGATAAACTGACGAAAACAAAACCTCCACCTCCACGTCAACAGAAACACGCCCATGCTATTACGACCCACGAATGCACGCGGCGGTCTTTCAACCGTGGTATTCCATTCGCGCTCAAAATACACACACATCTCCAAAACACCGCCACATTGGACAATTCCAAATACACACACCTGATACACATACACACACCACTCCCACACACCCAATACTATATAAAACACACACCCACATCACCCACAAACCCCTACGACCGAAAAATCACGAACGAAGGCCAGAGAGAGAGCACAGAATAGACAACCCCATCACACAGAGGCACACAACGCCATCACCCACACAACATCCACGCACCAAACACCACACACCACTACACATCACCACACTCATCACCACATACACCACCCCACACATCACACACACCACCCCATGTCACGCCAAAGACACCCCCGCTTCTCCGAGGAGGAGCTCAGGGTTATGGTGGAGGAAATCATCCGGGTAGAGCCACAGCTATTTGGCTCACAGGTACAGCACACATCAATAGCCAGGAAGATGGAGCTATGGCGCAGAATAGTGGACAGGGTCAACGCCGTGGGACAGCACCCAAGAAATAGGGAGGACATCAGGAAGAGGTGGAACGACCTACGGGGGAAGGTGCGTTCAACGGTTTCCAGGCACAACATCGCGGTGCAGCAGACCCCCACCTCCTCCCCCACAACTAACAACATCAGCGGTGTGTCCACCACTACAGGGAACCCAGGGTAACCCACCACCCCAACAACAACAGGGACCTGGGGTCAGTGGTAGTGGGCACACGGTCCAGGGGAAGGAGGCACAGGAACACAGGGGAACTGGGAGGGCCGCTGTGCGACAGGGGGCGGACAGGCCAAGGGAACCCACTCTCCACGAGGCCCTCTCCTCCATCATGGGAGCCTACCACCACCCCCCGGAGACGATGGTGATGGTCCTGGCCAAGTTTCAGGAGACCCTGCGCCTGCAGGAGGAACAGTATTTGGGGTTCAGGGAGGTGCTCAGGACCATCAGCTCTGCCTTGGGCACCATCGTAGGGGGGCTGAAGGACATACAGAACACCATGAGGGACACCGTGGCACTCCAAGGGGCCCCTGACACTAGCCAGGACGATGAACTGCCCACCACCTCCGCCGGCGCTAGTGGACAGGATGCCCCGCCACAGGACCAACACACCAGCACCCCACCCCCTGCAGACGGACAAACAACACACAAGCGGTCCCTGAGATCCAGGAACAGGACAGAGCAAGATGGCAAGACCCCCACCAGGAAATGAGACCACCCTGTTTGTCCTCCCACTGTACCAGCTTGTTACCCTGTCCATACTTAAACTGCCCCAGCTCCACTTCCTATGCCCAGATGGGCAGTGCATCTGTGAGACTAATAGACTGGACTCTGCCATGGACATTCCTACGCCATCACCCATCCTCTTTTTACAACCCCCTCACATTTCTGAGCACTTCAATAAACACCCTTGAAACACAAAACAATCTTGAGTCAGTCTGTGATTTACTAAATATGTATTATCAATGACAGTGTCATAATGCGTTTCCCATTGCAAGGCTAACATACCTATGTCACACATCACAAGTCCTTGAAGGATGCAAGCAGATGACACGTTGGTAACCACACCTGTGAAACCGTAATGGAAAGGTACAACTCAGTTACCAAATAGTGTCTGAAATCGACAAACCGGATAGAGGTAGACGTGTGAAAGTTAATGTAATGTTAAACATGAAAATGTTCTCACCTGTGTGTCACTGGAAATATTGCTGTATGACTGACTCCCTGTTGTCGTTGTCTTCTTCCTCAGCTTCCTCCTCATCACTGTCCACAGGCTCCACAGGCTAACAACACCGTCATCTGGATCATCCTACTGCAGAAAAGGCACCTGGCGTCGCAAAGCCAAATTATGGAGCATGGAGCAGGCGATGATGATCTCGCACACCTTCTTCGGTGAGTAGAATAGGGATCCACCTGTCATATGGAGGCACCTGAACCTGGCCTTCAGGAGGCCGAAGGTGCGTTCGATCACCCTCCTAGTCCGCCCCTGGGCCTCATTGTAGCGTTCCTCTGCCCTGGTCCTGGGATTCCTCACTGGGGTCAATAGCCAGGAAAGGTTGGGGTAACCAGAGTCCCCGAATAGCCATACACGGTGCCTCTGGAGTTGACCCATCATATCAGGGATGCTGCTATTTCGCAGGATGTAGGCGTCATGCACTGAGCCAGGGAACATAGCATTTACCTGCGAAATGTACTGGTCTGCCAAACAGACCATCTGGACATTCATTGAATGATAACTCTTCCGGTTCCTGTACACCTGTTCACTCCTGTGGGGGGGGGGGCTACATGGGTCCCATCAATGGCACTTATAACGTTGGGGATATGTCCAAGGGCATAGAAGTCACCTTTCACTGTAGGCAAATCTGCCACCTCAGGGAAAATGATGTATCTCCGTACGTGTTTCAGCAGGGCAGACAGCACTCTGGACAACACGTTGGAAAACATAGGCTGGGACATCCCTGATGCCATGGCCACTGTTGTCTGAAAAGACCCACTTGCAAGGAAATGGAGCACTGACAGCACCTGCACGTCAGGGGGGGGATTCCTGTGGGATGGCGGATTGGTGACATCAGGTCTGGCTCCAACTGGGTACATAGTTCCTGGATTGTGGAACGGTCAAACCGGTAGGTGACGATGACATGTCGCTCTTCTATTGTCAACAGGTCCACCAGCGGTCGGTACACCAGAGGATTCCGCCATCTTCTCAACTGTCCCAGCTGACGGTGCCTACGAAGGACAACAGCGAAGAATCAGTCATTATTCCTCCAGGTATGTACCCACAGTTACACACAAGACTACACCACTCACAGAACCCTTCCTGTATGTGTGTTGAGTGTAGGCCTAGCTATGTGTGACGCAGAGGTAAATTAAGCCATGTGGGCCCCTGAAATGGCGGCTGCCTGACCTCTAAACTGGGACAATGGGATTGTGGGGTAACTGCGCTGGCGTTGCACACCGCCGCGCAATGCTGCATTGGTTAACTTTGGACCCTATGGGTCCCAGGAGCCAATGAACAGGTGCGCCGGCGGTAATGATGCGCACCGCCGCGGACGTCACCGCCGTGGACGTCACCGCCATTTTCTATCTGTTCAATCACTAGATCGCTGACCTTCGACAGGAGAGGACCTACACTGCAAGTGCTGCTGTGACCTCGGTCTGGAAGCGACGATGGCTGCTGCATCTGGGGAAAAGGCCCCTGCCTTCACTGCACAGGAGTTGGAGGAACTGGTAGATGGGGTCCTCCCCCAGTACATGCCACTCTACGGTCCTCCAGACCAACAGGGAGCACGTGGTATGGGCTAGGCCTGGGTGGAGAGGGCTGGTTGGAAGAGGGAAGGGGTCAGAGTTCATAGTACATTAATGAATGGGAATGAATGGGCCACATGGCCAGAGTAGGGAGGGGGCCACTCACAACGACGGTGCAGTTGTTAATGACTGTTCCTCTTTCCTTGTGCATGTCATGTAGGTCAGCGCCCACCAGAAGAGGGACATTTGGCGCGCCATTGCCAAGGAGGTCCAGACCCTGGGGGCCCACCAGAGACGGGGCACCCACTGCCGTAAGAGATGGGTGGACATTTGCCGCTGCAGCAAGAAGACGGCGGAGTCTCAGCTGGGGATGGCCTCCCAACATGGGAGGGGTGCCCGTCGCACCATGACCCCCCTGATGTTCCGGATCCTGGCGATGGCCTACCTGGAGTTGGATGGGCGCTTGAGGGCATCACAGCAGACACAAGGGGGTGAGTACACTCTCATTCTGCGGACTTTGAGCACAGAGGAGGTGTCTGGGTGGGGGAGGTGGGCTGTGGGTGTCCCTAGGCCAGGGCGAGTTCGGTAGGCAAGGCCCATCCGTAATGTAGACCGTGTGGCACTCTACCCCACCTCAGCAGAGTGCCAAGTCGAGGTACAGTTGCCCCTGTGGCATCCATGTGCGCAGATGCCCACCATTGCCATGTAGGCCATATCCCAGGAATTGTATGTGCAGAGGGCAGGAGCACTGCGTAATGCAGGGGGCTGCTGTGTCTGTCTTGTCCGCCAATGGTAGCGGTATGCCATGCACTAAAACTCTCTTCCTTCTGTCTCCCCCCCTTTTTCTGCTCTCCCTGTCCTTTTGTACATCAGCATCATCAGGCAGAGTTACAGTGGCACCGGAGCACGAGGGAGCTGCATCCCACATGGCCATGGAGGGATACACCACGGACTCTGAATGCACCAGTGGGACGGAGGGCGAGGGGAGCTTCACGTCGGGCACCGGATCACCAAGCAGCGACACGGACTCGTCCGCCGATGGGGGCTCCCTTGTGGTGGCGTCACCATCTGTGCGCCCCACTTCTACAGGTACAGCCGCCACCTCCCCTACCAGCACCGCCCTCCCAGCAGCCCCTCTGCGTTCGCCCCGTGCCCGCTCACCCAGGAGGGTGGGCATCACCTTCGCCCCAGTCACCCCTGCTGCCCTCAGTGAGGAGGCCATTGACCTCCTCAGGTCACTCACTGTTGGACAGTCTACCATTGTGAATGCCATCCAGGGTGTAGAACGAGAGTTGCAACATGGTAATGCATTCCTGGAGGGCATTCATTCTGGTCAGGCTGTACTTCAGCGAACCCTGCAATCTCTGGCCTTAGCACTGATGGCAGCCATTGTCCCTGTGTCTAGCCTCCCCCCTCCAACCTCCTCCACCCAGACCCAATCTCCTGTACCCCAGCCCATCCCAAAACACACCTACAGACCAGCATGCACACAAGTCAGCACACACAGGTAGCTCAAGCAAACATAGGCACCACACAACCCACAGGCACTCATGCGAGCCTTACCCACGTACAGACACAGCAACATCCACTGCCTCCACTGTGTCCCCCTCCTCCTCTTCTCCCTCCTCCCTCCCAGTCTCGTCTACACACACACCTGCATGCACCACATCTACAGGCACCATGAATCGCACGAGGAGACCCAGCACCACAAGCCGCTCACCTGCACTCACCACCTCCACTCCCATTTACACGTCCCCTGTGTCCTCTCCCAGTGTGTCTGTGACGCCCCCTCCCAAAGTACACAAACGCCGGCAATCACTCACCCAACATCCATCCACCTCATGCCTCCAGTACCTGCACCTGCACCCAAAACACCTAAAGTGACACCTCTGACAACCACCTCCTCTTCCTCCACTCCCAGGCCCCCTCCAACTACCCATCCCAGTGTTCGTCAGAAACTGTCCCTCTGTAAAGTTGACCTTTTTGCCCCCACTCCCCCCTCCAATTCATCATTCCCGTCGTAGCGCCTCAGCCAAAAAGCCTCCAATACCAGTGGTGCCTGTTCAAGGTTTGTGGAGTGCACCGGCCACCAGGGCAGGCAGTATGACCCGGAGCCAAGGCACTGGCAGCCCACCCCCTGTAAAGGCTCTAAAATTGGAGAGTGGACGACGGGACCATGTGAAGACTCCTGGTGGGAAAACAACTCACATGGGTTCCAAGGGGATTGGAGAGTCAGCTGTGACTCCACCAAAGGTGGGGAAGGGCCAGAGGAAGTCTGCCCAGCCTGTTGTGAGTGTCACGGCGGAGAAGTGCACCATCATTTCCGGCGGTCGAGACACAACCGCCAGCACCGTCGTCACTGGTCCAGAGACCACCGCCGGAGTCATTGCCCAGGCGGGCACAAGTATCGTCACTGGTCAGGAGACCACCGCCAGAGACATTGCCCAGGAGGGCACAAGTATCGTCACTGGTCAGGAGACCACCGCCAGAGTCATTGCCCAGGAGGGCACAAGTATCGTCACTGGTCAGGAGACCACCGCCAGAGACATTGCCCAGGAGGGCACAAGTATCGTCACTGGTCAGGAGACCATGGCCAGGAGACCACCGCCAGAGTCATTGCCCAGGAGGGCACAAGTATCGTCACTGGTCAGGAGACCACCGCCAGAGTCATTGGCCAGGAGGGCACAAGTATCGTCACTGGTCAGGAGTCCACCACCACCGCCGGAGTCACAGCCCAGAAGGGCCCCGGCTGCCACAGCCCAGTTGGGCTATGATGGAACGTCATGCCACACACCAATGCCCAGTGTAGGGAACGTCATGCCACACACCAATGACCAGTGTAGGGAACGTCATGCCACACACCAATGTCCGTACCAGAACCGCCATGGCAAAGCACTGCTGAACAGGGCAAAGACCGCCATGGCAAAGCACCGCTGACCAGTCCTGAACCGCCATGGCAAAGCACCGCTGAACAGGGCAATGACCGCCATGGCAAAGCACCGCTGAACAGGGCAAAGACCGCCATGGCAAAGCACCGCTGACCAGTCCTGAACCGCCATGGCAAAGCACCGCTGAACAGGGCAATGACCGCCATGGCAAAGCACGACTGAACAGGGCAAAGACCGCCATGGCAAAGCACCGCTGACCAGTCCTGAACCGCCATGACAAAGCACCGCTGAACAGGGCAATGACCGCCATGGCAAAGCACCGCTAAACAGGGCAAAGACCGCCATGGCAAAGCACCGCTGAACAGTCCTGAACCGCCATGGCAAAGCACCGCTGAACAGGGCAAAGACCGCCATGTCGAAGCACCGCTGAACAGGGCAAAGATCGCCATGGCAAAGCACCCCTGAACAGGGCAAGCACCGGGTAGGAATAAATAGACTGCCCCATCAGGCATCCTTATCCCATGTGCAGCTGGGACAGTGACAGGACAGGAACTTTCACGGGGAGACTCATCCAGTCTGGGCACCAGTCCCCCTCCAGAACCAGTGGAGACCTGCATCCACTCTGTCTGTCCTGCAAAGGATGAAGCACTCTGGGCACCAGTCCCCCCCAGTACCAGTGGAGACCTGCATCTACTTGAGAGACTGTGGCTTTGCACTCCCCAGGATTGTACAGTGGGCAAACCACCCACTGTAGAGACTTGAGAGACTGTGGCTTTGCACTCCCCAGGATGGCACAGTGGGCAAACCACCCACTGTAGAGACTTGAGAGACTGTGGCTTTGCACTCCCCAGGATGGCACAGTGGGCACCCCACCCACTGCAGAGACTTGAAAGACCGTGGCTTTGCACTCCCCAGGATGGCACAGTGGGCACCCCACCCACTGTGGAGACTTGAGAGACTGTGGCTTTGCACTCCCCAGGATGGCACAGTGGGCTCCCCACCCACTGTAGAGACTTGAAAGACTGTGGCTTTGCACTCCCCAGGATACATAAATGGGCATGGAGCCCCATCGTGGATCTGGCTTTGCAGTCATCCGGCTGAGGTGCCCCCCATTCCCTTCCCCCTGAGGTGCCTGTAGTATTTCTATCTGATGCCCCGGCAGTGTTCTCTCCGATTGTGGTCAGGTATCCTTTGTGGGCCTCGCCCATGCATTTTTGGACTGTTGGTGCACGGACATTGTTGTGTACATATCTGCACTGCTTCTCGTACTGTATATAATTATGACTGATTTTCATATATATCTGTATATTTTTGTATGACATGTATATTGCCACATTACAATGTTTGCCCGAATTTCGCTTTGTCATTTCATTCTTCCGGGGGGATTGTAGGTTGTTACTGTGATTTTTGTGAATGCATTGGTGTGTATGTTGTATAATGGGAGTTTGGGGGTGGGGGTGTTTGGTGGGTGTCCCCCTAACTTTTGCCTCCCCCCTCCCCCATGTCGTAGGTGCAGTACTCACCATTGTCTTTGGCGCCTACGTAGATGATGGTCGTAGAGGAGCAGAAACACAAGGGCAGGGAGTATTTGGAGTTCCGGGTCCATGGAGTCCTCGTTCCTCATGGGATGTGTTCAGGTGAGCGTTTTCCCATTGCCAAATCTGTTTCCGCCGTGTTTTTATCCACGGTGAATCCGCCCCGGAAAAGGTGGCGGATTGGCGGGTTGTGATACTATGGGCTGTACATTGTGTTCCGCCTGTCTGTTGGCGGTGACCGCTGCGCTGCTTGTCTGTACCGCCGTTGCGGGCGGTGTGTTAAAGTGGCTGTCTTTGTTGGCGGCTCCCGCCAGGGTCATAATTCTCTTTTTTTGTCCGCCGGCCTGTTGGCAGTCTTACCGCCGCTTTAACACCGTCTGCCAGGGTTGTAATGACCACCAATGTCTTTTACCCATGTGTTTTGGTTTGGAGTGTAGTGGGAGTATGTGGTGTGTAGTGGAATTATGTAGGTTGTATTGGAATTGTTAGTGTGGAATTATGTGTCCAAATATATTACTTGAACACCCAAGCGCACATAATAAAAATCATATGCTACAATGTAGTGGAGGTGACAGTAATTGTACTAATAGGGACCGTTTCTGTACTAAATGAAAAGTATTATTCCTAAATAAGTAACTGAAATATAAAACAATACGTTTTTTCAAATGTCGGTAAAGCAGTTTTTCAAACGAACATACCTATTACCAAGAAATGAGGGTTACTTTTGA
The DNA here is from genome assembly GCF_031143425.1 of Pleurodeles waltl. Taxonomy (NCBI): domain Eukaryota; kingdom Metazoa; phylum Chordata; class Amphibia; order Caudata; family Salamandridae; genus Pleurodeles; species Pleurodeles waltl. Next base: position 593,467,839 of record NC_090447.1, read on the forward strand.
TAGGGCTAAAAATAACATAATTAATTCCATGTCCAAACGTTAAAAGCTGCTTTGCAAACGCATTGATGTAAGGTCGAATGCAAGCAGTGTAACATCCGCTATAAAGTAATACTGCTTATATTTGCGGTACCGTTGCTGCAATAAAGTCAGGGATACGGTTATTTTCACGATGGGTTAATTATCTGTTTGGGTATGCAGTTGCGAGCAGGCCTCATTATTATTATTATTTTTCGTTTTAGAAGGAGTTTTACTAGCATGTGAAAGACTGCTCACATGTACACATAAATATTAGATATCAACATTAAAAAAAAAAAGCATTTTCTAGAACAAGAATAGCAAATTAGTAAACAAAGCCTATTATAGGGGCTATGGGGAGCAGTTTGAGCAGTAAATATCTGACATAAAGTTCTTGCTCGAGACTAGATTTGGGCAAAATATTTGTACCTGACAGAATCATTGAGGAACAGAAGCGTACATATTCCTTAGCAAACACAACTCTCCCGAAACAAGTCAACAGTTCCTGCAAATGTAGTTAGAACACACCTACAGCCAAGAGCAAATCTGCTACCATTCTAGAAAAGAAGACATTTTCCATTTAGTTCATAAGCTTATAGCATAATGGGAACCCAAATATACATTGATTCCAAAGCGGTATTAGGATTTTGAATCACCACTTAGTATTGCAGGTTGAACACAAATGTCAAAAAGACGTCCTTGGTTCATTTGACGATTTGATGGGTAAATTGCTGGGTGTGTTGAGAACAATAGTACATTACAGTCACGTAATATTATATGAGGGTTTTTCCACATAACCTGCAACAATGCATATTAAGTCATTATCTTTCATGTTACTGATGTTATGTATAATTTCACAGTGGGACAGTAGGACGCATATTCAACTAATCAAAGGGTTTTGTTGCCACTGGTAACTCTAACATTTCATAATTATACTTTCTTCCGCACCAAAACGAAAATGTAAGCCTTTAAGATTGTGAAGTGGCTCCGCATTTGTGGCTTGTCGTTAACAACAGCACATTGCTATGACTGAATACTACCAGAGCATCTACAGAACAACCAAGAATAAAGCTTACCCTACAATTACTCTTCATGCACTGACGCCATGTAAAATTTAAAGGAACGAACACTTACGTATTTGCATGTGGATTTAGGGATCATCATAAAAAAGAGGCCCATCTGTCGTCTGATGGTTCTGACACTCTTAAGTCCAACCTACCTTCTGTTGGTTTCAGCCCTCCTACGTCCAACCCACCGACCCTTCTTCCTGCTAAATAAGTGCCCTTCACAACTGCATATAAAGAATCACATTTTAGAATGACATTACATTTTTGCTGAGAGATATAGAATTGCATGAAAGAAGCATTAATGATGTCAACATCCTTATGTCTCGTCAGAACACCCACTTTTCTATTTTTGGAAGCAGGGTGAAATTAATTGAGTAAAGCATAAATTGCACCAATTTTGTTGTTTGCTGCCCAGGACTCCGATCTCCAGAATCTTTACAGTCCCAGGAGGTAGATATAGGCAAACTGACAGCACCTGTAAGCGCTAGCTATGACGAGCCTTTCCGTGACCCCTGGTGTGGAGTACATCAGCACCGATTTTGTTGCTTTTCTGACAGGACTACGATCTCCAGAATCCTTAGGGCCCCAGGAGGTGGCCCCGGGTAAACTGAGAGCAGCTGTAAACGCTATAAAACTATTATCCACAGCCTGTGGCACTGGAACTGCGCAGGCGAAGCTCGAGTCAAGGACCACCCATCCTGCACCCGTCAGTGCTACGCACCAGTCACTGTGGATTTCAGGCAGTTCACAGAATGGTCACACAATGTTTGTGTGCCAATAAAACAGAAGCTTTTGCAGTGCAATTAATCTCGCGTTTCCTCCAGTTACAGCTATATGCATTTGAGGGCCGGCATTCAGTTTTCTGACTCAGGCATTTACAGCTAGCAAAATACACTAATGTGAAGGACCGAGGAAGTGAAAAACAAACGAGCATTTTCAATGCAACGGGTCGCGCATTTGCTTGAGTTAGAGCTCTTACCATTGTAAACACCTAACTGGACTTTTCTTGCCACACTAATAAAAAGACAAAAAAACGCAGCGCGATCGCGCTGTGTTTGTTGTTCATTTGTGTGGCTGAGATCAGCGACGGCACTGAATGAGCAGGAAACAATAAAAAAAAAAAGCATTTGGAATGCCATGCTCTCCTGTTTGCTCGAGTTAGAGTTCCTAGCGTTGTAAATTACTGAGTCACACAGACTGAAAATAAAGAGGGCGAGCTGGCCCTGGAAAAGCCCCCCTCTGCTGTTGGTTTATGTTTACAGAGGGAGCTGGTGGGGAGGAGTGACTGAGCAAGCACTCCTGTTGAGGTGAAACAAATGCCCCAAAAAAGTCCCTTACAGAAGAGATAAACAGGACATAGCGCCATCACACAGTACTTTGTGCTGCTCTCAAAGTGAAAAAAGGCAGGACAAAGAGGCAGAACTGACCACTAGCAAGCAAGGATTTTTGAAGGACATTGCAACTAACAAATCAGAAAACTGGAACTCACTCTATTGTATACTTTAGTATACAGCAGGCCGAACGCTACGCTCGACCTAAAAAGGGGGGGAAGAGACAAAGGATACCAGGGTCAATGGCTGCACCAACACCACCGTTGGTGTACACAGCACACTCACAGACAGGGAATAGGCCTACGGAATATGCATTGTACTATCAGAGATATAGTTAGCCACAAAGGCATGGGGAGGGGCACATACTGCAAATGCAGCACACCTGGGACCCACGCAGCCCTGACCAGTAGTGGATGCCTATGAGCTAGGTAGCAAAGTTTTCCCTTCTGAACCCTAGCCACCAGGGGACCTACGCTGCAATGTCAGGCCTGGCCTAAGGGCACCCACTGACACACATCCCCCACCAGATACCACCCTACCATGTGTAAGTTGTAATGATGGGCACTGTACTCACCCCTTTGTGGTTGCTGTGATGCCCTCAAGCACCCATACAGCTCATGATAGGCCAATGCCAGTATGCGGACCATCAGGGGGGTCAGGGTTCGACAGGCACCCCTTCCTCATTAGGAGGCCATCCCCAGCTGTGCCTCCAACGTCTTCCATGCCCAGCGTCTCAGGTCCTCCCACCGTTTCCATCAGTGGGTGCTCCGCCTACCATAGACCCCCAGGGTCCATAAGTCCTTTGCGATAGCACGCCATATACCCTTCTTTTGATGGGCGCTGACCTGCAGAGGCAATACACACAGGAAAATACCATTAGACAAACAGACCTGACTGCTACACATATGGCCCAACCTACCCATTCCATCACCATTTACACACACATGGCCCAGCACACATACTGCATGCCGCCAAGAGGACATCCACCCACCCCCCTTACATGAGGCCTTCACACACACAACTCCATACATTCATGCCACATGCATCCTTTTCACAGTGTACTCACCTGTTAGTCTGGAGGCCCATACAGAAGTCCATACTGAGGTAGGATCCCATCCACCAGTCTCTCCAACTCCTCCGAAGTAAAGGCTGGGGCCCTTTCCCCGGTCACCCGGGCCATGGTAGGTTCGAGACACAGGTCACAGCAGCACATGCAGTGTAGGTCCTCTCCTATGTAAGGTCAGGCAACAAGTGAGGAATCAGATAGAAAATGGCGGTCACATCCGCAGTGGTGCACACCATCACTGCCGGCGTAGGTCACCATTGGCCACTGTAACCCATAGGGCCCAATGTTACCCAATGAGGAGTTGCACGGCGGTTCCCGCCCGCCTCCCGCAATTGCGCACAAGGTCAGCAGAATTTCCTCACTTCCACCTGACCCTCCACACAGGACAGGCGGACACCATTTCAGGGTGGGGGAGCAGGCACTGGAATAATGCTGTGTCACAGGAAATATTAGCACACACTGGACAAATCACAATGACCCATTTCATGTTAACAGGATACAAAGTTCTGTTCTGACTCCATTGTTCGGTTTCTGACCGGCTCCTCACTCTTTTGTCCCTTAGATTCCTGCCGCTGCAGATGAATAGGAGATGGAGACATACCCCCGTGCACAGACCCCTGGTGGACTTGGTTGCATTGGAGGACAGACACAATATCCTCACCTATAGACTTGATAGGGCCACAATCACAGAGCTGTGTGCCCAATTGGAGCCTGACCTGATATCTGCTATCCCTCACCCCACTGGCAACCCCCCTCTTGTTCAATTGATATCAGTGCTCCATTTCCTGGCAACTGGTTCTTTCCAAGTGACAGTTGGCTTGGCAGCAGGAATGTCACAGCCAATGTTCTCAATAGTGCTGACAAGAGTGTTGTCTGCCCTGATAAAACACATGTGCAGCTACATTGTTTTCCCCCAGGTGGAGGATTTCGCCACTGTGAAGGCCGAGTTTTATGCAATGGGACATATCCCCAACATAATTGGGGCGATTGATGGAACACATATTGTATTTGTCCCTCTCCGGCAGAATGAACAGGTGTTAAGGAATCGTAAGAGTTTCCACTCTATGAATGTTCAGATGGTGTGCTTGGAGGACCAGTACATCTCCCACGTCAATGCTAAGCATCCGGGGTCGTTGTATGATGCCTTTATCCTGCGCAATAGCAGCATCCCAAATGTGATGGGTCAAATACAGAGGCACAGAGTGTGGCTAATAGGTGAGCCCTGGTTCCCACCCAGTATATGTTGGTGCATGGTGTGGGCCATATAGGATAGTGTGTGGCTAAAAGTTCTCCCTCAATATTTGCAGGTGACTCAGGTTACCCAAATCAATCATGGCTGCTGACCCCTGTGAGGAATGCCAGGACAGGGGCAGAAGAACGTTATAATGAGGCACATGGGCAAACCAGAAAGATCATAGAAAGGACCTTAGGCCTCCTGAAGTCCAGGTTCAAGTGCCTCCATCTAACAGGTGGATTCCTGTGCTACTTACCAAAGAAGGTCTGCCGGATAGTGGTGGCATGCTGCATGTTGGATAACTTGGCCCTCAGACGCTATGTCCCATTCCTGCAGAAGGAGAAGGCTGGAGCTGCCCGTGTGACAGCAGTAGACCCTGTGGACAGTGAGTATGAGGAGGCAGAGGATGAGGACAACAGAACAAATGTGATTCAACAATAGTTCAATGACACAAAGGTAGGACAGTGTTTCTTCACATTTCAATGACATTTGTTTTAAATTGTGTGGCAACGGCATGCTGATATTTTCATAAGGCCCACTGACTGTTCCCTCTGGCAATTCATTTTGCAGATGTTGGTGACCTGACACATACTACTGGTGTGATCACTACAGCCAGCTACAGGTCATTAATCTATGCTCATTCTCTGTATAGTTAATTTGCAATGTTTGTACCTGTTACAATGAATACATATTTGATATACATGACATACTCCAAAATGTTTTTTTTTTCCAAAGGATGTTTATTGAAGTGCTAATATATGGAGGGGCAAGTGCGATGGGATGAGTTGATGATGGAGGAAAGTCCAGGGTATTGTTCCAGTCTGTTTGTAGCACAGGTGCATTGTCCAAGGGGACATAGGAAGGGGAGCAATGGCAGTTCAAGGTGGACAGGATGACAGAGTGGGACACAAGGGTGACAATCAGGAGAGTCTCATTTCCTGGCGGGGGTCTTGGCAAGTGTGTCTGGATTCGGTCTGGATCACAGGGAACATTTGCAGGTGGTTCACCTTCTGCAGGGGGAGGGGTGCTGGTGGCCTGCGAGTCCTGGGGAGGGGCCTCTGGCCACTAGTGGCAGCAGAAGTGGAAGGATGTTCAGATGTCTGGCTAGTGGCAGTGGCCCGCTGGTGTGAGACAGCTTCCCTCATAAGGTTGGCCATGTCAGCCAGCACCCCTGCAATGGAGATCAGGGTGTTGTTAATGGCCTGCAATTCCTCCCTGATCCCCTGGTACTGTCCCTGATGCAGCCACCTGTTCTCCTGCACGTTGTCCAGGATCTGGCCCATCGTGTCCTGGGAATGTTGATAAGCTCCCAGGATCTCTGCGAGAGCCTCCTGGAGAGTGGGTTCCCTGCACCTGTCCTCCCCCTGGCGCACAGCAGTCCTCCCAGTGTCCCTGTTGGCCTGTTCCTCTATCCCCTGAACCGTGTGTCTACTGCTCTGACCCAAGGTCCCTGATTGTCTTGTGTGCAAGGTGTGGCCTGGGGTCCCTGTAGAGGTGGACACACTGCTGATTGACGTGTCCTGGGGACAGAGGTATGGGTACGCTGGGTGGGTGCTACAGTGGTGTTTCCTGATGGGGGAGGCTCTGTGGTGGTGTGGGACTAGGCCTGGGTAACCGGCTATGCAGTGGTCCCTGATGGGCCAGGTAGGTCATCCAGATCCTGAAGACCAGAGTTGCTGTCTTCACTGTGGGCCTCTTCAATTGGGGTACTGGATATTGCTGGCACCTCCTCTCCTCTGACATTGGCTGGGGTCCTATGGATCGTGAGCTGGTGTCTTGCTGCAATGGAACAAACCTTCCTCCGTAGGTCGTTCCACCGCTTCCTGATGTCATCCCTAGTTCTTGGGTGCTGTCCCACGGCGTTGACCCTGTCCATGATTCTCCGCCATAGCTCCATCTTCCTAGCTATAGATATCTGCAGCAGCTGTGCTCCAAATAACTGTGGCTCTACCCTGACAATTTCCTCTACCATGACCCTTAACTCCTCCTCTGCGAAACGGGGGTGTCTTTGTGGTACCATGGGTGTTCTGTGACTTGTGTTGGTGAGGGTGTGTTAGGTATTGTGTTGGGGTGTGTGATGTATAGTGATTGAGTGGTGTATAGGTGTGAATAGTGTGTGGCTCGAATTGTGTCAGTGGTCTTGGTGTCAATCTCCTAGCAGTAATTGTTGTTGGCAAAGGGTTGAGGGTACTGTGGGTGTATGTTTTATAGTGGTGTGGGTGTGTGGGTGTGGTGTGTGTATGGGTGTCAGGTGTGTGTTGTTTGAATTGTCCAATGTGGTGTTGTTTTGCATGTGGGTGTCCATTGTGAGCGCTGGGTAAGTACCGCCAATGGTTTACCGCTGTTGAATGTCAGCCGTGGTGATTCGTGGGTCATAATGTGGTGGGCGAAGTTCTGTTGGCGTGACGGTGTGGGTTTTGATACGGCCAGTCTATCATTGACCTTTGGTGTGGTGGATTTGTGTATGTGGCTGAATACTGATGGATTGGTGTGTGTGTCATAATATGGTGAACGGATATCTGCCATGGCGGCGGTAAGTTGGCAGCCGTCAGCGTGGCGGTAAGTGGGATTTACCACCAATGTCATAATGAGGGCCTAAGAGTTTCTTTCAGCATTTGCTGTCTGAATGAATCAGACAAACATCCATCAATCACTTTAAGACTCATGGCTCCTTCATCATTAAAATCACTGTATTTACATTGGTTGACGAGTGTGTCAAGTTTTCCCACAAATTCATCGATTGTTTCACCAAATCTTTGGCATTCTTGATTGAAAACATATCATTCATAGTTGAGTTTAGGTACGCGATTAAACTGTAGATTCAACACACTCCTCTTCTGATGGTATGTTTCTTCTCCGTCCGTTCTTGGCATTTTCTTCATAATATCTTTTGCACCATCATCAGGATATTTTTGAGATATTTGATAATCTTCCTGTTTTTAGTGTCTTCAGCGCCATCAATGACATCTTCAAGCGTCTCTATCCATGCAGTCTATCTATTGCCAATATTTTCATTTTGTCAGTGTCGAATGGTGGTGGTGGTTTGAGAAAGGCAGCAGCACTGTAGTAGCAAACATCCTGATAGTGTTGATTAATCATGTTTGTGCAAATCCTCTTCAAAGTCTTTTGATGCATGAGTCTCAGGATCGGCTTTAATTTTAATGGACATGGCATCTTCTTTCTTAGTTGCTATCTTCAAGCTTCACAGATCCAACTGTTGCTTTCAATCTTTCGATCTTGAAAGATCTATGAAGTTGTGTTGAGCCCGACCTGGCAGCTTTATGAGCAAACGCTTCAGATACGGACAGCTCTGTAAGTCAATCCAGAGCACTTCTTCTTGAGCCACTTCGGTGACTGCTGTGTTTCACACCTGGTTGATCTCTGTCTTGCAGCGCTTTTACTATGCTTTGTACACCTGGTTGAATCTGCCTTCAGTTGTAATGCTCCAATTATTGTATAACGTTATTTTGCGTAGCAGCTTGGTGCCTTTTTTGGGACTTGGTGATAGTTTCTTGACCAATGATGCATGGACATTTTCGTGAAGCTCTCTATCCATTCATATACTTCTCGTTGGCTGGAGTTGCGCCTTGACCCCAGGTACACCAACCGCAGGCTTCAACTGAAGTACATGTGGTTTGCTTGGACCACAGAAAACTCCCCAGAACAGCACTTTTTTCTTCAAGTTACATATCGCCTATCTAGTCACCAGTTGTAACATCTTCCCTAGCATAGTACCCACTGTAGGAGGCTTGCCTGATTTGTAGAGGGTACCTTGGGTGCTTACACCTGATACCAGGTACAGTTATACCTTATTAGTGAAGTAGTACTGTTTTAGCAGCTTAGGCTGATAGAGGTCGCTATAGCAGAGCAGCTTAGGCAGAACTAGGAGACATGCAAAGCTCATGCAATAACACTTATAGTTACACAGTACTTATACACAAGTACAGACAATACTCAGTGGTACCAAAAATAAAGGTAGTTTATTGGGGTGACACAGTACCAAAAATATCTTAGAGGCAATACTCCTTCTGGAGGTAAGTATTATACACAATATATACACTAGACACCAAAATAAAATAAGTAATTAGACACAGGATAGTGCAAACAATAGGAAATGCTATAGAATGCAATGGGAGATAATAGGTATAGGGGCAACACAAACCATATACTAAGAAAGTGGAATGTGAATCACGAATTCCCCCCTAGACATGTGTAGTGTGTGCAGAACCGCTGGGAGAGTAAGAATACAGTAAAAAGAGCCCAGAAAAGCAGGAGTGTAATACTGCAAGTTTCCTTAGGACACACTACACCTCATGATTGGGATTTTGCAGTAACCAACCAAGTCTGCAAACAACAACTGCTGGATTCCTCAACCTGAAGACCTGCAAAAGAAGGGAACCAAGTCCAGAAGACGAAACAAGTTCCAAGAAGGGCAGGAGCCCACGCCAACCCAGAAGAGGGTGCAAAAGAAGAGTCCCCTGTTGGACAAAGACTGCAGGAATGCACCCTAGGAAGATGCCAATGGGTTCCTGCATAATGCAGAAGATGTCCCACGACATGAAGATGGATGCAGGTCTGATTTCGTGTTGTAAGTCACCAACAAGCCTTGGTTACGACAAATATGCGTTTTGTGTCAAAATGGCGCTGGCTGGACCCAGGATGGACCAGGGGGCCTCAACTCTATGTGAGGGAGAAGAGGGGGCTCTCAGCACTTTAGGGAGCCCTCAGGATGTCAGGCAGCACCCACTGGAGTCCCACGACATGGGGACAAAGAAGGTGCAAAACACGATTGGTGCAGCACAACAAAGGAAGGTCCCATGCCACCGGAGAACAACTCAGCGAGTTGAGCATCGCAGGATGGAGTGCTGGGGACCTGGGCCAGACTGTGCAGAAAGGAACTTTGCAAGTAGATATGTATATCTATATATATAGATATTATAAGATATATATATATATATATAGAGAGAGAGAGAGAAAGGGAGAGAGAGAGAGAGAGATGTATCACTTTTTTCAATGCATGTGTGATTTCCCTGCGATCGGCCCCCAGGAAAACCACATCCACATATAAAAGTGATTTCTTTACATATATATATATATATATATATATATATATATATATATATATATATATATTCTCCACCAGTTCTCTTGCAGTTGCAGCTTCTGTCTTCAAAGCAATACACACACTTCAACAGATGTGTTTCAACTGTAGCTTGAAATGTATGTGCGAGGGGGGGCTATGGAGAGATGAAGGGCACTTTTGCTGGGCAGTAGTGAGGGAATCCGAGGAGGAGGTCATGGTAGTGGGAGCACCAATAATGATTGTCAGACTGGGCGCCAGAGGCGCTAAAGAATGTGATGATTGGTATGTGACAAGGTGAAGTAATAGTGTGTCTTTTTTGTTTTTTTGAGTGTCTTGAGGGAACTTGCTGATTGAGGGAAGAAGCGAAGGTAAGATGACTGACCTTTACTGTTGCACACATCACACACACACCTACCAGCAATTTTGTGACTGTCTACTTAGGCTAGTGTTTTAGAGCGAGAGTTTAGCCAGTAGCACAGATGGTGTCTCGTTGGATGACTGCCGCTCAAGCCCTAACTCGGGTTATAGAGGACAGCTCTAACGTAGGATCAGGGACTGAGACAGCAGATACTGAGACATCATCTGAGGGATAGGACAATGGCGCAGACTCTGGTAGTGATTTTTCCAACAACTCCTCTTCCAGTGATTCTGAGGGAGGTGATGAGGACAGTCCTGCTGTCCCTTCACAAGCACAGTATGTCCAGCGGGACAATAGCGGGTTAGCCCAAAGCAGAGAACAGGTGCATGTGGCAGCCAGCCCAGGGAGATTGCTATCTAGGGAGCTCTCCAATGTAGTTCAGCCCCAAATTCCACCACCCAAATCATATTGTGGAGACATCAAAATTATCTATCACAAAACACATGGTGTTGTAAGGCAGGCACCTGCGTGTTTGGTCCCGGGCTTGGCGTCCCTATAGGGAAACCTACCAAACCTAGACATTTCTGAAAACTAGAGGTGTGGATTCCCCAAAGTTTTCTTACCCAGAATACCCTGCAAAAGTGAAATGTTGAATACAAACTCCATTTTTTCTTGCATTTGTGTCATACAAACTACAGGACTATGTTGGGATCCACAAAATTCCTACCACCCTGTGTTTCCCCACCTGTCTTGAAAAAAACGCTACCCCACTTGAGTGTCTGTACCTAGTACCTGCATCAGGAATGGCTCACACCAGGGTCAACAGTTGCCCTCATATAAGGACTAACATTGACCGTTGTGTGATCCATTCCTGACATGGGCACTAGGCCTACCCACACAAGTGAGGTACCATTTTTATTGGGAGACTTGGGGGAAGGCTGGGTGGAAGGACATTTGTGGCTCCTCTCAGATTCCAGAACTTTGCAATGCTGACATCTGAGGGAAAAGTCTATTTTTTGCCACATTTTGAGGTATGCAAAGGATTCTGGGTAACAGAACCTGGTGAGAGCCCCACAAGTCACCCCCATTCTGAATTTCCCTAGGTGTCTAGTTTCCAAAAATATATAGGTTTGCTGGGTTTCCTTAGGTACTGGCTGAGCTAGATGCCAAAATCCACAGCTAGGCACTTTGCAAAAAAACAGGTAAGTTTTCTTTAGAAAAATGTGATGTGTCCACATTGTGTTTTGGGGCATTTCCTGTTGCAGACAGTAGGCCTACTCACACAAGTGAGGTTCATTTTTATTGGGAGACTTGGGGAATGCTGGGTAGAAGGAAGTTTGTGGCTCCTCTCAGATTTCAAAACCTTGCAGCACCGAAATCTGAGGGAAAGGGAAAAGTGTTTTTTTTGTTGCCAAACCTTGAGGTTTGCAAAGGATTCTGGGTAACAGAACTGAGTGAGAGCCCCACAAGCCACCCCATCCTGGATCCCCTCGGTGTATAGTTTTAAAAAATGCACAGGTTTGGTAGGTTTCCCTAGGTGCGGGCTGAGCTATAGGCCAAAATTCACAGCTAGGCACTTTCCAAAAGGCACGTCAGATTTCTTTTTTTTTTTTTTTTTTTTCTTTTTTTTATTCTGGAAAGGTATCATACAACAAATACAAATAAGAAAATAAAGCAGATAAAACCCAGCAGGGGATAAACCTTTGGGAGACAAATGTCCATCTCTTAAATGGTGACATACCATTTTGGTTTAAATATTTAATCATTATGAGCAAAAATCCAATCCTGAAATGCCCCCCATATTACCTTCCCTTTCCTCCTTGCATATTTCCCTTTCCGTTCATACAATGCTATTTCCAAATAATACACAGACAATAATCTGGCCAACCATTGTTGCCAAGTCGGGGGTCGGACATTGAGCCAGGCGGATGCTATACACAATCGAAATACTGCCATAGCCACAAATATAAATGCTTCATAAAGATTGTCCGTATCACCCATAACCCCTAAAACCATTACCTCGGGGGTTAGGATTAGATCAAATCCCAAAACTTCTTTCAATACAGATTGAATGCCCTCCTTCAAATCCTTCAATTCCCCGCATGTAGCCATCATGTGTACAATATCTATTCCATACATCCCACATCTTGGACAGCTTGTTCCCAATAAACTGCCCCATTTAACAAGATGAGCTGGGGTATGATACAAATCAAACACAGTTTTATAATGTTGCGCTTGGAGGGAGGAAGAGAGTAGAATAGTGTATCCCAATTCTAATGACCTTAGAAAGATTTTACTCCCGTCTTCCAGTTTCCTACTCCACTTTTCACAATTCTTCTCTAAATCATCGGGCTGTTCTAACATTAATAATCGGTAGATTGACCTGATTGATATATTAGGATTAGTCACAATATCATCCAGCAATTGAACGCTCCTAAATCCCTGCACCCCTCCTGTTTTCCTTAAAAGGAAATCTCGTATCTGAAGGTATTTAAAAAAATCCCTACGCTCTAAACCATAACACTTCTGTAGATCAACAAATGTCTTAACCCCCGAGTTATCAAAGAGATTCCCCAACCTCTCTATACCTGCAGAGACCCAGCTTGCCATACATTTATCCTTAAATATGTCGGGGAGCAATGGATTCTTTTTGATCATGGTATAACAATTATATCTGCCAAATCCTTTCTTTTTATACCATGACCGCCAGCACTTATAGGCCGCCTCCAATACCTTATATCGAGTTTTCTTGTAGTACCCGGGCTCATGAAAAGTTACCAGACATCCATTAGCTGTTGCACCCATCTGCAGCTCGTATATATTAGGACAATCCTCTTCTGGAATCCCTCCTTTCTTAGAACCCCATAAAGGGCGCATATACTGAAAGGCTGCCGCCATTTGGTATAATTTTATATTCGGCAGAGACCACCCCCCCCTTTCTCGGGAAAGTGACATGAATTTACTTGCTCTTCTACATTTACCATATGCCCAGATGAATCTCATAACCACTCTATCTATCTCTTTAAATCTCAAATTAGTAAAGCTCAATGGTACAGCCCGGAACAAATACAGCAGCTTAGAGAGGAAAATCATTTTTACCATATTACACCTCCCCATGATGGTTAAATGTAAATTATTCCATCTGCACATATCTTGTCTTGCTTTAGCAAGTATGGGATCCAGATTTAACTTAACAATTTCTCCTACTTGTGGCGTAATATCTATGCCCAAATATACTGCATGGTCGACCCTTCGTGTATCCTGAGTGCTGGCGTATTGATTAATCAATATCTGTGTTTTATCTCTGTTTAGAAGATATCCAGAAAATCTTCCGAACTTCATTGACACCTTTTCAACCTCTCTCAATGCCGGATCAGGGGTGGGAGTTAGTATAGCAATATCATCTGCATATGCTAGAACTTTTATATCCCATCCCTGCCTATGAATTGGTGGAATCTTGCTATTATCTTCAATCTGTCTAAGCAAGGGATCTATATATACAGCAAACAGGAGCGGAGAACATGGACATCCCTGTCTAGTACCTCTCTTAACCTGGACACTCTCCGATTGTCCCCCCATTAGTTGTATTTTGACTACCGGTGATCTATATAGAGCCCTTATTGCTGCAATAAATTTCTTCCCTAACCCATAATACTCCATTACATGCCATAGATACTTCCAGCTCACCCGGTCAAACGCCTTTTCCGCATCTAATAATGCAACTGCCATCGGCTCCTGAGCCACTTCTGTAGCGTCCAAAAGTGCAATAACGTTTCGGATATGATCGGTAGTATCTCTTCCTGGCACAAACCCATGCTGACTAGGAAAAACTATCTTCCGGATCACACGAGATAGTCGAGCGGCTAATATCTTTGAATATATTTTAGTGTCGCTATTGATTAGTGTAATTGGCCTGTATGACGCCGGGTTTGATGCGAGTTTCCCTTTCTTCAAAAACATTACTATATTAGCCATATCCCATGATGGCGGAATTGCCCCACCATTCTGTACCTGAATAAACAGTTCTATCATTACCGGAAGCAATATGGCTTTAAATGTTTTATAAAACTCTAAAGGAATTGAATCGGGGCCTGTAGCTTTACCCGTGGCTAAATCCCCCAGTGCTTTGTCAATTTCCGAGATATCTATCTGTTCCCCTAGATATAAAGTATCACTCTCCGATAATTTGTTGACTTTGATGGGGGTTAAAAATCTCAACATTTCTTCCTCTGAGTATATAGATGTGTCATCATACAATTCCGTATAATATCTGTGGAAAACCCTCCTAATTTGATCCACTTCTACAACCATTTGTCCTTGCCAATCTTTAATCTCTCTAATAGTCCCGGATGCTGTTTTCTGGCTTGCCCGTATTGCTAATAAACGCCCGGATTTTTCTCCATACTCGTATCCTAATGAACGCTGCGCTAGATATTTCTCTGCTATTCTTTGGGTCATAGTTTCGTTAATTGCGGCTTTAGCTATTACAACTTCCTCCTGAACCTTTTTAACATCACCCCCTGTTTCTATCGCCACAACCAACTGTCTTTCCAATACCCTCAGTTTCATTTGAAGATCTTTTACTCTGTTTTGGGTGCTTTTTTGCTTTTTTATACTAAAACTCAATGTTTCACCACGTATTCCGGCTTTTAAAGTGTCCCAGACTATCTCTACCGGAGCTGTCCCTTGGTTAAACCCCAAAAATTCGGCTATCCACTTGCTCATATGCGTACAATATTCCGGGTCCCTAAGAAGCCCTCTTTCAAATGTCCATCTCCTCTCCTTTTGTTCCAACCCGTCTAATTCCAATTCTAGTACTAGGGGATTATGATCTGATACAACCCACGGATATAACTCCATCTGACCCTGGTTTAATAATACTGGAGAGACCAGAAAATAGTCGAGTCGTGCTACTTTCACATGCGGGGCGGAGTAATAGGTATATCCAGGATCTGGCTTACATAACCTCACCCATGCGTCCACTAATCCTAGTTCTTTCTGAATAGCGACCATTGCATTATATACTTGCGGTTTCCGCCCTTGGTATTTCTTTGTAGGCGCTAAAACATCCTGTAATCCCTCCCAGGATCCATTCAAATTACAATCGCCACAAAGAATATACGGGGGAGCCCATCCTATTAATTCTATAGCCAGGGTATCTAAAACTATTGGGTCGTCCGTGACCGTGCTATATACGGAACAGAGTGTAAAACTACCATGTCCATAACTACACTCTACAATTACCCATCTCCCTCCCCTATCTGCCTTCTGCCTACCAAAATTTAATTTATTAGTCCGATCTAATATCGCAACCCCTTTAGTTCTAACCTCTTGTTCTGTTCGAGCAATTACTTTCATACCAAGTGTACCCAGAATTCCGGCATTCCTATATTCCACATGTGTCTCCTGTAAACAGTAAATGTCTGCTTTAAAAGTTTTAAGTTCCTCCACTACTCTACTTCTTTTACGAGGGTCATTTAACCCACAAATATTAACTGAAGCGATTCGAAGTCTAACCATTTTCTATTTTAGGCTCTCTTTCTCTCTTTTTGTCCTCCCAAATTTTTATATCTGACTGCGCTTTCTCTTGAATTTTCCACTCAATTTGCTCCCCTCCTTTTGTCTCTCCTACCCCTGCTTTCAGTTGCTTCCCTTGTTGCACTCCTACTCCCATCCCTTTCCTTTTTACTCCCTCGTTTTCCCTCCTTTCCCTCCCTTGCCTATCCTTCTTCTCTTCCTCCCCAACCCCTCCCTCCTTTCCCCCTCCCCAACCGCCATCCTTCCTCCCTTCCCTCCCCTCCCTGGACCAGTCCCTTCCACCCCCCTCCCGTATTAACTTCCTCCCCGAGACTGGCCCCCCATCCTGTAGAGCAATCAGACCACTTATGGCCTGAATGTTGGCGTTGTGACAGTGCGAACCCACCCACCAGTTACCGGAGCACTTTTGCTGACCAAGAGACTCTATTTCGCTATCTGGCCCCCATCACATATTCTTTTGCTTTAATTTCTGACGTAAATATCTCTGTTTTCCCATTCAATATTATTTTGAGGCGAGCCGGGGCCAGCAAATACGCTTCCCCGCCTTTTTCTAGAACTGGTTTAATAAGTTGTCGGAGCCGCCATCTCCGTTCAACAGTAGCATGACAAAAATCAGGTCGAGTGAAAAAAGTCACCCCATCCACAGTGCGAGGGGTATTTGGGCGGGTTTTATCCAAGATCTCCTGTCGCAGTAAATAATTCCCAAAATACACTAAAATTGCTCTAGGATATTTGGAATCTGCACGTTGGCCCCCCTCCCGCCGGTTTAGCGGAAACCTATGTACACGCTGCAGTTCATTCTCCCAGCTCCAGTTCCCCAGCTCCGGAAAAGCACCACGCAAAAAATTGATCATATATGTCCGTATATTGGTTCCTTCTAGCCCTTCCGGTATACCCAGAATTCGGAGATTATTCCTTCTTTGCCTGTTTTCAAAATCTTCCAATTTCCACATTACATCTGTCAATTGTTCATCCCTCATAGTACTCTGTTCTTTAAGATTAACAACATCCTCCTCGACCGTTACGATCCTTTCTTCCATTAAGGATAGCTTAGTCCCAATTTCTGTACATGATTTGGCCACTTTACGAACTGTTCCCTGTAATCTCTTCGTGGCAACCCTTGCACGTCGACTTTCGATCCTTGTTTCTGTTTGCAACTCTTTGATTGAGTTATAAATTGACTGCAGCATTCCTGCCTCAGCCCCCAGTGCGGGTGGGCTATAAGTAGGGGGGGCAATATCTGATTCCTTATTGCCATTAGCTGAGCCCTGGTTAGTTAAAGTTATAGATGAGGAATCTGTGAGTCCAATACCTGCATAGTCCCATTTTAAAATCCTACCGCCCATGGATGACGGGTTTCCTGAGGACCCCTGAGCGCAAGGCCGTGCTTTGACCAATTTACGCTGTCGGCGCAGCTGTCGCACTGTAGGTTCGTTGCTTGAGGTTTTATCTTCCGTCTCCGATGTTTCACTGTCCTCAGACCCGCCAAGACTGTGATCGCCACTGCTGAGATCAGACTCTTCTGTCAAAGAATAACATTTATCACTATTATCCTTTCCCCATTCCACCAATTGAGAGACTTTTCCTGCTATTTTGCCCAAGGTTTTAGTATTTGAGAAACTCTTATGCAAATTCTCTTCTTCTGTTGTAGATTTTAATATAGACGCACCTCCTTCCCCATCTCGATATTCCAATTGCTCAGACCAGTCGAATTGTTGTGCTTGAGGCTGCTTAATCTCGGTATAAGAGCCAGAATTCTTTTCTCTTACCTCCCTCTGACTGTCTTCTGACTCTGGCATGCCTTGCTTTAGATTCACAGAAGGATCGTTGTTCATAATTCATCCACTTATACTACTACTACTACTGCTCGGAAGGGGTTCTGTCCCAACCACCTTACTCTCAGAGGGGAGGGTTAAATGTACAGGCCGCATATCCTGTGCCCCTCCTTCAAGAAACGTTGTGATAGTAGATTGACTTTTGCCCTTGACCTTAATTTCGGTGGGGGGAGTGGTAATACTACTCTCACTTGTCTTAACACCTCTCAACATATTTTCCACGGCCGGTTTAGCAACCGCTGTCGTCAGGCGTTTGTTTGATCCCGTTTGCTCTCCTTTGCCGCGACCAGCCCGTGTCACTTTCACCCCTTCCATCTTTTCTCCTAAATTCCAGAAGGGTTTGGGAGGCATCTTAGTCTTTAATGCGTGTGCCAACAGCCTAAATAGTCCTTTTACCCCAGACGACACTAAAGCTGTATCTGCTATTATTTGTTTTGTCAAGTTTTTCCAAAGCCATAAGGGGGTATATAAATGTCGACCGAGATCATCTTGCACACTTAATACCAGCATCAGAGTTCTCAGATATTCGCTCTCCCCCTTCTCTCTTTTTTTCCCCCCCAAACCGCTCCCCTCTGTCCAATATTTTTACCTCTCCCCCTCTTACCGCAGTAGTAGAGTAGTAGAGTACACCTGGCTCTCCACCTGTTTGTTTTCTCTTGTTTATTGTTTTTTTTTTTTTTTCCAGCCGAGCTCTTGTCCTTTGTCCTTGTCCTGTCTGCTTTTCTTCTTGATCTTCTTGATCTCCTCCTAAATTCGCCCTTCTGCTCCTCCAGATAAAAGCAGAGTTTTTAATCCTGGTAGTCCTTTACTCCTAAGTCCTTTGCAGCTACAAGCATAATCTTCCAAAAAAAAAAAGGGGAAGGGAGCCTCTCCGCCCCATATGCCTTCTTGCAAAGGGACTGTCCAGCTTTGTGCAGCCTTATCCGTGCAATCTTACCCCAGACGCCAGTGGCTCAATGTAGCTCCTCACTTTCTTCCATGCGGGGTAAAAGAAACCAAAAAAGAAAAAAAGGAAAAACGACCGGCAAACCAAACTCGGCCCGGTTTCAATTGCCTATCACTGCCGTAATCACTTCGGCCGCCGCCGCCGCCCTCCTCCCCCCCCCCCCGGCACCCGGCAGCTGAACTGCGGGGGAGAGTGAATAATAAAGACGGGCCGAAATTCGCCGTCGCCCGTTTTATCCCGCCGCGGCCACCGCGGCCGTTTACATTCTTTTCTCTCCCGCTGCGAGCACAACCGCGGGAGAGGAAAACGAACCGCTCCCGTGGGAAGCTCCGGCGTGTCAGGCTGCTCCTCCACGGACGCCTCGGCCGCCGTTCCTTCGGCTCCCCTGGTGGGCGGAACTGCGAGAACGCAGTTACGCTGACGCCGACGCCATGTTGCCCTCAGGCACGTCAGATTTCAATGTAAAAATGTGATGAGCCCATGTTGTGTTTCCTGTCGCGGGCAGTAGGCCTACCAACACAAGTGAGGTTCTATTTTTATCGGGAGACTTGGGGAAACACAGAATAGCAGAACAAGTGTTATTGTCCCTTGTCTTTCTCTACAATTGTTCCTTCCAAATGTAAGACAGTGTGTAAAAAAGAAGTTCATTTGAATTATGCCCTGTAATTCAAATGCTAGTATGGGGACCCTGGCATTCAGAGATGTGCAAATAACCACTGCTTCGCAACACCTTATCTTGTTCCCATTTTCTAAATACAAAGCTTTCCTTGATATCTATTTTTGACTCTTTATATATCACCAAATGAATTGCTGTATACCCTGTATACAATAAAAACCCATTGTGATGTGCAGCTCATTTATTGGCTCTGGGTACCTAGGGTTTTTGATTAACCTACAAGCCCTATATATCCCTGCAACCAGAAGAGTCCAGCAGACATAACGATATATTGCTTTAAAAAATCTGCCATAGTTTGAAAAAGTTATAGAAGGAAACAAAGACAGAAATGGCTCTTTTTTCACCTCAATTTCAATATTTTTTATTTTACCTGTTACTTTCTGTAGAAAAACCTTGAAGGATCTACACAAGTGACCCCTTGCTGAATTCAGAATTATGGGGGTCATTCCAACCCTGGCGGTCGGTGTTAAAGCGGCGGCCAACCCGCCAACAGGCAGGCGGTAAAAAAAATGGAATTCTGACCCTGGCGGAAACCGCCAATACAGCCCGCCACTTTAACACTCCGACCGCCACGGCGGGGCAAACAAACAGCGCGGCGGTCACCGCCAACAGACAGGCGGCAGACAATGTACCGCCCACCCTATCACGACCCACCAATCCGCCACCTTTTCCGGGGAGGGAGCCCCGCCGATAAAAACACGGCGGAAACAGACCACGAACGGGAAAACGCTCACCTTTATACACTCCACGAGCAATCTGGACAGCATGGAACCCGAATTAAACATCCTACCAGCGATTGTCTACCTGCTCCTCTACCAGGAGCACGAACGCCGCGCAGGAGACAACGGTGAGTACTGCACCTACGACACAGGGGAGGGGGGAGGAGAAAATATTACGGGCACACACATACGCGACACACCCCACCCCCCCAAATCCCCACACACCAAAGCAGAGCAACAAGTCAGATTTACACCCCCCAAACCCCCCAGAATAATTCAAATACAAAATAAAATGATCATTAAAATAGACGTATATTAAAGCATATTTGAACTGAAGTGAAATATGAGATATTTTAAATAAATAAATCACAACATGAACAATGTATACATAGTTCAAAAGTCCGGCACATATTGGGTACATGCCATTGTTCGTGGGCCAATGTGCATTAACACATGGGCAAAGCCCACACACGAGACCCGATTCCATTGGAGAGAACACTGCTGGGGCATCAGATAATAAAACCACAGGCACCTCAGGGGGAAGGGAAGGGGGGGCACCTCAGCCACATGAGTCCACGATGCTAGATCCACGAGGGGCCTCCATGCCCACTGTACCATCCTGGGGAGTGCAAAGCCACAGTCTCTCAAGTCTCTACAGTGGGTGGGTTGCCCACTGGACCATCCTGGGGAGTGCAAAGCCACAGTCTCTCAAGTCTCTACAGTGGGTGGGTTGCACACTGTTACATCCTGCGGAGTGCAAAGCCACAGTCTCTCAAGTCTCTACAGTGGGTGGGTTGCCCACTGTACCATCCTGGGGAGTGCAAAGCCACAGTCTCTCAAGTCTCTACAGTGGGTGGGTTGCCCACTGTACCATCCTGGGGAGTGCAAAGCCACAGTCCATCTGGTGGATTACAGACTCCACTGGTTATGGAGGAGGCATGGTGCCCAGAGTGCTTCGTGAAGCCCTGCCCGACACAGATCCGGCCCTGCCAATGGGCCAGCGGTGCTTGAGATGAAGGGCCCAGCGGAGCGGTGCTTGAGATGAAGGGCCCAGCGGAGCGGTGCTTGAGATGAAGGGCCCAGCGGAGCGGTGCTTGAGATGAAGGCCCAGCGGAGCGGTGCTTGACAGGAAGGGCCCAGCGGAGCGGTGCAGAAACGGCGGGGCCCAGCGGAGCGGTGCTTGAGATGAAGGCCCAGCGGAGCGGTGCCTGAGATGAAGGGCCCAGCGGAGCGGTGCTTGAGATGAAGGGCCCAGCGGAGCGGTGCTTGAGATGAAGGGCCCAGCGGAGCGGTGCTTGAGATGAAAGCCCAGCGGAGCGGTGCTTGAGAGGAAGGGCCCTGTTCAGCGGTGCTTCTCTTGGCGGGGCCCTGTTCAGCGGTGCTTCTCACGGCGGGGCCCTGTTCAGCGGTGCTTCTCACGGCGGGGCCCTGTTCAGCGGTGCTTCTCACGGCGGGCCCTGTTCAGCGGTGCTTCTCTTGTGTTCCTAGGGAACCAGATCTGGACAATCATTCCCGCTCAGTCGCCATCCGACCTATCGCTTGCGGGGCCCTCCTGTGCAGGACTCCTGGGCCCCTGGGTGTCCTCCGTCACACCCCAAATGGGGCTGGTGGGGCCCTCCTGGGCAGCTCGCCTGCTGCCGGACTTGTCCGCCCTGCTGCCCTTGCCCCCCTTGGCGGAATCTCTGGGGCCCTTGCCTCCCTTTGTGGATGGGCCAGGTGACGGTGCAAGGGTGGCGTCCTTGAGGGCAGCCGTCTCAGGCCTGTCGCGCCGGCCCTTCCCTTTTTTTTTTTTTTTTCCCAGGGGGTGGGCTGGCTGTCCCCTTGCTGCTGGCCGATGTTCCTGCCCTAGGAGGTGGTGGACTCCAATAGCCCTGAACGATGGTCCTAGTAGGTGCAGGGCTTGTGGTGGCTGAGGTGCTGTTTGGACTCTTACGAGATGGAGGGTGTGGGTCAGGTGATGCAAAGAGGTTAATTTTGGAGAGGAACAACTTTTTAGGAGCAATGGGAAGGGTAGGTGCAGTGGGTATGGGAGTGGAGGGAGAGGATGTGGTTGTAGGAGAGTCAAGTGTGCTGTCTTTGGGTGCAGGTGCTTGTGACGGAGGCTGTCGTGAGGTGGATGGCTGTTGGGTGGGTGACTGCCTGCGTTTGTGTGGTTTGGAAGAGGGGATGACAGACACACTGGGAGAGGACACAGGGGACGTGTAAATGGCAGTGGGGGTGGTGACAGCACGTGTGCGGACTGTTCTTGTGGGTGTGGTGGTGATGGACGTACTGGCTGATGGTGGTGTGCATGCAGGTGTGAGTGGAGACGTCACAGGGAGGGAGGAGGGAGACGAGGAGGAGGGGGACACAGAGGAGGCAGTGGCTGTTGGCATGTCTGAATGTGGATGTTGCTTGGGTGAATGCTTGTGTGATCTGTGGTGCTTATGTCTGGATGAGCTGCCCTTGGGTGTTGAGGTGTGTGCAGGCTGGTCTGTAGGTGTGTCTGGGATAGGCAGAGGAACAGGGGAGTGGGACTGGGTTGAGGAAGTTGGAGGGGGGAGGCTAGACACAGGGACAATTGCTGCCGTCAGTGCTGAGGCCAGAGCGTTGAACGATCGCTGATGGGCAGCCTGACCCGAATGAATGCCCTCCAGGTATGCATTGCTCCGATGCACCTCCCTTTCTACCCCCTGGATGGCATTCAAAAGGGTAGACTGCCCAACAATGAGCGTCTGGAGGAGGTCAATGATCTCCGCACTGAGGGCAGCAGGGGTAACTGGGGCAGGACCTGAGGTGCCAGGGGCGAAGGAGATGCCCGGCTTCCTGGCCGAGCGGGCACGGGGCGAACGCTGAGGGGCTGCTGGGAGGGCGGGGCTGGTGCGCTGGGTGGCGGCTGTACCTGTTGTTGCGGTGGGCACAGGTGGTGCCGCCACCACAAGGGAGCTCCCTTCCGAGGACGTGTCGGTGTCGCTGACGTCTCCAAGGGTCCCCGACGTGGAGCCCCCCTCGCCCTCCGTCTCACTGGTGTACTCTGAGTCGGTTGCATGGCCCTCCGGGGCCATGTGAGATGCAGCTCCCTCGTGCGCCGATGCCACTTCTCCTCCCCCTGATGATGCTAATGCACACATGAGCACGACAACCAAAAAAGGGGGGGGAGAAGAAAGAAAGACATGTTGAGTGCATGCATTGGCGGCACCGTTGGCGGAGAGGACAGACACAGAAGCCCCCTGCACTACGCCGCGCACTCGGGGTACACTACTCAAATATTGTGACTTGGCCTACAAGTCAATGGACGACAAATGCACACATAGGTGAGGCCCAACCATGGATATATGTACTTAGCACCCTACAGAGGTGGGGGACGGGGGCACAGGGCCATGCCTAACGGAGGGGCCTAGCCTACAGAAACCACCCTGGCCTAGAGATAGCCACAGCCGTCCTCCCCCACCCAGACACCTCCACTGTGCGCTAATATAGCAGAATGTGCTGATACTCACCCCCTTGTGTCTGCTGTGATGTCCTCACGCGCCCATCCATATCGAGGTAGGCCACCGCCAGGATCTGGGACATCAGGGGGGTCAATTGCCGTGTGGCACCCCTCCTAGGTTGGGAGGCCATCCCCAGCAGAGCCTCCGCGGTCTTTCTGCTCCCGCAGCGGATGTCCTCCCACCTCTTGCGGCAGTGGGTGCCCCGTCTGTTGTGGACCCCCAGGGCCCGGACGTCCTTGGCGATGGCACGCCAAATGTCGATCTTCTGATGGGCGCCGACCTATGTGACATGGACAGGATGGAACAAGAAATATCATCACTTTCCTGCATGGTCGATGTGAGTGGCCCCCTCTCCCCAACCTTGCCATGTGGCACATGCTCTCATCTGTCGTGCGTTGCACTCCCCATTCGCACCCCTCCCCACCATCTTACACCCACCCCACTCAACACAGGCATAGCCCATACTACGTGCTCCCTGTGTACTTATCTGTTGGTCTGGAGGACGGTAGAGTAGCGCATACTGGGGGAGGACCCCATCCACAAGTTTCTCCAATTCCTCAGATGTGAAGGCAGGGGCCCTTTCCCCAGTCGCAGCAGCCATTGTATCTCCCAGACCGAGGTCACAGCAGCACTTGCAGTATAGGTCCTCTCCTGTGGATGATCAGGTCTCGAGTGATTAAGCAGTTAGAAAATGGCGGTCACGCCCGCGGCGGTGCGTACCGCGGCGGTGCGTACCGCGACCGCCGGCGCACATCGTCATTGGCTCCTGAGACCCATAGGGTTCAATGTTAACCAATGCTGCTTTGAGCCGCGGTCTTCGACCGCCTACCGCCACGGTGTGCCACGCCACCGCATTGACCTCACATCCCATTGTCACACTTCACAGGTCAGGTAGCCGCCATTTCAAGGGCCCACATGGCTTAATTTCTACTGCGTCACACAGGCCTAGGCCTTGCATTGCCACTCATACAAGCCATTCAATGCATAGCGAATCGTGTTTTGTGCAAGCTGTGGTTACGTACCTGTGGGTTGCTTGACTCTGTGCTCCATGTTGTCCTTCCTAGGCACCGTCCGCTGGGACTTGCGAAGAGATGGAGGAATCCTCCTGTGTACAGACCGCTGGTGGACCTGTCGACAATGGAAGAACGACATGTCATACTGACATACAGACTTGACCGAGCCACTATACAGGAACTGTGTGCCCAGCTGGAGCCAGACCTGATGTCCCCCATTCGCCAACCCACAGGGATTCCCCCTCTGGTGCAGTTTCTGTCAGTACTCCATTTTTTGGCAAGTGGATCATTCCAAACAACAGTGGCCATATCATCAGGGATGTCTCAGCCTATGTTTTCTAAGGTTTTGTCCAGAGTGTTGTCTGCCCTGATGAAATACATGCGGAGCAACATTGTTTTCCCTGAGGTGGGCGATTTGGCTACAGTGAAGGGTGATTTCTATGCCCTTGGACATATCCCCAACATCATTGGTGCCCTTGATGGGACCCATGTGGCCTTGGTTCCCCCCAGTGGAAGTGAGCAGGTGTACAGGAACAGAAAAAGTTATCATTCCATGAATGTCCAGGTGGTCTGTTTGGCTGACCAGTACATCTCCCATGTAAATGCCAAGTTCCCTGGGTCTGTGCATGACGCGTACATCATGCGAAATAGCAGCATCCCTTATGTGATGGAACAGCTACAGAGACACCGTGTGTGGCTAATAGGTGACTCTGGTTACCCCAACCTCTCGTGGCTACTTACCCCAGTGAGGAATCCCAGGACAAGGGCAGAGGAACGGTACAATGAGGCCCATGGGCGAACTAGGAGGATTATAGAAAGAACCTTCGGCCTCCTGAAGGCCAGGTTTAGGTGTCTGCATATAACAGGTGGATCCCTAATGTTCTCACCAAAGAAGGTATGCCATATCATCGTGGCCTGCTGTATGCTTCACAACCTGGCTTTGCGACGCCAGGTGCCTTTCCTGCAGGAGGATGGCCCAGATGGTGGTGTTGTAGCAGCTGTGGAGCCTGTGGAGAGTGAAGAGGAGGAAGACGACGGGGACGACACAGACAACAGGGACACAGTGATACAACAGTATTTTCAGTAGCACACAGGTACGAATCAACCACGCCATTTTACATTTACTTAAAGTCTCCTGCCTCTCTACTGTCTGAGTTCCCCCCCAGTTCCTGTTAACTGAGTTGTGACTTTCCCTTCCGTTTTCAGAGCTGTGGGCCCCACTGCGTGACCTCTGCTTTGTTTGCCCATGGACTACAGCTGTGTGACAGTGGTATGTTGTCATCACAATGTAACTGAACATTTTGGCACCGTTATGTCTAATATATTTGTTAAAAATACAAGCAGACTCCAGATTTTTTTAGTGCAAGAAGTGATTTAATTAAAGTGCTAAATTTAAGGAACATTATTGAAAAACGGGGATGGGTGATGGTGGAGTAATGTCCATGGCAGAGTCCAGTTCTCAGTCGCACAGGTGCACTGTCCATATGCCTGTGGAAGGATGGAGCAGGGGCAGTTAAAGGTTGGACAGGGTGACAATGTGGGACAGTGGGATGACATCAGGGGGTATCGTTTGCTGGCGGGGGTCTTGCAATCCTACTCTGTCTTCTTGTGAGATCTCAGGTTCCGCTTGCGGGTGGTTCTTCTTCTGCAGGAGGTGGGGTTCTGGTGGCCCGTCGTTGTGTGGGGGCCTCCTGTCCACTGGCGCTGGCGGAGGTGGTAGGCTATTCCTGGTCCAGGCTAGTGACAGGGGCCCTTTGTGGTGCCACATGGTCCCGCAATGTGGTGACTATCTGGGTTAGGGCCAGGACGATGGTCCCCATTGCGGAACTAATGTTCCTCAGTTCCTCTCTGAACCCCATGTACTGTTGCTCCTGCATGACCTGGATCTCCTGGAACCTGGCCAGTACCGTCGCCATCGTCTCCTGGGAGTGGTGGTATGCTCCCATGATGGAGGAGAGGGCCTCTTGGATAGTCGGTTCCCTGGGCCTGTCCCCCCCCCTGTCGCACAGCAGCCCTCCCAGTTGCCCTGTTTCCCTGGGCCTCTGTCCCCTGGACGGTGTGCCCACTACCACTGCCCCCAGGTCCCTGTTGTTGTTGGGGTGGTGGGTCAACCTGGGTGCCCTGTAGTGGTGGACACACCGCTGATTGACGTGTCCTGGAGACAGAGGCATGGGCCCGCTGGGTGGGAGCTGTGCTGGTGTTCCCAGAGGGGGTTAGGTCTGGTGCAGCCTGTGGCTGTCTGTGGGGAACCGACTGTCCCGAGGTCCCCGATGGGCCGGGCTGGTCATCAGGCTCCAGGGAGACAGAGCTGCTGTCATCACTGGGGGCCTCTTCTGGGGGTGGTATGGACATCTCTGGACCCTCTGTGGCGGTGTGGCGGCGTTCGGGTCCTGCAGGGGTATAAGAGTTTGGTTATTGCTTCTGTGTGTGGCATTTCGTGTAATGGGTGGGTGGTCGTGTCCCCCAGTGCTGGCATTCCCTTGTGGGGGCTTTTGTGACGGTGGCTTCTGGGGGTGATGAGTGTGTGCAGTGGGCATGCTTTGGGGATGGGTGTCCATGCTTTGGGGACGCACGCAGGGCTAGGTTTTGGGATGGGTGGGATGTGATGGTGAGCCATTTGCAAGGAGTTGGTGTGATGGGGGTGGGGGTGAGGGTGAGGGTGGGGGTATGATTTGGCATGCAGGTGGGTTGGGGGGAATGAAGTAGTGAAGATTTGACTTACCGGAGTCCATTCCTCCGCCTACTCCTGCGAGGCCCTCAGGATGCAGGATGTGCAAGACTTCCTCCTCCCATGCTGTGAATTCGGGGGAGTAGGTGGGGGTCCGCCGCCAGTCTTCTGCACCGCAATGTTGTGCCTTGATACAATGGAACGCACCTTCCCCCGTAGGTCGTTCCACCGCTTCCTGATGTCGTCCCGATTGCGTGGATGCTGTCCCACAGCGTTGACCCTGTCCACTATCCTTTGCCATAGCTCCATCTTCCTGGCAATGGTGGTGTGCTGCACCTGTGCCCCGAAGAGCTGGGGCTCTACACGAACTATTTCCTCCACCATGACCCTGAGTTCTGCGTCAGAGAACCTGGGGTGTCTTTAGGGGTGCCATGGGGTGGTGTGGTTGAGGTGAGGGGTGGTGTATGTGTTGTAGAGTGTGGTGGGTGTGGTGGTGTATAGTGTTTTGTGCGTGGAAATTGTGTGGGTGATGTTGTGATTTGCCTCTGTGTGATGGTGTACTCTATGCTGTGCTCTCTCTCTCTGTCCTTCACTCACAATTTTGGTCATAGGGGTTTGTGGGTGATGTGGGTGTGTGTTTTATATTTAATTGGGTGTGTGGGAGTGGTGTGTGTATGTGTCTCAGGTGTGTGTATTTTGAATTATCCAATGTGGTAGTGTTTTGTAAAGGTGTGTGTATTTTGAGCGCGGCGGTGTGTACCGCCAATGGAATACCGAGGTTGAAAGACCGCTGCAGGGATTTGTGGGTCGGAATGGTATGGGCGTATGTCTGTTGGCGTGACGGTGGAGGTTTGGTCATCGCCAGTTTCCCGCTGACCTTTGGTGTGGCGGACTTTTGTTGATGTCGGGTTTTTGGCGGTTTGCCAGTTGCGGGTCAGAATGCCCGTTCGGATGGCCGCGGCCGTGTTATGGCGGTCTTCTGGCCGGCGGTATGCGACTTTTACCACTGAGGTCAGAATGACCCCCTATGTCTACTTTTCAGAAATGTTTAGCTGTCCGGGATCTAGCATTGGTATCACACCTATTTCTGTCACTAACTGGAAGGAGGCTGAAAGGACAAACAATTGTAAAAATTGGGTATGTCCCAGTAAAATGCCAAAATTGTATTGAAAAATATGGTTTTGTGATTCAAGTCTGTCTGTTCCTGAAAGCTGGGAAGATGGTGATTTTAGCACCACAAACCCTTTGTTGATGCGATTTTCAGGGATAAAAACACATGCTTTCTTCTGCAGCCCCTTTATCCCATTTGTCAGAAAAAAATAAAACCTTTAGCTGCATTTTGGCTAATTACTTGGTACGCTCCAGGGGAACGTACCACCCGTAGAATCCCTAGGATGTTGGAAAAAAAGGATGCATATTTGGCATGGATAGCGTATGTGGACAAAAAGTTATGAAGGCCTAAGCACAAATTACCCCAAAGAGACAAAAAAGGGCTCAGTACGGGAGGGAATGGGGGAAGGCTCAACAGCTATGGGGTTTAAGTCAAAGGTAGAAGGCTAATGTTAATGAAGCAAACAAAATAAATTCTGAATGTTGCTACTTTTTTCAGACCTTTTTTTATGAAGCTCAAAAAACAATAGAAACCATTTCTGGGTGAACAGGAGCCCCAGAAATGATGTGAGATACAGCTAAGAGGAGGAGACATATAAAGGAATATATATTATGGTTTGATAAAAGTATAGAATAAAAAAGACCCATGTCCTAAATTACATTAGAGCTCTATAAACTAGTCAAGACAAACTGCTGAATTTAGTTAACTATATTTTGTATACAGTATTAGAAAGTTGGGAACATGTTCAGGGAAAGTTCTAATAACATCCATTCATGTTGCCTCATATCTGTAAGTCATAAAACGATGAAGCTATTTCTGAAGAATTGTGCAAATAGACTAATAATGTTCATGGAAGCCTTCATCCATAATATCAGATATGTTTTTCCTGGAAACCGTCACCTGCATTGCTACAAGTAGTTTGTATAGCCAGGCAGGAAAAGGTTCTCCTTCTCTGCTTGGTTGTTGATGCAAAAAAGAACATTTGATGTTGTGCAATATTAGTTGTGTTCTGCACCATCCTGTCAAATTAATGGATGTGAGAGGGTTTATGAGGATAATGCATTTATGTCAAATAGGAAAACAAAGAAGTGACCCACTGATCGCAAGTAAGCATGGAACAAGGAAGGGATGCCTCATGTCACAGCTATTGTTTAATCTGTTGATAGAACATTTAACCAAACGCTTGACTTAAAGTGCACCCTTTTGTGTGTTTAAATCGAACAGTTGGGTAACTATACCCAAATAATAAGAAGACTATCTAATATTACATTCATTTGGTATTCATAAATTATTAACTATTGACAATTCACTGTTGGAAAAATATGGTATTCCATTTGGCTACCAAATACAAGAAAAACAGAAACATTAGATGACTATCATACACATTCAATAAAATATATCTCATAGTATTCATCAATGTAGTTCTAAAGGACCTGCTCAAGGAAAATTTGGAGAGACCATTTCGAGAAGTAAAGGCATAACAAACCTGCCAAGAATAGTCATCTAAAAAATTCAAATTATGAAAATGTCAATTTATTACCATTTTTCCATTTTCATTCCCTTATACCAGAGACATTTCAAGACATGGGAAAGGAGGGCACTAGCTTGGGGCTCCCACCTACCAAGCGACACACAGGAAAAGAAACATTCTCTCTGTCTCACTTCTATTTATTTCTGCATGCAAACCTTTCTCCTCTCTGCTTATCTTTAACTTTGTCCCTCTTTGCCAATGGTCATCTTAAGTATTTTTGAGATCCTGAGCAGGGCATATTTCTTTTTGTTTTGAAAACACTTTTTATTGGTTTTAACTTATTGGCAACAGGAATAGTAAGCATTGTCATCCTTTATGGGCGAGGCATATTTAAACTGTTTTTGAATGATCTGATTTCTGCATGATTGAATACCATCTTGCTGACCCGAATTAGCAGAAAATTGGTAATAACTTTTCACAGTTGTTCCCAACAGGGCCCCTAAACATGTCTTGTCTGGGGCCCCAAACATTCTTAATAATATTCTGCATTACATCATAGATATTTTGAAACTAAAACCTCTAATAATGTATTAAACCAAGCATTTGTGTTGGACAAAAAGTTATAAGCCTAGACAATTAAGAAATTACCTGCATGATTATGTATTCTTTCCCCTGCTTTTTAAAGATTGTCACTGTACTATTCTGGTCAAAAAGAAGATTCTTTTGTTTTCATAATGATGAAACAAAAATCAAGCTACAAATCATTGTTTATTCATAAAGTGCTCAACCCCTACGTAAATACCATTTCTTAAAAAAATACAATTAGAAAATTGTTGACATTTCTGTAAAATAAATGTTCAAATCCATATTTTCAAAATATACTTTCCTGGAAAAAAAGAAAATAGAAGACCCATTGTAGGAACAGCCATTGAAGTTTCAAGTGGTTAGTTGAATGCTCTGAATCAAATATAGTTTGAGCAAAGGTGTATTTTAGATAAACCAGAGTGGCCAACTCTTCTAACAATATATTTATGACATATTGATCACATTTGTATAATCTAGACAGGAACACGATAATTAAGCATCAAAACAATAATAAGTTACATTAACAATAACAATACAACAAAGAATATATTAGCGAGTGTGGAATTGTCCATGACAACAAACTAAGAATTTGCTTATAGAGCAGATTGACCATGATAATGTTTTACATAATTGATTCCACTGTTCCAGTTTAAAGACATGCTTAATGTATTTACAGTTAATGTGATACATTTACATAAAGGTTCAAAACCATCAAAGGGTGTGTACATTTTCACAACAGGAGCTGTCTATTAGATGGGAAAATAAACATTGGGGACACACATATTTGAATGAGTAGGTAGTTGTGCTAAAATTGAAATGCAAGGTGCCAGTGAAACTCCATTTTTTTTTAAATGCTCAAATCTATACTGTTAGATAAAAAAATAAATGAATAGACATTAGATATTTCTTTCAGAATGACACAGACATGAACGTGGTTAAAGAATGAGGAGAAAAAAGAAACAAAAATGGCATTTCTTTCATGAAGACTTTGAGCAGACACATTCAGCTTTTAAGTAACGTCAGAAAACAGATTAAATGGTTGATGTAATGACTGGCACAAAGACTAAATCATTCATTTATAAAATGTAATTCGCTGAATGTTGTGATTACCTTGAATAGGTGGAAATATGAATGCTTGTTTTATTTTATTTCCTGATACCTGTCAGACATATTTCATGAAGAATTATAACATGCCACAAGATACATAGAGCACATAGGGGAGAAGGTGGCTTTAATATGTATGTTTAAAAAAAATATGTATATTTAGTAAGTGATCATAAAACAAAAGATAAAGCTCAAAAGTGGAATCTGGGATTTTCCTTTTGATTACATACTTATTGATAAAAAAGATTGGGAATTAAAACATATTTATCAGAGAAGGTACAATAATGTAGAAACTATATGCACAGTCCCACATAACATGTATGTCTTTTATAAAGGCTCTAATTGTGCATGACCAGAAGAAGAAACAATATTAAAAACATGCAAATTTCATTTTTTTTATGTTTTCAAAATGTATCATTTATACAACATAGTAGGTAGGCTCTACATTGATTACCAGTATTGTACTCAAAACATTATTGACACTTATTTTCCACATATGTTTCAATTTCTTAATTCACCAATGTTACATGCTACTAAAACACAGCAAAAACGTTTGGTGCATTGCTCATACATATCACATGAAAATGTTTTACTATGTACATATCAATTATATTAACTTGAATTGCCATTATTTCAACCACCATATATACCAGTCTCCACATTCTCATTCAAAAAAACAATGCACACATACTCCAACATCTACCGCTCATTCCCATCCCAGTCGTACATAACATATACTCCAAGATTCTAATGGAGAAAAGATCTCAAATTACTACAGTTGTAGTGTTGTTGATGAACAGTCTATGTATGTTTCTGTGGGTAAAACAGAATAGCAATCCACCTTCTTCAGGACCACACAATTTGAAATCATATGAATGAGGGGGGCCAAAAAGGGATGATCTGTCTCATACGTCAGATAGATATATCAATTGTAGGAATTCAAATACATTCCTAATAATATGCCAGAAAACTAGCACCATTCATACCTTACAAACTGTACTACTATGAATCTCATAGAAATTTTGCCATTTCCCTAATGCAGATGTATGTGTAGCACACCTCTATGGAAAACATGAGGCTCTATGCAAATTATTATTTTTTCTTCTCAGGGGAAACGTTTTTGCTGTAGTGAAAACCTTTTCCCTATACCCTGATGATGTTTGAAAGTACTATATTCCACTCCCATTTTGAAGGATAGTTACGTTAGCCCTTTAAAGGAGTAAATCGCCTTATATTTCCATAGTGCAAAAGTTATTCTAGGAGTTTGTGAACACCATAAAACTCGTGAACTAATTTTGACCTACCCAATCCCGACCCCTTGTGTGAGGCTTATTTCTGTTCAATAGTATATATTTGTGGTATTCAACTACGCAGTAGTAAAAATATTTACACTGCCAGACATTCTTTTGTGAATAAGTAAGGTAAAGGTAAATGAGATTTTAGAGCAAAAAGCACACTTAAAAGGGCTATCAAAATAATCTTCATTTATAGGTGATTTTGTTACCTTTTCTTAAGCTAAGCAAACTGGGACTGACCCAAGCGGAGATCAGATATAAAGTGATGTTACTTAGCTCTCAAAAACATTAAATTCATTGCAGTTTACCATACAAGGTTTTTTTTTAATACTAAACCATGATGACAAAGAAAGTCACAAATAATGCAATCAGGGTTGAAACTGATTCTGCTTTTTTTCGCATATCATTCCCTTGCACAAACCCAAGACATCAGATGAAAAATAATGTAATGCTAATACACATGGCTTATGCAAAAATACCATAAATACACTTTGGATTGTGTTTATTTCACTATTGGCACTAAAACACATCACTGCATATTTATACTTGCCTTGCTCCTTTTTAGTGTCAAATATTTTGGTGCATAGTTAACTCCATGTTTATATTTTGATGCTAGACCCGTCTAGCGTCAAACTATTGGAGTTAGAGCCATGTTTAGGATGCGCAAAACCACCTTGTGTCAATGAGATGCAAGGTAGGCGTTCCCGTCCTAAACACAACGGTAACCTCCAGCGCCATATTTATCCCCCAATGCAAAAAAGAAGCTAATGAAGGAAGCAGACTAAAAAAATGGCACAATGTGCCATATTTTAGAGCCTGGTCAGACCAGGTGTTAAAAAGACGCTCACACACCACACTCAAGGAAAAAAACACGGAAGTAGCTTTGGAAACTGCTATGGCAACATGGAAGTGCTACTGCTCCAGCTTGGCACACACCACAGACGTCTGCGTAGACAGCAGATCCAACCACCACCACCGCAACAACCTCAAACCCCACCACAGCAGCCACTGAGACAGCGCAGAAGGTGGGAGAAGATCTTTAGGCAGCGCATAGCCATCTTTGGAATGAGGGTACAGGATGTGGTCCCGATGTACAGACTCAAGCCCATCGTACGACTCCTGCACCAAATTGCACCACACATCACAAGGCTGCAAACTCCACATAACATTCCACCCATGACAAAACTCCTCACTGTCCTTCACATGATGGTGTCTGGATCATTCCAGACAATGGTTGCATTGGTGGCTGGTATCTCCCACTCATCCTTCTCCATCTGCCTATCAAAGGTCCTGGGCACAATCCTGTGCCTCACAGCCCAACACATCTGCTGCCCAAACAGCCAGCAGCTGCAGCAGGAGACCAAGCAAGGTTTATATCAGATTGCTGAGTTTTCACATGTGCTGGGTGGAATGGACTATACCCATGTCCAACTTGTACCACCTGCAGCAACAGAACACCTCCACAGCAACCTCTAGCACACACATTCCATCAATGTGTGGGCCATCACAGACCAACGTGAGCTCTTCACCAACATCCTTGCGAAATATCCCAGCAGTGTCCCTAATGCATACATCTTTCGCCATTGCACCATCAACCAGTGGTTCCAGGATGGCAAACATGGCAATGGGCTACTCATAGGTAAGCCACCATACCAATAATACCACACAACACACCAACCATCGAGGACAAACAAGACAAACACCAATATATGCACATGAGCAGGTCCACATAGATGTACAGCCAACAACGCATAAGCCACATGCCACACTAAACTGCACACATTGCATGTCACAAACACTTACACCCAAATCTACATAGCACAGCAACACCCTGACTGGCAAACCACGTGTGGACAGGTGGAGCCTAGTCTCCTTTACATACAGAAGCTGCTTACAAACCACTACAAGTGTCCACAGGTTGACAACTAAATACAGATCACACATTCACATTCCACCGCACAAAGAAGAACACAGGCATGTAAATGGCATAGGCTATTGTCATGTTGAGGAAGTCACACATAGGCACAGTCCCACGTAAACCATGGTGTGCAAGCCCCGGGCAGAATCTAAATTCAAAGCCACCCAAGTGGTGCCATAACCAAGTATATATCAGCTACACATACCTATAGTGTGCACATACACCTGTCTGCTGCACTGTGTTCCATGCATACGTATACGGAAATATCTGCCATTGAAGACCATGTGGCTGAATCATGAGAAATGGGGCAGCACCTACTCCAGTGCTATCTCACAAACACCCCTACTGCCCCCTAAGAACACTATGTATGTTCCAACTACCAGAAATGGACTACTAAGTGTTATACTACATGCGTAGTGCAACATGGTAATATGGACAGCACAGTCTGTCTTTGTAGGGCAATTATGCTGTATCAACATCTGACACCATTGTACTGCTAGGAAGTGCTATGTGCCATGTAAGAATAGAACACTGCTTCAAATATGGACTACACAACACATGTATCTAAATCATAACCATCAATTTTGGGAGCAACATAAAAACTTCCCGGGCCCTTGAGCCACCACCCAAGTTTGTCATGTCTATTAACACGGTCCAAAGAAACCATTTCACAAGAACAGGAACATACACTACACCACAAGCAAGTCTGTGTCACCACTCCAACTAAAAAGTACAACTGCCATGGGATGTTCCAAACCACTTTAAACACTTGCCAATACATCTCCTCTCTATCCTTTGCAGCTGACCAAGGGTACGGCATACAGCTGTGGGTGATGATCCAACCCCAACGCCAACGCCATCACGCCCTCACAAGACCTGTGCAACTCCCTCGCCACCTTCTTCCATCGTAAGATCACCGACCTACACGACAGCTTCGGACACCAGACCCAGCCGACCACCACTGAACCCACACCCCCAGCCATCACCCTCAACGCCTGGACCCACATCAACACAGAAGAGACCAAAACCACCATGAACTCAATCCACTCCGGTGCCCCCTCGGACCGCTGCCCACACTTCATCTTCAATAAAGCTGACGACATCATCGCCCCGCACATCCAGACCATCATCAACTCCTCGTTTTCTTCTGCTACCTTCCCCGAGAGCTGGAAACACGCTGAAGTCAACGCCCTACTGAAGAAACCTACGGCTGACCCAAGCGACCTGAAGAACTTCCGCCCCATCTCGCTCCTCCCCTTCCCTGCCAAAGTCATAGAGAAGACCGTCAACAAGCAGCTTACCAACTTCCTTGAAGACAACCACCTTCTCGACCCCTCTCAATCCGGATTCCGAGCCAACCACAGCACTGAAACCGCCCTTATCTCAGTCACAGACGACATCAGAACCCTGATGGACAACGGTGAAACAGTCTCCCTCATCCTCCTCGACCTCTCGGCTGCCTTCGACACCGTCTGTCACCGCACCCTAATAACCCGCCTCCGCTCCACCGTGATCCAAGGCCAGGCCCTGGACTGGATCGCCTCCTTCCTCTCCAACCGCTCTCAAAGAGTCAACCTCCCTCCTTTTCGCTCAGACCCCACCGAGATCATTTGCGGCGTCCCACAAGGCTCCTCGCTCAGCCCGACACTCTTCAATGTCTACATGAACCCCCTCGCCGACATCGTACGCAAACACAGCATCATCATCACCTCCTATGCCGACGACACTCAACTGATACTCTCCCTCACCAAGGACCCCACCAGCGCAAAGACCAACCTGCAAGATGGAATGAAGGACGTCGCAGATTGGATGAAACTCAGCCGTCTGAAACTGAACTCAGACAAAACGGAAGTCCTCATCCTCGGTAACACCCCGACCCCCTGGGACGACTCCTGGTGGCCCACGGCCCTTGGCACCGCACCGACCCCCTCAGACCACGCACGCAACCTCGGCTTCATCTTGGACCCACTTCTCACCATGACCAAACAAGTCAACGCTGTATCCTCCTCCTGCTTCCTCACCCTCCGCATGCTCTGGAAGATCTTCCGCTGGATCCCCGCCGACACCAGAAAGACCGTGACCCACTCCCTCGTCACGAGCCGCCTGGACTACGGCAACACCCTTTACGCTGGGACCACCACAAAACTCCAGAAACGTCTGCAACGAATTCAAAATGCCTCCGCCCGCCTCATCCTCGACATACACCGCAACAGCCACATCTCCGCCCACCTGAGACACCTGCACTGGCTTCCCGTCAGCAAAAGGATCACCTTCCGTCTCCTCACCCACGCACACAAAGCCCTCCACAACAAGGGACCAGAATACCTCAACCGTCACCTCAGCTTCTACGCTCCCACCCGTCTTCTCCGCTCCACCAGCCTCGCTCTCGCCGCCGTCCCTCGCATCCGCCGCTCCACGGCGGGTGGGAGGTCCTTCTCCTACCTGGCGGCCAAGACATGGAACACCCTCCCACCATCCTCAGGACCACCCAGGACCACTCCGCATTCCGGAGACTCCTCAAGACCTGGCTCTTCGAGCAGCAGTAACCCCTTCCCCCTAGCGCCTTGAGACCCGCACAGGTGAGTAGCGCGCTTTATAAATGTTAATGATTTGATTTGATTTGCCAATCTCACAGCAGTGGAACAATGGGCCTACAACGAGGAACACAGGAAAACTTGCAATGTGGTGGAGAAGACATTTGGCCACCTGAAATCTAGGTGCAGGTATCTGGCCCTGACAGGAGGAAGCCTCTTGCATGGTCCACCACTTGTTGCAAGATCATCCCGGCATGTGCAACCCTGCACAACATTTGTGTCCAGACAAATATCCCCTGTGATGAACAGGTTGGTGTACCCAGGGAGGATGATAATGGAGCAGATAATGTGGTGGGGGAACAAATGAACAATGCTGCAGGAGTTCGTAAGAGATTCCACATTGTTGAGAACTTCTACACCTAATCACTATATTTTAAACATCACATTGTAAACAGCACACATTAATGACTTTGCATCTGAATCTCCTTGGTCTACTCATTCTCCACTACATACATTATTGGACTGTGACTCAAACCTCAGTGAGCAGGTAGGTAACACAAAGGTGATCAGTATGGTAGCAACAACGTTTGTGACATAAGTAGGTCTACTCCCACCATCTCAAATATCAGTGACAAGCAATTTGCCTTCATGTGACTCCTGAAGGTCTAGATCCATGCACCACCACAAACATTGTATCATCAAGTGGGTAAGGTGCTAATACCTAGCCCATCTACCACAATCACACCATGCATAACAGGATGAATGCAAGGGGTCACACATGAGGAAGGGGCTGTCAACAAATGGATATCAAGCTATGTAGTAACAGAAAACTGTCACAACTCATAGTCACAGCAGCATTGCCTGCATGGTACATGTGTGACAAGGGTGGAACATCATTGTGAACTGTGGTCCCTCAAAAAATGCCCAGGGATTGGAATCAATGTCTGATGCTGACCTTGCACAGTGTATCCATGGGATTGTGTGCCGGCACTGCCAATGTGTACAACCCTGGCACATGGTGGACTGTACCTCATGTATGGCACACATACGTTGGCTTTGGAATGTGCAATGGTTTGCCTTGACTACAAAATCAGCTATGGGTGCAGAATCTCTATCCAAACACATGATCCGTAGTCACCATCCATGGATTTTTTGGGACAATGTACCACCACATATTCAACTGGGTTGAATGTAGGCAGAATTGCAAATATTCATTATGTACATAAGATGCAAACTTGTCAAACAAATCTGCTGTCCTGAAACATGGCTAGAGCAAATCTAGGCAAACGTGCAGATTGATGTATGGGTGTATTTTCTAGGTAGCAATGGGTTTGCCCGGATCAACAATTCTTGACATGTCAGCATGTATATCTAGTATGCTGTACACAACTACATCACACAGCAGAAAGCAATACACACCACCCATTGTCACCCACATGACAGAACAAGTGCATGATAGCAACATTAACAAATAGTCCCATGCATGTCGTGGCCTCCAACATTGCAATCAAGTGTGGGATGTGCTACTCTGTCTGGCATTGTTGAACTATGTCTGAGACACAATGGAAAATAAGTGGGAGTAGACCTACCCATATACGATGCGATTGACAAATGAACTCTCCAGCACTGAGATGATGTCACACCTCAATATCAGTCAGTCATGGTAAGAGTTACCTAGGTTGCACCATGTTAAAAAAAAAAAAAAACACATGTACAATGGATGTTCTGGATGGACTGCTGCCAGACACCCACAGATACTTTCAAATATAACACAGTAGGTGAAATGGAGACAGCACAAGTGGTGTGGCGGGAGTGACGTCATGTGTATGTGGAACTCATGACAACTCATGAATACCGTCAACAGAACGCTACCTATCAAGTAGGCAGGAGAAGGAGATGTAAACATCCTCCATGTACACAAGACACATGTTGCATTATGTCCATGTATGAATAGACAATTTTGCAGTAGAAGATGTGCACAAAGTACAAACAGAGTAAAGAATGGGAGCAATGTAGGTGACAATACATGCCTCACCAGTAGTGCAGGAATACATGGAGAAGGGAC
Organism: Pleurodeles waltl; assembly: GCF_031143425.1. Classification (NCBI taxonomy): domain Eukaryota; kingdom Metazoa; phylum Chordata; class Amphibia; order Caudata; family Salamandridae; genus Pleurodeles; species Pleurodeles waltl. The sequence continues at coordinate 593,506,941 of NC_090447.1, forward strand.
ACACATAGACCAACTCTGGCTGTACAACACATCAATTTCTACATGTCAGAATTTCACATATGTACAGAGAGGGTGGCCATGTCAGTACATCTCCAAGTCATGTTGGCCACTAGCATACTATGGTATTTGCCCATTGCATGCCACCATGACAGGAGGCTGTGACAGACAACACCATCTGTACCCTGGCACGTTCCAATATTGAAGTCACAACAGAGATACAAGTTCAAAAAGATACGCAAGGAAACTGCTAAGGACCTCAAAACATGTCACATGTCCCAAATGTGCAAGACCCAAGTGTTGTACAAGAGAGGGGAAAGCTGACATCAAGTACGGCAGAGGTAAATGTGAGATCCTGGACTGTATGACCCCAATTGTGCATGTGTCTGTCTGCTGGGGGGTGTGCATAGTACCGTTGAGTAGCAAACATGAAGAGGCTAGGTCCCTGCTCAATGAACCCACACACCACTGCTCTAGCTACATGAAAGTATCACATTTACAGGGGCCTGATGCATGTGCACGGAGGGGTGAATAAATTGGGGCTACATTGACTTTCCTCTTCGCATGTCATCATGGGTTGTGATGATGAGTAGGCTGGCAGCTATGCCAGACTGCAACACTGTAACACAGTGGTATGCCATTGTTTGTGACAGTCAATACAAACGTGATGTGGACACATATGGGTGCCTAGTTGATGGCATGCACACATATGCCACATATATCAGCACACATGTGCCACTGTATTAGCTCAGGCATTGAAATGTGTAAGGATTGAGATCAAAAGGCACCCTAGCACAAAAGTAAGGGCATAGGTATCACTAGATCAGTGACTCTCAGAAATGAGCTTTAGATGTGTTCCGACATATGGAAACATAGGTGGCACTGATGTGACAACACATGCATTTGTCAAATGGCAGCATGTGTCCATGCAGGAAGATAGTAATGTGAGGTTTCACATCCCATGAACACACTTCTGTTGTCATATGTGACAGAAATCACAAAACACAAGTCCATATACACACATGGCAGATACCAATCTTCCCCAACACATGTGTAAATGACATTTCCTGCAACTACAGTGCATGGGGGCACAAATGGCACACGTGTAGCAGAGCAACTTGAAGGGAAATCCAATGACACACTACAGAGTGGGCACACATACACAGGCAAATTGTCAGGGTTGACGTGATGTCAATGCAGTCCAAGTCCACTGAGTCCTGTTTGTAGAAACTTTCATGGTTGTCACATGCATTACCATGTATTGGACATAGACCACCAAACATGATTGGGTTTGTAGGTATGTGTACATCTCTATCTCAGACATAACAATGTAGTCCACCCCCAAATTAGTTGGCGTACACATGTATACACATAGCACACATGTGGCAACATGTCTGTGGACACAGGGTAGCTACACATGCACATGTGCATGAGGTATTGATTAATCGCATGCAGCAGACTCACAAAAAAAACATAGGTCCAACATACCATTGTCACCGTAATTACTTTACTGGACATTCACCCACATGTTGCCATATCACATATACACTATTGTTGCACACCCGACGTAACATGTGAAGTCACTCAGGGTTCCCTCAAGGCACAGAATGCAAAAATCCATGCAACGTCTTCATGCGTGAAAATGTTTTCATGCATACACATGAGCCATACAATACCCCTGAGCTAATACACGCATAGCCCCTGTGCAACTTTTGCACGTCCACAGGCCTTTTGACACTAATCGTAAGAAAAACAACGCATAACTGTCATGTGTACAAAAAAACTATGCATAACTGAAAAACGTGACGCACACTCACAAGAAGTGATGTACCAGGACATACTGCCTCCAAACATGCTACAGTGAGTGTAGTTTCACTTTCACTTCAAAGTCTGTTTCTCTGTGACTGTAAGGTTATGTGGTTTAGGTTCTGGTGGATTTGTAGAGTGTTTGCTGTGTTTGTAGTGTTCATTGAACTGTATCCTGTGTTTTTTGCAAATGAATTGTCTTATTTCTTTTATTTCGTATAGTAAGTGTACTGTTTTTGTCTCTGTATTGTGGAATGTTTGTCTGGGGTAGTTTAGTTGTTAAGGGTTAAGTTTTATTAGTTTTTTTGGGTGAACTCCATTCACCACAGGTAATGTCTAGCAAAGGGAGGATGGGCTGGATGTCTGCAGATGAGCTGGGGGGGTTCATCTGACTTGTGGCAGACTACCTCCCCATGATGCTGCAACTGGGTTGTCGGGTGATACTTGGCTACCCCACAAAGGCAAGGCAGCTGCGGTGGGGCAAATGCTCCACCACCTTACCCGGATATTTGCTACTAAAAGGAGCAACCACCAAATAAATCATCGCTGGACAGATCTGGTGTCAAGGGAGCAGGATCTGCTCGACCATTTGGTAATTCAGATTGGTGGAACACTTGGTAAGACTCCCGCTGCCATACAATCTCCTTTTTTTGCATGTGCATGACAGTTGCAGATAAGTTTGAGTGCTGCATGCAATGGTTATGGACATGTTGTATGCGGCCTGTATGAAGAGTCGCTGTGCCACATTAGAGCTGCATTTCAAATGTACAACAATGAAGCAAATGCAGGACAGATGTATCATTTACTCTGCCAACCATCAAATAGTGTTGTGATGCATGCATAGTGTACCTTGGTAATAAACACCTACAAATGAGGTCTGTGCCATGCAACATACATGAAAGAGGTCCCATAACATTGTTGGGATCCCAAAGAATTATCCTCTAAGTCAAAAGATAATTCCCTATGTATAATTTTCAAGCACTCAGAACGGCTGCTGAGAGAAGTTCTGATATGTGGGCATATGAATGTATGAGAAGGACCCCATGTACTCAGCAGAAGTTGTGATGGTCTGTTGCATCTCCTGCTGAGTACATCATTGATCTTCATATGGATAGCTGAAGTTGGACCACACCTGCATCATGCTGTGACTTATTTCTGACTACGCACACACATGGCAGTGAGAAAGGGGAGCACTGAGGACCACAAGAACAGTAGAGATGCAATTGGTGCTGCACCACTGTAATTCTATCAGCCTCTTTGTGTCATTAGCCAAGGCCATGTAAGGGTGCTTGATCGTGCACTGGTCCAAACTACTGGCAGTTCCATGTAACAGTTCATTGTGTATCACAGACAGTCTATATGATATCTGTAACAAGACACATGGGCTGTCCTGCATTCAGCTCCATCACTGGCACATCACTCACTAACCTGCACTACCAGATGCATCCTTTGACCACTCAGTGAGTGTGTCTGTGTTCAGCTGTATTTATGTGCTCATGTTCTTATCCCTCACTGGACTAACAATGGTATACCATGGCAACAATGGCAAGCCACACACTATTGGTATCACATCTATGATTTAATTCAGTCAATGTGAAGGTAGGAACACCAACCTTACATGAGTACACTCCCATAGCAATTTTGAAAGGGTGTTGCCTTGTGATGGCACAACCATATTACTTACTTCGTTGAAGGATGAATAATCCCATTCCTCTACACCTTGGAATACCCACACAACCCCAAGGTAGTAGTTTGTCAGTTTGCTGTGACAATGATGTAGATGTATACAACATCTGATGCAGGCTGAAATGCTATAAGTGTTACAATGGGCCAGGCACTACAACAACCATTGCATGTCCCTCAGATGGAATATTCATTATCAAGCAGTCTTGACAATGCCATGTATAAATGGTGCAGTGAGAAGCACCACAGAAGTTTCAGGGACAGTGATGGTTTATAGGTGCATGGGTCTACCTTATCTGAGAGTATGTGTAAGCATAGATGTTTGTCAGTTACTATGATCTACCACTAAGATGAGTTCCTCAGTCAGCCTAACAAGGTTACACTGAACAATGTTGTCTATTTACTGAAACTTAGCATTTACACTAAGCAATGTTTTCCATTCACGTTTTGCAGTTGGACCAGCGTCCTACACCATAGGAGAGGTGGTGCATTTTCAAGACTCCGATGCATTTAGGAAGTGTCATATTTTGCGTCCTGTGAGCAAATCCAGGGTTTGGTGTGAGTCAGTCAGAAGTGTGGAATGCAATGACAGAAGTTTTTGCCTGACCAATGATCTGATATCATAGGAGGATGGATGGTGACATCATGTATGTTGGAATGTTGTGCAATGAGAATAGCTAGCATGTAGTTCAAAGGCAAACGTGTGTTGGCATAGAATTGTGTGTAATAGGAATAGTAATGGCTGACTACATATTCATTGCTGTCTACCATTATAGGGCACAGGGCTGCTGTATATATGTACATAGCATGCTTGTTGACAACCACTGTGTCACAGCACCATTGTCAGCACTGTGTGCAACACATAGCATACACTTATTGACAAGATGGTACAGATGTGGGTTCTATCTGCAGAAGTCTCTAGGGGGATTATGTAGGAGACACACACACCACAGGTGCCTCAAAAACCTTCAGATGTCAGAGGTTTGTAGTATTGCAAGAAGCCATAATGTGCTGCACAACAGTCAGTAGTGTACACAATTTGTGGACAACTCCACTCTAGATTGTTGTGGGAAAAGTCTATGATTCTCCCACACCACATGTCCGCAGTTTTCACAACATGGTCCTGCCACCATGATAATTGTGACTGATGTAGGTCAGATCACATATGCATATGATGTGAATTGTGTGTGTGTACCTAGTACTTTGATGATGTCTGACATGCATGTGCTAATGGTGTAACAAGTTTCAGGATACAGTTGCAGCCCCCAATGCAGTGCCAAAATCACTGTGGGCCTCAGGGCATCATCCATACACCCACCAAGTGTAGGAGGCTGGTCTGGTGTGTGGTGGGTGCCTATGGTACTTACACCTTACACCAGGTCCAGTTATCCCTTATTAGTGCAGTATAGTCAGTGACTAGAAGCAAGACTCTCTAGAGGTAGCTGTGGATGAGAAGCCAAGGCTTCTCTAGGAAACATGCAAAGCTCATGCAATATCACCCAGTGTAGTCACACATAGCACTTACACACATGAAAGAAAACACTCAGGGGCATATTTATACTCTGTTTGCGCGAATGTGCGTGAACAATTTTGACGCACATACGACGCAAACGTGCACCATATTTGAACTTTGACGCCCGAGCCCGCGGATGTCCGAATTTCTCCGTGTGAGTAATTTTTTGGATGCGGGAAACTGCCTTGCGTTAATGACATGCAAGGTAGGCGTTCCCGCCCAAAAAATGACTTTAAGGCCTTTGCGCCTTATTTATACTTCTGCGTCATTTTGACGCACAGGAGAGGGCGGGCCTTAAAAAATGGCACACAGCCTGATGTGTGCAGTTTTTTAACGTCTGGGTCAGGGCAGGCGTTAAGGGACCTGTGGGCTCACTTCCATGGTCTCTGACCATGGAAGGAGTCCAGAGGTACCCTTCCCTGCCCCCAGGGACACCCCCTGCTACCCTCGCCCACCCCTGGAGGACACCCATGGATGGGGGACCCATCCCAGGTAAGTACAGGTAAGTATTTTTTTTTTTTAAGTGGAATAGGGGGGAATTTTGGGCCCCCCTACATGCCATTGTGCACAATGACCATGCCCAGGGGACAGAAGTCCCCTGGGCATGGCCATTGGGCAAGGGGGCATGACTCCTGTCTTTGCTAAGACAGGAGTCATTTCAATGGGGGTTGTGGGTCATAAAATGGCACAAGTCTGGTTTGAGGCATGATTTTTGCCTCAAACCTGACTTGCACCATTTTTTGACGCACAACCCCCATTTTCCCCTACGCCAGCACTGCCTGGTTTGAGTCATTTTCTTTTACTCTGACCAGTCCGCAGCGCCGGCTAACGTCATTCCTTAAATAAGGCACCTGCATGGCGCATAGGAATGGTGTTAGTTGGCAGTAACATTTTTGACAAAAAAAAAGTTTAAATATGGGCCTCAGTGTTACAAAAATAAAGGTACTTTATTTTGGTGACACACATACCAAAAATACCATAGAGACTATACTCCCTTAGGAGGTTGCAGTGAATCCTATCTTGTTTTATTGGGAAGCAGGAGTTAGCTTAGCTTTCTGGCTTGCAGGCCTGTGTCCCCATCACCCAGTGACTTTCATCCTACTTAGTTTGCTCTGTTTTAGCTCAATTATTTAATTACATCTTTCCAAGATGGCTGCATTGTTTTTAGTTAGGACAATGCTTTAGCTTCCTGCTATCAGCGCCACTCTGCTAAGGCGTCACTATCAACGCAAGTAGATAGATAAGATATAGGTATTCACATGAAGTACTTTCCCACTTTTTGCTTTCAAGGAATTGTTTATGTAATTGCCGCCCCAAGCATGTTTTGTTATTTATTGTTTGGGAACAGACCTATGTCAGGGGCCCGAGCAGATCTGTGTAAATGCACATTACATAGACAGATAGTCAGAGGGATTCCGACCAGATGCCAAAGATGCTATCGCTGCTGCATGACGCCTTGACGCTGACCCAGTCTTCGTGTCCACATGGAGTCTGAGCTAGAGACCTCATTCCAAGGTAACGAGGGTTGGGGGTTCTTCTCATGGCATTGGCAGATTAGGTTTATCACACCTAGCTCTCTTTAGGTAAGGGTTAGGTTCATCATGCTAGGGTATTAGGTCATATTTCATATTTTATGTCACTTCATGTCATTGCAAGATTGTGGGGGTTCTTTGTACTAATGACTCTTGTTTTCACAATTCTGTTTCTTGCACTGTTCATTATCCTAATCATTGCATCCCATGCAACTTATCGCTGATTGCAGTATTATTAATAAAAAACTATTAAAGCTTTACTGCATCTCCTTCATTGCCTGTGTTTGAATGAGACATGTTATTCATGTGAGAAATGGGTAATCCCCCTTTAACTACAAAACTCCCTGAGATGTCGCACTCTTGATTCCATGCGTAAAGCCTGCCACAAATCACTTTTTGCTGTTTGGGGTTTTTGGTAAGGTGCTGCTTGTGAGCCGGGAGGGTTGGGATGAAAGTTGCGACTTGTTGTAGGATTGGCATAGTCGCCTACAAACATAAGTTCTGTCATCCTTAAACCAGCAGTCTTGCCTAGAGCAAGAGTCAAACTATGACATGGTGCCACCAAAATGGTGTTTAGGCACTAATTTACGGATACCCTGACTATCACTGTCTCGCATACAACAGGTACCTTAAGTACCATTTTACGGAGATGTCCGTGGTCTTCAGGAAGCTCCTCCTCAGCTGAACAGGGATCACCTAATTAGGCTGTAGGTTGTTTGAGCTTGAACCATTAAAATGACTTTTTTCCCCACTTGGTGTTCCTCCTATTTGCCCATTCCAAAACATGGCTAACACCATATACATTCCTTAGAATGCTAGACATGCATTAACACTACACCTAGTAGCGCATGGCTTAACAGACAAGGGCGGGGATGTCACATTCATAGTAGAAGCTAGTGAAGCTTGCCAAATAAAACTTTCTACTCTTGGGTCACCTTTTCTGAGGAAGACCAAAGATCATTTACTTTCCACACATACAGAATTGCAAACATACCCCAATGGTACCAAGCATACCAGTATCTTGAAATCCTGATTACTTCTCAAGAAAATCAAAACTGGTTTAATGGTGCCCTTCCACATGTAATACAACCTGTGACACTACGTCCCTTAGGTAATGACGGACCACATGGCCTATGTTTGCCACATAGACACCTCACCCAGGTATACAAAATATGCAGGCAGCAGATATGCACAATTTATACATTGAGATAGTAACACTATATAGACGACTTGTTCATTTCGTATTGCGAACTCTGAACTCTACACCAGCGTGTCCAGCACCACCAGCACCTGCTGGATACCAATTGGCTACTTCTGGGATTAATTCTCAAACAGTACATTCTATCACGGGTAAAGTGCCCACAGAATGAGAGAAAATCCCGTTCTAGATAGCCCAGAAAACAAATCAGATGGTAGCTGTGTTTCCCCATACGGGACCACAGAAAAAACAGAATTCTCACAATGTGCTTCAGGATGGTTCCCTCGGTGGATGACTGCGCCACATGAGGTACAGTCTTTGTTGCGATATACACTACCACTCATGGTACCTTGACACTTGTCAATTTACCGGAAGTGTTAAAACAAATTCAGAACGCTTCTCCAGCCCTAGATTTGGTGATGAAATTAATGCGTAACTTTGATGCAGTCTCCTCATCATACTGAGTAACATTAAAGGGGAAGTGTTTGCCCTGGCTATGCGACAGCACCTCTGAGAGATTTCACACTTGGACAAGGAGAAACAACTACCAAAAATTATTTCTGACGCTTAAACCAGTATGGGACGGGATAGTTTGGGAGCCAAGCCGAAAAAGTTAGAAATACAGAGTACCACTCCTAAGGAGAGTACTAAACAAGCACAGGAGGTTTCTAAAAAGCGCTGGGATAAACAAAAACAGTTTAAAGACAGACAAAACAAGTTAGCGGATTCTCCACACCCAGACAACTCCGACAGGAGATATAGGGGGTCATTACAACATTGGTGGTAAAAGCCGCTTACCGCCGTGCAGAAGACCGCAAACACACAGCCGCGGCCGTGGAATTCTGCCACGGTCATTATGACCCAAAGCCTGGAATCCACCAAAATCTAGACACCCACACAAGTCCGCCACACCAAAAGTCAGTGATAAACTGGCAATAACAAAACCTCCACCGTCACGCCAACAGGAATACGCCCACACTATCAAGACCCACGAATCCACGTGGCGGTCTTTCAACCGCAGTATTCCATTGGTGGTACACACCGCCGCGCTCAAGATACACACACATTTACAAACCACAACCATATTGGACAATTCGAAATACACACACCTGATACACATACACACACCACTCCCACACACCTAATACAATATAAAACAAATACCCACATCACCCACAAACCCCTACAACCACAATTGCGACTGAAGGCCGGAGAGAGACACCACCATCTACAAACGAGCATCCACAGGCACTCAACACCATCACTCACATAACATCCACGCACCTCACACAACACACCTCTAAATATCACCCCACACATCACAACACACACCACCCCACACATCACCCACACCACCCCATGGCACCGCAAAGACACCCCAGGTTCTCTGAGGAGGAGCTCAGGGTCAGGGTGGAGGAAATCTTCCGGGTAGAGCCACAGCTATTCGGATCACAGGTGCAGCACACCTCCATAGCTAGGAAGATGGAGCTATGGCGAAGAATCGTGGACAGGGTCAATTCAGTGGGACAGCACCCAAGAACTAGGGATGACATGAGGAAGAGGTGGAACGACCTACGGGGAAAGGTGCGTTCCATGGTCTCAAGACACCACATCGCGGTTCAGAGGACTGGCGGCGGGCCCCCACCTCCTCCCCCATAACTAACAACATGGGAGGAGCAGGTCTTGGCTATCCTGCATCCTGAGGGCCTCGCAGGAGTAGCTGGAGGAATGGACTCTGGTAAGTCAAATCTTTACTACTTCACCCCCCCACCCAACCTGCATGCCATCACATATCCCCACCCTTGCCCTCACCCCAATCACTCCAACTCCTCACACATGTCCCAATATCACAAACCACACATCCCAAACCCAAACCCTGCATTCAACACCAAAGCATGGACACCCATCACCAAAGCATGGCCACTGCACATACCCATACACCCCCTAACCCATCATCATACAAGGTCCTACACAGGAATGCAAGCACTGGGGTACACGGTCACCCACCCATTGCACACCATGACACACACAGATGCAATAATCATACTTTTACACCCCTGCAGGACCCCTACCCAATGTCACTGGACAGGAGGGTCCAGATATGTCCACTCCACCCACAGAAGAGGCCCACAGTGATGACAGCAGCTCTGTCAGCTGGATCTAGATGACCAGCCCTGCCCATCTGGGACCTTGGGACAGTTGGTTCCCCTCACACTGGCACAAGCCACTACAGAGCTTCCCCTCTCTGGAAACACCAGCACAGCACCAACCCAGCGGGCCCACACCTCTGTCCCCAGGACACGTCAATCAGCAGTGTGTCCACCACTACAGGGAACCCAGGCTAACCCACCACCCCAACAACACCAGGGACCTGGGGGCAGTGGCAGTGGGCACACGGTTCTGGGGACAGAGGCCCAGGAACACAGAGGAACTGGGAGGGCTGCTGTGCGACAGGGGGAGGACAAGCCCAGGGAACCCACTCTCCATGAGGCCATCTCCAACATCATGGGAGCCTACCACCATTCCCAGGAGACAATGGCAACAGTACTGGCCAAGTTTCAGGAGACCCAGCGGCTGCAGGAGGAACAGTATTTGGGCTTCATGGAGGAACTCAAATCCATGAATTCCACCCTGGGCACCATTGTAGGGGTGCTGAAGGAACTCGTGAACACCAGGAGGGACACTGTGGCACAACAAGGGGCCCCTGACACTAGCCTGGACGATGAACTGCCCACAACCTCCGCCGGCGCTAGTGGACAGGAGGCACCGCCACAGGACCAACACACCCGCACCCCACCCCCTGCAGAGGGAGAACCACCAAAACGGTCCCTGAGATCCAGGACAAAGACAGAGAATGATGCCAAGACCCCGCCAAGAAATTAGACCACCCTGATTGTCATCCTTTTGTCCCACCTTGTCACCCTGTCCATCCTTAAACTGCCCCAGCTCCACTTCCTATGCCCCTTTGGACAATGCACCTGTGAGACTAATAGACTGGACTCTGCCATGGACATTCCTCCACCATCACCCCACACCATTTTACAACCCCCTCCAATATTGAGCACTTAAATAAACACCCGTAAAGCACAAAACAATCCGAAGTCTGTCTGTTATTTCGAAATAGTGTATTAGCAATAACAGTGGGAAAATGCTCTTTCAAATGTAATGTCAACATACCTATGTCACACAGCTCTAGTCCATGAGGAAACAAAGCAGATGTCACACAGTGGGACCCACATCTGTGTAATCGTAAGGGAAAGTGACAACTCAGTGACCATACACTGGGTGAAAATGACAGACAGTAGAGAGGTAGTAGATGTAAATCCGATTTAGCAGGCAGTGTTGTCTTCTTACCTGTGTCTCACTGGAAGTATTGCAGGATCACCGTGTTCCTGTTGTCGATGTCCTCTTCTTCTGCTTTCTCGTCTTCACTGTCCACAGGCTCCACAGCTGCCACAACACCTCCATCTGGACCATCCTCCTGCAGAAATGGCACCTGTCGTCGCAAAGCCAAGTGGTGAAGCATACAGCAGGCTACGATGATCTGGGATACCTTCTTTGGTGAGTAGAATAGGGAACCACCTGTCATATGGAGGCACCAGAATCTGGCCTTCAGGAGGCCGAAGGTCCACTCTATAATCCTCCTAGTTCACCCATGGGCCTCATTGTAGCGTTCCTCTGCCCCTGTCATGGGATTCCTCACTGGGGTCAGTAGCCATGATAGGTTGGGGTAACCAGAGTCACCTGCAAATGGCGAGGGACAACTGTTAGTCACACACTAACTCATAGGGACATCCACAGATCCAGACAACTATTCACACTGTATTGGGTCCATGTCCTCACCTAATAGCCACATCCAGTGCCTCTGGAGTTGCCCCATCACATAAGGGATGCTGCTATTCCGCAGGATGTAAGCGTCATGCACTGATCCAGGGAATTTTTCATTATCATGGGAGATGTACTGGTCTGCAAACACACTATCTGCACATTCATGGAATGGTAACTCTTTTGGTTTCTGTACACCTGTTCAATCCTGCGGGGGGTACCAAGGCCACATGTGTCCCATCAATGGCACCTATTATGTTGGGGATATGTCCCAGGGCATAGAAATCACCTTTCACTGTAGGTAAATCCTCCACCTGAGGGAAAACGATGAGCTCTGCATGTGTTTCAGCAGGGCAGACAACACTCTGGACAACACGTTGGAAAATATAGGCTGGGACATCCCTGATGCTATGGCCACTGTTGTTTGAAAAGACTCACTTACTAGGAAATGGAGTACTGACAGCACCTGCACTTGAGGGGGGATTCCTGTGGGATGGTGGATAGCTGATGTCAGGTCTAGCTCCAACTGGGCACACAGTTCCTGGATTGTGATCTCATGTCGCTCCTCCATTGTTGACAGGTCCACCAGCAGTATGTACACCGGGGGATGCCACCATCTCCTCACATGCCCCAGTGGACGGTGCCTATGAAGGAGAACAGCGAGCAGAGAGTCAACCAACTCTGAGGTACGTAAACACAGCTTACTCTGAAAATATTAGCAAATCGAAATATGCATGTATGAGTGTTTAGGCAAGGCCTAGACATGTGTGACGCAGTCCAAAATAATGCCATGTGGGCCCCCCGAAATGGCGGCTGCCTAACCTGTAAAGTGGGACAGGGGGATATGAGGTAACTGCGCTGGCGTTGTACACCGTCGCAGTAGGTGGTCGAAGACCGTGGCACAATCCTGCATTGGTTAACATTGGACCCTATGGGTCCCAGGAGCCAATGCCGATGAACGTCGGCGGTGACAGTACGCACTGCCGCGGACGTGGCCGCCATTTTCTATCTGTTCAATCACTTGATACCTGATCTTTGACAGGAGAGGACCCACACTGCAAGTGCTGCTGTGACCTCAGACTGGAAGAGACAATGGCTTGTGTGTCTGGGGAAAGGGCCCCTGCCTTCAGCATAGAGGAGTTGGAGAAACTCGTGGATGGGGTCCTCCCCCAGTACATGCTACTCTACGGTCCTCCAGACAAACAGGTAAGTACACTGTGAGCATGCTGTATGGGCAATTCCTGTGTGGAGTGGGGTGGATGAAAGATAGGGGGGGTTGAGAATGAGGCGTGCATGAAACGACGGTGAGTGCATGTGCGTCATGGCAAGGGTAGGGATGCGGGCCAATGATTGTGACGGTGCAGATAGTAATTACTTCTCTTTTTCCCCTGTACAATTCTTGTAGGCCAGCGCCCACCAGAAGAAGGATATTTGGCATGCCATCGCCAAGGAAGTCCGGACCCTGGGGGTCTACCACAGACGGAGCACCCACTGCCGGAAAAGATGGGAGGACATTCTCCGCTGGAGCAAGAAGATGGCAGAGGCCGAGCTGGGGATGGCCTCCCAACGTGGGAGGGGTGCCCGTCACACCATGACCCCCCTGATGTTCAGGATCCTGGCGGTGGCGTACCCGGAGTTGAATGTGGGCTTGAGGGCATCAAAGCAGACACAAGGGGGTGAGTACACTCTCATTCTGCTGATTCAGCGCGCATTGTGGGTGTCTGGGTGGGGGAGGTGGGCTGTGGGTTTCCCTAGGCAGGGCGAGTTTAGTAGGCAAGGACCCTTCTTGAGGCAGGCCCTGTGGCACCCCACCCCACCTGTGTACAGTGCCAACTACACCTAGTCAGGCTCCTGTGACATCCATGTGTGCAGAAATCGGGCATAGCCTTGTAACCCATGTCCGTGGGATTGAATAGTGGACTCCAAGTGCGCAGCGTAGTGAAGGCGGCTTCTGTGTGTGTTGTGTCCGCCAACGGTAGCGGTATTGCATGTACTCAACATGTCTTTCTTCTGTCTCCCCCCCCTTTTTGTGGTCTCCCTGTTCTTGTGTGCATTAGCATCATCAGGCGGAGGAGCAGTGGCACCAGAGAAGGAGGGAGCTGCATCCCACATGGCTCAGGAGGGCGACACTACGGAGTCTGAATTCACCAGTTGGACGGAGTGCGAGGGGAGCTCCACGGCGGGGACAGGAGCTGACACCAGCAAAACAGACTCCTCCTCTGATGGGAGCTCCCTTGCGGTGTCGGGCCCCTCTGTGCCCCCCGCATCTACAGCCGCCACCCCCCCTACCAGCACCGCCCTCCCAGCAGCCCCTCTGCGTTTGCCCCGTGCCCGCTCACTCAGGAGGGTGGGCATCACCTTCGCCTCAAGCACCTCAGCCCCTGCCCCAGTCACCCCTGATGCCCTCAGTGAGGAGGCCATTGACCTCCTCAGGTCCCTCACTGTTGGGCAGTCTACCATTTTGAATGCCATCCAGGGTGTAGAGAGGCAGTTGCAACAAACCAATGCATACCTGGAGGGCATTCACTCTGGTCAGGCAGCCCTTCAGCAAGCTTTTCAGACTCTGGCCTCAGCACTGATGGCAGCCATTGTCCCTGTCTCTAGCCTCCCCCCTCCAACTTCCTCCACCCAGACCCACACCCCTGTACCTCAGCCTATCCCAAGCACACCATCAGACCAGCATGCACACACTTCAACACACAAGGGAAGCTCTGGCAAACATAAGCACCACTCATCCCCCAGGCACTCACGCAAGCATCACACACATGCAGACACACCAACATCCACTGCCTCCACTGTGTCCCCCTCCTCCTCGTCTCCCTCCTCCCTTCCTGTCTCATCTCTACTCACACCTGCATGCACTACATCCTCAGCCACTGCGTCCATCACCAGCACACCCACCACCACACCCCGCTCATGTGCAGTCACCACCCCCACTACCATTCACACGTCCCCTGTGTCCTCTCCCAGTGTGTCTGTGAGGCCACCTCCCAAGATACACAAACGCAGCCACACACCCACCCAACAGCCATCCACCTCACGACAGCCTCCAGCCCATGCACCTTCATCCAAAGTCAGCAAACGTACACCTCCTACAATCACTACCTCTTCCTCCACTCCCAAACCCCCTCCAGCTACCCGTCCCAGTGTTCCTAAGAAACTTTTCCTGGCCAACCTTGACCTCTTTCCCTCACCTCCCCCACCCCTTCAGTCTCCTATGGCCCGACTCTCCAGGTCCCAACCTAGCACCTCAGCCACAACATTGGCGGGACCAGTGGTGCCAGTAGTCACCGGATTCTGAAGTGCACCAGGCAGCAGGGCAGCCAGTGTGGCAAGGAGCCAGAGCACAGACAGTACCCGCACCTGTCAAGCATAAAAAGTTGCCCAGTGCCCGGCGGGAGAGGGGAAATAAATCAGCCACCAAAGCCGCTCCCAGGGGTACAGTTGGGAGTGTGGAGACAGCTGCAACACCATCCAAGGTGGGGAATTGGCACAGTAAAACCGGCAAGTCTGGGAAGATCAGCACGGGGGACAAGATCGCCTGCAGCCCCGCTGCCCAGGACAAGACCACCACCAGCCCCGCTGCCCAGGACAAGACCGACAGCAGCAGCCCCACTGCCCAGGACAAGATAACCAGCAGCTGCCCCGCTGCCCAGGACAAGACAGACAGCAGCTGCCCCGCTGTCCAGGACAAGACCCCCACCAGCAGCCCCGCTGCCCAGGACAAGACCGCCAGCAGCAGCCCCGCTGCCCAGGACAAGACCGCCAGCACCACCGCATGACAGTGAGCGCCAATGATTACAACGCTACTGAGGCCGTCATGGGTAGGATGAAGCACTCTGGGCACAAAGCCCCCTCCGGAACCAGTGGAGAAAGGCATCCACTACCTCTGTCCTTGGCAGGATGAAGCACTCTGGGCACCAAGCCCCCTCCATAACCAGTGGAGAAAGGCATCCACTACCTCTGTCCTTGACAGGATGAAGCACTCTGGGCACCAAGCCCCCTCCAGAACCAGTGGAGACTGTTATCCACTTGAGAGAATGTGGCTTTGCACTCCCAAGGATTGAACAGTGGGCAACCCACCCACTGTAGAGACTTGAGAGACTGTGGCTTTGCACTCCCAAGGATTGAACAGTGGGAAAACCACCCACTGTAAAGACTTGAGAGACTGTGGCTTTGCACTCCCCAGGATTGAATAGGTGGCAACCCACCCACTGTAGAGACTTGAGAGACTGTGGCTTTGCACTCCCCAGGATTGAACAGTGGGCAAACCACCCACTGTAGAGACTTGAGAGACTGTGGCTTTGCACTCCCCAGGATTGCGCAGGTGGCAACCCACCCACTGTAGAGACTTAAGAGACTGTGGATTTGCACTCCCCAGGATTGAACAGTGGGCAACCCACCCACTGTAGAGACTTGAGAGACTGTGGCTTTGCACTCCCCAGGATTGAACAGTGGGCATGGAGCCCCCTCGTGGATCTGGCGTTGTGCACTCAATCGGCTGAGGTGCCCCCCTTCCCTTCCTCCTGAGGTGACTGTTTTATTTGTATCTGATGCCCCAGCAATGTTCTTTCCGTCTTGTTCGGGTATCGAGTGTGGGCCTCGCTCATGCCTTTTGGGCCCAGTGGTCCACGGACTATGATGGTGGAATCCCTTGGACTTGTGTTCTTGGTGTATATAATTGTTTATAGTGTAAATGTATATATATGTAAATATTTTTGATTAATGTAATTGAATATATAACAATTATTCAACTAATTTCCTTTTGTCCTTGCATTCTTCCAGGGGAGGTTGGAGGGTGTAACTGTAATGTATCATGCAGTATTAGTGTGTGTGTTGTATTGGGTGAGGGTGTTGTGTATTGCGTGTGTGTGTCACAGTTTTTTCCCTCCCCTGTGTCGTAGGTGCAGTACTCACCGTGGTCTTCGCCGCAGGCGTACGTGCTCCTGGTAGAGGAGCAGGATGATAAAGGCTGGGAGTATCTGAAGTTCCAGTGCCATGGCATCCTGGTTCCTCGTGGGGTGTGTAGAGGTGAGCGTTTTCCCTTCCAAGTCCTGTTTCCGCCGTGTTTGTGTTCACGGGGAATCCGCCCCGGAAAAGGTGGCGGATTGGACTGTTGTAATTCTGTGGGCGGTACATTGTCCTCCGCCTGTCTGTTGGCAGTTACCGCCGCAGTGTTTGTTTGTACCGCTGTGGCGGTCGGAGTGTTAAAGTTGCTGTCTATGATGGCGGTTTCCGCCACAGTCGTAATTCCATTTTTTTTACCGCCGGCCTGTTGGCGGTTTTACCACCGCTTTAACACCGACCGCCAGGGTTGTAATGACCCCCATAATCTCAGAAATGGAGAAAATATAAAAACTCCTAACAGATATACTGATTCACGTCCCTCTCGTTCCTTTCGGGATGCACCGGATAGACGTAGGGAGAGAGGTGGATGTCCTCATCGATGTCCTAAATATGTGAAACAGAAGAAAGACTCACCACAGTCTTCAGACAAAAAAGAAAATAAGTCCCCACAACAAAAGCCACAGTTTAAAAAGAAAAAGGTGGCAGTACAGTCAATTAAAAATGCCAGTACACTTGAGAACATTGATGAAGAACAAGACATTGACAGTGACAGTGTTAGACAGCACAGCAGAGGTCGCTGTATGTGTCCAGAGTCTGAAAGATCATCTGGATGCGACAGCAACTAGCGATTTCATTGCAGTTGAGACTGCAGACAGGTGCGTACTCCAACCCGACAGGGTTTATGATTTAAATATCCAAATTGAGGGAGACGTGGAGTGCACCACTGGTGTGATATTCTGGGATGAACTTAATTGTGGTATCCTGTTGGCCGAGAGGGACTGGCCACCTGAGCACGTCCGTAATCTCCCGCATGGGGAAGATGTGATTTTGCCTTCTTTCTCTGATCTTGTTCCAGAAGCTGTAAAATAAGCCTACGTTGTCAACTGGACTTTAGCGCAGACACCTGCGTTGTACCACAATCATGTAGGTTGGGTCAAGGTCTCTGTTAGAAAACAGGGCTGATTGCAGAGGTGAAGTAGCCTGGGCTGAACAAAAAGAGATGGAGAAGCAGGAAGGGGAGAGGGTTGCCAAACTCATCTTCAAAGGCAGGGAAGGACAACCCAGTACCTCCCTCACATCTTGCAAACCCAGACAATTAGGTGCCCCCCTGATTAGATTAGAAGAGGGCAGGAGATTTTTTGCGACACCAGTGGGAAGAACTACAGGAGAAGAAGGACTGCCCTGCTGGACCCCTGACCTGCACCTGGACACTGCACCCTGGAGGACTGCACCAGCTGCACATTTGGGCTCCACCACAATAAGGACTTTGCCTGGATTCAACTGGTTCAAGGAGGGACTCCCTGTTTGCTACAGGTGAAAAATTGCTAACCAGAGTCCCCTGCACCAACTCCTGAAGCAACTGACCAGCTGACCACTATCCAGTGGCCAAATAGGAGATTCCATCAGGTGCATTCTTGGAGTTGTATTGCGCACCCTCAAGGAGCATCTCAGAGCTTCTGGAACCTTGTGGTGCGCTGTGGACCTCAAAAGAACCTTAAAAGAACATCTGGAAGAATTGTGGAGAAGTTTGGAGAACTTTTCGAAAAAAAGCTCCATAAATGGACCAACCCACCACAGCATCTCCAGCCGGCTTGCCTCAACCGCGACTCGGCCTGACTTGAAGGTTCATCCCGGTGAAGAAAATCTCTGAAAAAGTGACTACGTCCAAACGTAGAAAGTTGACTGGGACCTCCCAGGCAGTGTATCCGAAGAGGGCTCCAGGGACGCCGGATCAAGATTCAGGATTGCCCCGGTTGAAGGATTTTCATCTAAAAAAATGACTAAGTCCGAAGATAAAAATCTCTACAAATGGCTCCCACAACTCGTCTCCGAGAAAGAGTTCCAGGAGGTTGGATGGACTGGCACCTTGGTCTCGCTGATTTTTTTTTTCAAGAAAACTACTAAGTCCGAGGGTAAACTTTTGACCGATGTCTCTTGTGGGCTGTAGCCGAGAAGGGCTCCATCGCAGTCAGCCTCAAACTTTAACTTTGCCCTGGTCAAGGTGCGACCAGATGACCAGATTGGCATTATTCGTTTCTAAGCGCTAAAAATACTAAGGGGGTTATTCCAACTTTGGAGGAGGTGGTAATCCGTCCCAAATGTGACGGATTTACCACCAGCCGTATTACGAGTTCCATAGGATATAATGGACTCGTAATACGGCTGGTGGTATATCCGTCACTTTACCGTCACTTTTGGGACGGATTACCACTTCCTCCAAAATTGGAATAACCCCCTAATTCTTTAAAAAGTCAAATCTCCCCTTCCCCTTATCCAATTTAATTGCTTTGGTGTCATTTTAAAGGTAAAAGTGTAATGTATTTTAATAAATTGGTGTTGGATTTTTATTGTATTTTTTGTTTTACTTACTGTTTTGTGATTTTTAAATGCTTTACACTTTGGGGGTCATTCTGACCCTGGCGGTAAAAGGCTGTTACCGCCGGTCAGAAGACCGCCATCATCCCGCCGCGGCCGCGGTAAACCGCCACGGTCATTCTGACCCACAACTGCCAAACCGCCAAAAACCCGACATCCACTGAAGCCCGCCTCATCAGCGGTCAGCGATAAACTGGAGATGACCAAACCTCCACCGTCACGCCAACACAGACACGCCCATGCCATTACGACCCACCAATCCACGCGGCGGTCTTTCAACCGCGGTATTCCATTGGCGGTACACACCGCCGCGCTCAAAATACACACACCTTTACAAAACACAGCCACATTGGACAATTCGAAATACACACACCTGATACACATACACACACCACACCCACACACCCATCACCATATAAAACACACACCCACATCACCCACAAACCCCCACAAATCGAAATTCAGAGACAAGGCGCAATACACAGAGAGAGAGCACAGGGAACGCTAACCACAACACACACAGGAACCCAACATCATCACCCACACCACATCTACGCACAAAACACCACACACCACCACACTCATCACCACAAACACCACCCCACACCTCATCCACACCACCCCATGGCACCCCAAAGACACCCCAGGTTCACGGACCAAGAACTCAGGGTCATGGTGGAGGAAATAATCAGGGTAGGGCCCCAGCTCTTCGGCACACAGGTGCAGCACACCACAATAGCCAGGAAGGCGGAGCTATGGCAAAGGATCGTCGACAGGGTCAACGCTGTGGGACAGCATCCCAGAAATCGGGAAGACATCCGAAAGCGCTGGAACGACCTACGGGGGAAGGTGCGGTCGATGGTGTCAAGATACAACATCGCTGTGCAGAAGACTGGCGGCGGACCCCCACCCACTCCACCCGAATTCACAGCATGGGAGCAAGAGGTCTTGAACATCCTGCATCCTGAGGGCCTCGCTGGAGTAGGCGGAGGAATGGACTCTGGTAAATCTAATCTCAACTACTTCACCCCCCCAACCACCAGCATGCCAACCCACACCCCCACCCTCACCCCTAACCCCCCAGCACACATACTCCCTGCTAATGTCTCACCAGCACAACCTACCCACCCCAACCCAAACCCCTGAATGCCAACACAAACCATGGACACCCATCACCAAAGCATGACCACTGCACATACCCACCCCCCCCACAAACTACCCTCACAACTCCTCCCACATGGGACTGCCAGCACTGGGGGACAAGGGCACCCACAAATCACACGCCACGGCACACACAAAGTCAATAACCATATTCTTTTACCCCTGCAGGGCCCGAACGCCAACACACCGGTCAGGAGGTTCCAGATTTGTCCATCCCACCCCCAGAACAGGCCCCCAGTGATGACAGCAGCTCTGTCGACCTAGAACCTGATGACCAGCCCGGACCATCGGGGACCTCTGGACAGTCGGTTACCCTCAGTCAGCCCCAGGCCACAGCAGACCTACCCCCCTCAGGAAACACCAGCACAGCACCCACCCAGCGGGCCTACGGTTCTGTCTCCAGGACAGGTCAAGCAGCGGTGTGTCTACCAGTACAGGGCACCCAGGGTAACCCACAACCCCAACAACAACAGGGACCTGGGGGCACTGGTAGTGGGCACACCGTCCAGGGGACAGAGGCCCAGGAACAAAGAGGAACTGGGAGGGCTGCTGTGCGACAGAGGGAGGACAGGCCTAGGGAACCCACTGTCCAAGAGGCCCTCACCACCATCATGGGGGCGTACCACCACTCCCAAGAGATGATGGCGACGGTCCTGGCCAGGTTCCAGGAGATCCAGGCCATGCAGGATGGCCAGTACATGGGGTTCCGGGAAGAACTGCGCAGCATCAGTTCCGCAATGGGTACAATCGTGGTGGCACTCAACCAGATTGTCACCACATTGCGGGACCATGTGGCCCCCCAAAGGGCCCCTGCCACTAGCATGGAGGAAGAACAGCCCACCACCTCCACCGGCGCTAGTGGTCAGGAGGCCCCGACACAACAGCAACGGCCCTCCCGGACCCCAACCCCTACAGAACAAGAACCACCCCGCAAGAAAGGCCTGAGATCGAGGAAGAAGACAGAGTAGGATGTCAAGACCCCCGCCATGCACGGAAACCCCCGGATGTCATCCCACTGTCCCACTTGTTTACCCTGTCCAACCTTGAACTGCCCCTGCTCCACCTTCCACAGGCATATGGACAATGGACCTGTAGGAACGACAGTCTGGACACTGCCATGGACATGCCTCCACCATCACCCTGTTTGAACTATACACCTATTTTAAAACTTCAATAAACACAATTATTGCACATTAACCAACTGGATTCTGCTATCTATTTATTTAAACCAAATGTATTCGATATAACCAACAAAACATTTCTAGTTACATTGTGATGACAACATACCAGTGTCACACAGCGGTAGTCCATGGGGAAAAAAACCAGAGGGCACTCCGTGGGGATCAGATCACTGAAATAGGAAGTGAGATACACAACTAAGTTACCATACATTGGGATGAAAGGTCAGACAGTAGAGAGCCACTACAGTTACAGATATAATACAATGCAGGAGTAGATTATTACCTGTGTATCACTGGAAATACTGCAGTATCACTCTGTCCCTGTTGTCTGTGTCGTCCTCTTCGTCTTCCTCCTCTTCACTCTCCGCAGGCTCCACAGCGGCCACAACACCACCATCTTGACCATCCTCCTGCAGGAAAGGCACCTGGCATCGCAAAGCCAGGTTGTGAAGCATGCAGCAGGCCACGATGATATGACACACCTTCCTTGGTGAGTACATTAGGGATCCACCAGTCATATGCAGGCACCTAAACCTGGCCTTCAGGAGGCTGAAGGTCCGCTCAATCACCCTCCTAGTCCGCCCATGGGCCTCATTGTACCGTTCCTCTGCCCTGGTCCTGGGATTCCTCACTGGGGTCAATAGCCAAAGCAGGTTTGGGTAACCAGAGTCACCAATTAGCCACACACGGTGTCTCTGTAGCAGTTCCATCACATAAGGGATGCTGCTAGTTCGCATGATGTACGCGTCATGCACTGACCCTGGGAACTTGGCATTTAAATGGGAGATGTACTGGTCAGCCAAACAGACCACCTGGACATTCATCGAATGATAATTGTTACGGTTCCTGTACACCTGCTCATCGTCTTTTGGGGGAACCAAAGCCACATGGGTACCATCAATGGCACCAATGATATTGGGAATGTGTCCAAGGGCATAGAAATCACCCTTCACTGTAGGCAAGTCACCAACCTCAGGGAAAATGATGTAGCTCTGCATGTATTTCATCAGGGCAGACAACACTCTGGACAACACCTTTGAAAACATAGGCTGAGACATCCCAGATGAAATGGCCACGGTAGTTTGAAATTATCCACTTGCCAAAAAATGCAGTACTGACAGCACCTGCACTAGAGGCGGAATCCCTGTGGGTTGGCGGATGGGTGACATCAGGTCTGGCTCCAGCTGGGCACACAGTTCCTGTATAGTGGCACGGTTGAGTCTGTAGGTGAGTATGACGTGTATTTCTTCCATTGTCGACAGGTCCACCAGCGGTCTGTACATGGGAAGATTCCTCCGTCTCCTCGCAAGTCCCAGCGGACGATGCCTAGGAAGGACAACATGGAGCACAGAGTCAAGCAACCCACAGGTAAGTGTTCACAGCATGCCCAGTACACGAATCTCTCGGGATTGAATGGCTAGTATGATTGTCGGTGCAAGGCCTAGCCATGTGTGACGAAGTAGGAATGAAGCCATGTGGGCCCTTGAAATGGCGGCTGCCTGCCCTGTGAAGTGTGACAATGTGAAGTGAGGTCATTGCGCAAGCGTGGCACACCGTGGCGGTAGGCGGTCGCAGTCCGCGGCGCAAAGCCGCATTGGACAAGATTGAACCCTATGGGTTTCAGGAGCCAATGGCGGTGAGCGCCGGCGGTCGCGGTACGCACCGCCGCGGTACGCACCGCTGCGGCACGCACCGCCGCGGCCGTAACCGCCATTTTCTCTCTGCTTGATCACACGAGACCTGAGCATCCACAGGAGAGGACCTATACTGCAAGTGCTGCTGTGACCTCGGTCTGGAAGTGACAATGGCTGCTGCGACTGGGGAAAGGGCCCCCGCCTTCAGTTCCGAGGAGTTGGAGAAGCTCGTGGACGGGGTCCTCCCCCAGTATGCGCTACTCTACGGGCCTCCAGACCAACAGGTGAGTACACGGGGGGCAATGCTTAGTGCTCAATGCCTGGGCTGAGTGGGGAGGATGTACGATGGAGGGGAGGGCAGCGAATGACGAATGCATGGCACGACAGATGAGAGCATGTGCCACATGGCAAGGTTGGGGAGGGGGGGCCACTCACATTGAGCATGCAGAAAAGTGATGATGTTTCTCTTCCCCCCCTGTACATGTCACATAGGTCAGCGCCCATCAGAAGATTGACATTTGGCGTGCCATCGCCAAGGACGTCCGGGCCCTGGGGGTCCACACCAGAAGGGGCACCCACTGCCGCAAGAGGTGGGAGGACATCCGCCGCGGGAGCAGGAAGACCGCGGAGGCTCTGCTGGGGATGGCCTCCCAACCTAGGAGGGGTGCCAGTCGTACCTTGACCCCCCTGATGTCCCGGATCCTGGCGGTGGCCTACCCCGATTTAGATGCGCGCTTGAGGACATCACAGCAGACACAAGGGGGTGAGTACCAGCACATTCAGCTATTTTGCGCGCAGTGGAGGTGCCTGGGTGGGGGAGGAGGGCTGTGGGTATCCCTAGGCCAAGGCGATTCCTGTAGGATAGGCCCGTCCGTGAAGTATGGTCCTGTGCCCCCGCCCCCCACCTCTGTAGGGTGCCTAGTAACGCGATTCATGGACCAGTGTATACTGTGTTGGCAGTTGTCGCCCATAGTCTTGTAGGACATGTCCCAGGGAATGAGTAGTGTACCCCAAGTGCGCAGCGTAGTGCAGGGGGCTTCTGTGTCTGTCCTCTCCGCCAACGGTGTCCCCAATGCATGCACTCAACTTGTCTTTATGTTCCCCCCCCCCCATTTTCTTTGTTTTTCTGTGAATGTGTGCATTAGCATCATCAGGCGGAGGAGAAGTGGCATCGGCGCAAGAGGGAGCTGCATCTCACATGGCCCCGGAGGGCCATGCAACGGACTCCGACATGACCAGTGAGACGGAGGGCGAGGGGGGCTCCACCACGGGGACCCGTGGAGACGGCAGCGACACCGATACGTCCTCGGAAGGGAGCTCCCTTGCGGTGGCGGCAACATCCGTGCCCACCGATCCTACAGGTACAGCCGCCACCCAGCGCACCAGCTCCGCCCTCCCAGCAGCCCCTCGGCCTTCGGCCCGTGCCCGCAAGGCCAGGAAGCTGGCCATCTCCTTCGCCCCAGGCACCTCAGGCCCTGCCCCAGTCACCCCTGCTGCCCTCAGTGAGGAGGTCATTGACCTCCTGAGGACCATCATTGTTGGGCAGTCTACCCTTTTGAATGCCATCCAGGGTGTGGAGAGGGAGGTGCATCAAAGCAATGCACACCTGGAGGGCCTTCATTCGGGTCAGGCTGCCCATCAACGATCGTTCAACGCTCTGGCCTCAGCACTGACGGCAGCGATTGTCCCTGTCTCCAGCCTCCCTCTTCTGACTCCCTCCACCTAGTCCCACTCCCCTGTTCCTCTGCCTATCCCATCCACACCTACAGACCAGCCTGCACACACCTCAACACCCAAGGGCAGGTCATCCAGACATAAGCACCACAGGACACACAAGCATTCACCCAAGCAACATCCAGATGCAGACATGCCAACAGCCACTACCTCCTCTGTGTCCCCCACCTCCTCGTCTCCCTCCTCCCTCCCTGTGACGTCTCCGCACACACCTGCAAGCACACCACCATCAGCCATTGCACCCATCACCAGCACACCCTCCACACCAGTCCGCACACGTGCAGTCACCACCCCCACTGCCATGTACACATCCCCTGTGTCCTCTCCCAGTGTGTCTGTCACCCCTGCTTCCCAACCACACAAACTCAGGCAGGCACCCAAACAACAGCCATCCACCTCACGTCAGCCTCCTGCCCAAGCACCTGCACCCAAAGACAGCACACTTGACTCTCCTACAACCACATCCTCTTCCTCCACTCCCATACCCACTCCAGCCACCCTTCCCATGGCTCCAAAGAAAATTTTCCTCTCTTAAGTGGACCTCTTTTCCTCACCTGACCCACCCCCTCCATCCCGTAAGAGTTCCACAAACACCTCAGCCACCACCAGCCCAGCAACTCCAAAGAACGTCGTGCCTGGTTTTTGGAGTCCGCCCTTTCCTTGGGCTGGGACATCGTCCAGCAGCAAAGGCACAGCCAGGCCCCCCCTGGGAAGAGGACCAAAAAACTGAAGGGCAGGCGCGACAGGCCTGATATGCCTGCCCCCAAGGAGGGTAGCCTTGCACCGTCACCTGCCACATCGGCTAAGGGAGCCAAGGGCCACGGACAGTCTGCCAAGGAGGGCAAGGGCAGCAAGGAGCAAAAGGCAGGGAGCAGCCGACCTGGCCATGAGGGCCCCACCAGCCCCATTCCAGGGGTATCGAAGGAGAGCCAGGGCCCCAGGACTCCATCACAGGAGGGCCCCGCAACGGAAAGGTCCGATGCAGACTGAGCGGCAAGTATTGGCCAGGTGTGGTTCACTGGAAACACAAGACAGGCACCGCTGAACAGGGCCCCGCCGTGAGGAGCATCGCTGAACAGGGCCCCGCCGTGAGGAGCACCGCTGAACAGGGCCCCGCCGTGAGAAGCACCGCTGAACAGGGCCCCGCCGTGAGAAGCAACCCTGAACAGGGCCCCGCCGTGAGAAGCACCGCTGAACAGGGCCCCGCCGTGAGGAGCACCGCTGAACAGGGCCCTTCCTGTCAAGCACCGCTCCGCTGGGCCCTTCCTGTCAAGCACCGCTCTGCTGGGCCCTTCCTGTCAAGCACCGCTCCGCTGGGCCCTTCCTGTCAAGCACCGCTACGCTGGGCCCTTCCTGTCAAGCACCGCTCCGCTGGGCACCGCCGTCTCAAGCACCGCTCTGCTGGGCCCTTCCTGTCAAGCACCGCTCCGCTGGGCCCTTCCTGTCAAGCACCGCTCCGCTGGGCCCTTCCTGTCAAGCTCCCCTGGGCACCGCCGTCTCAAGCACCGCTCCGCTGGGCCCTTCCTGTCAAGCACCGCTCCGCTGGGCCCTTCCTGTCAAGCACCGCTCCACTGGGCCCTTCATCTCAAGCACCGCTCCGCTGGGCACCGCCGTCTCAAGCACCGATCCGCTGGGCCCTTCCTGTCAAGCACCGCTCCGCTGGGCCCTTCATCTCAAGCACCGCTCCGCTGGGCCCTTCCTGTCAAGCACCGCTCCGCTGGGCCCTTCCTGTCAAGCACCGCTCCGCTGGGCCCTTCATCTCAAGCACCGCTCCGCTGGGCCCTTCCTGTCAAGCACCGCTCCGCTGGGCCATTCCTGTCAAGCACCGCTGGCCCATTGGCAGTCCCGGTTCTGTGTCGGGCAGGCCTTCACGACGCACTCTGCCCACCATGCCTCCTCCATGACCAGTGGTCTCTGTAATCCACCTGATGGACTGTGGCTTTGCACTCCCTAGGATGTAGCAGTGGGCAATCCACCCACTGTAGAGACTTGTGAGACTGTGGCTTTGCACTCCCCAGGATGCCACAGTGGGCAACCCACCCACTGTAGAGACTTGTGAGACTGTGGCTTTGCACTCCCCAGGATGGCACAGTGGGAAACCCACCCACTGTAGAGACTTGTGAGACTGTGGCTTTGCACTCCCCAGGATAGCACAGTGGGCAACCCACCCACTGTAGGGACTTGTGAGACTGTGGCTTTGCTCTCCCCAGGATGGCACAGTGGCCAACACACCCACTGTAGAGACTTGTGAGACTGTGGCTTTGCACTCCCCAGGATGGCACAGTGGGCATGGAGGCCCTTCGTGGATCTGGCGTCGTGGACTCATGTGGCTGAGGTGCCCCCCCTTCCCTTCCCCCTGAGGTGCCTGTCTTTTTATTTTAGTGATGCACCAGCAGTGTTCTCTCCAATGGACTCGATCTCGTGTGTGGGCTTTGCCCATGTGTTGCTGCACATTGGCCCACGGACATTTGGACTTTGAATGACTGGGCCGGACATTTGCTACTTGTATGGATAGAGTTCTAGATGTGTATTCATTCTTCATATATTGCTAAGGTCGCTATACTTTATCGTTGCAATAATATGGTTCTACTTTTACATTCATTGCCTTTTGTCTTTGTTTTGGGGGGGGTTGGGGGTGTCACTCTGACTTTTTTATCTGCATAGGTGTGTAGGTATTTCGGTGGGGGTGAGGGTGGGGGTGGGTGTGTGGCGTATGTGTGTGCCCGTAACCTGTCCTCCTCCCCCCTCCCCTGTGTCATAGGTGCAGTACTCACCGTTGTCGTCTGCGGCGAGGTTCGTGATCCTGGAAGAAGAGCAGGAAGGCAATGGCTGGGAGGATGTGGAGTTCGGGTTCCATGCTGTTCCGATTCCGCGTGGATTGTGTCGAGGTAAGCGTTTTCCATTGGAGATGTCTGTTTCCGCCGTGTTTTTATCGGCGGGGCTCCCGCCCCTGGAAAGGTGGCGGATTGATGGGTCGTGATAGGGTGGGCGGTACATTGTCTGCCGCCTGCCTGTTGGCGGTGACCGCCGCGCTGTTTGTTTGTACCGCTGTGGCGGTCGGAGTGTTAAAGCGGCGGCCTGTGTTGGCGGTTCCCGCCAGGGTCAGAATTCATATTTTTAGGCCGCCAGCCTGTTGGCGGGTTGGCCGCCGCTTTAACACTGACCGCCAGGGTCAGAATGAGGGCCTTTGTCTCCTAAGTTAAGCCTTGTCGTTCGTTGCCAAGCTAGCATGGGTTGAGCTGGGTTGAATTTATTGAGACCTAACTGGACCTAAGTGGAGGTTAGTGGCCTATTGCTAGGTGTAGGTACTTACCATCCCTTCCCAGTAGCCCATATTCCAACAGACTCACCTTTTCATGTAATACCTATAAGGTCTACAACCCAGCCTCAGTCACAATATCCTGTTAAACATGAAGCTAAATCTCCGGTCAGGGAGATCCCCACTCAGCTCGAGAACCAGGGAGTAATTAAAACCTGTGTCTCTGCAATGAATAACCCGTTATTCCCTATTGCAAAACCAGACCATTCCTATAGATTAGTCTTAGATTATAGACATTTAAACAGTCATACACGTACATACGCTCTACAAAATTCATGTAGCAAAAAACTAATTAAAAACATCTCCAATGTTTTTTTCTGCCAGAATTTAGCAGCCCAGGGCTGTTCTCAGCTTGTGTAACATGAATATTACATAGCATTGATCCTGAGGCATTGTCCTACGTGGATATCCTACGAGGTCCAAATTGGCATACTAGACCCAAAATTGGCATACTTGACCCCCCTTTAAGTCCCTAGTATATGGTGCCTAGGTACCCAGAGCATTGGGGTTCTAGGAGATCCTTATGGGCTGCAGTATTTCTTTTGCCACCCATAAGGAGCTCATACAAACCTTTCTTCAGGACTGCCACTGCAGCCTGAGTGAAATAGTGCCCACACTATTTCACAGCCATTTTCACTGCACTTAAGTAACTTATAAGTCACCTATATGTCTAACCTTCATTTACTGAAGGCTAGGTGCAAAGTTACTGAGTGTGAGGGCACCCTTGCACTAGCAAAGATGCCCCCATATTGTTCAGGGTCAATTCCCCGGACTTCGTGAGTGTGGGGATACCATTACATGCGTACACTACACATATGTCAATACATATATGTAGCTTCACAATGGTAACTCCGACTATGGCCAGGTGAGGTGTCTAGGATCATGGAATTGTCCCCCCCATTCCAAAACTGGTATTGGCGGCAATCCCAGGCACCCAGGGGGCTCCACCGTAGACCCCCAGTACTGCCAAACCAGGCCAGCCTCCTACAGTGTTAGATATTGGCACTGCCTCAGGTTTACAAAAACACATAAATCTGGGGCAGCGTCAAAATGCAATGGGTGTTGGTGTGGCCCGCCCACAGCAACAGCCATTGCACGAACCCTTCCACGCAAAATGCTGTATGGGAAAGGGCCATATTTACTAGGTGGCGTCAAGCCACAATAAGTGGCCAGTTGAGACTTTATTGTCTAAGTGGTGATAAGTGGAGAGTAGATCTACAATAGAGTGGTTACTCCCTTTATCATCCACTGTATGGTTACTTCCCTGTGGGGATGTAAACCACCCTGTTTGGAGATTTCTACCTAGACAACAGTGCAAGTGTACATTCTCTGAGTTTCTATTTGTAAGTTTTAAAGTTGGGCAGTGGGAGTGGTCCACTGGGCCCATGTCAAGACAGGGTTGCTGTCCTAAGGAAGAGAATGCCAGACAGGGATGCTATCTCGGTAAAGCCATAGCTGGGCAAAAAGTTTGTCAATATGGCTGAAAGAGAGAACAGGGTTGGAGCAGGGCAGGGCTGCTGTCCTATAAGCTCCACGCTAGGACAGGGCTGCTGTCCTAAGTGTTCAGAGGTAGTGCAGGGCTGCTGCACTAAAGTTTCTCTGGGAGGGCTGGAGGGTTGCTCCAAATTTACTAAAACAGTGCAATTTTGAAAATCTGGTTTAGTGGTTCCTCAGAAAGGTACTTTTACCTCTGGAAGTCCAGCTGTGGTAGCTGGTGCTCCTTTGGTACAGGTTCCACCCCATGAGAAGTTTTTCCCACCACAGGAATGGCATCCTTAGTGGTAGGGTGGGGAAGGAACACTTTGATACCCATTTTACGTGTTGGTGGAGAGGGTTCCTGAGATTTCAGGCCTTTTTCTCTCCTTTGCTTTTTAATTTCACCTGAAATGAGAGGAAGCAATTCCTCAGGGATACCCAGCATGGATGCTTGGGCACTAAACTCTACCTCAGCCCAATCTGAGTCCTCTAGGTCATTCCCTAAGAGACAATCTACAGGTAAGCTAGGTGATACCACCACATGCTTTGGGCCAGTAACTCCACCCCAACTAAGTTGAACTACACCTAAGCGGAGAGACTGAGTGGAGTTGTTGACATCAGTAACCTGGTACTTCTCTCCAAGGAGGTGTTATGCAGGTGACACCAAGGTTTCAGTCACCAAAGTGATACTGGCATCTGTGTCCCTGTAGGCCTGGGCTTCAACACCATTTATTACAATTGATTGCTTGTACTTGTCCATGTTACGGGGACAACCAGCCAAGGTGGCAAGGCCAATGCCACCAGGTGTGACAGAAACTCTCTTGGGATTGTCTACCCCAGTTTCTAAAATGGACCCAAAAGTTAACCCAACTACACCCTTTCTTTGACTATTGCCAGTAGCCCCGCCACTATTACCACTACTGCCAGGGGCAATATAGTTTGATGTATTAGTGGTGGTAGGCTCAGGGACTTTACCTGGGCAGGGCTTATCCCCTGGCCTATTGCCTTTACCTCTGCACACATAGCACCAAGGCTTTTTATTGTGTGCAGAGTGAGAAGAAGATGAAGATGATTTATCCCAACCCCAAGAGGAGGGTTTTGTACCTGAAGAAGGATCTCTGTGCTTACTTTTATCCCCATGCTTGTCCTGAGATTTTTCACCATCTTTCTTTTTGCTGTCACCCCCTGTATAAGCTTTTCTTCTCACCCTTGTTCTGACCCATTGGTCTGCCTTCTTTCCCAATTCTTGGGGAGAGGTCAGATCTGAGTCCACAAGGTATTAGTGCAACAAATCAGACACACAATTGTTAAGAATGAATAGGAGTCAGAACAACCCATGCTGGAACCACGCATGCCTAAACAACGCGGTCGGAACAAGGACCGCATTGTTACCACAAATGCCTTTACCATGAATGCCTTAACAGCGATTTTTCATTGTAAAGGCATTCCTGGTAAAGGCATGCGTGGTTCCAGCATGCGACTCCCCCCACCTCAACCACCCCACCCCTAACACAATTGTACCCCAACACCCCACCCCTACCCCTAAAAACAATTCTACCACTACCCCAACCCCCACCCCTCAAACTTAAACTACCCTGAGCCCCCACCCCCGCACCTAAAATAACCACGACCCCCCCACCTCCCAAAACCTAAACAACCCCGACCCCCTCATCCCTGCCCCTAAAAACTAAAAATACCCCGACCCCCCACCCTGCCCCTAAACCTAAACCACCCTAACCCCCACCACCAAAAACAAAAAATACCAGACCCCTCACCCCGCCCCTAAAAATACTGCGACCCCCCAAGCCCAAATCCTAAACTACCCTGACCCTCCACCCCTGACCCTAAAACGACTGCAACCCCCACCCCCCTAAAACCTTAACTGCCTGACACCTCACCCCGCCCCTAAAACTGCCACAACCCCCCACCCCCCTAAAACCTAAAATACCCCAACCCCCCCCACCCCGGCCCCTAACTCTACACTACCCCCACCCCACCCCAAAAACTAAAAATAGCCTTACCCCCCACACTCACCCTTAAAACTACCACAACCCCCACCCCCAAACCCTAAACTACCCTGACCCTCCACCCCTGACCCTAAAACTACAGCGACCCCCACCCCCTAAAACCTAAATTGCCCGACCCCTCTACCCCCTAAAACTACCACAAGCTCCCACCCCCCTAAAACCTAAACTACCCGACCCCCCACCTCTGCCCCCAAAAACTACAAATACCCCAACCCCCCACCCCAGCCCCTAAAACTAAAAATTCCCGATCCCCCACCCCCACCCTCGCCCCTAAACCACCCGACCCCCACCACCAAAAACTAAAAATAATCTGACCCCCCACCCCGTCCATAAAACGAAAACTATCCCGAACCCCATCCCCGCCCCTAAAACTAAAAATGCCCCTACCCCCCTACCCCACCCCTAAACCTAAACCACCCCAACTCCCCATACACAAAAACTAAAAATGCCCGACCCCTTCACCCCTCCCCAAAACAGCCCCTACCCCACTTACCTGATCATGTCCTCCGATGAAGCCGACTCCCTTCTTCCGTACCTTAACCATACATGTGGGTTGTTCAGCACATGCGTGGTTAAGACACAGAACAAGGAAGTCGTGGTTAACGAAAGCGTTGTTCCGCTTTCATTGTCCACAACTTTGTTGTTTGGGAATCGTGGTTGGGGATGTTTCCCTTTAAGAATATGCCCTCTCAGAATCAGATTGTATAAGCTTTCAAATCAGTCACCTTACTGCCATTTAACCAACCTTCTAAGGCCATCACTGAACAGTCTACAAAATCTATTCAATCCTGTGAAGACTCTTTTCTGGTTTCTCTGAACTTGATTCTATGTTGTTCAGTGGTTAAGCCTAATCCATCCAAGAGTGCACTTTTCAGAACATGGTAGTTGTCTGAGTCATCTTCTCTTACAATAAGGAGTCTGTCTCTCCCCTTGCCAGTGAAAGACAACCACAGGATAGAGGCCCACTGGGCTTGAGGGACCCTCTGAGCTTTACAGGCCCTCTCAAGTGCAGCAAATCACTTGTAGACGTCATCCCCATCCTTCTAAGGAGGGACAACTTTGTGCAGATTTCTGGAATCAAATGTATGTTCTCTAACACTGGGGTTCCTGAAGCTACTGCTGCTGCCATCATGGGGACCTAAACCCAACACCTGCCTTTCCCTTTCCACAGCCAGGGATTCCCTAAGGCCAACTGTTGCTGCTGTAGCCCCAGTCTGGCCTCCTCCAACCTCAGCTTTCTGAGTTCCCTATCAAGGGACTGATCCTCAGGGTTGGATGTGTGTGATACTTCTAAGACAGAAGTGACATGGGAATGAACATAGGAAGATCTTTCCCTAACTTGAGTAACTCTAGTGACCTGGCCTCTAGGTGTGAAGGGTGCCCTACCTGTGTGTGACCCCTTCCCACTACCAGCTACACTAGGAGGTTTGTTAATGGAAAGATCTGTGGAAGGACCCTCCCCTGGATCTTCAGAATGGTCTCCTGAATCTACCTGGGTGGAATCTCCCTCTTCCTTTGACTGTACCTGACCAGTTGTATGTTCCTGTTCATCTTGCAGGAGGAAATTCAAGAGAAATTCCTTGTTGGGGTTCTTCCCAATCCCTAAACGTCTTTCTAAGCAGAGACCCCTCAAGCTTTAATACATTGTCTTTACAACCCTGGGGGCAGCCTCTACAATAGTCATAGTGAACGACAGAGGTTAGGGAGAAGAGTAAAAAGTTAGCAAACTATTTGGCCTAGCATTTTAGAGAAAGGTAAAACTTTTCAAAACTGTTGAAAACTTTTAAAAAGTTTGAAAGATCTTTTTATAAAGTGAAAAATGACTTCTATGTACAACTGTATATAGCTCTAAGTATTGGAGTGCACTTTTCTTGTGAAAAGCACTAGTAACAAAGTGGTAAAGCAATAGCAAGTACTTATCCCACCACTGCCACCAATGTAGGAGGCTGGACTGGTTTGGCAGTTCTGGGGGTCCATGGTGGAGCCCCCAGGTTGCATGGGATTGGCACGCCAATACCAGTTTTGGAATGGGGGGACAATTCCATGATGTTAGACACCTCACATGACCATATTCGGAGTTACCTTTGTGAAGCAACATCAATGTATTGACATATATGTAGTGTACGCGTGTAATGGTATCCCAGCACTCACAAAATCCAGGGAATTGGCCCTGAGCAACGTGCAAGGGAGCCCTCACACTTAGTAACTTTACACCTAGCCTTCAGTAAATAAAGGTTAGACATGTAGGTGACTTATAAGTTACTTAGGTGCAATGAAAATGGCTGTGAAATAGTGTTTGCACTATTTTACGCAGACTGCAGTGGCAGTCCTGAAGAAAGGTTTGTCTGAGCTTCTTATGGGTGGCAAAAGAATTGCTGCAGCCCATAAGGATCGCCTGAAACCCCAATGCCCTGGGACCTAGGTACCATATACTAGTGACTTACAAGGGGGGGTCCAGTGTGCCAATTTGAATTAGAATATGGAATCACTAAACTATAGTGACACATTTGGTAAGTAGAGAGAGCATAAGCACTGGAGTTCTGGTTAGCAGAACTTCAGTGACACAGTTAAGCATACTGACAACACACACATAGGCCACAAACGATGAGCACTGGGATCCTGGCTAGCAGGATCCCAGTGAGACAGGCAAAACACACTGACAAATAGGGTTTAACTATGAGCACTGGGGTCCTGGCTAGCAGGATCCCACTGAGACAGTAAAAACACACTGACAAACACTCACAAACAGACTAAAAGTTGGGGTAACCATGCTTGAAAGAGGCTACTTTCTCACAAACACCACTCCAGAGTTGGCATTGGCAAGGTGAAATGATGACGGATGCTTTAATTTCTCCTCATGTTTTACTTTATCTAGTGTGCTGCATTCCACAACACACATGGACTAAGGAAATTGCCATTTCAGTTTCTTGTTGTGCAGGAAGGTGCTCCTTCCTACACAGCAATAATCTCATCCTCAACGCAGCCGTCATTGCACTATGGTGCCAGGGATGCGGCGTTGGGGCTGGACAGCTAATTCACCACTGGCACAGGGGTGGACACAGGGATCCCCTGTATGCTTATGATTTTTTGGTCAAAACTGCATTTTGTAAATGATAGAGCAAGATCCAGCCTAATTTGGTACAGAGGCACCCACCTTAATTTCCAGTTTCATCAGGGCCTCTGTCTTGTCTGATGGTGAGATTGCAGCTACTTGCACAACTGCACATCTGGGCCCTCATTACGAGCCTGGAGGTCCTATGACCACCAGACTTGCAGTGGCTATTGGACTACCGGCAAAAGCGGCAGTCCAACCAGCACATTAGGACCGTGGTGAAAGCGCCACGGTCCACTGGCCTAGCACTGCAGGTTGCTGCCAGCCAACGGGCTGACGGCGCCGCTGGTCTTAATTCACCAGGCCAGCATTGCAATCAGTGCTGCCCTCCAGATTATGATCCTTCTTTCCCACCAGCCTATGTGAGGCAGTCTGACTGCCATGCAAAGGCTGGTGGTAATGAGGTGTGAGGTGCCCCTGCATTGCCCATGCCCTCGGCCTAGGCAGCGCAGGGACTCTCATGGGCAGCCCCTTTGCGCTTTCTACTGACCAATTTACAGATGGTGAAAAGCACACCCCAGCATTGGCGCTAGCTATATTACGAGCCAGCTTCAAAGTTGCGGTGACTTTTCCACAGAGCTAGCAGTTTAAAACACAGTTTCCACCCACCGTCCCAGTGGGAAACTCGTAATGCCTACCACGGAGGGAAGACTGCAATGGGGTTATTTCCAACTCAGGACTTTGGTTGTAATGGGCACCATAATGTTTACAGACATGCACCATGTGATGTAGTTGTTTTAATGTTTTCCCATTCCCATGTGGGTAATATGGCTGTGTCTGAGTTATTGCGAGTTCACCCTGTATGTGTTGTGTTCCACAGGTTGTAAGCTTCAGTGCAGATTTTTCTCTTGTTGCACAGTTCAGGTCAGCACCAATACGTGTAGCTCAACACTGCATCAGGTTAATTACGCAGGGAAGTGCCATGTTCACTGGGATACGGGAAAGCCCTGCAATTCCCCTTGTAGCTGCACAGATTTGTTCTCCCTGCATTGAGACAGGCATTGTTGCAGCATGATGAAGGAGTGGCTGCCTTGAGGGGATGAATTGTTTATGTGCATGGTGGTGTCCCTTCCTGCACATGTACAAGTCATGTTAGCTAAGGTGGCATTTCAATGTGTGCTGCAAGATGAAGCTCCCATTGTAATGGCAATGTAACAATAAAGTATGGGAGCATTTGTGCGAGATACACCACCCTGACCCCACTCAATGGTATTGACTTCCGTCCTAGTCTCAGATGTTTAAGTTGTGTAGGTCTTAGAGCTTTGACAATATGAGAGGGGTGTTGTGATGGCAGAGCCACAGGCACATTCATTACACCTCCCTTCCAACCAATGTGCTGCATATATACATGGTGGAGTATAGCCCTGGTGATTGGCGTATGTCCACGTTGTGTGTATGTTTGAGTGCATAGCACAACCAAGACATGTGTACATGTGTTGCTTGTGTGGGGATGGGGAATCTTGATTCAGGGCCAATGTGTCCCCATGCAATCCTTTAGCATGCATTGAGTGTGTCCTATCTACCTCCCCCTTCTGTGGTGCACGACTTCCACCTCCAGTCTGCAGTGCTGCCTTTCTGTTCCTGGCCAATTTCTCCTTAGTTCTGCGCTTGCAATCATGAGACCTAACTGGACCTAAGTGGAGGTTAGTGGCCTATTGCTAGGTGTAGGTACTTACCATCCCTTCCGAGTAGCCCATATTCCAACAGACTCACCTTTTCATGTAATACCTATAAGGTCTACAACCCAGCCTCAGTCACAATATCCTGTTAAACACGAAGCTAAATCTCCGGTGAGGGAGATCCCCACTCAGCTCGAGAACCAGGGAGTAATTAAAAGCTGTGTCTCTGCAATGAATAACCCATTATTCCCCATTGCAAAACCAGACCATTCCTATAGATTAGTCTTAGATTATAGACATTTAAACAGTCATACATGTACATACGCTCTACAAAATTCATGTAGCAAAAAACTAATTAAAAACATCTCCAATGTTTTTTTCTGCCAGAATTTAGCAGCCCAGGGCTGTTCTCAGCTTGTGTAACATGAATATTACATGGCATTGATCTTGAGGCATTGTCCTACGTGGATATCCTACGAGGTCCAAATTGGCATACTAGACCCAAATTGGCATACTTCACCCCCCTTTAAGTCCCTAGTATATGGTACCTAGGTACCCAGAGCATTGGGGTTCAAGGAGATCCTTATGGGCTGCAGTATTTCTTTTGCCACCCATAAGGAGCTCATGCAAACCTTTCTTCAGGACTGCCACTGCAGCCTGAGTGAAATAGTGCCCACACTATTTCACAGCCATTTTCACTGCACTTAAGTAACTTATAAGTCACCTATATGTCTAACCTTCATTTACTGAAGGCTAGGTGCAAAGTTACTGAGTGTGAGGGCACCCTTGCACTAGCAAATATGCCCCCATATTGTTCAGGGTCAATTCCCCGGACTTCGTGAGTGTGGGGATACCATTACATGCGTACACTACACATATGTCAATACATATTGGTAGCTTCACAATGGTAACTCTGACTATGGCCAGGTGAGGTGTCTAGGATCATGGAATTGTCCCCCCATTCCAAATCTGGTATTGGCGGCAATCCCAGGCACCCAGGGGGCTCCACCGTGGACCCCCAGTACTGCCAAACCAGGCCAGCCTCCTACAGTGTTAGATATTGGCACTGCCTCAGGTTTACAAAAACACATAAATCTGGGGCAGCGTCAAAATGCAATGGGTGTTGGTGTGGCCCGCCCACAGCAACAGCCATTGCACGAACCCTTCCACGCAAAATGCTGTATGGGAAAGGGCCATATTTACTAGGTGGCGTCAAGCCACAATAAGTGGCCAGTTGAGACTTTATTGTCTAAGTGGTGATAAGTGGAGAGTAGATCTACAATAGAGTGGTTACTCCCTTTAACATCCACTGTATGGTTACTTCCCTGTGGGGATGTAAACCACCCTGTTTGGAGATTTCTACCTAGACAACAGTGCAAGTGTACATTCTCTGAGTTTCTATTTGTAAGTTTTAAAGTTGGGCAGTGGGAGTGGTACACTGGGCCTATGTCAAGACAGGGTTGCTGTCCTAAGGAAGAGAATGCCAGACAGGGATGCTATCTCGGTAAAGCCATAGCTGGGCAAAAAGTTTGTCGATATGGCTGAAAGAGAGAACAGGGTTGGAGCAGGGCAGGGCTGCTGTCCTATAAGCTCCACGCTAGGACAGGGCTGCTGTCCTAAGTGTTCAGGGGTAGTGCAGGGCTGCTGCACTAAAGTTTCTCTGGGAGGACTGGAGGGTTGCTCCAAATTTACTAAAACAGTGCAATTTTGAAAATCTGGTTTAGTGGTTCCTCAGAAAGGTACTTTTACCTCTGGAAGTCCAGCTGTGGTAGCTGGTGCTCCTTTGGTACAGGTTCCACCCCATGAGAAGTTTTTCCCACCACAGGAATGGCATCCTTAGTGGTAGGGTGGGGAAGGGACACTTTGATACCCATTTTACCTGTTGGTGGAGAGGGTTCCTGAGATTTCAGGCCTTTTTCTCTCATTTGCTTTTTAATTTCACCTGAAATGAGAGGAAGCAATTCCTCAGGGATACCCAGCATGGATGCTTGGGCACTAAACTCTACCTCAGCCCAATCTGAGTCCTCTAGGTCACTCCCTAAGAGACAATCTACAGGTAAGCTAGGTGATACCACCACATGCTTTGGGCCAGTAACTCCACCCCAACTAAGTTGAATTACACCTAAGCGGAGAGACTGAGTGGAGTTGTTGACATCAGTAACCTGGTACTTCTGTCCAAGGAGGTGTTGTGCAGGTGACACCAAGGTTTCAGTCACCAAAGTGATACTGGCATCTGTGTCCCTGTAGGCCTGGGCTTCAACACCATTTATTACAATTGATTGCTTGTACTTGTCCATGTTACGGGGACAACCAGCAAAGGTGGCAATGCCAATGCCACAAGGTGTGACAGAAACTCTCTTGGGATTGTCTACCCCAGTTTCTAAAATGGACCCAAAAGTTAACCCAACTACACCCTTTCTTTGACTATTGCCAGTAGCCCTGCCACTATTACCACTACTGCCAGGGGCAATAGAGTTTGATGTATTAGTGGTGGTAGGCTCAGGGGCTTTACCTGGGCAGGGCTTATCCCCTGGCCTATTGCCTTTACCTCTGCACACATAGCACCAAGGCTTTTTATTGTGTGCAGAGTGAGAAGAAGATGAAGATGATTTATCCCAACCCCAAGAGGAGGGTTTTGTACCTGAAGAAGGATCTCTGTGCTTACTTTTATCCCCATGCTTGTCCTGAGATTTTTCACCATCTTTCTTTTTGCTGTCACCCCCTGTATACGCTTTTCTTCTCACCCTTGTTCTGACCCATTGTTCTGCCTTCTTTCCCAATTCTTGGGGAGAGGTCAGATCTGAGTCCACAAGGTATTGGTGCAACAAATCAGACACACAATTGTTAAGAATGAATAGGAGTCAGAACAACCCATGCTGGAACCACACAT
Source organism: Pleurodeles waltl (assembly GCF_031143425.1). Taxonomy (NCBI): domain Eukaryota; kingdom Metazoa; phylum Chordata; class Amphibia; order Caudata; family Salamandridae; genus Pleurodeles; species Pleurodeles waltl. The sequence goes on from NC_090447.1 coordinate 593,546,091, forward strand.
GCCTAAACAACGCGGTCGGAACAAGGACCGCATTGTTACCACAAATGCCTTTACCATGAATGCCTCAACAGCGATTTTTCATTGTAAAGGCATTCCTGGTAAAGGCATGCGTGGTTCCAGCAGGCGACTCCCCCCACCTCAACCACCCCACCCCTAACACAATTGTACCCCAACACCCCACCCCTACCCCTAAAAACAATTCTACCACTACCCCAACCCCCACCCCTCAAACTTAAACTACCCTGAGCCCCCACCCCTGCACCTAAAATAACCACGACCCCCCACCTCCCAAAACCTAAACAACCCCGACCCCCTCATCCCTGCCCCTAAAAACTAAAAATACCCCGACCCCCCACCCTGCCCCTAAACCTAAACCACCCTAACCCCCACCACCAAAAACAAAAAATACCAGACCCCTCACCCCGCCCCTAAAAATACTGCGACCCCCCCAGCCCAAATCCTAAACTACCCTGACCCTCCACCCCTGACCCTAAAACGACTGCAACCCCCACCCCCCTAAAACCTTAACTGCCTGACACCTCACCCCGCCCCTAAAACTACCACAACCCCCTACCCCCTAAAACCTAAAATACCCCAACCCCCCCCCACCCCGGCCCCTAACTCTACACTACCCCCACCCCACCCCAAAAACTAAAAATAGCCTTACCCCCCACACTCACCCTTAAAACTATCACAACCCCCACCCCCAAACCCTAAACTACCCTGACCCTCCACCCCTGACCCTAAAACTACCGCGACCCCCACCCCCTAAAACCTAAATTGCCCGACCCCTCTACCCCCTAAAACTACCACAAGCTCCCACCCCCCTAAAACCTAAACTACCCGACACCCCACATCTGCCCCTAAAAACTAAAAAGACCCCGACCCACCACCCCTGCCCCTAAACTACGCTGACACCCCTCCCCTTCCCCTAACACTAAAAATACCCCGACCCCCCCACTCCGCCCCTAACCCTAAAACACCCCGTCCCCCCACCCATGCCCCTAAAACTAAAAAAGCCCCAACACCCACGCCCCTAAATCTAAACCACCCTGATCCCCCACCCCAAAACCTAAAAATACCCCGACCCCACTCCTAAAACTAAAAATGCCTGACCCCCCTCCAACACCCCTAAGCTACCCCGACCTCCCACCCCCAAAAACTAAAAATACCCCGACCCCACACCCCTGGCCCTAAAACTAAAAATGCCTGACCCCCTCCCCTAAACCTAAACCACCCCGACCCCCCACCCCCAAAAACTACAAATACCCCAACCCCCCACCCCTGCCCCTAAAACTAAAAATTCCCGATCCCCCCACCCCACCCTCGCCCCTAAACCTCCCCGACCCCCACCACCAAAAACTAAAAATAATCTGACCCCCCACCCCGTCCCTAAAACGAAAACTATCCCGAACCCCATCCCCGCCCCTAAAACTAAAAATGCCCGACCCCCCTACCCCGCCCCTAAACCTAAACCACCCCAACTCCCCATACACTAAAACTAAAAATGCCCGACCCCTTCACCCCTCCCCAAAACAGCCCCTGCCCCATTTACCTGATCATGTCCTCCGATGAAGCCGACTCCCTTCTTCCGTACCTTAACCATGCATGTGGGTTGTTCAGCACATGGGTGGTTAAGACACCGAACAAGGAAGTCGTGGTTAACGAAAGCGTTGTTCCGCTTTCATTGTCCACAACTTCGTTGTTTGGGAATCGTGGTTGGGGATGTTTCCCGTTAAGAATATGCCCTCTCAGAATCAGATTGTATAAGCTTTCAAATCAGGCACCTTACTGCCATTTAACCAACCTTCTAAGGCCATCACTGAACAGTCTACAAAATCTATTCAATCCTGTGAAGACTCTTTTCTGGTTTCTCTGAACTTGATTCTATGTTGTTCAGTGGTTAAGCCTAATCCATCCAAGAGTTCACTTTTCAGAACATGGTAGTTGAGTTGTCTGAGTCATCTTCTCTTACAATAAGGAGTCTGTCTCTCCCCTTGCCAGTGAAAGACAACCACAGGATAGAGGCCCACTGTGCTTGAGGGACCCTCTGAGCTTTACAGGCCCTCTCAAGTGCAGCAAATCACTTGTAGACGTCATCCCCATCCTTCTAAGGAGGGACAACTTTGTGCAGATTTCTGGAATCAAATGTATGTTCTCTAACACTGGGGTTCCTGAAGCTACAGCTGCTGCCATCATGGGGACCTAAACCCAACACCTGCCTTTCCCTTTCCACAGCCAGGGATTCCCTAAGGCCAACTGTTGCTGCTGTAGCCCCAGTCTGGCCTCCTCCAACCTCAGCTTTCTGAGTTCCCTATCAAGGGACTGATCCTCAGGGTTGGATGTGTGTGATACTTCTAAGACAGAAGTGACATGGGAATGAGCATAGGAAGATCTTTCCCTAACTTGAGTAACTCTAGTGACCTGTCCTCTAGGTGTGAAGGGTGCCCTACCTGTGTGTGACCCCTTCCCACTACCAGCTACACTAGGAGGTTTGTTAATGGAAAGATCTGTGGAAGGACCCTCCCCTGGATCTTCAGAATGGTCTCCTGAATCTACCTGGGTGGAATCTCCCTCTTCCTTTGACTGTACCTGACCAGTTGTATGTTCCTGTTCATCTTGCAGGAGGAAATTCAAGAGAAATTCCTTGTTGGGGTTCTTCCCAATCCCTAAACGTCTTTCTAAGCAGAGACCCCTCAAGCTTTAATACATTGTCTTTACAACCCTGGGGGCAGCCTCTACAATAGTCATAGTGAACGACAGAGGTTAGGGAGAAGAGTAAAAAGTTAGCAAACTATTTGGCCTAGCATTTTAGAGAAAGTAAAAACTTTTCAAAACTGTTGAAAACTTTTAAAAAGTTTGAAAGATCTTTTTATAAAGTGAAAAATGACTTCTATGTACAACTGTATATAGCTCTAAGTATTGGAGTGCACTTTTCTTGTGAAAAACACTAGTAACAAAGTGGTAAAGCAATTGCAAGTACTTATCCCACCACTGCCACCAATGTAGGAGGCTGGACTGGTTTGGCAGTTCTGGGGGTCCATGGTGGAGCCCCCAGGTTGCATGGGATTGGCACCCCAGTACCACATTTGGAATGGGGGGACAATTCCATGATGTTAGACACCTCACATGACCATATTCGGAGTTACCTTTGTGAAGCTACATCAATGTATTGACATATATGTAGTGTACGCGTGTAATGGTATCCCAGCACTCACAAAATCCAGGGAATTGGCCCTGAACAACGTGCAAGGGTGCCCTCACACTTAGTAACTTTACACCTAGCCTTCAGTAAATAAAGGTTAGACATGTAGGTGACTTATAAGTTACTTAGGTGCAATGAAAATGGCTGTGAAATAGTGTGTGCACTATTTTACTCAGGCTGCAGTGGCAGTCCTGAAGAAAGGTTTGTCTGAGCTTCTTATGGGTGGCAAAAGAATTGCTGCAGCCCATAAGGATCGCCTGAAACCCCAATGCCCTGGCACCTAGGTACCATATACTAGTGACTTATAAGGGGGGGTCCAGTGTGCCAATTTGAATTAGAATATGGAGTCACTAAACTATAGTGACAAATTTGGTAAGTAGAGAGAGCATAAGCACTGGAGTTCTGGTTAGCAGAACTTCAGTGACACAGTTAAGCATACTGACAACACACACATAGGCCACAAACGATGAGCACTGGGGTCCTGGCTAGCAGGATCCCAGTGAGACAGGCAAAACACACTGACAAATAGGGTTTTAACTATGAGCACTGGGGTCCTGGCTAGCAGGATCCCACTGAGACAGTAAAAACACACTGACAAACACTCACAAACAGACTAAAAGTTGGGGTAACCATGCTTGAAAGAGGCTACTTTCTCACAAACACCACTCCAGAGTTGGCATTGGCAAGGTGAAATGATGACGGATGCTTTAATTTCTCCTCATGTTTTACTTTATCTAGTGTGCTGCATTCCACAACACACATGGACTAAGGAAATTGCCATTTCAGTTTCTTGTTGTGCAGGAAGGTGCTCCTTCCTACACAGCAATAATCTCATCCTCAACGCAGCCATCATTGCACTATGGTGCCAGGGATGCGGGGTTGGGGCTGGACAGCTAATTCACCACTGGCACAGGGGTGGACACAGGGATCCCCTGTATGCTTATGATTTTTTGGTCAAAACTGCATTTTGTAAATGATAGAGCAAGATCCAGCCTAATTTGGTACAGAGGCACCCACCTTAATTTCCAGTTTCATCAGGGCCTCCGTCTTGTCTGATGGTGAGATTGCAGCTACTTGTACAACTGCACATCTGGGCCCTCATTACGAGCCTGGAGGTCCTATGACCACCAGACTTGCAGTGGCTATTGGACTACAGGGAAAAGCGGCAGTCCAACCAGCACATTAGGACTGTGGTGAAAGCGCCATGGTCCACTGGCCTAGCACTGCAGGTTGCTGCCAGCCAACGGGCTGACGGCGCCGCTGGTCTTAATTCACCAGGCCAGCATTGCAATCAGTGCTGCCCTCCAGATTATGATCCTTCTTTCCCACCAGCCTATGTGAGGCAGTCTGACTGCCATGCAAAGGCTGGTGGTAATGAGGTGTGAGGTGCCCCTGCATTGCCCATGCCCTCGGCCTAGGCAGCGCAGGGACTCTCATGGGCAGCCCCTTTGCGCTTTCTACTGACCAATTTACAGATGGTGAAAAGCACACCCCAGCATTGGCGCTAGCTATATTACGAGCCAGCTTCAATGTTGTGGTGACTTTTCCACAGAGCTGACAGTTGGAAACACAGTTTCCACCCACCGTCCCAGTGGGAAACTCGTAATGCCTACCACGGAGGGAATACTGCAATGGGGTTATTTCCAACTCAGGACTTTGGTTGTAATGGGCACCATAATGTTTACAGACATGCACCATGTGATGTAGTTGTTTTAATGTTTTCCCATTCCCATGTGGGTAATATGGCTGTGTCTGAGTTATTGCGAGTTCACCCTGTATGTGTTGTGTTCCACAGGTTGCAAGCTTCAGTGCAAATTTTTCTCTTGTTGCACGGTTCAGGTCAGCACCAATACGTGTAGCTCAACACTGCATCAGGTTAATTGCGCAGGGAAGTGCATGTTCACTGGGATACGGGAAAGCCCTGCAATTCCCCTTGTAGCTGCACAGATTTGTTCTCCCTGCATTGAGACAGGCATTGTTGCAGCATGATGAAAGAGTGGCTGCCTTGAGGGGATGAATTGTTTATGTGCATGGTGGTGTCCCTTCCTGCACATGTACAAGTCATGTTAGCTAAGGTGGCATTTCAATGTGTGCTGCAAGATGAAGCTCCCATTGTAATGGCAATGTAACAAAAAAGTAGGGGAGCATTTGTGCGAGATACACCACCCTGACCCCACTCAATGGTATTGACTTCCGTCCTAGTCTCAGATGTTTAAGTTGTGTAGGTCTTAGAGCTTTGACAATATGAGAGGGGTGTTGTGATGGCAGAGCCACAGGCACATTCATTACACCTCCCTTCCAGCCAATGTGCTGCATATATACATGATGGAGTATAGCCCTGGTGATTGGGGTATGTCCACGTTGTGTGTATGTTTGAGTGCATAGCACAACCAAGACATGTGTACATGTGTTGCTTGTGTGGGGATGGGGAATCTTGATTCAGGGCCAATGTGTCCCCATGCAATCCTTTAGCATGCATTGAGTGTGTCCTATCTACCTCCCCCTTCTGTGGTGCACGACTTCCACCTCCAGTCTGCAGTGCTGCCTTTCTGTTCCTGGCCAATTTCTCCTTAGTTCTGCACTTGCAATCATGCCAGCGCTTTTTGCACTCAGTGACAGTTCTTTTCACATCTGCCACACTGTAGATTGTGTCCAGTATTTGCTGCCATATAGACTCTCTCTTACCAATTGGTAATTTGGAGGTGGCGAAGACCTGGTGTTGGTGCTCCGTCACCTCTCTGAGAAGTGTCACTTGTGCATTTTCTTCTCCTTCTCTAGGGACTTCTGTGGATCCTCCTGGCTGGTGCTTGGGCGACTGGGGTTTCTCCTGGTCTGATGATTCCATCTTCTCTTGCAATTGCACTCTTACCTGCTTGTGTATATAAATTTGCCTGTAATGCAGGGTAAAAATGGCGCTGACCCTTTTGTGACATATTTACGTGCAGCAAAATGTTTTTGCGCCACTTTTGCGGCATTAACACAGTTTTTCCCTAAGACAGGGCATAATAGTTAACGGTAATTTCTTTGACGCTCACCATTTCTTAGTGCCGTCGTGCGTCATACCTTAAATATGGCGCACGGCTGGCACTATGGAATGACAGTAGCTTACGCTAAATAAAATGACGCAAAACTGTTTTAGCACAGTTTTGCATCATTTAGTGTAAATATAGGCCCTTATGCTTTGAAGTTTTGTGTAGGGAGAGTTCCCTTTTAGCTTCACTGATTAAAGTTTTTCAAAGAACTGTTCATTTCATTAAGGGTGCCGTTGTGCATGGACTGCAGATTTATGTTTATGCAATAGAGTGTCGCCCATAATGTCCGATGACGCTAGAAGCTCTGCGCAATTATCCTTTCATTCACTGAAAGTATCCATAGAAAGTCACAGGAGGGAATTTTAATTCTGTTAATTATCCACTTTATGTGTAAAAATGGAAATACATACTAAGGTTCTGATTTACAAACACACATTCACAGGATGTGCAATTTACACGCAACTAACTTGTGAATAGGTTTGCAGTGACCTATGTATTCCAATGGTGCATTTCAAACTGTACATTTACAGGGAGTTGCAAAACTGCAAAAACCGACCTAATTAATATTATTTAGGCAGGAATGGTAAGACAACAGACCATTTGATTTCCTTTTCCAAAAAGGAATCTTTTTTTTAGAAGTAATTAAGTTCCCTTAAAATGAAAAGGGGTGCTTTCACATAAAAAATAAATCCTAATTGTGAGCACATGGGTGGATGGAGCAGGCAGTGGTCTAAGACACCGCCAACAGCATTCTGAAGCAACTGTGAATGGGAAACCTAACTCCTGAGTTCAGCTTCACCTTTGTGACTGCCCCTTTTAAGGGGCTGGTATATTATCAATAATTTGCAAATGCATATCCCAAAGCATTTGTATGTTCCTTTGTGTCACCCAATACCCGCTCTTTGATGGCCCTTCTTGTTTGCAATTCAAAAGGGGTCACAAAATTATTTTTGAGTCAGAAAAGCAAATCCAACTGTATATAACCAAATACCCGCTTATAGCCACAAACAAGGGTTGGATTGGCCTATAGGGCAATCAGGAAGTGCTAGACCTTAAACTTCCCTTTTATTACATATAAGGCACCCCTGAGGTAAGCTGTAGACAGTCCATAGAGCAGAATGCCTTGTAATTGAAAGGTTGGACATGTATCCTTTAAGTTTTACATACCCTGGTAGTGAAAAAATCCTAAATTCACTTTTCACTAGTGTGAGGTCTGCTTGTCCTTTAGGATACCATTGGGTTGCCTTATTACATTTATTAAGTGAAGCTTCTTCCAGATCAAAGAAGCACCAGGTATTAAAACAGGGCCCTTGGACCCACTATTAAGTTCACTTTCTGGACCTGCGGAAGGACTGTCGGAGGACTGCCTGCTGCTGTGGCCTGCTAAGTACTCCACAAGACTACTTTGTTGCACTTGGAAGGACTGCTTTGCTGCCTGGAGCCTGCCTTGAACCCTCAGACGCCTGATCTGCTGCTTGAACCCTGCTTCATCACCTGAACCCAAAACTACCAGAGAGACTCCAAGGGCTAGTTTTCTGGCATTCTTTTTAGAGCCACAGGGACATAACAGACTTCCACCATCTTGAACCTGCACCTGGACCCAGTCTGAGTGAGGCCTAAAGCCCCAAATGGTCCCCCTCCAGTCCTAGACCCTTGGTAGTAGTGCTAAAGGTGCCCAGATAGCTAAGATCTGAAACTTGGGTCCTAGAAATGTTTTGGCTAAAACCTATTTAGAGTACCAAGAGAAGAACAGAACCAACTTGCTTGTCTCTTTGCTCAAGGTGCATGGCCAATCGGCTTGACTTTACAGCTGCTCCTGCTACTTTCTTCTCAGTAGCAGCAAATCCTATTCAGTGGTCCTTCACTAAAAGGGTATTCATCCTCCTGGATTTCTCATCGGCTCAAGCCTTCTGCCTGGTCCAACTGGAGATTTTTGACTTACAAAAAAGTGACTAAAGGCCTGATTTAGAGCTCGGCAGACATGTTACTCAGTCAAAACGGTGACAGATATCCCATCCACCTAAATCTAAATCCCATTACATCCAATAGGATTTAGATTTTGGTAGATGGGAATAAACCAAGCCCTAAGTCTGAATGCAGAATTCTTCACTGTGACTTCTCCCAGTGGCTCCCCAATGATGCCATTTCCTCCTTAGACTCCGCCTACAGCCATGCCCCCTGGAAATTTACTTTCTCAGAACATTTGTTCTTTCTTGGAAATTCTCCTGAGTCCGAAAGGCAAGTGCCGACCGTGCCCCATCCACTCCTTGTATCTGACCCACGCCATTGCAAGCGGCCATATTTTTTTACTTTAACCAGGTCTTGCATGACTAGATGTCTGCCGTTGGCACTTTGGTCTTTTAAGAGCTAGTTTTCACTACCAGGTTAAAAAAATCAGATCTCCGGTTCTGTTTATTGGATTTGTATCCTTTTGGTGTCAAATAATTTATTGAATTGTACTATATTTTTCTACATTGTGGGATTTTTCTTGTGTTGTGTTTACACTTTATTATCATTTGTCTGCTGTACAAATACTTTAAACATTGCCTCTAAGTTAAGCCTGACTTATTTTTTGTGCCAAGGTACTCAAGGTTGGCACAGGTTAATTTTGTGACTTTTTGTGGTTCATGCTGGCAGGGACTGTAGCTGTTGCTTGATCAGAGTTAACATCCAAGGTAATCAACAGCCCAATTTCTCACAATGATCCTATGAAAGAAGCCAGAGATTAAAATTCTGAACAAGAACTTTTAAAAGGATACAAAATGTTTCCCTGCATCTGATGAATGCAAGCTGGTAGGGGTTCACCAAACTGTTGCTGTTATTTTTGTACTATGAATATGATAGGAGATTGACTTTTGCCAAGGGTAGGATTAAATTGCTGCTCAGGGACGGATTAAGTGCCAAAACTGGTGGGTCATTTTTATGAAGATGAATAACTTCCCCAAGGAGTAACAAAAAAGGATAAAAGTGGCAAACTAGAAATGCACTTCAGTCCAACTTTTTAACGTGAGGAAAGGAGCACATAGGCCAGTGCTTAATTTGTGCTTGTTGTTTCTGGTGCTGAGCACCGGCACTTGTTTCTGAGGGCCGGGGCTTATTCTCATGCCTCAAGCATTTGCTGCAAGCGAAAGACATATAGGAAAGACGGATGACGGGACAAACGAAAAAGGGCTAGTTTTCTGGCATTCTTTTTAGAGCCACAGGGACATAACAGACTTCCACCATCTTGAACCTGCACCTGGACCCAGTCTGAGTGAGGCCTAAAGCCCCAAATGGTCCCCCTCCAGTCCTAGACCCTTGGTAGTAGTGCTAAAGGTGCCCAGATAGCTAAGATCTGAAACTTGGGTCCTAGAAATGTTTTGGCTAAAACCTATTTAGAGTACCAAGAGAAGAACAGAACCAACTTGCTTGTCTCTTTGCTCAAGGTGCATGGCCAATCGGCTTGACTTTACAGCTGCTCCTGCTACTTTCTTCTCAGTAGCAGCAAATCCTATTCAGTGGTCCTTCACTAAAAGGGTATTCATCCTCCTGGATTTCTCATCGGCTCAAGCCTTCTGCCTGGTCCAACTGGAGATTTTTGACTTACAAAAAAGTGACTAAAGGCCTGATTTAGAGCTCGGCAGACATGTTACTCAGTCAAAACGGTGACAGATATCCCATCCACCTAAATCTAAATCCCATTACATCCAATAGGATTTAGATTTTGGTAGATGGGAATAAACCAAGCCCTAAGTCTGAATGCAGAATTCTTCACTGTGACTTCTCCCAGTGGCTCCCCAATGATGCCATTTCCTCCTTAGACTCCGCCTACAGCCATGCCCCCTGGAAATTTACTTTCTCAGAACATTTGTTCTTTCTTGGAAATTCTCCTGAGTCCGAAAGGCAAGTGCCGACCGTGCCCCATCCACTCCTTGTATCTGACCCACGCCATTGCAAGCGGCCATATTTTTTTACTTTAACCAGGTCTTGCATGACTAGATGTCTGCCGTTGGCACTTTGGTCTTTTAAGAGCTAGTTTTCACTACCAGGTTAAAAAAATCAGATCTCCGGTTCTGTTTATTGGATTTGTATCCTTTTGGTGTCAAATAATTTATTGAATTGTACTATATTTTTCTACATTGTGGGATTTTTCTTGTGTTGTGTTTACACTTTATTATCATTTGTCTGCTGTACAAATACTTTAAACATTGCCTCTAAGTTAAGCCTGACTTATTTTTTTGTGCCAAGGTACTCAAGGTTGGCACAGGTTAATTTTGTGACTTTTTGTGGTTCATGCTGGCAGGGACTGTAGCTGTTGCTTGATCAGAGTTAACATCCAAGGTAATCAACAGCCCAATTTCTCACAATGATCCTATGAAAGAAGCCAGAGATTAAAATTCTGAACAAGAACTTTTAAAAGGATACAAAATGTTTCCCTGCATCTGATGAATGCAAGCTGGTAGGGGTTCACCAAACTGTTGCTGTTATTTTTGTACTATGAATATGATAGGAGATTGACTTTTGCCAAGGGTAGGATTAAATTGCTGCTCAGGGACGGATTAAGTGCCAAAACTGATGGGTCATTTTTATGAAGATGAATAACTTCCCCAAGGAGTAACAAAAAAGGATAAAAGTGGCAAACTAGAAATGCACTTCAGTCCAACTTTTTAACGTGAGGAAAGGAGCACATAGGCCAGTGCTTAATTTGTGCTTGTTGTTTCTGGGGCTGAGCACCGGCACTTGTTTCTGAGGGCCGGGGCTTATTCTCATGCCTCAAGCATTTGCTGCAAGCGAAAGACATATAGGAAAGACGGATGACGGGACAAACGAAAAACGGTCACAAAGGGATAAAGTGAAAAGTTTCAAGAGTGAGCTGAAGGGGCAACGAGTGGCTTTATATGGATTGAAGAGGCCCGAGATGGCTTCAGGATTACGCTGCCTCAGTATTCCATATTAACACATTTAATTACAGCAGCCGCATGTTTAAGAGGAGGGTTTTGGGCACCGGCAGCTTTGTGTTTACAAATTAAGCACTGACATAGGCATTCATATATTAATGCCTGAGTAACACTGGGAAGCTTTGATGGTCACAACATCCCATGGGTACTCCTGGAATTCGCTTTGTTTTCAAGCAAAAGATAACATTTGTTTAGAATATAGGCATACGCGTTTTTGTAATTCTGACTTTCGTTCCTCTTGCTTTTATATTCATTCCAAAGCTTTTTTGATTAGAAAAGCATACACCTTTGAAGATGACCTGAGCCTATTTGTTTAATATTTCTGAAGTTGATAGCTGGAAATGCATGTGAACAAACAGTAAACTAATTTCATCTCAATTGAAATGCAATTAACGATATCTGTGTGCCGCAACGTGCCAAATGGAGTTTAATTAAGTAATGTTCACTAATTTTGCGTTTAGATCACCTGAACATCTGTGTAGTGTGACGGAGGTGAGTTGGAAAATGGGACAAATGGAGTTTCAGCAATTACGCACATTTCTGTAATAAACGTCCCATCGATATAGGGTCACTGAAACCACATGTTTGCCAGGGAGAAGTGAGTGAAAAACACTTTTCATTAAGACACACATCTGCTCAAACAATTTTGCAAAGTACAGCTATTGAATCGGGGCCTGTTTACTTTAGTCACATGAAATCGAACATGACACAAAGTAAACCACAACATCAGCTACACAATTGTAAGCCTGGCTACGGTTATATATTATTATCTGTATATATACTTCATTTTTGTGTTTTCAAAGTTCAGACTTTCGTTCTACTTCTCAGTCGTTTGGTTTCCAGGAACACTATCAATAATAACATAATTGTTTGAACATGTGACAAAGGCTGAAATATGGGTATGTAATAACATTTTATAGAATATTTTATTGTTCTCTCCGATTTTATAGGTGGAAACTAAATTACATAATATGTTTAGAATACTCTGACTGAACTAAAACATCTTCGGATTTGTTTTGTTTGTCTAGTATTTTGATTTGTCGTGTTTATGTCCCTCATTCTAATTGCACATCAGAAATTGCGGGTATTCCATGTCGTAGTTGTGATATTTGTAATTATCAAACTATTTAAAGCGTACCCCCAGAGGAATAGGGACTGGAAGCAGGAATCTGTATTCCTTCAGGGTTTTTTCCCCAGACTTCAGTCTGTTTTAGTGGTCGCATCCTTATAAAATTTGGTTGCAGAATTTGCAGAAGGGTCTACCATCATAGTATCTCTTGACTCTAGCCAAATTTGAATGCCTGAGGTTCATGAAAGAACTCTGTATTCCAGAATAACTTTGACATACCATAGAAGAATATGCTGCGGGTCCACAAGCAATACAATGCATGGATATGTTGTCCTCGGGCATACCGTACAAAGACAAGTAGCTTTAATTGTCTTTACTAAACTGATATCAATAGTCTTCATCTACATTAAGTGTAAACAAGTAGTTTGCATTTTTTAGCGGTGCATGAAGCCTAGTATTCATTTCCAGCTAAAAAAGATCAGTATTTTCTGTTTAGAACACTGTATGAGCTTTCATCATTTGAATTATTTTCATTATGGTGGAGATTGCCAAAGAAGTTTTTAAAATTCAACAATTTACGGTCTCGACCTATGATTCACTTAGATGTCTAACTTCTAGAAAATTCACAAAAATTAACAGACATACCTGCAAATTGAAAAAATGTGTGGTTAAAAAGTGCTGGTTTAAGGAACATACATAGTTTACTGTGGGCTCATTTATTGATGGAGGGTTCAGTTGGCAAAGGCACACTATGATGCTGGGGGCCTCATTTACCAGGAAATGTCGCAGCTCGGTGCTGCAAGCAAGTTTGCTGTGCCAAGCTTAGTCATTTTCGGAACATAGGGATGTGTCCTATTTACAAGAATATAGCGCATCTTGGACTGGCGCCAAATTAGCTGCCGAGCGCCAGGGCAGGCTACCCTTGCACCATAGTGGAAGGGTGTCTGCATTGCACAAAATGATTGTTTATGTGCAGGAAGGTTTCCCTTCCTGCACATAAACAATCAATAATAGAGATTTTCTAGTCCTGTGTGTTTTGCACAATGCAGCACTTATAGGAGTAGCAAATTAAGGGACACCTTTCTGCACATAAACAATCATTAATGGCATTTTGCTCTTCCTATGTGTGCTGCAGAATGCAGCACACATAGGAAAAGCAAAACCGAGGATAAATCAAAGTATTTCTCCTTATTGTGCCATGCTAATGCCACTCCTGTGGTGGCGTTAGTTTTTGGCACTGCCTCAGGCTTACGAATCCTCATAAATCTGGGCAGTGTCAACAAGCAATGGGTGTTGAAGTGGAAAGCCCACAGCAACACCATTTGCACCTTCCTCTGCTGCAGAAAATTGCATCAGAGGGGCCCATATTTACAAGGCAGTGTTAAGTCATGCAAAGTGGTTAATGCCACCTTCTAAATATGTAAAGGGGAACACCGTCACTGAAGCATTGCTAAAAGCGCCAGTCCAGTGGTGATAGAGGCTTGTAAATAAGCCCCTGGGAGTTCAAAGATGACTCAAAATTAGAATGTACAGTTAATTTACACAATTGAGGGTTACTGGGAGTATAATTGTAACTACATTGAAAAATAAAAAGCCACATATGTAACTGACTGGAATTCTTTCCAGAAGATGGAGTGCTTCGAAACTGAGACCCAATGTAACACTCTTTAATAATATCTGACTACATTGTGAAAGCAATGCCACAAGAGAGAATTTAAAAGAAAGAGGCAAAAAAGAGAAAATATCAAATAGATCGGATAGGTTCTATGAGGAACAAGTGTTTCAAACACAGGAGTGTGTTTAATTTGCTTTTTGTTCCTTCAGTGTTGAACAAGCTTTCAAAACATCTAATTCATATTTTATAAGGGCAAATCGTATTGTGATCCTCATCCAGTCCTCTAGAACCATCAACAGTAGAAGAGAGCAATAGCCTTTGATTCTGATCTCCCCTTGAGGGACTTGTCATATCCAAATGGATGGCGAATAATCCCAAGCACCCCACCCATGGGCTGTTCATAAGCAAACTCCAAATTCAGATATAACTGACGTTCTTTAGTTTAGTTTAGGCTACTTTAGTTGGTCTGTGCAACCATCTATCCCAAATCCTATGAATAAGACTGCATCGGTTTGATAAACACTAGAGCTTTGTACCCTGCACTACTGTTTGGGGCCCTGCCCTGAGCCTGTAATACATTTTCCTTCAAAGATTAGTTCTGGTTTCTGAGACCTGAAATTGTAATACATGTTTCTAGTGGACAGATCAAATGACTTCGCCCAAACATCACATAATATCTGCCAAACCCCAATCACACACCTTTGCCCCTCCAGCACCAGATGACTCCATGAAGGACCAGGTCACAGATAGGACAAAACTGCACTCTTTTACTGCCACAGAAACAGTTTGATTTAAATAATCGAAGTAAGGAACACCCTTTTTGATTCCACCTAATAGCATTGCTAACAAAATGAAGTTTGATTTATTTAAACTCCCACACATTATTGATGTATATAGCTTGATATTTGACCTTTTTCACTTCTAAGTGCTTGGAAAAAACATGCACTATAAATAAAATGACACAGAGAAGGTGGTTGGATTCCAGAGAGATACAGCAGTTGGTCCGAAATCTGTCATTCTTTGGTTACTTTCCTGATATGTGAGATGTATTATCAAAGGCTACACTGAATCATTCACTTTTCAAGAGTTGCCTGAATTGAAGATGATTTGATATTTGTATGTTTTGTAGGCTGATTGAGTACTGGAGATGTGGGCACCTCGACGTCTGTCTGTGTGTCCAAATCTTTTGAAGGATTGGTATTAAATTAGACTAGAAGAGACCAATCATGCATTCCTTGCTGGGATACATTCCGGTGCTAGATTCTGAAGGTAGATCAGACATTTCCCTGAACAAGCTTTATGTATAATGGTTTACACTTAATTTTGTATTCCTCAATAAGCATCTGGATAGCCCTCAAAGTGGTCTTATTATTATAATATAATCACTTCCATGTTAAAGGTAGCACCTTCGAGCTATCTACTTTTCTAATCTTTGTATCAATCAATAGTTTATTCGGTCCAAATTTGGACCATTTGAAAAGTAAAAAGTAATATATATATAAAAAGGACATTGACAATTAATACAGGAAAAAAGTTCATAAAATTACATAAAAGGTTTAAAAAATAGTTAAGACAAGACTCACAAAATAGTCTCTGGGTCCTACCCTATGCAAGACGCTAAATGCTAAAATGATACTGATAGAGTTGTTAAAAGCATAAAAAGCATTTTAAAACGGGTTTATACAATAAAAATAAGACCTAAAAACTACATACAATAGCTCCTGTTAGCAAAAGTTAAAAAAACAACCGTGGAAAATGATGCCCTAAGTTAATCAGTTCTATTGAATGAGTTGATCAAGTAGATTGCATCTTACCATTTGTAAACAGGGTGCTAGTTCGCTAACTTCTAGACTGTACTTCAACCGGTGGATTAAGATCTGTAGTGATCCTACTGCGGATTTTCCATGCTGCTGCCAAATATTTAGAAACAGAACTCACTATTAGCATGGAAGTATCATATTTACATATTCTATATGCACTGTTACGATTTTGTATTGACAGTGTTTTACACAGAGGGGTAATCCACTTCCCTCGGGGGCATTTGTACAAAGGACAGAAAAATAGGACATGCTCAGAAGTTTCCTTGCATAGATGGCAGTTTATGCATTTGTCAGATAAGGAACTATTGGTCGACCAGCAGGCCGTGAAGCTGTTGACTGCCAATGTTCCATATCTGAACTGAAGTAATAGAGAACGAGCACGGGCTGGTATAGGGAGATCCAGGAAGCTTTCAGGCAGAGGTTCGTCCTTAACCAGCAGGAACTCTGCTGTCAGCCGACCTAACCCATTTGAGCCGAGAGATTCCTCATGGATCTTTTCCCAATAACGGTCTTTGATCAAGCGTTTAGCGTTACCAGGAATCATCTCGGGATTCTCCCAATAATGGGATAGATTCAGTTTAACCCAAGCTGCCTTCATCTCCCTTAGCCATCGTACTTTTTCCCATCCATAGCAAGGTGGCAATAATTCTTTAACTGCTAACCTGAAAGGTTCGAGTTCATCCGTTTTCCATAGTCTGACCCAGTACAGAAGTGGTCTTAAGTATGCTGTGTTTTTAATACTATTTAGACCCAGGTCCAGTCTTAGGGGAAGCATCGGCGTACCCTTCCCTAGTCTAGATATGTGTCTAAGGAAATTATTTTCTTTAACTTGAAGAGTATCCATTTGTCTGTGAGATCCCCAAAAATCCGCTCCATATAGGGCCGCGGCGCGGATTTGGACTTTGTATATTTCAGAGATGAGGGTCAGAGGGGGACTTGTTGCAGTGCTAGCTTTGCGTCCTATCACTCCACATCTTTGGCTGATTGTTAGTGCCCCTTTCCTTATAGCTGCATCCCAGCTGCCCTTATCGGATAGTCTGATGCCAAAATAATCGTATTCAATTACCCTCTCCAGAGGAATTGAATTTATCTTTATATTTGCTCTGAGCTTCTTGTTCGGGGGACTATATATCATGAGTTTAGTTTTCTTGTGATTTATGTCTAACCCGTAATCTCTGCAGAATACACCGAACTGATTACCCAAATTCTGGATTCCCATGGATGATTTTGACAGGAGGATAGTGTCATCTGCATAAAGTAAGCATGGGACTTTGGTCCCGGCCAGCTTTGGGGAATCATTAGTTCAATTTGCTAAATACTTAATACAATTATTAATATATAGAAGGAAAAGAGTTGGGGCCAAAACGCACCCCTGTCTGACTCCCCTCTCAATAGCGACTGGTTCTGTTAGGTCACCATTCTTGCCGCTCCTAATTTGAGCATAAGTATTCTCATGCAGTCGGATGATGAGTTTCAAAAGGCCATGTGGGACACCCATATTGGCTAGTGTCAGCCATAGCTGGTTTCTTGGGACCAAGTCAAACGCAGCTCTAAGATCAATAAAAACTACAAAAAGATTGCCACCTCCTACTTCCACAGTCTTCCATTTTATTGTTAGGAATCTTAGCACCTGATCTATGGAACTAACTGCTGGCCTAAACCCTGCTTGCAAATCAGAAATAGCATTGGTTTCCAGAATCCATTCTTCTAGACGGGACAAAATTTGCTTTGCAAAAAGTTTTTGGGAGTTGTCGATTAAGGAGATTGGGCGGTAGTTAACAGGGTTAGAGGGGTTACCTTTCTTAAAGATGGGAACTATCTTTGCACCCATCCAGGAGCTCAGGACAGGACTCCTGCATTTACCGCATTGGAAATAAGCTTCAGATATGGGGCCCATATATCTGGGTTTGTCTTGTATAAGTCACCAGGTATTTTATCAAGGCCGGGGGCCTTCCCCCATTTCAATGAAGCAATCGCAGCTTTAGTTTCTGCCAACGTAAATTCTATTTTGGGGGTCTCAGTAATCATGATATGGGTCAATTCCCTAGGAGTAACACCAGTGATCCCAGAATATAATCGGGAAAAATGATCTGTCCACTCTGCAGGGAGTATTGAGGTACCAGGCGAACGATTAGGTTCTTTGTTGGCATCAGCCACCAGTTTCCAAAATTTCAAGGTGTCATTTGTTTTAGCAGACTCCAGGAGGGAAACCCATCTAGATTCATCCCATGTCCTGCGGGCTCTGCCTTGTTCCTGTTTATAATCTTTCCTGGCTTCCCTTATATGATCTGACTGGCCTCCTCTTAAAGCTCTCAGCAGTTTGTGCTGTGCTTCCCTGCATGCGGCGTTAAACCACCTTGCATTGTACTTCTCTTTAACTTCTTTTACAGACTCTTTGGTAAAAAGGTTTTTTAGAGAATTAAAAAACGTGTGTGGGCTGCTATAAGCCCACCACTATCTTCTAGAGGCTGAGATATACAATCCATGTGATCAGCCAGCTGCCTGTACGCAGATGCCAAGGTGGCTGTTTCGGTGTTCAGGGATTCCCATCTAACATTTCGTCTATTATTGGTCAGTGCGAGCTGTTGTTCGTGGGTCTTGGGACAGGAAACTTCAAGTAGGGGTAATAGGTTCCTAAGAGATAAAATCAATGGTTCATGGTCACTTTCCTCATGTTCTACAATATTCATGTCAGCCATATAGCCCCACAGGCGGACATCAAGCAAAATATAGTCTATCTGGCTCTTCTGTGCCCCGCGTCTAAATGTGTGGTGAAGATTAGGGTCCGAGCGGGAGCGACCATTGCAAGCCCGCAGTCCATGTGCCAATGTAATGTCCACAACCTGGTGTGTTAATCTATTTATTTTTGGTCTTTTGCTTGATACCAATTGAGGTATACCCCAGTAAGCATCTTCATCTTTGTATAATTCCTGGGCCAGCAAGTAGGGTTCAAAAGTGGTATTGAAATCTCCAGCAATAAGAATAAAGTGGGAAGGTGATTTACAAGAAAGAAAGCTGTCCAAAATAGTCAGTGTGTCGGACTCGTATTTGCTACCCAGGCTCCTATTATAAATATTGATTATTAAGAGTGGTTTCTCGCTAAGGGATGGTATTGATAAGCCCATTAAATCAGGGCAGCCCAAGTCAATTGTTTCAATCCGACATTTAAAGCAGCAGCTGAGCCATATAAGCAGGCCCCCTGAGGGTCTCCCTGAATTCACCTTAGTTGCTGGGACCCAATAACTTTTATAACCAATTCTGTATTTGGGCTCCAATGCCCATGTTTCTTGGAAAATACATATTTTGTGTTCGTCTATGAATTTGCCCCATTCAGGGTTGTTCATTTTATTCTCCAACCCTGCAATATTCCAACTAAGGATGGTATCTAGGCCATCTATTTTGTCATGGCGAGCTTCGGCCACAGGGTTCTCTCTTGCCAATGGGGTACCTTGGAGAAGTTTTATACCCTTTTCAATCGTAACTATGCCAGTCAGGTTTGGGTTTCCCACTACTGTATTGCCCAATGTATTTCTTGCCCCGTCTAGATTGGGGGGTGGCGTGAGCAGTTCGAGTGTCTGAAATGTTGGTGGATATCCAAGTTTGCTGAGATCTGATAAATCTGTGGCTAAATTGGTCTCAATCACCTTGCACTTCTTATTTGCACCCCCAATACAGTTTTCAAAACACTTAGAAAGATCTGGCTGAGCAGGTACGAAAATTGGCGTAGGGTCTCTGCCGTCTACAGTAGGGGTTTCTTGGACCTCAGGGTTGCCTTGCCCTATTTCGTGAGTTTCATTATTTCCGACTATAGGGTGCTTTTTAACCCAAGTGTTTGAACCTTGAGGCTGAAGTGAGCTGTACTCAGTGCTGTTTTTTAGTCAATCATTTTCAGAGAGCGAGAGCAAAAAAGGGCTGCATCTCGGCTGAGAGTCGGATTGCATCTGTGCCCAAGTGGGACCTCTGAGTGACATTGTTGCCCCCTTAGTAGTAGTGCGTACAGCTATATGAGGGTAAAAAGCCTGGAGCCTACAAAGTGAGGTTGCTCCCCCTAGAGGGTTGGAGTGACACACATTCAAGGAAAGCTGTTGGACAAGGAAGGGCGCATTGAAGTTAATAACAATACAGTCCCCTGTACCGGGGTTTTTGAGTGGACCCACCCAACCCACCCGCCTCACCATTAATATTGAGGGTATCATATGGAAAGGAAATCTAGCATGTTTGTGTAGCCAGTGAATGGCCTTATTTTTCAGTTCTGTAAATGATTCGGGGATATTAGGCTTAAGTCTAGGGACATTCGTGATGACAAGCACATAAGGACAAGCTTCCGGTGGTAGGTGTAAGGTTCTCATATTGGATCCTAGATCCCTATGCATCCGGTCTGCTGGAGGGTTGGTATAGTCCTTGCACAGTTTTGTGTCTGTGTTTATGGAAGAAGCAATTTCATCAGTCCACCTTGGGAAGAGAGGGTCACTCTTTGAGTGCCAAGTTTTAGGGTAGTTGGCCAGTCTATCAGTAGAAGTCTTCACTGGTTGATGCGAAGAATCAGAGCAAAGTGATTGAGGGTTGTGAACCGTGCTTGGTGGTAGAAGAGGGCTGCTGGCACTGTTGGCCGGAGGGCATGGGGGAAGATGTTGTTGCGAATATTGTAAATCCGATGAGGTAGCGGTGGTTGGCTGATTGAGTTTGATGAGAACGTCAAGTTTCTCCTCAATATCTGATAGGCGAGTTGTTATAGGGTTTAATTTTTTGGAGAGCTCGTCTTTTATAAAATCTATTATGAAAGCTATGTCTAGGCTGCCGTTATTTGTAGCTTGGGCAGGTGTGCAGTCCTTGGTCCGAGTAGGCACGGCATGATTGGGGGAGTTCAAAACACGGGCCCGTTTATTCTTTAGGTTCACCTCCCCACATTTCCTTTTGCCCTTTGAACTGTGCTTTGGGGAGGGTGCAGGCCTATCTGGCATAGGCTGTGAAGTTTCTGAAGAATGTATGGCTTTGTCCAGGGGCTCTGCGAGGGGCATTCAGGTAATTTGGGTAATTGGTGGTGGGGTTGCCAGTGTAGGCTGGAAAACTGGTGGGTAAAAATGCTGTGGTGGGGTTTTCGATGGAGCATTCGTTGGTGGGGGAGCAGTCAATCGGCGCTCCACCAATTCAATTTCTTTTTCCAATGCCCCTACCGCTTTTTGGAGGAAGCCATCTAGAGTCTTGTTGTTACCGGCTTTTTCCAAAGGCATCCCCCCCTTCCGTCTGCCCATCTTGTTTTGGTAAGACTCTTAGGTCCAGCCCCAGAGTTTGACAGTCTGTTTCCGTGGGTGTTGTTCTTCTCCTTTTCTCACCCTAATTTTGCTCTATTAGGGCTTTTATTTAAAAAAAGCTGAGACACCAGAAGGGCCTGAAGTACTGCTCACCTGTATTAGGAAGGTGACGGGTAGGTAAGGTATGTTCATCCGCTGGTCACCAACCTCAGGAGTCGGGATAAAAATGGTGTGGCCCAGCCCGGCCTCCTCCGGTCGCTGACGGGCGCAGGACGGGCCCGCCCTTGGCCCGGGCTTTGCCCGGGCACGGCCGCGCGCGTCCCGCGCTGCGGGAGCGCAAAGAAAGTTTAAAGGGCTCCTGCCCTAAGGCTCCTCCTCCCGGCAGGCACACAGCGCTTCCCGCGACGGCGGAAGCGCAAAGAAAGTTTAAAGGGCTCCTGCCCTAAGGCTCCTCCTCCCGGCTGGCACACAGCGCTTCCCGCGACGGCAGGAGCGGGAGCGCAAAGAAAGTTTAAAGGGCTCCTGGCCTAAGGTTCCTCCTCCCGGCAGGCACCTAATCTATGTATGCAACAATGGTTTGAACATTGGTATAGCCATATAACAATAACCAATGATTCACCCAAACCTTTTCAGATAAGAAATATTTATTAGAATTAGACATCAGTAATTACTTCAATGTATCAAGATCATAGTTATTGTTATGTCCTGTTAGAACGATGGATTAAACCCAGATCTGTGACTGTAGGTGAGTGTTTGTATTGTTCAGCACTCCGTCCATGATCCTTTTGTGTTGCTAAAGTTGCCCTCAGTGGGAAGGGTATGCCAAGATGTTGGTTCTGTGCTCATTGTGCCACTGGATTCAAGCTAGCCTGGCTGATGAAGGGTGATACCCTGAAACTGGTCCCAGGTTGCTTGTTTCCAGTCCAGGGAGGACCTGGCTTGGAAGTTCAGACTGGACTGTTCCCATGAGGAACAGGGTCAAGACTGATTTGCATATGGTTGGGTCCAAACTGGGGTGGCATGGTGAGCAAAAGTACGATGAATTAAACCCAGATCTGTGACTGGGGGTGAGTGTTTGCATTGTTCAGCACTTCGTCCATCATCCTTGTGTTGCTAAAGTTGCCTTAAGTGGGAAGGGTATGGCCACAGGTGGGTCCCGTGCTCACTGTGCCACTGGATTAAAGCTAGCCTGGCTGATGAAGGGTGATACATAGAAACTGGTCCTAGGATGCTTGTTTCCAGTCCAGGGAGGACCTGACTTGGCAGTTAGGACTGGACTGTTGCCAGGAGGAATAGGGTCAAGAATGATTTGCATATGGCTGGGTCCAAACTGGGGTGGCATGGGGAGCAAAAGAATAGTGGATTAAACTCAGATCTGTGAGTGGGGGTGAGTGTTTGCATTGTTCAGCACTCCGTCCATCATCCTTTTGTGTTGCTACTGTAATAATTCTAGCCGTATTTTAATAAATTCCCTGGAGACCAGTCTGATTAATGAGAGACCCTCCCCCACCCCCGGATGTCGTGTTCATCCCCGATGATGTGCATTACAAGTCAGGAGAGAGTTGCAAGGGAGGTCACAGCTTCTGGGCTGCTGTTTTTTGGACATTTTGTTACACACCGTACATGCTGTTTATGTGGTTTGCCCTGATTTCACTGCTGCCTGTACTCCTAATATGAATGTAGGTATGGGACCAGGGGGTAAACAAACTAGCAAAGAACAACGTGCCACGTGACCTTTATTGCTTCTTATATGCTTAAGGAAATGCTATCTGTTCTGATCCCACAAAGGGCAATAATGTAATATTAATACCATCTGTGCTCAGATATCTCACATTATTTCACTAAATTTATTTCTCTATACAACTATTTCCAAACAGAATATACAACAACTAACATACTGTAAACAACAAGCATAAATTATACATAAATACAAATTCAAAGGCCCCCACTAGTCACTCACTCCTACTCACATATACTCACTTACAAAAACATTCCCTCTCATACTCACCATTCATATCCCATTCCAGCCATTCTACACGTATAAAAGACCCTACAATGGAAAAGCAATTTTGATTTTTAGCCGCTGCAATGCAATGTGAGCTGGATTCCCACCAAACGTCAGTTGATGCACGTTTTGTTGTAGAAGGAATTAATTGTCCAGTCACCTTCTTCAGACCACACTACAATGTGATTACTTCAAAAGAGTGGAAAAACTGACACCGACACAGTCGCTTCTGCTGCTTCTACTCCTGCCCACTGCCACAGTATCAAGCCTGTTTGTGGAGACTGGTGGGTTTGGGTGTTCGCAGGGTATTGGGGTAGCAGAGAGCAGGACTGCAGGTGCTGTGTTGGGCTGCAATGTGGTGGTCCTGTGCACTCTATGCTCTCTGTGTCCTTGTGGCGGTTCAGTCAGCTGCAATACTATGGGGGTTGTGATTTGTTGACAACCTGGGCTCTTAACCCCTGGGAAAAAACTAAGGCTGTATTTATAGGACCCTAGCGCCACAGGAGCATCACTTTTTGTGACGCTCATGTGGCGCTAAGCACTGCACCGAATTTAGAAGGTGGAGTTAAGCCACTTTATGTGACTTGAAGCCACCTTGTAAATACAGCCTCTTCCCACTCAGCACTGTGCGTGGAAGGGGCGTGCAATGGGTGTTGCTGTCGGTGTGCCACAGCAACAACCATTGCATTTTGACGCTGCCTCAGATTAAAAAACCTGAGGCAGTGCCAAAATCTGACGCCACCCCCAGAGTGGCGTTAGCAGGGCGCAACGAGGAGGAATACTTTTATTCCTCCTTGTTTTTTGCTTTTTCTATGCATGCTGCATTCTGCAGCACTCATAGAAAGAGCAAAATGAGTGAAATGATTGCTTATGTACGGGAAGGTGTCCCTTCATTTCTAAAGTGATGCAGCGTGGCGCTACCAATCTTGGTGCAGCATCGCGCTGTGCCACTTTTCCTTAAATCTGGCCCCAAGAGAGCTATCAGAAAACTGAAACAAGTGGGTCATTAACATTGTAGTTAGAGACTCCTGCAAACACAGTTACTATTTGTCATCATCAGCTGGTCATCTGTGGGTGGAGGTGGCAGCTTCAGCAAGACCTGGGGGAGGTAAGCAGACAATTGGTGCTGCATTGCTTCTGTGTTGCGCTGCACAGCTGCACTACATGCTGGTGCCCACTGCAAGAAGCCAGTTTTTTTCTGGCTCATTGACTCCCTCAATCTGGGGTGAGATTTGGTCCCCCTTCAATGATAACATCTTAATTGTGATGGACCACCATAGACTTAGGGGCTCCCCTTGTACTCCAACTCATTGGACCACTCATATTAAACAAGTGTTGATATTTAATATATGCTATGATGGGGAAGAAAAGCTCTTAGGTGAAAAGGGGGGATAAGGGCTCTTGTTAAACTCCCTCCACTACAACCTATCTCTCCTCAATGATGGGGGTTATATCTACAGAATTAAATTGGGTTCTAGATCTCATTGAAGCATTGCAAAGGCCAATTGTTGACCATTTACCTGAGCCGCATGGAAGTGCTTCAGAGACAAACAAAAATCCTATTACATCTACCATACCTATCATCAATACTGAGAGCACAGGCCTGATGTGTAAATATCCTAATAAACTTTCTAAGAAGCAAAGCAAGCACAAATTAAAGAACTCATGTTCAGTATATTTTGACACAAATGGAATCACTGTAGACCCCCAAAGTCCAGTTTCTCCTAAAACGTTTCCACCATAAAAAGCAAAAGGGGGAAGGGAAAAAACAGGCCCACCCTTGGAAAAGTGACCTTCTTTAAAAAATGTAATTATTTCGTTGGATTTTGAAAATAGAGCCAAACTGTTGCCAATCCACCATTATTACAATGGAGTCATTGTTAACCTCTTTTTGAGATGAAATAATGTGCCAGGTGGAACTTTTGTCAAATAAAATACAAGGGATTATAGAGGCATTTAAAAAATAAAACGTTTCATCCAAAGGAACTCAGAATGCTGATTCCTGAAAGTCCTGATCGACTATCCAGCCTGCCAAATATTCCTTCAGTAAGGGGCCAAGTAGCTCCCATCCAGGATACTGTGTTATGTGCCCCCCCGTATCGAACTCACCCCAGTATCTACCCAACAAGCCCCATCTCTATTTCAAAACAGCTGATTGGAAATCCTCCTTCTAACACCAGAAAGTGCAGTCATCCTAATAGGAGCTACCCCAAAGAAGTAGAAGTACACAAGGACTGCCAACGTCTTACAAATAAAGCAGCATACTGGTGCAGGAAGGATGCATGGCATACCGTTTCCCCATTAAACAAAATCATTATGGACCACAGAGTTAATTGTGTAGGTCCAGCAAGAAAAAATGCAAGGGGCGACTGTAGGAAGGTAGCCTCTATCTAGCATTGTTACCCCCACTTTTGGCCTGTTTGTGAGTATATGTCAGGGTGTTTTTACAGTCTCACTGGGATCCTGCTAGCCAGGACCCCAGTGCTCATAGTGAAAACACTGTTTGTCAGTGTGTTTTATATATCTCATTGAGACCCTGCTAGCCAGGACCCCAGTGCTCATTGATTGTGGCCTGTATGTATATCCCTGTGTAGTTCCTAACTGTGTCACTGAGGCTCTGCTAATCAGAACCTCAGTGCCTATGCTCTCTCTGCCGTTAAAATTGTCACTATAGGCTAGTGACCATTTTCACCAATTCTAATTGGCACACTGGAACTCCCTTATAACTCCCTAGTATATGGTACCTAGGTACCCAGGGTATTGGGGTTCCAGGAGATCCCTATGGGCTGCAGCATTTCCTTTGCCACCCATCCGGAGCTCAGCCAATTACACAGGACTGCCACTGCAACCTGAGTGAAATAACGTCCACGTTATTTCACAGCCATTTTACACTGCCCTTATGAGCTCCGTATGGGTGGCAAAGGAAATGCTGCAGCCCATAGGGATCTCCTGGAACCCCAATACCCTGGGTACCTAGGTGCCCATATACTAGGGGATTATAAGGGTGTTCCAGTGTGCCCAACAGAATTGGTAAAATTAGTCACCTACCTGCAGTGGCAATTTTAAAAGCATAGAGAGCATAAACACTGAGGTTCTGCTTAGCAGAGCCTCAGTTATACAGTTAGACACCACACAGGGAACACATACAGGGCACACTTTATGAGCACTGGGGTCCTGGCTAGCAGGATCCCAGTGACACATAGGCAAAAACAAACATACATACAGTGAAAATGGGGGTAACATGCCAGGCAAGATGGTACTTTCCTACACAATGCCCCCCCCAAACGAGGGACAATAAGGCAAACCTTGCCCAGATGAGTCTTCATTCTCTAAGTGGAAATATCTGGAGAGTCCATCTGCATTGGAGTGGGTACTCCCAGGTCTATGTTCCAATGTATAGTCCATTCCCTGTAGGGATAAGAACCACCTCAACAATTTAGGGTTTTCACCTTTCATTTGTTTTAACCAAAGTAGAGGTTTGTGGTCTGTCTGAACAATAAAGTGAGTACCAAACAGGTACGTTCTCAACTATTTCAGTGCTCAGACCACAGCAAAGACCTCCCTCTCTATGGCAGACCAACGCTTTTCGCTAGAGGTCAACCTCTTGCTGATAAAACAACATGTTGATCCTGGCCCTTAGTATTAAGCTGTGACAGCACTGCCCCAACCCCCAATTCAGAAGCATTAGTCTGGACTATGAACGTTTTGGAGTAGCAAGGGCTTTTTAGGACAGGTGCAGAGCACATGGCCTGTTTGAGCTCATCAAAAGCTTTTTGACAGCTAGCTGTCCACAATACATTTTTAGGCATCTTTTTACTAGTGAGGTCATTAAGAGGAGCTGCTATGGAGCCATAATTCTTAATAAACCTCCTATAGTACCCTGTGTGGCCTAAAAAGACTCTCACCTGGGTTTCAGTTGTATCGGGAGGCCATTCCATAATGGTCTGGATCTTCCCATGCAGTGGTGCAATCTGTTCCCCACCTACCAGGTGGCCCAGATAAACCACTTTCCCCTGCCCTATCTGGCACTTTGAGGCCTTGATAGTGAGACCTGCCTTTTGCAGGGCCTCCAAAACTTTCCACAGGTGGACCAGGTGATCATCCCAGGTGGAGCTAAAGACAGCTATATCATCCAGATATGCTGCACTAAAAGCTTCCAACCTTTGCAGGACTGTGTTCACCAAACTTTGAAAAGTGGGAGGTACATTCTTCAGACCAAATGGCATCACAGTGAATTGATAGTGCCCTCCAATGGTTGAGAATGGAGTTTTAGGTTTTGCATCTTCCGATAACTTAATCTGCCAATACCCTGCAGTTAAATCAAAAGTGCTCAGATACTTGGCAGAAGCCAGTGTATCAATCCGCTCATCTGCCCTGGGTATAGGGTGAGCATCTGTCTTGGTTATTTGGTTGAGCCCTCTACAGTCAACACAAAACCTCATCTCTCTTTTACCATCCTTACTGTGAGGTTTAGGAACAAGCACCACCATGGGCTTTCTGAAGGCTCAATCACTCCTAAGTATAACATTTTCTGAACCTCTTGTTTAATGCAGTCCCTGACATGGTGAGGCTGCCTATAAATCTTACTTTTGACAGGTAAACTGTCTCCAGTGTTTATTGTATGCTCACACCAAGTAGTGGTACCTGTTATTAATGAGAAGAGTTCAGAAAACTGACTTAAAAGATTTACATAGTTATCTTTCTGCTCAGCAGTAAGACAATCTGCCAGTACTACTCCCTCCACTAAACCATCAGTTTCAGTGGTGGAGAAGAGATCAGGGAGAGAGTCACTCTCTTCTTCCTGTCCCTCATCAGTTGCCATGAGCAGGGTGAGGTCAACCCTGTCATAGTAGGGTTTCAGGTGGTTGACATGGAGCACCCTAAGGGGACTCCTGGCAGTGCCAAGGTCTACCAAGTAGGTAACCTCACCCTTTTTCTCAACAATTAGATGGGGTCCACTCCATTAGTCCTGGAGTGTTCTTGGGGCCAAAGGCTCCAATACCCACACCTTCTGTCCTGGGGGGTACTGGGTCAGGACAGCCTTCTGGTCATGCCATTGCTTTTGCAGGTCCTGGCTGGCCTGAAGGTTTTTACTGGCCTTTTTCATGTACTCAGCCATTCCTGATCTTAGGCCAAGTACATAATCCACAATGTCCTGTTTAGGAGTTTTTAAAGGTTGTTCCCAACCCTCCTTAACAAGTGCAAGGGGACCTCTCACAGGATGACCAAAGAGGAGTTCAAAGGGGCTAAAGCCCACTTTTTGGGGTAACGCCCTGTAATCAAAAAGGAGGCAAGGTAACAGGACATCCCGTCTCCTGCTGAGTTTTTAAGGGTGTCCCATTATCATACCTTTGAGAGTTTTATTAAACCTCTCAACCAGACCATTTGTTTGTGGATGATAAGGAGTAGTAAACTTGTATGTTACACAACACTCCTAACACATTGCTTTGAGGTATGCAGACATGAAGTTACTACCTCTGTCTGACACCACTTCCTTAGGGAAACCCAATCTAGAAAAAATTCCCAGGAGGCCTTTTGCCACTGCAGGAGCTGTAGTGGTCCTTAAGGGGATGGCTTCAGGGTACCTAGTGGCATGGTCCACTACCACCAGGATAAACCTATTGCCTGAAGCTGTTGGAGGGTCAAGAGGGCCAACTATGTCAAACCCTACCCTTTCAAAGGGCACCCCAACCACAGGAAGTGGAATTAAGGGGGCCTTTGGAGTGCCACCAGTCGTGCCACTGGCTTGGCAGGTCACACAAGAGCGACAAAACTCTTTGGTGTCCTCTGACATATGAGGCCAGTGAAACAGGGGAACACGCCTGTCCCAAGTTTTACTTTGGCCCAAATGCCCAGCCAAGGGAATGTCATGTGCCAAGATAAGAAGAAACTCTCTGTATTGCAACAGGATGACCAATCTCCTGGCAGCTCCAGGCTTAGGGTCCCTTGACTCAGTATACAGGAGTTTGTCTTCCCAGTACACCTTATGGATATCACTGACATCCCCATTCTGCTGTTTGACAGCTTGCTGTCTCAAACTTCTAGTGTGGGACAGGTCTGCTGTGCCACACTCAGCTCTTCCCTAGCAGGCCCCCCTGCACACAAAAGCTCAGCAGTGTCTGCTGCCAGCTCATCTGGTGTAGGTTCTGCAGAGGAAGAGGATTCCTCTTCCTCAAAAGGGGAATCATCTGGTGAGGGAGGGATAGTGGGCAAGGATTTACCCTTGCTACCCCTAGGTTTTGGGAGCACTTGGTCCAGTGTTCCAGGATCCAAGATTCCCTGTCCTTTTTGCTTTTTGGCCTGAGCCCTGGTTAAAGCAAAAATATGCCCAGGAATGCCCAACATTACTGCATGAGCCTCCAACTCCACTTGAGCCCAAGCTGATGTCTCCAAATCCTTGCCTAGTAAGCAATCTACAGGTAATTCAGTGGCTACCACAACTTTCTTTGGACCAGTAACCCCCCCAGTTGAGATTCACAACAGCCATGGGGTGGCTAAGTGTGTTATTGTGACCATCAGTTACTTGGTTCTGCTGACCAAGTAGGTGTTGATCAGGGTGAACCAGTTTCTCTATAACCATAGTTACACTGGCTCCTGTGTCCCTGCAGGCCTCAACCTCAACACTGTTGATTAGGGGTAGTTGCTTGTACTGACCCATATTAAGGGGACAAGCAACCAAGGTGGCAAAGTCAATGCCACCATCAGAGACTGAAACAGCCTCTGTGGTCTCCCCAACAAGACCAACCCCAACTACACTGCCAATAGTGAGCCCAGCTACACCCTTGGATTGGCTATTTGTAGTAGACTTCCCACCACCACTGCTATTACTAGGGGCACTAGAATTTGCAGTTGGGGTTGTGGTGGTAGGAGGTTTGGTGTTTTTCTTTGGACAAGTGACATCACTTGCCCAATGGCCTTTTACTTTACATAAATAACACCAAGGCTTTTTCTGATTGTCAGAAGAGGATTTGGACCCACCACTCCAAGAGGATTTTTGTGGGCCTGATAAAGGCTCAGAATGGTTTTTATCTTTGTCCCCACCCTTGTCAGAAGACTTACCATCCTTCTTCTTGCCATCCTTGTCACCCCCTGTATGAACTTTTCTGTTCACTCTTGCTCTGACCCATTTGTCTGCCTTCTTTCCCAATTCTTTGGGAGAGGTCAGATCTGAGTGTACCAAGTACTGGTGCAACAAATCAGACACACAATTGTTCAAAATATGCTCTCTCAGGATTAGATTATACAGGCTTTCATAGTCAGTCACCTTACTGCCATGTAACCAACCCTCCAAGGCCTTCACTGAACAGTCTACAAAGTCTGTCCAGTCTTGAGATGACTCTTTTCTGGTGTCTCTGAACTTAGGGCCAGATGTAGGTAGGTTGAAAATTGCAACTTGCAATTTGCGAGTCCGTGCGACTCGCAAATTGCAACTCGCAATTTGCCATGCAGAAATGTGTCTCAGACACCTTCTGCGACTCGCAATGGGGTTGCAAAGACCCACCTCATTAATATTAATGAGGTGGGTCGCAGTTTGCAACCCCATTGCGAGTATGGGCATTCACGGGGATGGTGGCCTGCTAGAGACAGCAGACCACCATGTCCGTGACTGCTTTTTAATAAAGCAGTTTTTTTTTTCTATCTGCAGCCCGTTTTCCTTAAAGGAAAACGAGCTGCACTTAGAAAAAAAACGAAACCTTTTGTTTCGGTATTTTTCAGAGCAGGCAGTGGTCCATAGGACCACTACCTGCTGTGAAAAATTGTTTTTGTGATCATTCACAAAGGGGAAGGGGTCCCCTTCCCGTTTGCGAATGGGTTACCATCCACTTCAAGTGGACGGTAACTGCGAGTTCATTTGCGACCGCTTTTGCGGTCGCAAATGAACTTGCATAGCGTTGCGAGTCGCAGATAGGAAGGGAACACCCCTTCCTATTTGCGAGTCGGATCCGATTCGCAAAATGCATTTCTGCATCGCGGAGAGGTTTTTTGAGCCTCGCAAACGGTGTTTTTCGCCGTTTGCGAGTCGCAAAACCCTTGCTACATCTGGCCCTTAATCCTGTATTGTTCAGTGGTTAAGTCAAATCCATCCAAGAGTGCATCCTTCAAAACTTTGTAGTTATTAGCATCACTTTCTCTGACAGTATGGAGCCTATCCCTACCCTTACCAGTGAAGGATAGCCACAAGATAGCAGCCCCCTGCCTTTGAGGAACCAACTGTACCATACAGGCCCTCTCAAGGGCAGCAAACCACTTGTTAATGTCATCCCCCTCCTTGTTAGGGGGACTATCTTATGCAGGTTTCTGGAATCTTGCTCTCTTACAGGATTGCTATCAAAAACACTCCTGTTGCCACCATGGGGAACTAACCGCAACCTTTGCCTTTCCCTTTCCACATCCAGAGATTCCCTGTCTAAGGCCAGCTGCTGCTGTTTAAGCTTCAGCCTGGCCTCTTCCAACCTCAGCTTTCTGAGTTCCCTTTCCATTAAGTTATCCTCCGTGTGGGAGGCTTGGGAATTGTGAGACACAGAAGAAATGTGGGAATTGGCAGAGAGAGACCTGTCCCTAACTAGCTGGACCCTAGTAACCTGGCCTTTAGGAGTGAAAGGTGCCCTACTAATGTGTGACTTCCTCCCACTACCAGTGTCACTAGGTGGCCTGTTAGCTGGTAGGTCCTTGGAAGAACCCTCTCCAGCAAACTGAGGGGACTCCTCTGAGTCTGACTGGGTAACCCCTCCTCTACCTCCTGATCCTGGGATGGGCCAAACTGGTTCTGGTCACTTTTTAGGAGAAGGCTGAGGAGGAGATATTTTGTAGGATTCTTTCAAATTGCTAAACCTCTTTATATGCAGAGACCCTTCAAACTTTTAAAATTTAGATTTCCATATGTTGCCTGGACAACTGTGGGAGTAAGCTCTACGTCAGACATGATAGAAAAGGTTTAGGACAGAGAGAGAAAAACGTTTTTGGAACTTTTGAAAGAACAGAGAAAAACTTTTTCAAACTTTTTCAAACTTTTGAAAGTTTTCAGAAACTTTTCAGAAACTTTTTTTAGAAAGTTTTAGAGAAGGAAAGTTAAATTGTTTAGGTTACTGTGTATATTCTGAAGTATTTGGTATATGTTTGTCTTATGAAAGCACCAATGACCAAAATCTTTCATTTTAATTAGTGGCCTTAAAAATACAAATTCAAAAAGCTTTTTTATAGGGGAAACTCCAATTGCCAAGATCTACCAAGTAACTACCAAGATATTTTTTTAAGCCAATTTGATGTGGGGAAGATTAATTAAACAAAGAAATCAAAAAAAGGGGATAGTTTGTGACTCAATTTTTAGATTCGCAAGAAAACCCATCCACTAGCCTTTAAAGGAGATGACTCAACTTTAGAAGAGTATGGCCCTGATTTATACTTTTTGACGCTGAACTGCGCTAACGTCAAAAAGTATACCGCCGGCTAGCGCCGGGTGTCTTATTTATGGAATAGCGCAGAGAAGGAAAGTTAAACTGTTTAGGTTACTGTGTATATTCTGAAGTATTTGGTATATGTTTTTCTTATGAAAAGCACCAATGACAAAGTGGTAAAGCAGTTACAATTACTTATCCTACCGCTGCCACCAATGTAGGAGGCTGCGAAGGGTGGGCCAACGTCATGGAGAATGACGTAAACCAGGTGGGGGTGGCGGTATGGGAGTAGTGGATTTAGCTCTAAAAAAGTATGTTAGGCCAAATAGAGTAAATAAAGATGACTCTAACCAGCCTAGCGTAATTTATTGAAAAGACAGGAGTCATACCTACCACCCCAATGGCCAGCACGGGGGACAAGCGTCCCCTGGGCATGACCATTGCACCCAGTGCCATATATGGGGGCCCAGTTCAGGGACCCCAATGGTACTTTTACACAAATACAGAAATATTCTCCTCTACTTCCCTATACTTACCTGGGATGTGGTCCCCCATCCTCCACTATCCCTGTGGTGTGGGTGGGGGTGTCCCTGGGGCCTGGGGAGGGCACCTGTGGGCTTATTCCATGGTGTTCCACCATGGAATTAGGCCCACAAGTCCCCTAACACCTGCCCTTACCCAGGTGTTAAATAATGGCACTAAGCAAGCTTAGTGCCATTATTTAGGCCCTACCTCCCTCCCGTGCACCATTTTTACATGGGAAGATAAATAAGGCGAATGGGCCTTAGAGTCATTTTTTTGCCCAGGAACGCCTACCTTGCATCTCATTGATGCAAGGTAGTTTTCTGCAGGCAAAAAATTTCTTTAACTCCAATATTTTGGTGTTAGACATGTCTAGAGCCAAAATATAACTATGGAATTAAGTTTGCATTGAATTAGCGTAAAAAAAACATGATGCTAATTCAGCGCAACCAAGTATAAATATGCCCCTAAATGCCTTGCTGTAAGAACCTATGGAGCAGGTGTGAGGGGTGAATCCCTGGGAAGAAGGCAGGCAACTAAGAATAAAGTTGTCTGTAGGCTCTTATCCATCCCCAAATCTGCTTCTAGCTTCATTTCGCACCTTAAACTGGGTATGGGTTTTTTGGTAGGGTAGGAGGCTGGCCTGGTCTGTAGTGGGTACCTTGGGTACTTACACCTAATACCAGGTCCAGCTATCCCTTGTTAGTGAAACATAGTCAGTGTTTTTGCAGCTTAGGCTGTTAGACGTAGCTGTAGCAGAGCAGCTTAGGCTGAACTAGGAGACATGCAAGCTCCTGCAATACCACTATAGTTACACAGTACTTATACACAATAAAAGATAATACTCAGTGTTTCCAAAAATAAAGGTACTTTATTTTAGTGACACAAGGCCAAAAATATCTTAGAGGCAATATTCCTTCTGGAGGTAAGTATGATACACAATATATACACTGGAGACCAAAATCAGGTAAGTAAATAGTCACAGACTAGTGCAAACAGTAGAAATTACCATAGAAAGCAATAGGAAGTAATAGGCCTAGGGGCAACTGTAGGAAAGTACCATCTTGCCTGGCATGTTACCCCCATTTTTACTGTATGTATGTTTGTTTTTGCCTATGTGTCACTGGGTTCCTGCTAGCCAGGACCCCAGTGCTCATAAAGTATGCCCTGTATGTGTTCCCTGTGTGGTGCCTAACTGTATCACTGAGGTTCTGCTAACCAGAACCTCAGTGTTTATGCTCTCTCTGCTTTTAAAATTGTAACTGCAGGATAGTGACTAATTTTACCAATTCTAATTGGCACACTGGAACACCCTTATCATTCCCTAGTATATGGTACCTAGGTACCCAAGGTATTGGGGTTCCAGGAGATCCCTATGGGCTGCAGCATTTCTTTTGCCACCCATAGGGAGCTCAGACAATTCTTACACAGGACTGCCACTGCAGCCTGAGTGAAATAACGTCCACATTATTTCACAGCCATTTTACACTGCACTTAAGTAACTTATAAGTCACCTATTTGTCTAACCCTCACTTAGAGAAGGTTAGGTGCAAAGTTCCTTAGTGTGTGGGCACCCTGGCACTAGCCAAGGTGCCCCCACATTGTTCAGGGCAAATTCCCCAGACTTTGTGAGTGCTTGAACACCATTAAACGCGTGCACTACATATAGGTCAATACCCATATGTAGCGTCACAATGGTAACTCCGAACATGGCCATGTAACATGTCTAGGATCGTGGAATTGTCACATGCATAGAGCCCGGGTACTGCCAAACTAACTTTCCTGGGTCTCCTCTGCAGCTACCGCTGCTGCCAACCCCTCAGACAGGTTTCTGCCCCCCTGGGGCCTGGGCAGCCTGGTCCCAGGAAGGCAGAACAAAGGATTTCCTCTGAGAGAGGGTGTTACACCCTCTCCCTTTGGAATTAGGTGTGAAGGGCCTGGGAGGAGTACCCTCTCCTGGCCTCTGGAAATGCTTTGAAGGGCACAGATGGTGCCCTCCTTGCATAGGCCAGTCTACACCGGTCAGGGATCCCCCAGCCCTTCTATGGTGCGAAACTGGACAAAGGAAAGGGGAGTGACCACTCCCCTGACCAGCACCTCCCAGGGGAGGTTCCTAGAGCTCCTCCAGTGTGTCCCAGACCTCTGCCATCTTGGATGCAGTGATGTGAGGGCACAATGGACAACTCTGAGTGGACAGTGCCAGCAGGTGACATCAGAGACCCCTCCTGATAGGTGCTTACCTTTCTCTGTAGCCAATCCTCCTCTGTGGGCTATTTAGGGTCTCTCCTGTGGGTATCTCACCAGATAACGAATGAAAAAGCTCACCAGAGTTCCTCTGCACTTCCCTCCTCGACTTCTGACTAGGATCGACCGCTGACTGCTCCAGGACGCCTGCAAAACCGCAACAAATTAGCAAGACGACTACCAGCAACATTGTAGCGCCTCATCCTGCCGGCTTTCTCGACTGTTTCCTGGTGGTGCATGCTCTGAGGGCTATCTGCCTTCACCCTGCACTGGAAGCCAAGAAGAAATCTCCTGTGGGCCGTCGGAATCTTCCCCCTGCCAACCCAGGCACCAAACTTCTGCATCACCAGTCCTCTGGGTCCCCTCTCATCTTGACAAGCATGGTCCCTGGAACACAGGAGCTGGGTCCAAGTGTCCCCGACAGTCCAGTGGCCATTCTGTCCAAATTTGGTGGAGGTAAGTCCTTGCCTCCCCACGCCAGACAGTAATCCTGTGTACTGCATGAACTGCAGCTGCTAGGACTTCTGTGCACTTTTGCAAGACTTCCTTCATGCACAGCCTAGCCCAGGTCCCCAGCACTCTGTCCTGCATTGCCCAACTCGCTGAGTTGGACTCCAGCTTCGTGGGACTCCCTTTTTTTGTGCTGAGTCAACCATCGTGCTCAGATCTTCTGGAAGCCTGTTCAGGTGCTTCTGCGGGTGCTGCCTGCTTCTGCATGGGCTCTCTGTATTGCTGAGCACCCCCTCTGTCTCCTTCTCCAAGGGGTGACCTTCTGGTCCTTCCTGGGCCCTAGCAGCACCCAAAACCTTTAACCATGTCTCTTACAGCTAGCAAGGCTTGTTTGCGGTCTTTCAGTGTGGAAACAACTCTGCATCCTCCAGCACGCTGTGGGACATCTTCTGACCAAAGGAAAAGTTCTTGGCACTTTCCGTTGTTGCAGAATCTTTGGCTTTTTCCACCCATAGGCAGCCGTTTTGCACCTTCATCCGGGATTTAGGGGGCTCCTGCCCCCCGGACACTTGCGTGACTCTTGGTCTTGGTCCCCTTCATTTGCAGTTCCTCAGGTCCAGGAATTCATCTTCAGTGCTTTGCAGTCAGTTGTTGTCCTTGCAGAATCCCCTATCTCCACTTTACTGTCTTTCTGGGGAAAGTTACTCCCACTTTTCAGGGTCTTGGGGTGGGGTATCTTGGCACCCTTATTGTTTTCTTACACCCCCAGCGACCCTCAGCACACTACACTAGGCCTGGGGTCCATTTGTGGTTCGCATTCCACTTTTGGAGTATATGGTTTGTGTTGCCCCTAGGCCTATTGTCTCCTATTGCATTCTATTGCGTTCTACAGTGTTTGCACTACTTTCTAACTGTTTACCTTCCTGATTTTGGTTTGTGTGTATATTTTGTGTATTTTACTTACCTCCTAAGGGAGTATATCCTCTGAGATACTTTTGGCATATTGTCACTAAAATAAAGTGCCTTTACGTTTAGTAACTCTGAGTATTGTGTTTTCTTATGATATAGTGCTAAGTGATATAAGTGGTATAGTAGGAGCTTTGCATGTCTCCTAGTTCAGCCTAAGCTGCTCTGCTATAGCTACCTCTATCAGCCTAAACTGCTAGAACACCTCTAATCTACTAATAAGGGTTAACTGGACCTGGCACGAGGTGTAAGTACCACAAGGTACCCACTATAAGCCAGGCCAGCCTCCTACAGCAACACAAACCATATACTAAGAAAGTGGAATGTGAATCACGAATTCCCCCCTAGGCATGTGTAGTGTGTAGAGGGGCGCTGGGAGTGTAAGAAAACCACAAAGGTGAGTAAAATACCCCACCTCAGAGCACAGGAATGTAGGAGTAAAGTACTGCACGTTTCCTCAGGACACAGTACAAGTTGTGATAAAAGTTATTGCAAGAACCAAGCAAGACTGCAAGCAGCAAATGGTAGATTCTAGGACCTGAAGACCTGTGAAGAGAGGAGACCAAGTCCAGAAGTCGCAGAAGATTCCAGGAAACACAGGAGCCCCTGCCAACCTAGAAGATGGTGTAAAAGAGGATTCCCTGGTTATTAGAAGTCTGCAGAAGAGCACCAAAGAAGATGGCTGCGGGTTCCTGCATGATGCAAAGGATAGCCCACGTCGAGATGTTGGATGCAGACGAGTTGCCGCACTGGATTCGTCCAACAAGCCTTGGTTCAAGCAATGTCGTGGTTTGCGTCAAAATGGCGCTGCCTGAACCCAGGAGGGACCTGGGGGCCTTAACTTAGACTGAGAAGGCAGAGGGGGCTCCCAACACTGGAGGGAACCCACAGATGACCAGACAGCATTCACGGAGGTCCCAAGACATGGGTACAAAGAATGTGCAAATTTCAGTTGCTACAGCACTGCAAAAGAAGGTCCCATGCCGCCGGAGAACATCTCAATGAGTTGAGCATTGCAGCATAGAGTGCTGAGGGCCTGGGCCACGCTTTGCATGAAGTATTCTTGCAAATAGTGCACAGAGGCCTCAGGAGCTGGAGATGATGCGGTGCACAGGGGTATCATTGCAAACCGTGAAGGCAAGCTCTTACCTCCGCCAAATTTGGACAGCTGGACCTTAGGACAGTCTGGGTCAAAGGGGTCCACCACCTATGTTCCAGGGAGTACACTTGTCATCAGGAGAGGAGTCCAAGAGAACCGGTCATCATCTTGGAAGGTGCCTGTTGGAGCAGAGAAGTGACTCCGTCACTCCACAGTAGATTTCTTTGGTCCTTCTGGTGCAGGGTGAAGACATGGAGTTCTCAGAGCGTGCACACCTTGGAAAGTGTTGCAGTTGCTGGCTGGAGATAAAGTTGCAGAGTCACAGTAGCCTTCTTGGATACTTTGTTGCAGTTACAGTGGTTCCTGGAGCAGTCTGCGGTTGATCCGACGGTCAGAGGATGAAGCAGGAGTTGCAGAGGATTCCTGGTGAAAACTTGCAACCTAAATCTAAAGGGGAACCCACAGGAGTGACCCTAAATAGCCCTGAGAGGGGGCTTGGCTACCTAACCAGGTATGCACCTATCAGGAGGGGTCTCTGACATCACCTGCTGGCACTGGCCACTCAGAGGCCTTCAGAGTGTCCCCACACCTTGGAAAACAAGATAGCTAGCACAAGGGACACACTGGAGGAGGTCAGAGCACCACCCCTGGAGTAGTGATGGACAGGGGAGTGGTCACTCCCCTTTCCTTTGTCCAGTTTTGCGTCAGGGCAGGGACTTGGGGTCCCTGAACTGGTGTAGACTGGCCTATGCAAGGAGCGCACCATCTGTGCCCTTCAAAGCATTTCCAGAGGCTCTGGGAGGCTACCCCTTCAAAACCTGTAATATATATTTATAAAGAGAGAGGGTGTAACACCCTCCTCCCAAAGGAAATGCTTTGTTCTGCCTTCCTGGGACCTAGCTGCTCAGACCACAGGAGGGCAGAACCCTGTTTGTGAGGTGGCAACAGCTGTAGCTGCAGTGCAAGCCTCAGAGAGCTGGTTTGGCCGTACTGGGGTCCATGGTGGAGCCCCCAGGATGCATGGGTTTTGCCCCCCAGTACCAGATTTGGAATGGGGGACAATTCCATGATCTTAGACACCTTACATGGCCATATTCGGAGTTACCATTGTGAAGATACATATAGGTATTGAACTATATGTAGTGCACATGTGTAATGGTATCTCCCCACTAACGAAGTCTGGGGAATTGGCCCTGGACACCGTGGGCACCTTTGCTAGTCCAAGGGTGACCTCAAACTTGGTAACTTTGCACCTAGCCTTCGGTAAATGAAAGGGGTAGGCATATTGGTAACTTATACATTGCTTAAGTGCAGTGAAAATGGCTGTGAAATAGTGTGTGCTCTATTTCACGCAGGCTGCAGTGGCAGTCCTGTGAAAGGGTTTGTCTGAGCTCCTTATGGGTGGCAAAAGAAATGCTGCAGCCCATAAGGATCTCCTGGAACCCCAATGCCCTGGGTACCTAGGTACCATATATTATGGACTTATAAGGGGGGTCCAGTGCGCCAATTGGAATTGGTAAATTAAGTCACTAAACTATAGTGACTAATTTGGAAGCAGAGAGAGCATATGCACTGAAGTTCTGGTTAGCAGAACTTCAGTGACACAGTTAAGCACTATTGACAACACACATTAGGCCACAAACTATGAGCACTGGGGTCCTGACCAGCAGGATCCCAGTGAGACAGGCAAAACATACTGATAAACAGGTAGATTTTCGGGGTAACATGCCAAGAAAAAGGGTACTTTCCTACAGGTAGATGTTGTTAAAATGGCTCCACTGTTTTTGTGGGTTAACCTGTACGGTGCTAGGAACGAGCTGGTCTCATCCTCGCACGCGGTTCACATGTGCCGGGGACGAGACCAGCACGTCCTGCACTGGGCCCACGGCCCTATTATAATTAGGCCGATCTGCACCCGGGGGCGCAGAAACCCCTAGACACCGGGTATATTTTATTGTTTTGTTTTTTATGTATGGGGAGCGACCCCTTAGGCAAGGGTTGCTCCCTTGGGAGGGGGCAAATTGTATTTAGGCCTTTTCTGCTCCCCTTGGGGGAAGATCAGCCTATTTTTATTAGGCAAATCTGCCCTCAAGGGGGGCAGAAACCACTAGACACCATGGATTTTTATTTTGTCAGTTTCACGTAAGGGGAGCGACCCCTTAGGCAAGGGTCGCTCCCCTGGGCGACAAATTTATTGTAGGCCATTTCTGCCCCCATGCAGGCAGATCAGCCGATTGTAATTAGGCCAACCTGCCCCATGGGGGGCAGAAAACCCTAGACACCAGGGATTTTTTTTTGTTTATTTTATTTTTTTATATGTGGGAGCAATCCCTTACGCAAGGGTCGCTCCCCTGGGGGACAAACTGTCTTTAGGCCATTTCTGCCCGGGGGGGGGGGGCAGAAACCACTTAGGCACTAGGGATTAGTGTGTGTGTCTATGTGTGTGCTTTGTTTGGGGGGGCAGTCTCTTGGACAAGGGTTACTCCCTGTAGGAGGCTGGCCTGGCTTATGGTGGGTACCTTGTGGTACTTACACCTTCTGCCAGGTCCAGTTATCCCTTATTAGTAGACTAGAGATGTTCTAGCAGCTTAGGCTGATAGAGGTAGCTATAGCAGAGCAGCTTAGGCTGAACTAGGAGACATGCAAAACTCCTACTATACCACTTATATCACTTAGCACTGTGTCATAAGAAAACACAATACTCAGAGTTACTAAAAATAAAGGTACTTTATTTTAGTGACAATATGACAAAAGTATTTCAGAGGATATACTCCCTTAGGAGGTAAGTAATATACACAAAATATATACACACATACCAAAATCAGGTAAGTAACAGTTAGAAAAGTAGTGCAAACAGTGTAGAACACAATCAAATGCAATAGGGAGAAATAGGCCTAGGGGCAACACAAACCATATACTCCAAAAGTGGAAGGCAAACCACGAATGGACCCCAGGCCTAGAGTAGTGTCTAGAGGGTCGCTAGGAGTGTAAGAAAACACTAAGGGGCAAGATTCCGTTCACCCACAGGAGATTTCTTCTTGGCTTCTAGTGCAGGATGAAGGCAGACAGCCCTCAGAGCATGCACCTCCAGGAAACAGTCGAGAAAGGCAATGACTTTCCCCCACCAAATTTAGACAGAAGGGCCACTGGACTGTCGGGACACTTGGACCCAGCTCCTGTGTTCCAGGGACCACGCTTGTCAGGATGAGAGGGGACCCAGAACACCGGTGGTGCAGACGTTTGTTGCCTGCGTTGGCAGGGGGAAGATTCCGTCGACCCACAGGAGATTTTTTCTTGGCTTCTAGTGCAGGGTGAAGACAGACAACCCTCAGAGCATGCACCACCAGGAAACAGTCGAGAAAGCCGGCAGGCTGAGGCGCTACAATGTTGCTGGTAGTCTTCTTGCTAATTTGTTGCGGTTATGCAGGCGTCCTGGAGCAGTCAGCGGTCGATCCTTTGCAGAAGTCGAAGAGGGAAGCTCAGAGGAACTCTGGTGAGCTCTTGCATTCATTATCTGGTAAGATACCCACAGGAGAGACCCTAAATAGCCCACAGAGGAGGATTGGCTACAGAGAAAGGTAAGCACCTATCAGGAGGGGTCTCTGATGTCACCTGCTGGCACTGGCCACTCAGAGCTGCCCATTGTGCCCTCACACCTCTGCATCCAAGATGGCAGAGGTCTGGGACACACTGGAGGAGCTCTGGGCACCTCCCCTGGGAGGTGCTGGTCAGGGGAGTAGTCACTCCCCTTTCCTTTGTCCAGTTTCGTGCCAGAGCAGGGCTGGGGGGATCCCTGAACCGGTGTAGACTGGCTCATGCAAGGAGGGCACCATCTGTGCCCTTCAAAGCATTTCCAGAGGCCAGGAGAGGCTACTCCTCCCAGGCCCTTCACACCTAATTCCAAAGAGAGAGGGTGTAACACCCTCTCTCAGAGGAAATCCTTTATTCTGCCTTCCTGGGACTGGACTACCCAGGCCCCAGTGGGGCAGAAACCTGTCTGAGGGGTTGGCAGCAGTGAAAACCCAGGAAAGTTAGTTTGGCAGCACCAGGGCTCTATGCTGAAGACCCGGGGATGCATGGAATAGTCCCTCCAATACCAGAATGGTATTGGGGTGACAATTCCATGATCCTAGACATGTTACATGGCCATGTTCGGAGTTACCATGGTGACTCTACATATAGGTACTGACCTATATGTAGTGCACGAGTGTAATGGTGTCCCCGCACTCACAAAGTCCTGGGAATTTGCCCTGACAATGTGGGGGCACCTTGGCTAGTGCAAGGGTGCCCTCACACTAAGTAACTTTGCACCTAACCTTCACTAAGTGAAGGTTAGACATATAGGTGACTTATAAGTCACTTAAGTGCAGTTTAAAATGGCTGTGAAATAACATGGACGTTATTTCACTCAGGCTACAGTGGCAGTCCTGTGTAAGAATTGTCTGAGCTCCCTATGGGTGGCAAAAGAAATGCTGCAGCCCATAGGGATCTCCTGGAACCCCAATATCCTGGGTACCTAGGTACCATATACTAGAGAATTATAAAGGTGTTCCAGTGTGCCAATCAGAATTGGTAAAATTAGTCACTAGCCTGCAGTGACAATTTTAAAAGCAGAGAGAGCATAAACACTGAGGTTCTGGTTAGCAGAGCCTCAGTGAGACAGTTAGGCACCACACAGGGAACACATATAGGCCACAAACTTATGAGCACTGGGGTCCTGGCTAGCAGGATCCCAGTGACACATATCAAACACACTGACAACATTGCGTTTTCACTATGAGCACTGGGCCCTGGCTAACAGGATCCCAGTGAGACAGTACGAACACACCCTGACATTTACTCACAAACAGGATAAAAGTGGGGGTAACAAGGCTAGAATGAGGCTACCTTCCTACACTCCCCATGGGGCACATTACTGTTTGCCATATCTGCCCCCTTTGGGGGCAGATCGGCCTATTTTTGGAAGGCCCATCTGCCACCAAGGGGGGCAGAAAGCTCACCAGAGACCAGGGAAGATTTCTTTTCAAAATAAGAGGGCCATACCCCCACCCAAAATAAATGGGGCCAAAGTTGTTCTGCCCACCAGTAGGCAGATGAGCCAATTACCCTGATCCACATCCAGACGGGGCAGAAAGTCTACTAGATGCCATGGAATTAAAAAAATAAATAATAGAGTGGTGGCCACCAACCAGTATGGGCCTGGTTATGCCCCCACCCCAACTAAAGGGGTAACAGTCTTTCATCTCTCCCCTCGTGCACTAAAACATCTTATCCCACGGAAAGCAAGAGGACATTCAATTATTTTGGTTTTTGGTTTTACATTTGGGCCATGAGAGCTTGGCTAACCCTCAAAATCGTCCCACTTGGAATGGTGAGGGCTGCACTTTTTGGACATTGGGACGTTGCCATGTAGAAAAATCCACAAGACCTAGACACATCTGAAAACTAAACATATGGGTGATTCCAGTGCTGTGTGCTTCACATGCACCTTGCACCATTTTCTTACCCACAATGCCCTGCAAACCACCAACTTTTCTGGAAATCACAAATTTTTCCCACATTTTTGTGATGGAACCTTCCGGAATATGCAGGAATCCACAAAATTCCTACCACCCAGCATTGTCTCATCTATACCGATAAAGATTGTGCCCCCACTTGTCAACCTAAAAATGTTTTTTTTCAAAAAGCCCTTTTGGACCCGCTTTGGTTCCTCCTCAATTTCGACATGTTTTTGGTTCTTCCATGTCACAGGCACTTGGCCCACCTACACAAGTGAGGTATCATTTTTACCGGGAGACTGAGGGAAACGTTGGGTGGTAGGAAATCTGTCCCAGTGTGGTGATCCCACACAGAAATGTGGGAAATGTGTGATTTTTTTAGCTAAATTTGAGGTTTGCTGAGGATCCTGGGTAAGAAAACATTGGGGGATACACGGAAGTCACACCTCTCTCAATTCCCTCGGGTATCTAATTTTCAGAAATGTTTGGGTTTGGTAGGTTTCCCTAGATGGCTGCTGAGCCCAGGACCAAAAACGCAGGTCCCCCCCACAAAAACAGGTACTTCAGTATTTGCTAATTTTGATATCACCATAGTGTTTTGGGGCATTTCCTTTTGCGGACAGTAGGCCTACCCACACAAGTGAGGTACCATTTTTATCGGGAGACTTAGGGGAAC
This sequence comes from Pleurodeles waltl, assembly GCF_031143425.1. Taxonomy (NCBI): domain Eukaryota; kingdom Metazoa; phylum Chordata; class Amphibia; order Caudata; family Salamandridae; genus Pleurodeles; species Pleurodeles waltl. The sequence continues at coordinate 593,589,876 of NC_090447.1, forward strand.
GCTGGGTGGGAGGAAATTTGTGGCTCCTCTCAGATTACAGAACTTTCTGTCACCGAAATGTGAGGAAAAAGTGTTTCTCAGGCCACATTTTGAAGTTTGCAAAGGATTATGCATAACAGAACCTGGTGAGAGCCCCGCAAGTCACCAAATCCTGGATTCCCCTAGGTGTCTTGTTTTCAAACATGCACAGGTTTGGTAGGTTTCCCTAGGTGCCGGCTGAGCTAGAGGCCAAAACATACAGCTAGGCACTTTGCAAAAAACAGCTCTGTTTTCTTTGGGAAAATGTGATGTGTCCACGTTGTGTTTTGGGGCATTTCCTGTCGCGGGCACTAGGACTACCCGCACAAGTGAGGTACCATTTTTATCGGGAGACTTGGGGGAATGCTGGGTGGAAGGAAATTTGTGGCTCCTCTCAGATGCCAGAACTTTCTGTCACCGAAATGTGAGGTAAAAGTGTTTTTTTAGCCAGATTTATAGGTTTGCAAAGGATTATGGGTAACAGGACCAGGTGAGAGCTCCACAAGTCACCCCATCTTGAATTCCTCTAGGTGTCTAGATTTAAAAAATGTACAGGTTTGGTAGGTTTCCTTAGTTGCCGACTGAGCTAGAGGCCAAAATCCACAGCTAGGCACTTTCCAAAAAACAGCTCTGTTTTCTTTGTGAAAATGTGATGTGTCCATGTTGTGTTTTGGGTCATATCCTGTCGCGGGCGCTAGGCCTACCCATGCAAGTGAGATACCGTTTTTATTGGGAGAGTTGGGGAAACGATGGGTGGACGGAAATTTGTGGCTCCTCTCAGATTACAGAACTTTCTGTCACCGAAATGTGAGGAAAAAGTGTTTTTTAGGCCACATATTGAGGTTTGCAAAGGATTAAGGGTAACAGAACCTGATGAGAGCCCCACAAGTCACCAAATCCTGGATTCTTCTAGGTGTCTAGTTTTCAAACATGCACAGGTTTGGTAGGTTTCCCTAGGTGCCGGCCGACCTACAGACCAAAATCTACAGCTAGGCAGTTTGTAAAAAACAGCTCTGTTTTCTTTGGGAAAATGTGATGTGTCCACGTTGTGTTTTGGGGCATTTCCAGCCGCGGGCACTAGGCTTACCTGCACAAGTGAGGTACCATTTTTATCAGGAGACGTGGGGGAACGCTGGATGGGAGGAAATTTGTGGCTCCTCTCAGATTCCAGAATTTTCTGTAACCGAAATGTGAGGAAAAAGTGTTTTTTTAACCAGATTTTAGGTTTGCAAAGGATTATGGGTAACATAACCTGGTGAGAGCTCCACAGGTCACCCCATCTTGGATTCCCCTAGGTGTCTAGTTTTAAAAAATGCACAGATTTGGTAGGTTTCCTTATTTGCCGGCTGAGCTACAGGCCAAAATCCACAGCTAGGCACTTTCCAAAAAACAGCTCTGTTTTCTTTATCAAAATGTGATATGTCCATGTTGTGTTTTGGGGCATTTCCTGTTGCGGGCGCTAGGCCTACCCGCACAAGTGAGGTACAATTTTTATTAGGAGAATTGGGGGAACACTGGGTGGAGGAAAATGTGTGGCTCCTCTCAGATTCAGGAACTTTCTGTCATCAAAATGTGAAGAAAAAGTGTTTTGTGGCCTATATTTGAGGTTTGCAAAGGATTCTGGGTAATAGAAACTGGTGAGAGCCCCACAAGTCACCCCATCTTGGATCACCCTAGGTGTCTAGTTTTCAAAAATATGGAGGTTTGGTAGGTTTCTCTAGGTGCCGACTGAGCTAGATTCCAAAATCTACACCTGTGCACTTCGCAAAAAACATGTCAGATTTCAATGTTCAAATGTGATGTGTCCATATTGTGTTTCCTGTCATGAGAATTAGGACTACCCACGCAAGTGAGGTACCATTTGTATTGTGAAACTTTGGGGAACACAGAATAGCAAAGCAAGTGTTACTGCCCCTTGTCTTTCTCAAAACTTTGTCCTTCCAAATGTAAGACATTGTGTAAAAAATAATTCTCTTTGAGAAAAGCCCTGTAATTCACATGCTAGTATTTGCACCCCGGTATTCAGAGATGTGCAAATAACCACTGCTTCTCAACACCTTATCGTATGCCCATTTTGGAAATACAAATGTTTTCTTGATACCTATTTTTCACTCTTTATATTTCAGCAAATGAATTGCTGAATACTGAGTACAGAATGAAAACTGATTTCAAGGTGCAGCTCATTTATTGGCTCTGGGTACCTAGGTTTCTTGATGAACCTACAAGCCCTATATAGCCCCACAACCAGAAGAGTCCAGTAAACGTAATGGTATATTCCTTTCAAAAATCTGACATTGCAGAAAAAGTTACAGAGTAAAACATTGAGTAAAATTGCTGTTTTTTTCACCTCAATTTCAATATTTCTTTATTTCAGCTGTTATTTTCTGTAGGAAAACCTTGTAGGATCCACACAAATTACCCCTTTATAAATTCAGAATTTTGTCTACTTTTCAGAAATATTTAGCTGTCTGGGATCCAGCATTGGTTTCATATCCTTTTCTGTCACTAACTGGAAGGACACTGAAAGCTCAAAAAATAGTAAAAATGGGGTATGTCCCAGTAAAACTCCAAAACTGTGTTGAAAAATTGGGTTTTCTGGTTCATGTCTGCCTGTTCCTGAAAGCTGGGAAGCTGGTGATTTTAGCACCACAAACCTTTTGTTGATGCCATTTTCAGGGAAAAAAATCACAAGCCTTCTTATGCAGTCCTTTTGTCCCATTTTATTTTAAAAAACGATTTTTTTTGCTGTATTTTGGCTAATTTCTTGGTCTCATTCAGGGGAAACCACAAACTCTGGGTACCTCTAGAATTCCTAGGATGTTTGATAAATAGGACACAGATTTGGCATGGGTAGCTTATGTGGACAAAAGGTTATGAGGGCCTAAGCACAAACTGCTCCAAATAGCCAAAAAAAGGACTGGCACCAGAGGGGGAAAAGGCCTAGCAGCGAAGGGGTTAAAATATATGGAGCACCCCTGAAGCTGACTTGTCTAGGTTTGTGGAGAAGGGCTGTTTAAATTTAAGTAACAATAGCTCCTTCCCATAGCTGGCCTGTTAGGTATAGTGTTTCTAACTTAGAATTAAGAACACTTTTTTGATTTTCCACACAGTTTTGGACCATGAACAAAAGCTTTAGTAAACTGAAAATCCCTCCTTTGCAGGAGGTGTTTACAGGCATGTGTAGGAGGCTTGAATGATGAGAGCTTTATATATGGATACAGTATTGCATTACATGTCAGTCTCTATCACTTCTGGATGGGAATCCTATTTGAAATGGATAGGAAATCCAGAACATAGATTTTACTTAATATGGTTAAGATTAAACACAATCCATTTTGTAGTTGTTTTCCTTGCCCTGAATCGTTGTTTGCATCTTTACCATGCTGTCCATGTAACTCTTCTTCCACTCAAATTACTGTGCACTTTATGCTATCTTGTACTTTATTCCACACTTTAGGAATCCTATTTTTAAGCCCAATTTTAAAGCCCGAGCATTTTCTATTCTACCAAAAAGAGATGTTTTTTTAAAAATGTTTATCTTTTCTGGAAATGTATTTTTCTGTTCTAACTTACATTTCTGCTGGTATCAAATTAGGAGAAGATATGCTTTATGAAACTGGAAAATGTTCTTAAGCTTGCAGACTGTATGGGGTGTATTTATAATGCCCTAGCGTCACCTTGCACCACATTAACATTTGTATTTTTTATGTTAATGTGGCCCATTGAGGTCGAATTACCTGCGCCATATTTACAGAGTGGCGCAATACATGCATTGTGCCACTCTGTAACCCTTTGCGCTCCATAATGCCTGCGTCAGGCATAATGTATGCAAAGGGAGCATTCCCCCATTAGGGGAGCCGGAAAAATGGCAGAAGGAAATCTATGAGATTTCCTAGCGCCATTTTTTGTGGCACTTTTAACGCCTGCTCAAGAGCAGGCATTAAAAGGGGGCTTTCATTCTTTAGAATGGGGCCCTATGTTCTCTGCAGGAGTAGCGCAGAGTACATCAATAGCGTCATGAGAAATGATGCTATTGCCCCCTACCCTGCGCCATGCTGTGCTGTATTTTAAATACGGCGCACACGTGGTGGTGGCAGGGAGGTGCTAAGGGGTGCAGGTAAAGTGGCGCTGCACTCAGTGCAGCGCCTCTTACCACAAATATGCCCCTATGTTTTTTATTCTGTGCTTTTATGATCAATTTAATGACTGAATAAAGATTATCAAAACAAAACAAATAAAAACCTACCATTAGATACAAATAAATGATATACAGAGGGTATTAATCATTAATACTTTTGATACTATTGTTTTAATACTTTTGAAGATAGTTTGTAAGCACCTGAGTTTATTACATATCACCATTCATATAACAAATCAGAAAAACTGCATGTCACAGTGCTTAGAAAAGTGGTAATACAAAGGGAACAGGAAAGACAAAGAAGCAAGTGGGTAATATAATATAGTCACACTGCAGCAGAAAAATATATACTAACAATTATTTGTGCATTCTATTAAAGAGATTCCATTACTTGAAATTGTTTCACATGCAAAATGTTCACCTGCTTATATGTGAACTTTTAGCCGTTATAAATAAACTCATGAGTCGTCTCCAGGACAGGGATGCTCTATGTATGTGGCAGACATATGGTGGTGGGGGAGCAGCACCTGTCATGCACTCCCTCAAACAGTGCCACTGAAACTTCACCTATGCCTCTGTACTTTCTTTTGCATTGGATTATACTGTTACCCTCAACTTGTGCTGAAATAAACCTAGTGCAATGGTCTTTCTGTTTTACTGTGTATTGTTCCTGTCAGCATGGCAGCAGTTAACATTTGCCAACCATCTCCATTTCTTCTGTAAAAAGGAGCTCCCTTCCTTCTGTGAAGATGTGTTTTGATTTATATATTTGTGCCATTGGAGGGAACAATTTCTCTTTGCAGGAACAAGGAGTCCTCCTCTATGACATGGGTTGGAAGGTGTGGAATATTTCTGATACTATTGATACTATTGATGAGCTACTATTAGACCTGACAGCCCTTAGGGTGGTTTTCCCCCAATCTTTTTTGTGTTATCACCTTCTGTTGCTGAAATTGATTTTGTCTCTGTGCACTTTACCACTTCAAACCAGTGCTAAAGTGCTTGGTTCACTCCTTAAAACATGGCAATATTGGCCTATACCTGATTGGCATAACTAATTTACTTTTATGTCCGGAGTAAAGTGTGAGAACACATACCCAGGGCCTGTAAATTAAATGCTGCTAGTGACCTTGCAGCATTTATTGTGCCACCCACTTAAGTAGTTCTTTAATGCATGTTTCAGACCTGGCATTGCAGCCAGTTTTTAACTGCCAATTTGATGTGACAAAAAAAACCTTTTTCTAGGCCTAAACCTTTCTTTTTAATACATTTAAGTCACCCCTGAGGTAGACCCTAGACAGCCCAGTGGGCAGGGTGCAGTGTTGGTCGTGTTCTGAAACTCTTAAATGTGTTTTACTCTATTACAAGTCCAACGTTTGATTGGAAGTAGGTACGAATATAATGTTTACACTCAAATGAATTGTAATTTGAAATCCTCTTTAAAAGTAAAGTCAGATTTTAAGACAGAATTCTGAAAGTGGCACTTTTAGAAAGTTGACACTTTCTTGTCCCAACCATTTGGTGCCTGAGTCTGTTCCTGGGTCACATGATTAGCTGTAGTTGGCAGTTACCCTTTGTGAATTCCTCTGAAACAGTGAGGCAAAGAAGGACTAGGCATTGGCAGGGTGAACAATCCTTCCATGATGTGTGGGACAGAGCTGTTCCCTACCCCAGTTACATTTCAATGAAGCTGCCTCAACACACTCACAAACAACTTCACGCTATTCTTCGGCCACCCCTGATCCCTTGGCACATGGGGCGGAAAAAGGGAATTTCAGAAGCATTTGTGGGGGGAAAACTCTAGCAGTTATTTTCATCTCAAAGCTGGCACCAGGTATAAAAATAGTATCCTCAGACACACTCTTCAGTACACTCCTGGACCTGTGACATTACAGAAGAAGGACGGCCCTAATGCAGAAGGACTGCCCTGCTACCTGAGACCAGACCTGCTGTCTGAGAAGGATGATTGGACCTGCTCCCTTCATCCCAGGCAAAGCTGAGTGACTCCAAGGGTCAGATGGATGACCTCCTGCTCTGAGCTAAAGGGACAAAGCAAGCTCCAGAGCCCTTACCCGCAATGGCACAGTTAACTTGCTGCACTAGACCTGCCTGGACATGCAACTGGGCATGTCTGAGTCCTGCTGACCTTTGCTGGAGTGAGTTTTTAATCCCCAAGAGGTGCCTCCTCTGGTTCTGGACCATTGGGTGAAATCAGTTGAGGTCCTCCTGTAACAAAAGGGGGATTTCCTGAAGTTTTTGACTATTCATGACTGCAAAGGGACCCGTTCAGCCAAGAATTTGCTATCCATAACAACTACCAAATCCTGACAGGATCTTTACGCTGCACCAATGACTGTCCACAATGCCAGGCCTGCTCTTAATGCTACAGCAATGACCATTTGCAGCACTCTCCTCCTGTGGCCTCCCACACTGTGAACAGGTTTCTTTGTGCTGGACATTGGGAAGTAATTTCTTTTCACTGGGACTAACCTGGTCTCTGTATCCAGTCCAGGGTCCATGGTGGTCAGCCTGAATTTTTTGACTTTGCCCCGGTCTAGTAGACCAGATGACCTTCATTGGTGCTTCGTGCTTTTAGGTATACTTACCTGAATATTTAAACTTTCACATCTCTGGTTTTACTGATTGGATTTTTGTACTTTTGATCTCAAGTTATTTCTTAAATGCACTCACGTTTTACTGTATTTACTCTATTTTTAAAATTGATATGGAATTTTTCTTGTGTGGTGTTTTCACCTTACTAATGTTTGTGCATAGCTACTTTACTCTTTGCCACTATGTTAAGACTGACTACTTTTGTGCCAAGCCACCAGACGGTTAGGCAAAATATAATTCAATGACATCTGTGGTTCATCCTGACAGAGATTGTTGCTGTTGCATGAGAGGGGTCTTCACCCCTGAGTAAAAATAAAATATATATTTCTACAGGTACCTTTTAGGGATGGGCAACGTGAACCATACGATATATTTGGGATATCGATTAAGATGCCCGAGGGACATTTTGTCATCAAGAATGATGTGGTGTTGGAGTGCTAGAAATTCTTTGCCAGGACGCAAGGCAGAGATGAGAAAGATGGCATGTTACATTAACTGTTTAAAAATCTTGGTCCCAAGTACTCATATATTCATTAATCTGGTACCAAAGGGAGAGATGTATCCCAAGCATTACGGTACAGGAAAAGCTCCTTGCAAAGAATCCCAATACTAAGGAGGCTAATGGAACTGTGAAGGTTATGGAAACCACCTCAGATTGGGTCAAGGAGATGAGAGGGTAGAATGTGAATAAGGTCTGTGAGGTGCATCCTTGTGAATTGCTGGGTTGTGATGTGTATGAAATAATACATAAAATCAATTCTTACACGAAAAGGTGGATGGTATAGGTGTAGAAATTCTGGATACATGACCAACACTCCAGGTTGCTATGCAGAGAATGCTGTGTGCAGAAGATGTAGTAAGAGAGGCAATCATGCTAAGGCATGCAAGGTTGACAAAATCCAAAGTGTGGAGGAGGCCACAACTGGTGTAAGGAAAGTGGTGCTCAATGTGAAGAATGATTTGGGTAGGTTGACAGCTGTGATATTGCTGTGCTGGAATGTGAGTTTTTGCTGGGTGGAAACACATAATGGTATTTGCAGATATGGGCTCACTTTACATCATGGTTGGTGATGGAAATCAGTAGAGACTGTCTGGTGGTGATACAATAATGTTATCACTGCCTAATATTATACAGGCGAGTTATGATAGTACCAATACTGATGTGATTGGCTTTCCAATTATAAAGGTACAATTCCATAACAGGGATAGTGTTGGGAAGATTCATGTTGCTAAAAAGGATGAGAGTCTCCTAAGCTGACATCATCAGAGAGATCTCGGCATGCCACTCAACACCAATGCAACCAAAAGGTTCATGCTTGTGGCCAATGTAGATGATAATGCTGAGTTGTGGTGCACATTTCTTACTATGATCAAGTATTATGTAGAACCTTTGAAATGACTGGAACACAAAACTATTTTAAAGTGGATGGTTAAACCCAGTGTTCACAGACTAAGAAGGGTCCCCAACCTGGTATAGGAGTTGTTAGACCTGGCATCCTTATCTCTGCTTCTCATGTTTTGACTATGTGCTAGATTCTGTTTTTGCTGTTTTTGGTACGCTGGGCACTTTACCACTGCTGACCAATGCTAAAGTGTGAGTGCTTCCTGTATAAAATATATGTGTAATTGACTTTTCCGTGATTGCCACATTTGATTTACTAGTAGGTCCCTAGTAAAGTGCACCAGAGGTGCCCAACGCCTATAGATCAAATGCTACTAGTGGGCCTGCAGCACTGGTTCTGCCACCAACATGAGTAGCCCTGTAAACATGTCTCAGGCCTGCCACTGCAGTGTCTGTGTGTGCAGTCTTGCACTGCCAATTAAACCTGGCAAGTGTACCCACTTGCCTGGCCCAAACCTTCACTTGTTATACATGCAAGGCACCCCTAAGATAGGCCCTAGGTATCCCCATGGGCAGGGTACAAGGTATGTTAAAGGTGTGACATGTATTGGTGTGTTTTACATGTCCTAACAGTGAAATACTGCCAAATTCAGTTTTCACTGTTGGAAGGCCTAGCTCTCTCAGAGGTTAACATGGGGGCTGCCTTTACATATTTTTTAAGTGTAGTTTCCCTTTGAGAGCCAATAGAAATGTGGAGTTTGGTGTCTCTGAACTCACCATTTAAAAATACATCGTTTGGTAAAGTTGGTTTTTAAATTGTCAGTTTGTAAATGTCACTTTTAGAAAGTGGGCATTTTCTTGCTTAAACCATTCTGTGCCTCTGCCTGTTTGTGGATTCCCTGTCTGGGTCAGACTGACAGTTGGGCTGTTTGTGTAACCCCTCAAGAAAGTGAGACAAAGGGAGCTGGGGTGTAGCCTGCATATCCTGATGAGCCACCTAGACTGGAGGGAGGGAGGAATGATCACTTATACCGGAATGGGCTGTGTCTGTCCTCACACAATGCAGTCTCTAACCCCCTGGTGTGTGTCTGGGGCTCGGCCTGGGCAAGGCAGGATCCTGTAACCAACAGAGACTTTCCTTTAAAGTTAGCCTACTTCAAAGGCAGAAAGGGGTATAGGTAGTAGACCCCAAACCACAGAGTTTTAGATTATTTCTGGAATCAAGAGGAACCTGTGCCCAGGAGAAAAGCTGAAGAGCTGGAGGAGGAGTACTGCCCCTTTGCCTGTGAGTGTGCTTTGCTGGGTATGCCTGCAATTGCTGCTTCTGCCTGAGAGAGTACAAACGCTGGACTTTGTGGTATATTCATTGTGAAGAATCTCCAAGGTCTTGAACTGAGCTTGCCTCCTGTTTTGAAGTTTAGGGCCATCAAAGACTTCCTCTGCCAGCACCTGGACTTTCTGCTGAGACTCCTGCCATGCCAGGTGATGCCCCATCCAGTCTCTGGGCCCTTCAAAGATGAAGTTGGCAGAACAAGGACTGAAATCCACTCACAGAACACAGTGCAGGGAAATTTCAGAAGCACCACCTGCCACGCATGCTGAAAAACAACGCGCCGCCCACTTTGCGGCTAAAATAGATGCTCAACCTGCATCCCGGCTAGGAGATTGTCGCATTGCAGCTGGAGAAACTACACAACACCCACTTGCGGCTGTTGATAATGATGCAAACCCCACGCAGTGTGGTTTTCCGGCATTGTGTGACCGAATTTCTCACACATCATTGCTGGACATCATAAATCAACGCAGGCCTGCGCATATCCGAGGTACCCATCCGGAAATCGGCTTTTTTCTCTCTTGCGGGTAAGTAAAATGAAGCATCACCGACCCGATTGGAGAAGGAACAATGCACGGCCTTACTTGTGAGTAAGGAATCAACGCATTGCTGACTTTTCCAACGCACACTCCCCCATGCAGCTTTATTTTTGACTCAAACCAGGTATTTTGAGTAAAATCAACATTTCCATTGTTTTGACTGCAGCACCACTTTCTCTGCACCCTTTAGAACCCCCCTACAGCCACCATGTGTGCACTGTATTTAAAATACAGTGCACCAAGGCACAGGGTAGGGGGCAATAGCGTCATTTCTCATGACGCTATTGATGTACTCTGCAGGAGTTATGGCAAAACTCCTGCAAAGTACATAGGGCACCATTCTGAAGAATAGAAGCCCCCTTTTAACGCCTGCTCTTGAGAAGGCATTAAAAGTGCTGTAAAAAATGGAGCAGTTTCCAGCTCCCCCAACGGGGGAACGCCCCTTTGCATACATTATGCCTGGCGCAGGCATAATGTAGCGCAAAGGGTTACAGAGTGGCGCAATGCATCCATTGCTCCACCATGTAAATACGATGTGGGGATTTCGGCCTCGTTGGGCCACATTAACGTCAGAAATAATGACATTAATGTGGCTCAAGGTGGCGCTAGGGCATCATAAATATGCCCCTTATTCTTTTGAAAATTCATATCTTGACTTTTGTATGTTGGATTTTTGTCATTTTGGTCTTCTTTGATTTAGATAAATATAACCTATTTTTTCTAAACTGGTGTGGTTTCCATTTTGTAGTGTTTTTACTGTATTACTGTGTGTGTTGGTAAAAATACTTTACACATTGCCTTTGAGATAAGCCTGGCTGCTTGTGCCAAGCTACCAAGGGAGTGAGCAGTTGTTGTCTGAGGATTCTAAACCATTTCCCTGACTAGGGTGAGGGTCCCTGCTTGGAGAGAGTGCAAACTGACTGCCAACCGGAGACCCCATTTCTAACAGGAGTTATTAAAGGACATGTTACATTGGTTGCGTGAGCTGGATTTTAAAGAGGAAATCAAGTCTTCAGAGTGGCTTACACTGTTTTTATAACAGCTAATGATGGTGGCAAACAAATTTAGATGTGTATTAACTTGAATGCCTTAAATAGGTGCATCCGGGCGGACTAACAGTTGTTACCAAATATCTCTAACATCTTGTTGATGCTGGGGAGGTGATGGATTTTAGTGCTAGTGACCTGCCCTTTGCATACTACAAGGTTATACTTCAACCCTAGGCATTTGATGTCTTTGTATATAGATTTATCAGAATGTCATTTGGGATGTCCTTGGTAGCTGCATGCTTCCAGAGGGTGATGAAAAGTGTGTTAGAATGGGTCAAAAGGTGCTGTTTTTTCAGGATGAGACCCTTATATTTGGCAAGGATGTGCATGACCATGGTAAGAGGCTGACACTTGTGATGAGCTGACTCTTGGACAGTGGATTGACTTTTAAAAGGGAAAAGTGAGGATTCTAAGTCAGGTCCATTACCTTTTTAGGTCGCACTACTGTATATTAGGTGAGAGCATAATTCCCAAAACCAAGTTAGCTGAAAGCATCATCAAAGCTCTGATTCCTAGTGGTAAGGAACAGACATCCTTCCTTGGGCTAGTGGAGTTCTATTTCATTGTTGTCTAACTCTTGATGCCCCTTTTGAAAAAATGAACCAGGTTTAAGAGTCAGCAGAGTGAAGCATAACTTTCACTCCCACAAAGGATACAATTGGAAGAATGCTGGCATTAGAGGCCTTTGATGTTTTGTAGAAAAATGGTTTTGACCACAGATTCCAGCCTAAAAGGTTTAGGTTCCATCCTTATCAATGTGGTGGAAGGTTAAGAGAAAGTTGCGGCTTTTGTTTACCAAGCTCTCAGGAACACTGAGGAGATTTATTCAGGTATTGAGAGGGAAACACTGACATGCACCTGGGGTTTTTATCGTTTCAGATTCTTCCTTTGGGTGGTTCCATTCATGGCAAGGTTGGATCATCACTCCATTGTTCAATCGTTCTCCTACAAGGATGGGGAATAGGTCACTCCCAATATCAGGAGTGGGATTGAAGCGATATCTGAATTAAACTTTCATGTTGATTACTTACCTGTAGTATGAAACAATACTCTGGTTTAGGGCCAGGCAAAGAAGTCTCTGTGATGGCCCAGGGATTGGTGGTCATGGGAGGCCTAGTTTAGATGATGGATATTATCTCGTCAAACATTTTGAGATGTAAGGAATGAATTGAATTTGCGTGGAGATGAGTTGATGAAGTTGATGAGGGGATGATAGACGTGTCCCTCCTGATGGTGTGAGAGGAAAGATTTTAAGTTTAGTCCATGAAAGATATCCAGGCAATGATCACACCAAAGTTTGGCTGAGAAAGAGATACTGTTGGCTGGATATGGATAAGAAAGTTCATTTGGATTGTGTCTTGTGTTTCACCTGGCCTACAACCTTGTCTGCAGTGGAGTCACCTATGTTACCATAGATGAAGCTGGGTCTTGACTTCATGTGGCCTTTTGAATTGCTGCCTCTTACAGAGAGGTATATTTTGTTATGTGTGAACTACACTTCCAAATGTGCCTCCTTCACAAGATGTGTAAGTATGGCCACTACCAGGTCTGTATTAGATTTCTTAAAGGATTCATTTGTGAGCTATGATGTACCCAAGTACATTGTCACTGACAATGTGGGTGTAGTTTGGATACGGTGAAGTGCACATTTTTATAAAAGGTTTCTCTATCATTTATCAGAAATATGCCTCAGGTGAAGGGCTTGGCTAAGCTCTTGAATAGAATTGTTAACCATGTATTTAAAGTACAGTTGCTCAGAAAGTGCCTCTGAAAGAGGTGTAAGAGAAGTCTTGGTAAGCTTGTCATGCTGCTCCTAGAACAGTAAGCTCAGTTGCACATTTCACATGTCTGAGGGGCAGAATGGCTGACAGAAACTTTAGCCAATCTTGGTTGAATGACTGCTACCCAAGGGTGAAGTGGGATGAGAAGAGGTGTGGTAAGGTGCTGAGAGGGTATCAACTACAACACAAGAACATATTATTCACAAGGATGGCTGTTTGTGAGTCTGCGTGAAAGGTGGGTGACTTTGTTTGAAGAAACCTGGTATGGTAAAGAACTTCAAGTCCAAACTTGCTGACATTTTTTAATTTGTTAAACTGGGGATAGTCAGGCTGGAGAAAGGAGATGGTTATTGAAGGTCCCATTTGGCATGTCAAGTTGCTCCTGCACATTGTGATGTTCCACTGCTATGGGGGCCATAGGTCTGAATCTCATGTTGATAAGTCATCAATTGCCAGGGCCCTTTGTCCTTGTTTCTGGATGAAGAAGACTTCAAAGTGATTGAGATCTAATGTTGCATCTAAAATGTCTGTCCCAGCATTGCTAGGATCTTTCTCACTCCCCACTTTTATCTCTCATACCATTACATATGGCTTTTATTGTTTTCTACCAATTTTGTTCCTGGTCTTTAGACCTTCCTTTTTTGTAGTATTTCTAATGGAAGGGGATATGTTGTAGTGTACCTTCTGTGTGACTGAAATAGGAGGACACATCAGCGTATGATGATGTAATACAGAACTTCTGTGTCATTAGGAACCTCTACTCCTGAGAGTTTTGAGATGTGGCAGTTTCTTTTGGGTGACTGAACTGGACGTTGATTGCACTGTGTTCTCCATGCATGACACCAATAAACTACTAGAGATCCAGACCTGCGTTATGCTTTTTGTATAGAAGGCCATTGGCAGGCCACAACAGTCCCCTGTTAGGGACCCAAGCAAAACTCTCTTCTTTAAGGACACTGTTTCTTTTTGTGTTCATCTAATAATTAAGTGTATCTGCTAGGCTCTTCTAAATTGTACTATTCCTCAGTTTCATATTCCCTCAACTATACATTTTCTGGTGCTTGTTGTCCTATGTAAAGCATACTAATGCCTTTCAGATGTAGTCATGCGATAGGAAATTTTAAATAAAAATGTAACTAAACTGCATGCCCCGCACCTGCAAAATTGCCATATCTGAATACCTAAACTTAATACCATAGAAGAGAATAATATAAAAAGTCTCAATTTAACCAATATGTGTATAAACTACATTCCACAATAAATACTAAGCTCCTGTTCATGAGGGCTAAATCATAATATATCCAGACACATTAGGTTATTGTTGGAAGAATAAACACTCACAACAGTTTTGAATGTTGTTGTTAAAGAAAAACACTTCCAAATGAGTCCTTAGGAATCAACAAGTTTTTCCACTTCTTGAAAAAAAACTCTACCACACTTGCCACGCCCAAACCACACTGAATCTGCCTGCCATTTTACTTGCTTTATTTATTTATGTATTTAGAAGCCATATATAGTGTGAACCAGGTACCTGGGGGTGTCAGAGTACTTTACATAGTTCATTAAACAAAGTTTCATACATGTATTCCAAAAGGACAAGTGATAATTGATTCTTAGAGTCCAAGGGATCAAAGTGAGGTAGCCTTTGTATGAATGTAATGTATTTATGGGTGTAGGGGTACATCAACCATTCTCCAGTTAACAATGCTGTTGTCAGAGGAGATTTTTTCACTCTTCTATTTAGAAGTCGTGGGACGGGTTAGTTCAGATCACAAGGAGAGAGAGCCTTCCAAATTTTGGAGGCAGACCTTGAGAAAGATTTTTTCACAGTTTTGGCCTTGTTGAAAGATAGCGCAAGGAGTTTGAGCTTGGGAGAGATCAGGAGCTGCCAGAGATGGTGACATTGTGTACAAAGGAAGGTGCTGAGCCTTCATGAAGGGTTTTGTGTATGATGCAGGCCCATTTTTAGGTGCTTCTTGCTTCACTGTAGATCCAGTTGAGTGAGTTGAAGATAATGGTAATATGATAGGATTGTCTTGCGCTGGAGACTAAGCAGGCTGCAAAATTGAGGGTGGCCTTCAAAGGGGCTAATTGGATTTTGGGACTTCCAATTAGGAGGGCGTTTCCAAAGTCAGGTTTTGAGAGGCCCATCAACTGCATTACTGTTTTGAAATAATTACAGGAATTAAAGTTTAGAGGAAGTCAGAGTAACTTAAAGGCTTGCTCCCTCTCAGATGTCTGGTTTGGAATTAGGCACCCTTTACTATGGCATTGATATGGGAGTGAAGATTTATGTTAGTGTTAGGATAAAAGCCGTAGGATTTTGCTGTGTCCTCAAGTGCTGGTTTACAGTTGAGCAGGTTTGGGGAGGCTATCCAGGCCAGGATGCGGTGAGGTGGGAAGACTAGAATGAACTCTGTTTTATAGGTGTTGAGTTTGAGGTGGTGGAGTTGTAGGAGGCTGGCATGGTTTGTAGTGGGTACCTTGGGTACATACACCTTACACCATGTCCAGTTATCCCTTGTTAGTGAATGTAGTAGTGTTCTAGAAGCTTAGGCTGATAGCGGTAGCTATAGCAGAGCAGCTTAGGCTGAACTAGGAGACATGCAAAGCTCATGCAATACCACTTATAGTTACACAGTACCTATGCACAAGTAAAGACAACACTCAGTGCTAACAAAAATAAAGGTATTTCTTTGGGTGACACAGCACCAAAAATATCTTAGAGACAATACTCCTTTTGGAGGTAAGTATTATACACAATATATACACTAGACACCAAAATTAGACAAGTAAATAGTCATAGAACATTGCAAAAAGTAGGAAATCCTATAGAATGCTTTGGGAGAAAATAGGTCTAGGGCCAACACAAGCCATATACTAAAAAAGTGGAATGTGAATCACAAATTCCCCCCTAGACAAGTATAGTGTGTGCAGAATCGCTAGGAGAGTAGGAATACAGCAAAGGTAACTAAATTACCCCACCACAGAGCCCAGAAAAGCAGGAGTAAAGTACTGTAAGTTTCCTTAGGACACACTACACCTCGTTTTTGGGATTTTGCAGCAGCCAACCAAGTCTGCAAAGAACAATTGCTGGATTATTGGACCTGAAGACCTGCAAAGGAAGGGGACCAAGTCCAGGAGTCAAAAGAAGTTCCAGGAAGGACAGGAGCCCCTGCCAACCCAGAAGAGGGTGCAAAAGAAGAGTCCCCGGTTAGTAAAAGACTACAGAAATGCACCCTAGCAAGATGCCAGCGGGTTCCTGCATGATGCAAAAGATGTCCCATGGCTTCAAGATCATTGCAGATGAGATTTCGTGTTGGAAGGCACCACCAAGCCTTGGCTACGGCAAAAGTGCATTTTTCATCAAAATGGCGCTGGATGGACCCAGGAGGGACCTGGGGGATTCAACTCTCTATGAGGAGGAAGAGGGGTCTCTCAGCACTTTAGAGACCCCTCAGGATGCCAGTCAGCACCCCCAGAAGCAGCAGGATCTGGGTCCACAGGAGGTGCAAAAATCAGTTGATACAGCACAACAAAAGAAGGTCCCACGCTGCCGGAGAACAACTCAGCGAGTTGAGCATTGCAGGCTGGAGTGCTGGGGACCTGGGCCAGGCTGTGCATGAAGGAATTTTGCAAAGAAGGCACAGAGGCCTCAGGAGGCGAAGAAGACACAATACACAGAGGAACCATTGTCTCTGGGAAGGCAAGGTCTTACCTCCTCCAAATTGAGTCAGCAGGACCTCAGGACAGTCTATGCTGATGATGTCCACCCTCTGTGTCCTTAGGAGCACGCTCAATGCCGTGAGAGGAGTCCCAGGGTACCGGTCATCACCTTGGAAGGTACTGTTTCTTTCCAAGTTTATTAGGTCTTCTGGAGAGGAGACATTTAAGTATAGCTGAGTGTCCTACTCATCAAGATAGAGCAAGGTATTTACATTTTCTAGGAGGGTACAGAGGGACTTAATGTAGAGACTGAATAGAGTAGGTGGTAGAATGGAATCTTGCAGTATTCATTGTTGGAACAGCATGAAGTTGCTTGCTCTGTTGGGATTAGTTTGATAGGTAGGACTGAAACCAGTACAATACAATGGCTTTGATTTCTGCGTGATCTCCTAGGATTGAAAGTAGGGATGGTTGGCTGTGCTAAATGCTGAGGATGGACCCCAAAAAACATGAAGACAGAAGGACAGGAGCTGCCATTGTTCGTTTGTGATGAGTGTTATTAATTACTTGCAGTATCATGTTCTCAGAACTGCAGCCCTATCTGATGCCAGACTGGTATACATCGAGGGGGGGGGGTTCTTTATGAACTTGTTAAGTTGGAGGGACACACAGCATTCTAGCACTTTTGATACGAATGGGAGGTTGGAAATAGGTTAGAAGTTGTTGAAGTTGTTGTGGTCCGAGTCTGGTTTCTTAGGCAGCTGGGCGATCTGGTCAATTAACAATAACTTCACCTTTTTCATTAAGTACTATCTGTTTATGCTAGCAGCTCCATAAAATCAACAACTAAAATGTAAAATGCATGTTATCTGTTCCATCTCATATATTCAATGCGTTATTTATTAAATTACTTTCTCTGGGACACATAAGCCTCTTTCAAAAGCCCTGTACTTGTTTTCAGTATTTGCTTGGATATATTAAATGTTCAGCACTAATTATCCTTCAGCCTGCACTGCTCAATACCATTTGACTTACTTTGCCCTCTTCCTGTAGAGCAACAAAATTAATCAATAGTCTTCTTTTAACATTACATTTGAAAAACATTACATTCAAGCACACAACAAAGCCATCTATATCAACTTTTGATTGAATTTTCGCACCCCCCTTAGTTTTATCGTATCCCTTTGGGTCACATAATAAACTTTTATGCTCAAACACAAAGAGGTAGTTTAATTATTTTGTTGACATTTTCTTTTTCACTTCCTTGCACCCACTCAGAGAAAACACTCCGAAGAGCTCCTTCATTGCAGTTGGGGGGGGGGGGAGGGTGAAGCCTACACCACGAACCGCAGTGAGTGGTGCACAGAGGAACCCTATGATGAAGCATGCCACCCAAAGGTGTTTGAGGGTATTTGTAGTAAAACAAATATATTTGTCAAAATGATAGAGACAGCAACACTCAGAGCCATCTAATGTGACTTGCTCTGAAGACCTTGTACATCCCCTTTGATTGGTATTTGGAAAGCAGCTCCATCTCTGTGGGGGACGTTTCCTCTGTTTCCCTGTCTGCATCTCTGTGGGAAGGGAAAATGAAAAAAAAATCTGCTCGCATGAAGTAAGAGCTGTTTGATAGTTCTCGCTTCATCCAATCAAAGTGTTTGCTGTGACTTCGCAGCAGCTGTCAGCTCCCACCAAGTCACAGTAACAGCTATGTCCTAGGGGTACGGACCCGGGAACATAGCAGAGATGGCCCTGGGGGGTGGAAGTCTTTAGGGCCATCAGTGGCTCCATAAGGGAGGTCATGAGGTGCCCCTCCTACATAGTAGTCCAAGGGAGGTGGTGGTACTCAGGGCCCAGTGTTCGGCAACGGACCCCCTAGGTATTTTAAAATTAGCCCTGGGGATGTGGCGGTCCCTGAGACTGTTGGGGGCAAGGGGCACCAGCATTATTTTCAACATGTACCCCAGGGAGGTGGCAGTACCGAAAGCTGTGGGGGGTGCTAGGTGGCCTCCTACATTGCTGTAGGAAAGTACCATCTTGTCTGGCATGTTACCCCCATTTTTAAATATATGTCAGTTTGCCTGTCTCACTGGGATCCTGCTAGCCAGGATCCCAGTACTCATAGTTTGTGGCCTAAATGTGTGTACCTGTGTAGTGACTAACTGTGTCATTGAGGCTCTGCTAATCAGAACCTCAGTGCTTATGCTCTCTTAACCTTTAAAATTGTCACTGCAGGCTAGTGGCCATTTTCACCAATTCTAAGTGGCACACTGGAACACCCTTATAATTCCCTACTATATAGTACCTAGCTACCCAGGGTATTGGGGTTCCAGGAGATCCCCATGGGCTGCAGCATTTATTTTGCTACCCATAGGGAGCTCAGACAAATCTTACACAGGACTGCAACTGCAGCCTGAGTGAAATAACGCACACGTTATTTCACAGCCATTTTACACTGCACTTAAGTAACTTATAAGTCACCTGTATGTCTAAACCTCACTTAGTGAAGGTTAGGTGCAAAGTTACTAAGTGTGAGGGCACCCTGGCACTAGCCAAGGTGCCCCCTCATAGTTCAGGGCAATTTCCCCAGACTTTGTGAGTGCGAGGACACTATTACACGCGTGCACTACATATAGGTCAATACCTATATGTAGCTTCACAATGGTAACTCTGAATATGGCCATGTAACATGTCTAAGATCATGGAATCGTCCCCCCATGCCAAATCTGGTATTGGGGTGCCAATCCCATGCATCCCCGGGGCTCCACTATGGACCCCGGGTACTGCCAAACCAGCTCTCTGAGGTTTTCTCTGCAGCTACCGCTGCTGCCAACCCTTAGACAGGGTTTTTCCCTCCTGGGTTCTAGGTAGCCCAGTCCCCGGAAGGCAGAACAAAGAATTTCCTCTGAGAGAGGGTGTTACACCCTCTCCCTTTGGAAATAGGTGTTCAGGGCTGGGGAGGAGTAGCTGCCCCCAGCCTCTGGAAATGCTTTGAAGGGCACAGATGGTACCCTCCTTTCATAAGCCTGTCTATACCGGTTCAGGGAACCCCAGGTCCCGGCTCTGGCATGAAACTGGACAAAGGAAAGGGGAGCAACCACTCCCCTGTCCATCACCACCCCAGGGGTGGTACCCATAGCTTCTCCAGTGTGTCCCAGACCTCTGCCATCTTGAATGCAGAGGTGTGAGGGCACAGTGGAGGCCTCTGAGTTGCCAGTGCCAGAAGGTGACGTCAGAGACCCCTCCTGATAGGTGCTTACCTCACTAGGTGGTCAATCCTCCTCTGAGGGGTATTTAGGGTCTCTCCTGTGGGCTTTTCCTCAGATAATGATTTGCAAGAATTCACCAGAGTTCCTCTGCATCTCCCTCTTTGACTTCTGCCAAAGATTGACTGCTGACTGCTCCAGGACGCCTGCAAAACTGCCATAAAGTAGCAAGAAGAATACCAGTGACATTGTAGCACCTAATCCTGCCAGCTTTCTTGACTGTTTGCTGGTGGTGCATGCTCTGACGGTTGTCTGCCTTCACCCTGCACTAGAAGCCAAGAAGAAATCTCCCGTGGGTCGACGGAATCTTCCCCCTGCCAACGCAGGCAACAAACGTCTGCATCACCGGTGTTCTGGGTCCCCTCTCATCCTGACAAGCATGGTCCCTGGAACTCAGGAGCTGGGTCCAAGTGTCCCCAATAGTCCAGTGGCCCTTCTGTCCTAATTTGGTGGAGGAAAGTAATTGCCTTCCCACGCCAGACAGTAATCCTGTGTACTGCGTAAACTGCAGCTGCTCGGGCTTCTGTGCACTTTTGCAAGACTTCCTTCGTGCACAGCCTAGCCCAGGTCCCCAGCACTCTGTCCTGCATTGCCCAACTCGCTGAGTTGGAGTCCGACTTCGTGGGACCCTCTTTTGTTGTGCTGAGTAAACCGTTGTGCTCAGATATTCTGAATGCCTCTTCAGGTGCTTCTGCGGGTGCTGCCTGCTTCTGCATGGTCTCTTTGTCTTGCTGAGTGGCCCCTCTGTCTCCTCCTCCAAGGGGCGACCTTCTGGTCCTTCCTGGGCCCTGGCAGCACTCAAAATTGTCAACCATGACTCTTGCAGCTAGCAAGGCTTGTTTGCGGTCTTTCTGCGTGAAAACAACTCTGCTTCCTCCAGCACGCCGTGGGACATCTTCTGACCAAAGGAGAAGTTCCTGGCACCTTCTGTTGTTGCAGAATCTTTAGCTTCTTCCACCCAGAGGCCGCCCTTTTGCACCTTCATTCGGGGTTTAGTGGGCTCCTGCCCCCCCTGGACGCTTCCGTGACTCTTGGACTTGGCCTCCTTTCTTTACAGTTCCTGAGGTCCAGGAATCCGTCTTCAGTGCTTTGCAGTCATTTTTTGTCCTTGCAGAATACCCTATCTCCACTTTACTGTCTTTCTTGGGGTAGTAGGGTACCTTTACTCCTACTTTTCACGGTCTTGGGGTGGGGTATCTTGGACACCCTTTTTTCTTCCTTACACTTCCAGCGACCCTCTAAACACTACACTAGACCTGGGGTCCATTCGTGGTTCGCATTCCACTTTTGGAGTATATGGTTTGTGTTGCCCCTAGGCCTTTTTTCTCCCATTGCATTCTATTGTATTCAACAGTGTTTGCACTACTTTTCTAACTGTTTTGTTTACCTGATTTGGTTTGTGTGTGTATATTTTGTGTATATTACTTACCTCCTAAGGGAGTATACCCTCTGAGATACTTTTGGCATATTGTCACTAAAATAAAGTACCTTTATTTTTAGTAACTCTGAGTATTGTGTTTTCTTATGATATAGTGCTGAGTGATATAAGTGGTATAGTAGGAGCTTTGCATGTCTCCTAGTTCAGCCTAAGCTGCTCTGCTCTTGCTACCACTATCAGCCTAAGCTGCTAGAACACTTCTAATCTACTAATAAGGGATAACTCGACCTGGCACAAAGTGTAAGTACCACTAGGTACCCACTATAAGCCAGGCCAGCCTCCTACATTTGGTGGTGCAGCGGTGGGATATGTACTTGTAACTGCTTTACCACTTTGTCCTTGGTGCTTTTCATAAGAAAAACATATACCAAATACTTCAAGATATACACATTGAACTAAACAGTTTAACTTTCCTTCTGTAAAACTTTCTACAAAGTTTCTGAAAAGTTCCTGAAAACTTTCAAAAGCTTTCAAAAGTTTGAAAAAGTGTTTCTCTGTTCTTTCAAAAGTTACAAAAACTTTTTTCTCTCACTGTCCTAAACCTTTTCTATCATGTCTGCAGTACAGCTTACTCCCACAGTTGTTCAGGCAACATATGAGAGTTTAAACTTTAAAAGTTTGAGGGGTCTCTGCATAGAAAGAGGTTTAAGCATTGGCAAATATCCTACCAAAGACTTTCTCTTTAGCCTTGTCCTAGAAAAAGACCAGAACCAGTCTGGCCCATTCCAGGATCAGGAGGCAGAGGTGGGGGGTACCCAGTCATACTCAGAGGTGTCCCCTGAGGTTGCTGGGGAGGGTTCTTCCAAGGGCCTGCCAGCTAACAGGCACCCTTAGTGACATTGGTAGTGTGAGGGGGTCACACACTAGTAGGGCACCTTTCACTCCTAAAGGCCAGGTTGCTAGGGTCCAGCCAGTTAGGGACAGGTCCAACTCTGCCAATTCCCACCTTTCTTCTTTATCTCACAATTCCCAAGCCTCCCGCCCTGAGGATAACTTAATGGAAAGGGAAATCAGAAGGCTGAGGTTGGAAGAGGCCAGGCTGAAGCTTAAACAGCAGCAGCTGGCCTTAGACAGGGAATATCTGGATGTGGAAAGAGAAAGGCAGAGGTTGGGGTTAGTTCCCCATGGTGGCAGCAGCAGTGTTTATGAAAGCAATACTGTTAAAAAGCAAAATTCCAGTAACCTGCATAAGATAGTCCCCCCTTACAAGGAGGGGGATGACATTAACAAGTGGTTTGCTGCACTTGAGAGGGCCTGTATGGTACAGTTGGTCCCTCAAAGGCAGTGGGCTGCTATCTTGTGGCTATCTTTCACTGGTAAGGGTAGGGATAGGCTCCTTACTGTCAGAGAAAGTGATGCTAATTACTACAAAGTTTTGAAGGATGCACTCTTGAATGGATTTGGCTTAACCACTGAACAATACAGGATTAAGTTCAGAGACACCAGAAAAGAATCATCTTAAGACTGGACAGACTTTGTAGACTGTTCAGTGAAGGCCTTGGAGGGTAGGTTACATGGCAGTAAGGTGACTGACTATGAAAGCCTGTATAATCTAATCCTGAGAGAGCATATTTTGAACAATTGTGTGTCTGATTTGTTGTACCAGTACTTGATAGACTCAGATCTGACCTCTCCCCAAGAATTGGGAAAGAAGGCAGACAAATGGGTCAGAACAAGAGTGAACAGAAAAGTTCATACAAGGGCTACAAGGATGGCAAGAAGAAGGATGATATGTCTTCTGACAAGGGTGGGGACAAAGATAAAAAACATTCTGAGTCTTCATCAGGCCCACAAAAATCCTCTGGGGGTGGTAGGTTCAAATCCTCGTCTCACAATCAGAAAAAGCCTTGGTGTTATTTACATAAAGTAAAAGGCCATTGGGCAAGTGATGCCACTTGTCCAAAGAAAAACACCAAACCTCCCACCACCTGTAGGAGGCTGGCCTGGCTTGTAGTGAGTACCAAGGGGTACTTACACCTTGCACCAGGTCCAGGTATCCCTTATTAGTGTAGAGGGGTCTCTAGCAGCTTAGGCTGATAGAAAATGGTAGCTTAGCAGAGCAGCTTAGGCTGAACTAGGAGACAAGTGAAGCTCCTACAGTACCACTAGTGTCATATGCACAATATCATAAGAAAACACAATACACAGATATACTAAAAATAAAGGTACTTTATTTTTATGACAATATGCCAAAGTATCTCAGTGAGTACCCTCAGTATGAGGATAGCAAATATACACAAGATATATGTACACAATACCAAAATATGCAGTAATAGCAATAGAAAACAGTGCAAACAATATATAGTCAAAATAGAATGCAATGGGAGCACATAGGGATAGGGGCAACACAAACCATATACTCTAGAAGTGGAATGCGAACCACGAATGGACCCCAAACCTATGTGAGCTCGTAGAGGGTCGCTGGGACTGTAAGAAAACAGTGAGGGTTAGAAAAATAGCCCACCCCAAGACCCTGAAAAGTGGGTGCAAAGTGCACCTAAGTTCCCCAGAGAGCACAGAAGTCGTGATAGGTGAATTCTGCATGGAAGATCAACACCAGCAATGCAACAACAATGGATTCCCTGACGAGAGTACCTGTGGAACAAGGGGACCAAGTCCAAAAGTCACGATCAAGTCGGGAGTGGGCAGATGCCCAGGAAATGCCAGCTGTGGGTGCAAAGAAGCTGCCACTGGATGGTAGAAGCTGTGGATTCTGCAAGAACGACAAGGGCTAGAAACTTCCCCTTTGGAGGATTGATGTCCCACGTCGTGAAGAGTCGTGCAGAGGTGTTTCCGTGCAGAAAGACCGCAAACAAGCCTTGCTAGCTGCAAGGGTCGTGATTAGGGTTTTTGGATGCTGCTGTGGCCCAGGAGGGACCAGGATGTTGCCAATTGTGTGAGAAGACAGAGGGGGCGCCCAGCAAGAGAAAGAGCCCACTCAGAAGCAGGCAGCACCCGCAGAAGTGCTGGAACAGGCACTATGAAGTGGAGTGAACCAGAGCTCACCCGAAGTCACAAAGGAAGGTCCCACGACGCCGGAGGACAACTCAGGAGGTTGTGCACTGCAGGTTAGAGTGCCGGGGACCCAGGCTTGGCTGTGCACAAAGGAAATCCTGGAAGAGTGCACAGGAGCCGGAGCATCTGCAAAACATGCGGTTCCCAGCAATGCAGTCTAGCGTAGGGAGGCAAGGACTTACCTCCACCAAACTTGGACTGAAGAGTCACTGGACTGTGGGAGTCACTTGGACAGAGTTGCTGAGTTCAAGGGACCTCGCTCGTCGTGCTGAGAGGAGACCCAGAGGACCGGTGAAGCAGTTCTTTGGTGCCTGCGGTTGCAGGGGGAAGATTCCGTTGACCCACAGGAGATTTCTTCTGAGCTTCTAGTGCAGAGAGGAGGCAGACCACCCCCACAGCATGCACCACCAGGAAAACAGTCGAGAAGGCGGCAGGATCAGAGTTACAAGGTCGCAGTAGTCGTCTTTGCTACTTTGTTGCAGTTTTGCAGGCTTCCAGCGAGGTCAGCAGTCAATTCCTTGGCAGAAGGTGAAGAGAGAGATGCAGAGGAACTCTGATGACCTCTTGCATTCGTTATCTAAAGAATTCCCCAAAGCAGAGACCCTAAATAGCCAGAAAAGGAGGTTTGGCTACTTAGGAGAGAGGATAGGCTAGCAACACCTGAAGGAGCCTATCAGAAGGAGTCTCTAACGTCACCTGCTGGCCCTGGCCACTCAGAGCAGTCCAGTGTGCCAGCAGCACCTCTGTTTCCAAGATGGCAGAGGTCAGGAGCACACTGGAGGAGCTCTGGGCACCTCCCAGGGGAGGTGCAGGTCAGGGGAGTGGTCACTCCCCTTTCCTTTGTCCAGTTTCGCACCAGAGCAGGGCTGGGGGATCCCTGAACCGGTGTAGACTGGCTTATGCAGAGATGGGCACGATCTGCGCCCATCAAAGCATTTCCAGAGGCTGGGGGAGGCTACTCCTCCCCAGCCCTGACACCTTATTCCAAAGGGAGAGGGTGTAACACCCTCTCTCTGAGGAAGTCCTTTGTTCTGCCTTCCTGGTCCAAGCCTGGCTGGACCCCAGGAGGGCAGAAACCTGTCTGAGGGGTTGGCAGCAGCAGCAGCAGTGAAACCCCGGAAAAGGCAGTTTGGCAGTACCCGGGTCTGTGCTAGAGACCCAGGGGATCATGGGATTGTCCCACCAATGCCAGGATGGCATTGGGGAGGAAATTCCATTATCATAGACATGTTACATGGCCATATTCGGAGTGACCATTGTGAAGCTATACATAGGTAGTGACCTATGTATAGTGCACGCGTGTAATGGTGTACCCGCACTCACAAAGTCCGGGGAATTGGCCCTGAACAATGTGGGGGCACCTTGGCTAGTGCCAGGGTGCCCACACACTAAGTAACTTAGCACCTAACCTTTACCAGGTAAAGGTTAGACATATAGGTGACTTATAAGTTACTTACGTGCAGTGTAAAATGGCTGTGAAATAACGTGGACGTTATTTCACTCAGGCTGCAGTGGCACGCCTGTGTAAGAATTGTCAGAGCTCCCTATGGGTGGCACAAGAAATGCTGCAGCCCATAGGGATCTCCTGGAACCCCAATACCCTGGGTACCTCAGTACCATATACTAGGAAATTATAAGGGAGTTCCAGTATGCCAATGTAAATTGGTGAAATTGGTCACTAGCCTGTTAGTGACAATTTGGAAAGAAATGAGAGAGCATAACCACTGAGGTTCTGGATAGCAGAGCCTCAGTGAGACAATTAGTCATAACACAGGTAACACATACAGGGCACACTTATGAGCACCGGGGCCCTGGCTGGCAGGGTCCCAGTGACACATACAACTAAAACAACATATATACTGTGAAATATGGGGGTAACATGCCAGGCAAGATGGTACTTTCCTACACAACCCCTCCCCCCCCCAAAACGAAGGACAATAAGACTAGCCATGACCTGATGAGTCTTCATTGTCTAAGTGGAAATATCTGGAGAGTCCATCTGCATTGGAGTGGGTACTCCCAGGTCTATGTTCCAATGTATAGTCCATCCCCTGTAGAGATATGGACCACCTCAATAATTTAGGGTTTTCACCTTTCATTTGTTTTAGCCAAAGTAGAGGTTTGTGGTCTGTCTGAACAATGAAGTGAGTGCCAAACAGGTATGGCCTCAACTTCTTCAGTGCCCAGACCACAGCAAAGGTCTCCCTCTCTATGGCAGACCAACGCTTTTCTCTAGGGGTCAGCCTCCTGCTGATAAAAGCAACATGTTGATCCTGGCCCTCAGAATTAAGTTGTGATAAGACTGCCCCTACCCCTAATTCAGATGCATCAGTTTGGACAATGAATGTTTTGGAGTAACAGGGGCTTTTCAGGACAGGTGCAGAGCACATGGCCTGCTTCAGCTCCTCAAAAGCTTTCTGACAGCTAGCTGTCCATAATACCTTTTTAGGCATTTTCTTAGATGTGAGGTCATTAAGAGGGGCTGCAATGGAGCCATAGTTCTTTATGAACCTCCTGTAGTACCCATTGAGGCCTAGAAAGGCTCTCACCTGAGTCTGAGTTGTAGGGGGAACCCAATCTATAATAGTTTGGATTTTCCCCTGGAGTGGTGCAATCTGTTCTCCACCTACCAAGTGTCCCAGATAAACCACTTTGCCCTGCCCTATCTGGCACTTTGAAGCCTTGATAGTGAGGTCGCCTTTTGCAGGTCCTCCAAAACTTTCCACAGGTGGACCAGGTGATCATCCCAGGTGGAGCTAAAGACAGCTATATCATCTAGATATGCTGCACTAAAAGCCTCCAACCCTTGCAGGACTGTATTCACCAACCTCTGAAAAGTGGCAGGTGCATTTTTCAACCCAAAAGGCATTACTGTGAATTGGTAGTGCCCTCCAATGGTTGAAAATGCAGTTTTTGCTTTTGCATCCTCTGATAACTTGATCTGCCAATACCCTGCAGTCAAATCAAAGGTGCTTAGATACTTGGCAGATGCCAGTGTATCTATTAGCTCATCTGCCCTGGGTATAGGGTGAGCATCAGTTTTGGTTACCTGGTTGAGACTCTATAATCTACACAAAACCGCATTTCCTTCTCTCCATCTTTGGAATGAGGTTTTGGTACAAGTACCACAGGAGAGGCCCATGGACTTTCAGAGTGCTCAACCACTCCCAGTTCAAGCATTTTCTGCACCTCTTGTTTTATGCAGTCCCTGACATGGTCAGGCTGCCCATAGATCTTGCTTTTGACAGGCAAGCTGTCTCCAGTATCTATAGTGTGCTCACACCAAGAAGTGGTGCCTGGCACAGTAGAGAAGAGTTCAGAAAACTGACCTAGGGGATTTATGCAGTGGTCTTTCTGCTCAGCAGTAAGACAATCTGCCAGTACTACACCTTCCACTAAAGCATCTTGTTCTGTGGAAGAGAAGAGATCAGGGAGAGGGTCACTCTCTTCTTCCTGTCCCTCATCTGTTGCCATGAGCAGGGTGAGATCAGCCCTGTCATAGTAAGGTTTCAGGCGATTGACATGGAGCACCCTAAGGGGACTCCTGGCAGTGCCTAAGTCAACTAAGTAGGTGACTTCACCCTTTTTCTCAACAATAATGTGGGGTCCACTCCATTTGTCTTGGAGTGCTCTTGGGGCCACAGGCTCCAAGACCCACACTTTCTGCCCTGGTTGGTACTGAACCAAAACAGCCTTTTGGTCATCCCATTGCTTTTGGAGCTCTTGGCTGGCCTGAAGGTTTTTACTGGCCTTTTTCATGTACTCAGCCATTCTAGATCTTAGGCCAAGTACATAGTCCACTATGTCTTGCTTAGGAGCTTTTAAAGGTTGCTCCCAACCCTCCTTCACAAATGTTAAGGGACCTCTTACAGGGTGTCCAAATAGGAGTTCAAAGGGGCTGAAGCCCACTCCTTTTTGGGGTACCTCCCTGTAAGCAAAAAGGTGGCAAGGTAACAGGATATCCCATCTCCTGCGGAGTTTTTCAGGTAGTCCCATTATCGTTCCTTTGAGAGTTTTATTAAACCTCTCAACCAGTCCATTTGTTTGTGGATGATAGGGTGTGGTGAACTTGTATGTAACACCACATTCCTTCCACATGGCCTTTAAGTAA
This sequence comes from Pleurodeles waltl, assembly GCF_031143425.1. NCBI lineage: Eukaryota > Metazoa > Chordata > Amphibia > Caudata > Salamandridae > Pleurodeles > Pleurodeles waltl. The sequence continues at coordinate 593,618,185 of NC_090447.1, forward strand.
GCAGACATGAAATTGCTTCCCCTGTCTGATACCACCTCTTTTGGGAAGCCCACCCTGGAAAAGATTCCCAGGAGGGCCTTTGCCACTGCAGGAGCTGTAGTGGTCCTTAGAGGAATTGCTTCGGGATATCTGGTGGCATGGTCCACTACCACCAAGAGAAACCTATTGCCTGAAGCAGTAGGAGGGTCAAGGGGGCCAACTATGTCAACCCCTACCCTTTCAAAGGGAACCCCAACCACAGGCAGTGGAATAAGGGGTGCTTTTGGAGTGCCACCTGTTTTGCCACTGGCTTGACAGGTTTCACAGGACTTACAAAATTCCTTTGTGTCCTCTGACATTCTAGCCAATGAAACAAGGGGACAAGCCTGTCCCAAGTTTTCATTTGCCCCAAATGTCCAGCTAAGGGAATGTCGTGGGCTAGAGTTAAGAGGAACTTTCTGTATTCCTGAGGAATCACCAATCTCCTGGCAGCTCCAGGTTTTGGATCCCTTGCTTCAGTATACAAAAGGTTGTCCTCCCAGTAAACTCTGTGAGAGTCACTGACATCCCCATTTGCTTGTTTGACAGCTTGCTGCCTTAGACCCTCTAGTGTGGGACAGGTATGCTGTGCCACACTCAGCTCCTCCCTGGCAGGCCCCCCTTCACCCAAAAGCTCAGCAGTGTCTGCTTCCAGCTCCTCTGGTGAAGGTTCTGCACAGGGTGGAAATTCTTCTTCCTCAGAAGTTGAATCCACTGTAGAGGGAGGGATAGTAGGTAGTGTTTTACCTTTACTAACCCTAGCTTTAGGGAGCACTTGGTCCATTCATCCAGGATCCAAGTCACCCTATCCTTTTTGCCTTTTGGCCTGAGCCCTGGTTAAAGCAAAAATATGCCCAGGAATGCCCAGCATTGCTGCATGAGCCTCCAACTCCACATCTGACCAAGCTGATGTCTCTAAATCGTTCCCTAGTAGACAGTTGTAGGAGGCTGGACTGGCTTGTAGTGAGTACCAAGGGGTACTTACACCTTGCACCAGGCCCAGTTATCCCTTATTAGTGTATAGGGTGTCTAGCAGCTTAGGCTGATAGATAATGGTAGCTTAGCAGAGCAGCTTAGGCTGAACTAGGGGACGAGTGAAGCTCCTACAGTACCACTAGTGTCATATGCACAATATCATAAGAAAACACAATACACAGATGAAAATATGCCAAAAGTATCTCAGTGAGTACCCTCAGTATGAGGATAGCAAATATACACAAGATATATGTACACAATACCAAAAATATGCAGTATAGTATTAGAAAACAGTGCAAACAATGTATAGTTACAATAGTATGCAATGGGGACACATAGGGATAGGGGAAACACAAACCATATACTCCAAAAGTGGAATGCGAACCACGAATGGACCCCAAACCTATGTGACCTCGTAGAGGGTCGCTGGGACTGTAAGAAAACAGTGAGGGTTAGAAAAATAGCCCACCCCAAGACCCTGAAAAGTGAGTGCAAAGTGCACTAAAGTTCCCCAAAGAGCACAGAAGACGTGATAGGGGAATTCTGCAGGAAAGACACAAACCAGCAATGCAACAATGATGGATTTCCAGTCGAGGGTACCTGTGGAACAAGGGGACCAAGTCCAAAAGTCACAAGCAAGTCGGAGATGGGCAAATGCCCAGGAAATGCCAGCTGTGGGTGCAAAGAAGCTGCTACTGGACAGTAGAAGCTGAGGATTCTGCAGGAACGACAAGGGCTAGAAACTTCCCCTCTGGAGAATGGATCCCTCATGCCGTGGAGAGTCGTGCAGAAGTGTTTTCCTGAAGAAAGACCATAAACCAGCCTTGCTAGCTGAAAGTTGTGCGGTTAGGGTTTTTGGATGCTGCTGTGGCCCAGGAGGGACCAGGATGTTGCCAATTGCGTCAGGGTACAGAGGGGGTGCCCAGCAAGACAAGGAGCCATCTCAAAAGCAGGCAGCACCCGCAGAAGTGCCGGAACAGGCACTACAAAGTGGAGTGAAACGGTGCTCACCTGAAGTCGCACAAAGGAGTCCCACGCCGCCGGAGGACAACTTAGGAGGTCGTGCAATGCAGGTTAGAGTGCCGTGGACCCAGGCTTGGCTGTGCACAAAGGATTTCCGCCGGAAGTGCACAGAGGCCGGAGTAGCTGCAAAAGTCGCGGTTCTCAGCAATGCAGTCTAGCGTGGGGAGGCAAGGACTTACCTCCACCAAACTTGGACTGAAGAGTCACTGGACTGTGGGTGTCACTTGGACAGAGTTGCTGGATTCAAGTGACCTCGCTCGTCGTGCTGAGAGGAGACCCAGGGGACCGGTGATGCAGTTCTTTGGTGCCTGCGGTTGCAGGGGGACGATTCCATCGACCCACGGGAGATTTCTTCGGAGCTTCTAGTGCAGAGAGGAGGCAGTCTACCCCCACAGCATGCACCACCAGGAAAACAGTCGAGAAGGCGGCAGGATCAGCGTTACAGAGTTGCAGTAGTCGTCTTCGCTACTTTGTTGCAGTTTTGCAGGCTTCCAGCGCGGTCAGCAGTCGATTCCTTGGCAGAAGGTGAAGAGGGAGATGCAGAGGAACTCGGATGAGCTCTTGCATTCGTTATCTAAGGAATTCCCCAAAGCAGAGACCCTAAATAGCCAGAAAAGAGGGTTTGGCTACTTAGGAGAGAAGATAGGCTAGCAACACCTGAAGGTGCCTATCAGAAGGAGTCTCTGACGTCACCTGCTGGCACTGGCCACTCAGAGCAGTCCAGTGTGCCAGCAGCACCTCTGTTTCCAAGATGGCAGAGGTCTGGAGCACACTGGAGGAGCTCTGGGCACCTCCCAGGGGAGGTGCAGGTCAGGGGAGTGGTCACTCCCCTTTCCTTTGTCCAGTTTCGCGCCTGAGCAGGGCTGAGGGGTCCCTGAACCGGTGTAGACTGGCTTATGCAGAAATGGGCACCATCTGTGCCCATGAAAGCATTTCCAGAGGCTGGGGGAGGCTACTCCTCCCCAGCCCTAACACCATTTTTCAAAGGGAGAGGGTGTAACACCCTCTCTCTGAGGAAGTCCTTTGTTCTGCCTTCCTGGGCCAGGCCTGGCTGGACCCCAGGAGGGCAGAAAGCTGTCTGAGGGGTTGGCAGCAGCAGCAGCTGCAGTGAAACCCCGGGAAAGGCAGTTTGGCAGTACCAGGGTCTGTGCTAGAGACCCGTGGGATCATGGGATTGTGCCAACAATGCCAGGATGGCATAGACGGGGCAATTCCATGATCTTAGACATGTTACATGGCCATATTCGGAGTTACCATTGTGAAGCTACACATAGGTAGTGACCTATTTGTAGTGCACGCGTGTAATGGTGTCCCCGCACTCACAAAGTCCGGGGAATTGGCCCTGAACAATGTGGGGGCACCTTGGCTAGTGCCAGGGTGCCCACACACTAAGTAACTTAGCACCCAACCTTTTCTAGGTAAAGGTTAGACATATAGGTGACTTATGAGTTACTTAAGTGCAGTGAAAAATGGCTGTGAAATAACGTGGACGTTATTTCCCTCAGGCTGCAGTGGCAGGCCTGTGTAAGAATTGTTAGAGCCCCCTATGGGTGGCAAAAGAAATGCTGCAGCCCATAGGGATCTCCTGGAACCCCAATACCCTGGGTACCTCAGTACCATATACTAGGGAATTATAAGGGTGTTCCAGTATGCCAATGTAAATTGGTAAAATTGGTCACTAGCCTGTTAGTGACAATTTGAAAGAAGTGAGAGAGCATAACCACTGAGGTTCTGATTAGCAGAGCCTCAGTGAGACAGTTAGTCATAACACAGGTAACACATACAGGGCACACTTATGAGCACTGGGGCCCTGGCTGGCAGGGTCCCAGTGACACATACAACTAAAACAACATATATACAGTAAAATATGGGGGTTACATGCCAGGCGAGATGGTACTTTCCTACAACAGTCTACAGGTAAATCTGAGGCAACCACACATTTCTTTGGACCAGTACCCCCCCCAGTTGAGATTTACAACAGCAATGGGGTGGCTAAGTGTGTTGTTATGAGCATCAGTCACTTGGTACTGGTGACCTAGTAGGTGTTGTTCAGGGTGGAACAGTTTCTCTATTACCATGGTAACACTGGCACCTGTGTCCCTGTAGGCCTGAACCTCAACACCATTTATTAGGGGTAGTTGCTTGTACTTATCCATATTAAGGGGACAAGCAACCAAGGTGGCCAAATCAATGGCACCTTCAGAGACTAACACAGCCTCTGTGGTCTCCCTAACAAGAGCAACCCCAACTAAATTACCAAAAGTGAGCCCAACTACTCCCTTGGATTGGCTATTAGTAGGTTTGCTCCCACCACCACTGCTATTACTAGGGGCACTAGGTGTAGCAGCAGGGGTTGTAGTGGTAGGAGGCTTGGTGCTTTTCTTTGGACAACTGGGATCTGTTGTCCAATGGCCTTTTATTTTACATAAATAGCACCATGGTTTCTTTTCTTTGTTTTGATTTGAAGAGGATTTGGGCCCACCACCCCCACCAGAGTGTTTTTGTGGGCCTGATGAAGACTCATTTTTAGATTTGTCCCCACGCTTGTCAGAAGACTTACCATCCTTCTTCTTGCCATCCTTGTCACCCCCTGTATGAACTTTTCTGTTCACCCTTGTTCTGACCCATTTGTCTGCCTTCTTTCCCAATTCTTGGGGAGAGGTCAGATCAGAGTCTACCAGGTACTGGTGCAACAAATCAGACACAAAATTATTAAGTATATGCTCTCTCAGGATTAAGTTATACAGGCTTTCATAGTCAGAAACTTTACTGCCATGTGACCACCCCTCCAAGGCCTTCACTGAATGGTCAACAAAGTCTACCCAGTCTTGTGAAGACTCCTTTTTGGTTTCTCTGAATTTCATCCTGTACTGTTCAGTGGTTAAGCCATAACCATCTAGGAGTGCATTCTTAAGAACTGTAAAGGTATTGGCATCACTTTCTTTAACAGTAAGGAGCCTATCCCTACCCTTTCCACTGAAAGATAGCCATAGAATAGCAGCCCATTGCCTTTGAGGGACCTCCTGTACAACACAGGCCCTCTCAAGTGCAACAAACCACTTGTTAATGTCATCCCCCTCCTTGTAAGGGGGAACTATCTTGTGCAGATTCCTAGAATCATGCTCTTTTACAGGATGACTATTTGGAATACTGCTGCTGCCACCATGGGGTCCTAACCCCAACCTCTGTCTTTCTTTTTCTAAATCAGAGGACTGCCTATCTAAATCCAGCTGTTGCTTCTTGAGCTTCAGCCTGGATTCTTCCACTCTCAATCTATTGAGCTCCCTTTCTAACACTCTTTCATCAGGGTGGGTGGGTGGGGCATGCCTTGACACAGAAGTATGGTGTGAATGAACAGAGGGAGACCTGCCCCTAACAGATGGCACTCTAACACTTTGGCCTACAGAAGTAACACTCCTACTGTGATGGGAACTCACATTAGTACCAGCTATGCTAGGTGGCCTGCTAATGGGCAGGTCAAGAAGGTTCCCTTCTAACACTTTTACTGGGGCTACCCCAGAATCAGAGTGTGAACCATCAGCTAATTTCTCTACAGATGTGCCAACTAAGGTCTTATCCTGTTCAATGAGCATATTAACTAACAGTTCTCTTGAGGGATTCTTCCCTACCCCTAAACCTCTTTCAATGCAGAGACTCCTTGCTCCTTTCCAGCTAAGGTGATCATAAGCAAGTTTGGTCAGATCAACAGTTTGGCCTGTACCAGACATTATAGAAAAGGTTTAAGGGACAGAAAAAGAAAGAAAATGTTTCAGAACTTTTTAAAGAACAGAAAAAAACTTTTAAAACTTTTTAAGAACTTTTTGAAAGTTTAGAGGTACTTTTCAGCACTTAGTAAGAAGAGTAAGAGAAGAAACGCAAAACTTTTTGGTTAGGTGTACATACACTGAACTTGTTTTGTATATTTTTCTCTTATGAAAAGTACAATATGACAAAGTGGTAAGTAGTTGTAACTACTTATCCTACCGCTGCACAACCAATGTAGGAGGCTGGCCTGGCTTGTAGTGAGTACCAAGGGGTACTTAGACCTTGCACCATGTCCAGGTATCCCTTATTAGTGTAGAGGGGTGTCTAGCAGCTTAGGCTGATGGAAAATGGTAGCTTAGCAGAGCAGCTTAGGCTGAACTAGGAGACGAGTGAAGCTCCCACAGTACCACTAGTGTCATATGCACAATATCATAAGAAAACACAATACACATATATACTAAAAATAAAGGTTCTTTATTTTTATGACAATATGCCAAAGTATCTCAGTGAGTACCCTCAGTATGAGGATAGCAAATATACACAAGATATATGTACACAATACCAAAATATGCAGTAATAGCAATAGAAAACAGTGCAAACAATGTATAGTCACAATAGAATGCAATGGGAGCACATAGGGATAGGGGCAACACAAACCATATACTCTAGAAGTAGAATGCGAACCACGAATGGACCCCAAACCTATGTGAGCTCGTAGAGGGTCGCTGGGACTGTAAGAAAACAGTTAGGGTTAGAAAAATAGCCCACCCCAAGACCCTGAAAAGTGGGTGCAAAGTGCACCTAAGTTCACTAGAGAGCACAGAAGTCGTGATAGGGGAATTCTGCAAGGAAGACCAACAACAGCAATGCAACAACGATGGATTTCCTGACGAGAGTACCTGTGGAAGAAGGGGACCAAGTCCAAAAGTCACGATCAAGTCGGGAGTGGGCAGATGCCCAGGAAATGCCAGCTGTGGGTGCAAAGAAGCTGCCACCAGATGGTAGAAGCTGTGGATTCTGCAAGAACGACAAGGGCTAGAAACTTCCCCTTTGGAGGATTGATGTCCCACATCGTGAAGAGTTGTGCAGAAGTATTTCCGTGCAGAAAGACCGCAAACAAGCCTTGCTAGCTGCATGGGTCGCGGTTAGGGTTTTTGGATGCTGATGTGGCCCAGGAGGGACCAGAATGTCGCCAATTGCGTGAGAAGACAGCGGGGGCGCCCAGCAAGACAACGAGCCCACTCAGAAGCAGGCAGCACCCACAGAAGTGCCGGAACAGGCACTACAAAGTGAAGTGAACCAGAGCTCACCCAAAGTCACAAAGGAAGGTCCCACGACGCCGGAGGACAACTCAGGAGGTCGTGCACTGCAGGTTAGAGTGCCGGGGACCCAGGCTTGGTTGTGCACAAAGGAAATCCTGGAAGAGTGCACAGGAGCCGGAGCAACTGCAAAACACGCGGTTCCCAGCAATGCAGTCTAGCGTGGGGAGGCAAGGACTTACCTCCTCCAAACTTGGACTGAAGAGTCACTGGACTGTGGGAGTCACTTGAACAGAGTTGCTGAGTTCAAGGGACCTCGCTCGTCGTGCTGAGAGGAGACCCAGAGGACCGGTGAAGCATTTCTTTGGTGCCTGCGGTTGCAGGGGGAAGATTCCGTCGACCCACGGGAGATTTCTTCGGAGCTTCTAGTGCAGAGAGGAGGCAGACTACCCCCACAGCATGCACCACCAGGAAAACAGTCGAGAAGGCGGCAGGATCAGCGTTACAAGGTCGCAGTAGTCGTCTTTGCTACTTTGTTGCAGTTTTGCAGGCTTCCAGCGCGGTCAGCAGTCGATTCCTTGGCAGAAGGTGAAGAGAGAGATGCAGAGGAACTCTGATGAGTTCTTGCATTCGTTATCTAAAGAATTCCCCAAAGCAGAGACCCTAAATAGCCAGAAAAGGAGGTTTGGCTACTTAGGAGAGAGGATAGGCTAGCAACACCTGAAGGAGCCTATCAGAAGGGGTCTCTGACATCACCTGCTGGCCCTTGCCACTCAGAGCAGTCCAGTGTGCCAGCAGCACTTCTGTTTCCAAGATGGCAGAGGTCTGGAGCACACTGGAGGAGCTCTGGGCACCTCCCAGGGGAGGTGCAGGTCAGGGGAGTGGTCACTCCCCTTTCCTTTGTCCAGTTTCGCGCCAGAGCAGGGCTGGGGGATCCCTGAACCGGTGTAGACTGGCTTATGCACAGATGGGCACCATCTGTGCCCATCAAAGCATTTCCAGAGGCTGGGGGAGGCTACTCCTCCCCAGCCCTGACACCTTATTCCAAAGGGAGAGGGTGTTACACCCTCTCTCTGAGGAAGTCCTTTGTTCTGCCTTCCTGGGCCAAGCCTGGCTGCACCCCAGGAGGGCAGAAACCTGTCTGAGGGGTTGGCAGCAGCAGCTGCAGTGAAACCCCGGGAAAGGCAGTTTGGCAGTACCCGGGTCTGTGCTAGAGACCCGGGGGATCATGGGATTGTCCCACCAATGCTAGGATGGCATTGGGGGGCAATTCCATGATCATAGACATGTTACATGGCCATATTCGGAGTTACCATTGTGAAGCTATACATAGGTATGTATAGTGCACGTGTGTAATGGTGTCCCTGCACTCACAAAGTCCGGGGAATTGGCCCTGAACAATGTGGGGGCACCTTGGCTAGTGCCAGGGTGCCCACACACTAAGTAACTTAGCACCCAACCTTTACCAGGTAAAGGTTAGACATATAGGTGACTTATAAGTTACTTAAGTGCAGTGTAAAATGGCTGTGAAATAACGTGGACGGTATTTCACTCAGGCTGCAGTGTCAGGCCTGTGTAAGAATTGTCAGAGCTCCCTATGGGTGGCACAATAAATGCTGCAGCCCATAGGGATCTCCTGGAACCCCAATACCCTGGGTACCTCATTACCATATACTAGGGAATTATAAGGGTGTTCCAGTATGCCAGTGTAAATTGGTGAAATTGGTCACTAGCCTGTTAGTGACAATTTGGAAAGAAATGAGAGAGCATAACCACTGAGGTTCTGGATAGCAGAGCCTCAGTGAGACAGTTAGTCATAACACAGGTAACACATACAGGGCACACTTATGAGCACTGGGGCCCTGGCTGGCAGGGTCCCAGTGACACATACAACTAAAACAACATATATACTGTGAAATATGGGGGTAACATGCCAGGCAAGATGGTACTTTCCTACACCACCACAACCCCAACTGCAAATTCTACTACCTCTAGTAATAGCAGTGGTGGTGGGAAATCTACTACAAATAGCCAAACCAAGGGTGGAGCTGGGCTCACTATTGGCAGAGTAGTTGGGGTTGTTCTTGTTAGGGAGACCACAGAGGCTGTTTTAGTCTCTGATGGCGGCATTGACTTTGCCACCTTGGTTGCTTGTCACCTTAATATGGGTATGTACAAGCAACTACCCCTAATCAACTGTGTTGAGGTCGGGGCCTACAGGGACATAGGAGCCAGTGTAACTATGGTTATAGAGAAACTGCTTCACCCTGATCAACACCTAATTACTTGGTCAGCAGTACCAAGTGACTGACGCTCACAATAACACACTTAGCCACCCCATGGCTGTTGTGAATCTCAACTGGGGGGGTTACTGGTCCAAAGAAAGTTGTGGTAGCCACTGAATTACCTGTAGATTGCCTACTACGCAATGATTTGGAGACATCAGCTTAGTCTGAAGTGGAGTTGGAGGCTCATGCAGCAATGCTGGGCATTCCTGGGCATATTTTTGATTTGTCAAGGTCTCAGGCCAAAAAGCAAAAAGGAGAGGAAACTTGGATCCTGGAACAATGGACCAAGTGCTCCCAAAAGCTATTGGTAGGAGAGGTAAATATTTGCTACTATCCCTCCCTCACCAGAAGATTCCCCTTTTGAGGAAGAGGAATCTTCTCCCTGTGCAGAACCTACACCAGAGGAGCTGGCAGCAGACACCGATGAGCTTTTGGGTGCAGGGGGGCCTGCTAGGGAAGAGCTGAGTGTGACACAGCAGACCTGTCCACACTAGAGGGTTTGAGACAGCAGGGTGTCAAGCAGCAGAATGGGGATGTCAGTGATAGCCATAAGGTGTATTGGGAAGAGAACCTCCTGTATATTGAGTCAAGGGACCCTAAACCTGGAGCTGCCAGGAGATTGGTCATCCCTTTGAAATACAGAGAGCTTCTTCTTACCTTGGCACATGACATTCCCTTGGCTGGGCATTTGGGCCAAAGTAAAACTTGGGAGAGGCTAGTTCCCCTGTTTCACTGGCCTCATATGTCAGAGGACACTTAAGAGTTTTGTCGCTCTTGTGTGACCTGCCAAGCCAGTGGCAAGACTGGTGGCACTCCAAACGCCCACATTACTTCCACTTCCTGTGGTTGGGGTGCCCTTTGAAAGGGTAGGGGTTGACATAGTTTGCCCCCTTGACCCTCCAACAGCTTCAGGCAATAGGTTTATCCTGGTGGCAGTGGACCATGCCACTAGGTACCCTGAAGCCATCCCCTTAAGGACCACTACAGCTCCTGCAGTGGCAAAGGTCCTCCTGGGAATCTTTTCCAGAGTGGGCTTCCCTAAAGAAGTGATGTCAGACAGAGGTAGTAACTTCATGTCTGCATACCTCAAGGCAATGTGGAAGGAGTGTGGTGTAACATACACGTTCACTACTCCTGATCATCTACAAACAATTGGTCTGGTTGAGAGGGTTAATAAAACTCTCAAAGGTATGATAATGTGACTCCCTGAAAAAGTCGGAAGGAGATGGGATGTCCTGTTACCTTGCCTCCTTTTTGCTTACTGGGAGGTACCCCAAAAAGGAGAGGGCTTTAGCCCCTTTGAACTCCTCTTTGGTTACCCTGTGAGAGGTCCCTTTGCAATTGTTAAGGAGGGTTGGGAACAACCTTTAAAAGCTCCTAAACAGGACATTGTTGCTGAGTACATGAAAAAGGCCGGTAAAAACCTTCAGGCCAGCCAGGAACTGCAAAAGCAATGGCATGACCAGAAGGATGTCCTGACCCAGTACCACTCAGGACAAAAGGTGTGGGTATTGGAGCCTGTGGCCCCAAGAGCACTCCAGGAAAATTGGGGTGGGCCCCATCTAATTGTTGAGAAAAAGGGTGAGGTTACCTATTTGGTAGACCTTGGCACTGCTAGGAGTCCCCTTAGGGTGCTCCATGTCAACCACCTGAGAACCTACTATGAGAGGGCTGATCTCACCCTACTCATGGCAACTGATGAGGGACAGGAAGAAGAGAGTGACCCTCTTCCTGATCTTTTCTCCACCACTGAAGCTGATGGCTTAGTGGAGGGAGTAGTACTGGCAGATTGTCTTACTTCTGAGCAGAAAGATAACTGTGTAAATCTTTTAAGTCCGTTTTCTGAACTCTTCTCACTCATACCAGGTACCACTACTTGGTGTGAGCATACAATCAACACTGGAGACAGTTTACCTGTCAAAAGTAATATTTATAGGCAGCCTGACCATGTCAGGGACTGCATTAAACAAAAGGTTCAGATAATGTTAGACTTAGGAGTGATTGAGCTTTCAGAAAGCCCATGGGCGAGCCCAGTGGTGCTTGTCCCTAAACCTCACAGTAAGGATGGTAAAAGAGAGATGAGGTTTTGTGTTGACTATAGAGGGCTCAACCAAGTAACCACGACAGATGCTCACCCTATACCAAGGGCAGATGAGCTGATTGATACACTGGCTGCTGCCAAGTATCTGAGTACTTTTGACTTAACTGCAGGGTACTGGCAGATTAAGTTATCAGAAGATGCAAAACCTAAAAACTGCATTCTCAACCATTGGAGGGCTCTATCAGTTCACTGTGATGCCCTTTGGTCTAAAGAATGCACCTGACACTTTTCAAAGGTTGGTGAACACAGTCCTGCAAGGCTTGGAAGCTTTTAGTGCAGCATATCTGGATGATATAGCTGTCTTTAGCTCCACCTGGGATGATCACCTGGTCCACCTGTGGAAGGTTTTGGAGGCCCTACACAAGGCAGGCCTCACTATCAAGGCCTCAAAGTGCCAGATAGGGCAGGGGAAAGTGGTTTATCTGGGCCACGTGGTAGGTGGGGAACGGATTGCACCACTGCAGGGGAAGATCCAGACCATTATGGAATCGGCTCCCCCTATAACTCAAACCCAGGTGAGAGCCTTTTTAGGCCTCCCAGGGTACGATAGAAGGTTTATTAAGAATTATGGCTCCATTGCAGCTCCTCTTAATGACCTCACTAGTAAAAAGATGCCTAAAAAGGTATTGTGGACAGCTAGCTGTCAAAAAGCTTTTGATGAGCTCAAACAGGCCATGTGCTCTGCACCTGTCCTAAAAAGCCCTTGCTACTCCAAAAAAGTTCATAGTCCAGACTGATGCTTCTGAATTGGGGGTTGGGGCAGTGCTATCACAGCTTAATAATGTGGGCCAGGATCAACATGTTGCTTTTATCAGCAGGAGGTTGACCCCTAGAGAAAAGCGTTGGTCTGCCATAGAGAGGGAGGCCTTTGCTGTGGTCTGGGCACTGAAAAAGTTGAGACTATACCTGTTTGGTACTCACTTTATTGTTCAGACAGACCACAAACCTCTACTTTGGCTAAAACAAATGAAAGGTGAAAACCCTAAACTGTTGAGGTGGTCCATATCCCTACAGGGAATGGACTATACAGTGGAACATAGACCTGGGAGTACCCACTCCAATGCAGATGGACTCTCCAGATATTTCCACTTTGACAATGAAGACTCATCTGGGCAAGGTTATCCTTATTGTCCATCGTTTGGGGGGGGCGTTGTGTAGGAAAGTAACATCTTGCCTGGCATGTTACCCCCATTTTCACTGTATGTATGTTTGTTTTTGCCTGTATGTCACTGGGATCCTGCTAGTCAGGACCCCGCCGCTCATAAAGTATGCTCTGTATGTGTTCCCTGTGTGGTGCCTAACTGTATCACTGAGGCTCTGCTAACCAGAACCTAAGTGTTTATGCTCTCTCTGCTTTTAAAAATTGTCACTGCAGGCTAGTGACAAATTTTACCAATTCTCATTGGCACACTGGAACACCCTTATAATTCTCTTGTATATGGTCCCTAGGTACCCAGGGATTTGGGTTCTAGGAGATCCCTATGGGCTGCAACATTTCTTTTGCCACCCATAGGGAGCTCAGACAATTCTTACACAGGACTGCCACTGCAGCCTGAGTGAAATTACGTCCAAGTTATTTCACAGCCATTTTACACTGCACTTAAGTAACTTATAAGTCACCTATATGTCTAACCCTCACTTAGTGAAGGTCAGGTGCAAAGTTACTTATTGTGGGGCACCCTGGCACATATCATCGCCAATGTCTAAACCAAATATACACAGCACCACAGACTCACACACCAACATCACTACTGCAAACATACAAAGCCAATTGCAAGGAACAACACTGCACACTTCCTCATGAAAACACAAACTGATAGCAACATGTAACAACCACTTAAAACCAACTCATACCAAAACACTGCCACCCAATGTGTCTGATGTCACACCACGTCCATGGAACAGACAAGGCACATGACAAATCCATCACCATACATATGCATGCACACACAGCAACCACATAATGCCACACAACACCATCATAACACATCACACCGAGTATAATGCAACACAATCACATCACATACACAAAACCAACAACCACCAAATCACACTAATACAAAACATCCATCCTGAAGGAAAGGCAGGACAATTATTTCTCCATCAAGATCAACAGGCGGTTAGCCCTCATATATTAAGCATGTATTTATAAAAGTATTCAACAAGTAGAAAATGGGCCAATTGGTCAGTCCAAATAGTACAAGTCCCACCAGGAATATATAGCACTTGTGAATGCCCCAACTTGACTCCTGACTGCAAAGTGGCCTCCACATGGTAGAGGCATCAAGGGGGAAGGCAGGCACCTCAGGGGTGATGGGGTCGTGGTTGAGGGGGATCTGGGAGGTGGGTCCTTGGGTTTGCCCTTGGGTTTTGGGAGAGCTTGGGCTAGGCTTTTGCCTTAGTCTGTGGCTCTTTAGGTTTGTTCTTGGGCGGGGGAGCTTGGGTTGGGAGGGTGATTTTTTGGTAGGGTGCAGGAAAATACCATCTTTCTTGGCATGTTACCCCCATTTTACCTGTATGTCAGTATGTTTTTGCCTGTCTTACTGGGATCCTGCTGGTCAGGACCCCAGTGCTCATGGTTTATGGCCTAATGTGTGTGTCTGTGTAGTGCTTGACTGTGTCACTGAGGCTCTGCTAAGCAGAAGCTCAGTGCTTATGCTCCCTCTGCTTTTAAATTTGTCACTGTAGGCTAGTGATTTCATTCACCAATTTCAATTGGCATACTGGACCCCTCTTATAAGTCCCTAGTATATGGCACCTAGGCATCCAGGGCATTAGAGTTCAAGCAGATCCTTATGGCTGCAGCATTTCTTTTGCCACCCATAAGGAGCTCAGACAAACCCTTCCACAGGCCTGCCATTGCAGCCTGCGTGAAATAGTGCACAAACTATTTCTCAGCCATTTTCACTGCACTCAAGTAACTCATAAGTCACCTATATGTCTAACCTTCAGTTGCTGAAGGTTAGGTGCAAAGTTACGAAATATGAGGGCACCCTTGCACTAGCAAAGGTGCCCCCACATAGTTCAGGTCCATTTCCCCGGACTTTGTGAGTGCGGGGACACCATTACACATGTGCACTACATACAGGTCAATTCCTATATGTAACTTCACAATTGTATCTTCGAATATGGCCCTGTAAGGTGTCTAAGATCATGGAATTGTCCCCCCATTCCAAATATGGCAATTGGGGAGCCAATTCCATGCATCCTGGGGGCTCCACTATGGACCCCGAGTACTGCCAAACCAGCTCTCTGAGGCTTGCACTTCAGCTACAGCTGCTGCCACCTCACAGACAGGGTTATGCCCTCCTGGGGGAGAAGCTGCCATTACACTACTACTTCACTGATAAGGGATAACTAGACCTGTTATAAGGTGTAAGTACCCAGGGTACCCACCGCAAACCAGACCAGTCTCCTACACAGGGCGACAGGCATAGGCAACACCGGGGGGCAAGTGAGGACTGAGAGGTTGTAGGAGGCTGGCCTGGTTTGTGGTGGGTACATTGGGTACTTACACCTTATACCAGGTCCAGTTATCCCTTATTAGTGAGGTGGTAGTGTTCTAGCAGCTTAGGCTGATAGAGGCAGCTATAGCAGAGCAGCTTAGGCTAAACTAGGAGACATGCAATCTCATGCAATATCACTTATAGTTGCACAGTACTTATACACAAGTAAAGACAATACTCAGTGTTAGCAAAAATAAAGGTAGTTTATTTGGGTGACACAGTACCAAAAATATCTTAGAGGCAATACTCCTGCAGGAGGTAAGTATTATACACAATATATACACTAGACACCAAAATTAGATAAGTAATTAGTCATAGGACAGTACAAACAATAAGAAATGCCATAGAATGCAATTTGAGAAAATAAGTCTAGGGGCACCACAAACCACAAACTATGAAAGTGGAATGTGAATCACAAATTCCCCCCTAGACAAGTGTAGTGTGTGCAGAATCGCTGGGAGAGTAAGAATACAATAAAGGTAAATAAATTACCCGACCCTAGAGCCGAGAAAAGCAGGAATAAAGTATTGCAAGTTTCCTTAGGACACACTACAACTCATGATTGGGATATTGCAGTAACCAACCAAGTCTGCAAACAACAACTACTAGATTCCTAGACCTGAAGACCGGCAAAAGAATGGGACCAAGTCCAGAACTCGAAAGAAGTTATAGCATGGGCAGGAGCCCCTGCCAACCTAGAAGAGGGTGCAAAAGAAGAGTCCCCGGTTTGACAAAGACTGCAGGAATGCACCCTGGGAAGATGCCAGCGGGTTCCTGCATAATGGAGAAGATGTCCCACAACGTGAATATGGATGCAGACATGATTTCATGTTGGAAGTCGCCAAAAAGCCTTGGTGATGACAAATGTGTGTTTTGCATCAAAATGGGGCTGGCTAGACCCAGGAGAGATCTGGGAGCCTCAACTCTGTGTGAGGAGGAAGAGAGGGCTCTCAGCACTTTAGAGTGCCCTCAGGATGCCAGACAGCACCCATGGGAGTCCCAGGACACAGGGACAAAGGAGGTGGAAAAGGCGGTTGGTGCAGCATAAGAAAGGAAGGTCCCATGCCACTGGAGAACAACTCAGCGAGTTGAGCATCACAGGATGGAATGCTGGGGACCTGGGCCAGGCTGTGCACAAAGGAATTTTTCAACTAGTGCACAGAGGCCTCAGCAGATGAAGAAGACGCAGTACAGAGGGGTACCTTCGCTCTCAGGGAAGGCAAGGTCTTACCTCCTCCAAATTGTGTCAGCAGCACCTCAGGACAGTCTATGTCAATGGGGTCCACCCTCTGTGTCCTTAGAGGCATGCTTGTTGCTGTGAGAGGAATCCAAGGGTACCAGTCGTCGTCTTGGAAGGTGCCTGCATGAGCAGGGGAGTGACTCTGTCACCCCACGGGAGATTTCTTCGGTCCTTTTGGTGCAGGATGAAGATAGGGAGTCCTCAGAGCATCCACACCGTGGAAACTATTGCAGACTGCGGTTGATCTGAGGTCAGAGGATGAAGTAGTAGTTGCAGAGGATTCCTGAAGTAAACTTGCAAGCAGAATCTGAAGAGAACCCACAGGAGAGACCCTAAATAGCCCTTAGAGGGGGATTGGCTACCTCATCAGGTAAGGATCTATCAGGAGGTGTCTCTGATGTCACCTGCTGGCACTGGCCACTCAGAGCCTCGGGAGTGCCCCCACACCTTGCAAAGCAAGATGGCTTAAGTCTGGGACACACTGGAGGAGCTCTGGGCACCACCCCTAGTGTGGTGATGGACAGGGGAATGGTCACTCACCTTTCCGTTGTCCAGTTTCGCACCAGAGCAGGGGACAAGGGGTCCCTGAACTGGTGTACACTGGCTAATGCAATGAGGGCACCATCTGTGCCCTTCAAAGCATTTCCAGAGGCTGGGGAGGCTACCCCACCCCAGCATGTAACACCTATTTCCAAAGGGAGAGGGTTTAACACCCTGCTCTCAGAGGAAATGCTTTCTTCTGCCGTCCAGGGACTGGGCTGCTCAGACCCCAGGAGGGCAGAACCCTGTCTGTGAGGTGGCAGCAGCTGTAGCTGCAATGCAAGCCTCAGAGAGCTGCTTTGGTAGTACTGTGGGTCCATAGTGGGCCCCCAGGATGCATGGAATTGGCTCCCCAATATCAGATTTGGAATGGGGAGACAATGACATGATCTTAGACACCTTACATGGCAATATTCAGAGTTACCATGGTGAAGCTACATATACGTATTGACCTGTATGTAGTGCACGCGTGTAATGGTGTCCCTGCACTCACAAAGTCCCGAGATATGGCCCTGAACTATGTGGGGGCATCTTTGCTAGTGCAATGGTGCCCTCACACTTAGTAACTTTGCAACTAACCTTCAGCAAGTGAAGGTTAGACATATAAGTGACTTATAAGTTTATTAAGTGCAGTGAAAATGGCTGTGAAATAACATGTGCGTTATTTCACTCAGGCTGCAGTGGCAGTCCTGTGAAAGGGTTTGTCTGAGCTCCTTATGGGTGGCAAAAGAAATGCTGCAGCCCTTAAAGATCTCCTGGAACCCCAGTGCCCTGGGTACCTAGGTTCCATAAACTAGGGACTTATCAGGGGAGGCCAGTGTGCCAATTGAAATTGGTAAATGAAGTCACTAGCCTATAGTGACAAATTTAAAAGCAGAGAGAGCATAAGCACAGAGGTTCTGATTAGTAGAGCCTCAGTGACATAGTTAAGCACTATACAGACACACACATTAGGCCAAAAACTATGAGCACACGGGGTCCTGACCAGCAGGATTCCAGTGAGACAGGTAAAAACATACTGACATACAGGTAAAAATGGGGGTAACATGCCAAGAAAGATGGTACTTTCCTACAATTGACTCTAAGTCAAGGCTGACTGCCAAACTACCTCAGGTTAAGAGCAGGTTAATTTAGTGGACTCAGACCCCAGGCAATCAAAAATACAATTTCTTACAACATATAATATTATAAATAAAAAACATTACGAATGATAAGTAAAATGATATAATAATATTTTAATAGGTGCATTATTCTATTAAAAGCCAACATATACCATTGCATAAAAACTAAACCCCTATTCTAAATAACCAATAAACACACAAATTACAGAGCTGGTAAATAGACAATACACAAAAACAACAAACAAACAAATAAACAACAAAAAGTTCCCACCCATTACAAAAAATATAGCTCACAGTTTCAAAGCTGATATCCATGATCTGCAATATTTCCACAAAAAAAAATCCACAAAAACAGGTAAAAAAATCAGCCCAAAATGTTTAATCTAAAATGTTAAAAACATATCCATGCAGAAATACACAGGGCCTGAATACGGGTTTGGTGGTCTTACCCCCAATCCAATATGTAGAGGTACCAAGTACTCCGTTGATTTGACAGTCTCACACATGCTGTATTTATAAGTCACCGCTGGCCCTTTGGCAGTGTTTCTGCTGGTGTGGAACCGGTGCAGGACGCAGTCAGCAATTTAAGACGTATTTTTTCATATGTGGTGATGCAGGTGTGTACATTTTGACTAAATAATTGTAAAATGTACACCTCTGCAGGACACATGTATAAAAAACTACCTGCATGAGAACATTTTCTTTGCTGTAGTCTAGACCATAGGTGCCCAGTACAGTCAATAGGAGAAAAGTGTGAAACATACTTACTGGATTTTGGCCCCCACAGGGTCATTTTCTTTGGAGTCAAGTTGATGCTGAGAAGGTGGGCCATGGACGAAGGGGTCCAGGTCCATGTCAGAGACTGAAAGGAAAAGAAGGAAATGGCTGAGCTTGCTCCCTCTTTCCTTTGATTCTGCTGTCTCGAAGCAGGTGGTCTCCCACGACAGTCGGCTTGTCATGTGCATCAGCAGTGCAGGGGCCCCCCTGTGGCCCCTGGAACTGGCTTTACGCCTGCCTTTTCGTGGCAGGGTCGCCACCATAAAATGGCTGGTGGAAACACTGGTGGACTGCCACATTCGTAATGTGGCACAAATAATAATTTTATACAATATATATTTCCCAAAAATAATAATGTTTTATTATATGATATAAAACAAAAACACAAATGGAACCCTGAAAATGCCTAATGTTTTCATTTCCTAACAATAGAACAGCTCAAATAAACAAATATATCTATAGAAATATAAAAAAATGAAACATATTTTTAGTTAAATAAAATTTAGCAAATTAAATTTTAAAAAACTCAACATTTCAAAAGTTATTTACATTTTAAATTAGACCAAAAATATTAAAGTGTAAATCTTGTATACATTATAAGCCCCTCACAACCACTCCCTCTCCCTCCACTCCCAAACGCTTTTCTAATGACCATCCTTGTGTCCCTAAGAAAAGATTCCTATATGAGTTTTTCCTTTTTCCTGCCACTCTCCCACCTTGTGATTCCCCAAAGCATAATGTGTCCCTCCCCGACTGAAGTCCTTCCACCTCCTAGTCCTCCCTTGCCCCCCGGTTTTGCCCATGACGGTCCCCATGCCAAAAATTCACCCCCCAAACCAAGCTCCACCACCCAAGAACAAACTTAAAGAGCCACAGACTAAGGTGAAAGCCAAGCCCAAGCCCTTCAAAAACCTAGGTGCAAATCCAAGGACCCCCTTCCAAGATCCCCCCTCGACCACCACCCCATCACCCCTGAGGTGCCTGCCTGGCCCCTTGATGCCCCTACCATGTGGAGGCCATTTTGCAGTCAGGAGTCAAGTTGGGGCATTCACAAGTGCCATATGTCCCTGGTGGCACTTGGACTATTTGGACTGGCCAGTTGTCCCATTTTGCACTTGTTGAATAATTTTATATATACATGCCTAATTTATAAGGGCAAAACGCCTGTTGGTCTTGATGGGGAAATACTTGTCCTGCCTTTCCTTCATGATGGATGTGTTGTATTAGTGCGATTTGGTGGGTGTTAGTTTTGTGTATGTGATGTGATTGTATTGCATTATACTCGCTGTGATGTGTTATGATGGTGTTGTGTGGCATTGTCTAGTTGTTGTGTGGTTGTTGTGTGTGCATGCGTGTGTGTGGTGATGGATTTGTCATGTGTCTTGTCTGTTGCATGGACGTAGTGTGACATCAGACACATTGTGTGGCAGTGTTTTGGTATGAATGGGTTGTATGTGGTTGTTACATGTTGCTATCAGTATGTGTATTCATGTGAAGGTGTGCAGTGTTGTTCCTTGCCAATGGTTTTGTGTGTTTGTGGTAGTGATGTTGGTGTGTGAGTCTGTGGTTCTGTGTATGTGTAGTTTAGACACTGGCGATGATGTGTGTGTGGGGAGGTATGTGGATGGCACATGTTTGTTGACCGTGGTGTGTGTAGTTTGCATGTGCGTGTGTTTATGTTGGTGTGTGCATGTGTATTGGTATGGGTGTTAGTTTGCTTGTGTGGCCGTCGCTAGCCATCCTGGCTGTGTGTGTTGTGTGTGGGTGTGTACTAATGCCTTTCCCTCCAGTGTGTGTTAGGTGGGTATACTTACGGTTGTTGTGTTCATCACCGTCGCTGGTTCTGGAGTCATAAGGCAGTTAGGAGCAGTGAGAAGACTTCATATTTAGGTTCCATGATGGTTCTGGACGTGTCTGTGTTCCTCAAGGTGAGTGTCTCCCTTAATACTATTCGTTTCTCTCAGGGTTTTGGTGGCGGTTCGACCGCTCCGGAAATCCTGGCGGTGTGCAACCTCGCAATATGCTTAGCGGTAACATGGCTCTCGCCGTACTGGAGATGCCTGCCACCGGCCACAGCGGTCCATCCACACTGGCGGTCCTGGCTGTCTATTGGCTGTGTCGAATTGGGAACACCGCAATGGTAATAATATAGCTGTCTTCTTTGTCGGGTTTGAGCAGTGGGACCCCCACCTCCACTGTGGTGATCCTCGGACCGCCAAACTTGTAATGAATGCCTAGATGTCTGCAGTTGGAGCTTTGATCTTTTAGGCACTTGTTTTTACTAAAAATTTGAAAAAAATCATAACTTGGCTTCTGTTGATTGGATTTTTGTCATTTTGGTATCAATTCATTTATTACAATGTACTGTATTTTTCTATATTGTTTTATTTTCTTGTGTTGTGTTTTCACTTGATTACTGCATAAATACTTTATACATTGTCTCTATATCGAGCCTGACTGCCAAACTACCCAGTGTTAAGAGAACATTTATTTAGTGGACTCACACCGCAGGCAATGAAATATGCCATTTCATGCAATATATAATATTATAAATAAAACACATTAAGAATGATAAGTAAAATGAAATAAAAATATTATTCTATTAAAATCCAACATATACCATTACATACAAACTAAACACCTACTATAAATAACCAATAAATACACAAAATACCGATCTGGTAATTAAACAATACACAAAAACAACAAACTAACAAATATAAAACAAAAAATTCCCACTCATTACAAAAAATACAGCTTATAGCTTTAAAGCTAATATCCATGATCTGCAATATTTCCACAAAAAATAAATCCACAAAAACATTTAAAAATAAGCCAAAAAAATAGAAAAATACAATTAAAAAAACATATTCAAGCAGAAAAACACAGTGGCTGATTACAGGTTTGGTGTTCTTACCCCCAATCCAATAAGGTAGAGGTACCAAGTACTCCTGTATTTATAAGTCATCACTGGCCTAGTGGCGGTGTTTCTGATGGTGGGGGACCGGTGCAGGATGCAGTCAGCAATTTAAGAAGTATTTTTTTCATATGTGGTGATGCAGGTGTGTACATTTTGACTAAATAAGTGTAAAATGTAGACATATGCATGACACATGTGAAAAAAGCTACCTGTACGAGTACATTTCCATTGCTGTAGTACAGACAATAGGTTCCCAGTACAGTCAATAGGAGAAAAGTGTGAAACACACTTACTGGATTTTGCCCCCCACAGGGTCATTACCTTTGGGGTCAAGTTGATGCTGAGAAGGGGGGCCCTGGATGAAGGGGTCCATGTCAGAGACTGAATGGAAAAGGAGGAAATGGGTGAGCTTGTTACCCCTTCCCTTTGATTCTGCTGTCTCAAAGCAGGTGGTCTCCCACTACAGTCGGCTTGTCATGGGCATGGGCAGTGCAGGGGCCCCCCTATGGCCCTTGGAACTGGCTTTACATCTGCCTTTTCATGGCAGGGTCCCCACCATGAAAAGGCTGGTGGAAACACTGGTGGGCTGCCACATTCGTAATGAGGCCCTAAATAATAAATGTTATACAATATATATTTAAAAAAAATAATAATGTTTTATTATATGACATGAAACAAAAACACAAATGGAAACCTGAAAATGCCTAATGTTTTCATTTCCTAACAATACACCAGCTCAAATACACAAATACATCCATAGAAATATTAAAAAATGTAACATATTTTTAGTTGAATAAAAAAATAACTTATTTATATATTAAATTAGACCAAAAATATTTAAGTGTATTTATTGTATACAATATCTTTTTAAAAATATATAATTTTCCATAGAAACAATATCAAAAATAAAAACTAATTTAGATTACACTCAACATCACCACATTTTTTGTATTTAAAGTATAAAGTCTTCAACATAATTTTGAAATAATTTTCCACTATTTTTTCCTATTTATCCTGCATCCTCATACAAAAAACACAAGCCACATACATTAATTAATAACAACTTTAAATATAATATAAACATAATATTTATTTAAATAAGTAGCTTCAAAAAATCAAAGAAATTAAAAGTCCCCACAAAATTCTCCAGCAATACATTTTAACATTTGAATTTAAAATCAGTAAAAAACATAATCAATATTCAAATAAATGATAGGACTTAAAACTATATTATTTATAGGGGTGTGTTTTATATTCTGCTCTGCCAGCAGATTTGGCAGAGTTTTGGCCACTGCGCATTATGCTTGTATTGTGGAGTTGTGGTCAAGTGTTGCCAACAATAAGTTAGTGCGTGAGACCTAGCACCCCCTTGCATGTCTTTCAGTCACTAGTAATGCACCTTGTGAGCTTTCTCCATTGCAGGAGATTGCTGCCCTGTGCTGTCAGAAAGCAGCTGCTTGAGCAGAAAATCTACTTGAGCGGCAGCAAAAACATTTAAAAAAGCTCTGCTTTCTTGTGCGCTGTGTGGTACTCTTTGTGCTGATTTTTCCGCACTGAATGAGCTCCCTGAACTAAAACACAGTGCAAGCAGTTCAACATGCCTATTTCTGCCTGTTCGTGGAATTCTTCAGAATCTCAAAGATTATTTTTGTAACTCCTCAGATTTCCTCAGAGGTAAACTCTGCGAGTTCTGCCCTGGTCTACATTTTTACATCAATATTTTTTCAATGATATGAACAACAATACTGAAAAAACAATATTCTTATCTGCATTATTTCTGACAATGCTCATTTGATGTGATGATATGATATTAATATGATATTACCTACTTGATATTTTGTTCAAACACCATATGATTACATCACTGTTTAGAGTGTGCAATAAGGGGTCCTATAAAATAAGTAGGCGATGGAGTAGCAATAAGTACTCTCTGTGATTTATATGGCTAACATTGAAGTTGAACAAAAGGAATAAAACTCTAGTTAGTGAATCAATCATGACTATGTATATGTCATATTTTTGTGATAGTAAAGTGTGTCAGTAAACCCAGAAGATTATCGTAATATGTATTCTCAAATTCCACAATTCAAGGGATGAGTTGTCAATCACTAGTGAGTAAATTTGACAGTAATCAGAAAGTTCTTTTGAATCAGTAAAAGGGTAACCGTAAAATTTTCACTGGAAGACAATATGAATTAATATCATAAAGACAGAAGCTACTATCAAGATGTATTAATTAGTTATATCTTTAAGGGTTAGCAAGTGTGTTTCAAAGGAACTAAGAAGATTCAGCCCTGCCTACATGAATTTGCCCAAGGTGCTAGTTAATCTGAATTGGAGGAAATATGCAAATGTGCTATTATAATCATCCACAAGTGTGGCTAAAGAGCTGCAGCCATTATCTGTATAATTAGAAGACAAAATGGTTAATAAAAGCACAAGACCTGAAGAAACATGCATAGGATTGCAACCACACTCAAGGCATCACAAATTATAATAGTGTGTGCACATTACTGAGAGACTAGAGGTATTACAATTATGTGCCCTTACTAGTTAATTCCTGAAAATCTGGAGAATGCATAATGTTTGGAGGATTTTAATTTTGTGCTAAATCTCCACTGATTGTGGATCAAGATAGACACTTGGAAATTAAAGTGTTTGAAGTCTCAAGGTTCCTCTCAAATAATTACAAAGTCAATATCAGCCCCAACCTTGGAATCTAATTGTGGAGACACAGAGGTCAAAAACATCAGGGAATGAGCTAGTTTTTAAAAAATTGGCAGTGTACATTGGAAGGGCACACTACTCAGAGGGGTAGGATGAATGGTATGGAGGGAATGATTGCTCAACATGTTTTTTCACCTGCCATCTAGTTCCACAGACATTTACATCAGGGTTCCACTGGTGTTATTGCATAATGAATCACGAGGATAAATCACATTACTGTTTTTCCTCCTAACTTGGGTTGCTTATGATCCAGTACAGGCTTGGCAGTTCAGGCTGGACTTTTCCTACTAGAGCAGGGTCAAGACTGATTTGTATATATCTGGGTTCAAACTGAGGTGACATGGTTGGCAAAAGAACAATGGGTTGGAATGCTACCCCAGGCAAATGCCAGTGGTTGACTTATGGCAAGCATTCCTCCCATCACCTTTTATGTGTTTGATATACCATCCTAAGTGGCCAGGGTATGTCCAAATGTGGGTCCCATGCTCACAGAGCCATGTGAACCAAGCTACATCAAAATTACACCCTACTGAAGTGCCATGATCAGGTAGAAATCAATCTTGGGTTGCTTGTGTTCCAGTTCAGTGAGGACCTAGCTTGGTAGCCCCGGCTGGACTGTTCCTACTGGAGCAGGATCAGGAGTGATTTTCATATGGCTGGGTCGTATCAGAAGTGGTATGGTAAACAAAAGAACTATGGGTTGAAATGCTACATGAGTGATTGTCAGTTGGTAGATTTATTGTACAAGGGGGCGTGGGTTTGGCATCAATCCGTGATACCTGCCATTTTGTGAGCTCCACTGCCACAGCTGTGGAAAGATGAGCAGATACACATTTACAAGATACATTCTCCTACACTTCTTTAGGCAACCCTGGGGAAATACCTACTGATGCTGCAGGTTCTCTGCAAGGACGTTTCCTTAAAAATTGAATTACTTTATTTGCTGAAATTCGGCTGCAGCACTGACGAGAAGGTTGCACCTGCCATTTTGTTTTTATTTTTCATTGTGTTACGCTGATATTCTGCTTCCTCATACTACCACCACCTCTTCCACAAATATAACGGGAGAGTTACCATTACACTTTATGCATCTCCTCTACTGTCTCCTTAATAATATTTTTAATTTTGGTTACTTCTTCGGTGAGACTCTGGCATTTTTCAGCCAATTGCTTGTTTGGCTATATCTGAACATCACTTTTGAATACTGGTTGTGTCCCTTTGGTTACCTGATTCTATGAATCCCATAAGATGGGAACAGAAACCTTCAGCTTACCACCATTTAGTCACTGGTCAGCAAGAGCATTACCAGAGTTACTACCTCTAATAACCTTTCTGTTCTGGAAGATATGTAGGAGTGTAGAGGTGCTTTCAATTCTTCCTCATATTCCACTAGTTTGGGTAATTCTCAATTCTCCCCTACTACCAAAACATACTCTAAACTTCCTGCATCCTCTAATATCTCAATTAATAAGAGAATTAAAAAGGATCCCCCTCACCCATAAAATGCACTCCTAAAATTTCAATGGAGCTCTCCTTGAGGGCACCTGGGTGCTCAAGCCTCACACAAAGGAAGCTAATAAACGACTTCTAATTCTGGATGATAAATGGACATGCATGGAGGAAAGAGTTAATCAGATGGAACGCATTATTGAACTGCTTGCAGATACTGAGCCATACTGTAAAAATGTTGTGTTCTGAAGAACCTCCTTGAAAAAGCATTTTTTTTTTATTAGATAATCAGAATTACAGGTATTTGATTTCAAGTATATACATCAATATCATTGTCCCAGTAGAAAAGGAAAATAGGATATATAAAAAATGAGAGGTATAGTTGCTACATTCGTTCATTATTGGATAAGACTAGTTAATTTGTTCATTCATTATTTGGTAAACCACTTTGAGAAAGAAATATTTAACATGATACCCCTCGGTTTCCACCATATGCTAGAGCTTTTCTCCTTGTCCCCACTCTTTGTCACATGTTTCTTCTAGCCTCTGGACCTCCATTTTTGTAAGATCAATGATTTGGCCACAAGTGAGCTGATAAAAAATAATTGTTGCCCATTTAGAAAAAAGGCCATACACCGTAGGGCTTTGTACGACATATGATTGAACCTAGTCCAGCCCACAGAATCAAGCTTCCTTTCAATATATTGGGAGATAGAGTTGAACGCTACCCATGCTGTGGTATCATGTATGTACAAGTACAATACCTGGTACCAGTTTCCCAGCCGTGTGAGGACTTAGTTATGTGTTTGTGATCTACGGTAACTGTCACCTTGTGCCCCTCCAAGATGTTGTGAGATCTGGAGGTATGAAAATGTGAGATCTGTAGGGAAATTAGCCTGTCCTAAGAGTATCTAGATTTGTCCTACTAATAAAAAGTTCTCCAACTCATGATACTCCATGCTGACCCATTTTTTAAATAGTATTTAGAGATAGTTTCAGGCCAACTACTCTGGGATTGTTCAAGTAGATTTGGGGGGTGTCAAAGGAAAGTTAGAGCATTCTTGAATTTGAACACATTTTTTTACCTAAACATTGGGGAACTTGTACTGAGATGTTTTAGGCAGTTTGGGTATTTTATGTTGAGAAATATGGGTAATTGTGATCCTATCTTCAAGAGCATTAGCTGTAGATAGAAGCATCTCTATGCAGCATTTTCTGTGGCTGCCCCATTTAAACAATCAAGACATCCTGCTTTGTAATATTTGTGCAGATATGGGAGCCCAAGCCCTCCGTCATTGA
This sequence comes from Pleurodeles waltl, assembly GCF_031143425.1. Lineage (NCBI taxonomy): Eukaryota > Metazoa > Chordata > Amphibia > Caudata > Salamandridae > Pleurodeles > Pleurodeles waltl. The sequence goes on from NC_090447.1 coordinate 593,645,193, forward strand.
CTGAGAGCTGGAAAGTGGCCAATTTAGTGTGTGGTTTCTTGTCTTACCAAAGAAACTTCTGCATCAGTAGGTAAATTTCAGCAAAGAATGATTGTTTTGCAGTAATCATGATGTTTGAAAAGATCAACATGAATAAAGGCAGTATAGACATTTTAACGATAGAGATCCATCCTAATATTGAAAGTGGTATATGCTGACAATTAGACAAGATGGCCACTACTTTCCTCAAAGTGTCTATATAATTTAATTTGTAAAGTTCTATAAAATTGTGCATCACAACAATGCCAGGATACCTGATAGGCTGAGTATCTGAATGGTTAGCTTGCAATTCTTCAGGCAGAATTTCTGGTTGGTGATGAAATAGTAAAGTTTCGGTTTTAGCCTGATTGATTTTATAGCCCTGATATCAGAACATATATATTTTTTTAATTTTAGCTAAGGCTTTCTGAATATTTAAAATAGCCCCTTCTAAGTAAAATAAAACCTGTGAAAAGTTTGACTTTTGGCCTTCTACAGGCGGCAAGATACCTGGATCAGGGAAAAAGGAACCAGTGACATAGGACATCCCTGGATCATGTCTCTACGTATTGGAATATGGTCTTTTGTCTGAGAATTTATCGTAATCCCAGTCTCTGCTTTCTTTATATAAATTACGCAACAACACTATTAATTTGGGGGAAACCAACATGATTTTTTTCTATGTCTCACATCATTATTGCTGCTTTGACCTTGTTGGAAAAATAGTCTGTAGCTTGAACCCAAAAGATTGTATTATATGAAATAGATGGTGTGACTGGGGCAAGCCCAAGGGCCATAGTTTTAGTGAAAAGTTTTTAGTCTGAGTTTAACAAACTATTCGGCCGCTAAGAACCTTGTGACTCAGGGGCTTGTCATGTAACTAAAGGGTCAGCTACTTATGCAGCAAAGGTCTTGAAAAACGGAGATGGTAAACCATCCTAACCACATGCCCTAGGATTAGGACGATTTTTTATTATGTTTATTATCTTAGTCTGTGTTGTAGGGGCAGTGAGGCTTTCCTGTTGGCCATTTGTTATTAATAGAAATCTGACTGAGTTAAAAAATTAATTGGCCAGATCAGGTGGAGGGGAGTCACTATGAGGGTATAGGTCGGGGAAATGTTCCAGGAAAACTCAACCTATTTTTTCACTATCAGTTGTTACTGCCCTGATTTTGGATCGTGTATAGCACATATAATCCCCTGATTATGCTGTCTTTTGATGATGTCCAGTTTGTTCGCTTTCTTTGTTGACTTTATGTAAGCAAGTTTTTGGATTGATGTTTTCATGAGAAACAAAGTATTTTTTAAGTTCTTGATTTGCTTTTAAACGTCTGATGTGAGATTGGACTGTCTTTAGTCTGTTATCTGTTTGCCTGGCATAGTTTAGTTCCCGTTGAAGCACGTCAATTTCTTGTCGTCTTACTTTATTGTGCCAAGCTGCATAGGCGATACACTCACCTCGTATAAAGACCTTGCATGCCCCCCAGATCAAATAATTTACAGTTGAGCCCTGCTTCATTTGAAAAAAACTCTTTTAAAGTCCGCCGCATAATGGAGATCCATCCCTCTTGAGTCAGCAAGGACCTATATAGTGTTCAGCGTATTGCCCACTTCTTTATGATGCTAATTTTAAGATCTACATATGGGGTGGAATGATCGGAAAAGGGATTTGACAAAATACCTGATCCTATTATTCTCCAAGGGATATCAAAAAATAATCCGTTTGAGATGCAGTATGGTAACATTTTGAAAAACATACATATTCCTGCACTGTGGGATGGTCTGTTCTCCAAGTAGTAACCAGCACAAGGTTCATTCAACCCGTGCCACTTCTGTGGCAGATCTTGGTTTATTCTATGTTTTGTTCTGTCAAGAACAATCTAAAGTGGCCTCTTGTATAAGGTTAAAATCCCTGCCAATTAGAATTAACCTGGTCGGAGGGAGTAAGAGATCACATAGCTCCTGAAGTGATGTTGGCTTGTCTTCGATGAGTCCATGCAGGCTGACAAGATGACTAGTTTACATTATTGTTTCTAACGGAAACCAGGATCCATTGAGCTTTTGTGTCGTGTGTCACCCGTAGTAATTCCCTGTGAATCTTTGGGTAGGTAAAATAGCAACCCCCGGGACCGCTATGTTAGTGGATGTGAAGAAAGCCTGTGTTATGACTTTGGGCGGAGCTGGTGGTTTTATCATTATCTTTAAGTGCGTTTCCTGAAGGAAGATGGCTTTTGCGCCTGTCGATTTGAGCCAGGACAGCATAGAATGACGTTTGTTTAAGTTATTAATACAATTGTTTGAGCGTGAAACGATCCTGAACACTTGCTCTGTTAAGCCTAACTTAGTTGTGCCAATCTATTAATAAATGATTGCCCCTCTCTGTCTGGACATAGCCCACCTTTTTCTACTTCTTATGCTTCATAGTGAATATCTTTTTTAACATGTGCATTCCACCACCTGTGTCCCTCCAATCCCCTCAAACTCCACATACTCCTGAAATCTGAGACCTTCCCCGCTTTTGATCCCTTTGAGGGCCCATCCCAAAATACCCCACATGTGCCCCATCTCAACTCCATCCATCCCACCCCCATCTCTCCCCTACTCCCCCATATCAACTTACCCTGAAATGTGGTGCATTGACATAGCACCTAGTACAGATTCCGAGGAGGAGCAAGGTTGAAGGGCATTCCTAACTTTCCTACCTTCGCTGGTGGCAAACGACCTGGATTAAAGGCCACATTTTGACACCCATTACACTAAAAAGGATGAAAAAGAAAAGGAGGACCCCCCCAAAAGTACAGTTTGTTAGGTTAAGCAAATTTGGTCCAATAAAGTCTTAGCTTGTTCTACTGACAAAAATATATGAGAATGTCCCTTGTATAAGCCTTTCAGTTTTGATTGTTGGACACTTCCTGCTGGTGCCCCAAATGTTTTGAAGATATCAATCATCCCCTTCAACTCTTTGCAGTGAAGGGCAACCATGAGTGACATGTCAGAGAACACTCTGAATGAAAAGTCGTCTGCTGTATGATGTACCCTGTTCTTGATGGCAGTTGATAGAATTTGTTATTTTATCCAAAAATCGCCAAAAGTTACTAATATGGTTCATTGATGCTGAAAATTGAGATTCTGATTTGGAGGTACAAGATATGCTCTTGAGACGGTGAGATCCACTTCTTTAATGGCCATGTCGGGGCAGATATATTTGTGAATAATATCAGACACAACCAACGCGATAGTGGTCCCATTTTTGCGTTCTTCTGGGAAACCAACAAATCGCAGATTGGGTCTGCAGGATCAATTATCCAAATCGTCCAGCTTCCATTGAATATCTGACAGTTCGGCCTGTAAATTTATAGTTGCTGGATCCACCTGCTGTTTGAAGTCCACGAAGTCCAAGATTCTGTGCACTGCCTGAGACATCCAATTGTTTAGAAGTTGTATATTTGAATTAAGTTGACCAAACTGCTCACTAGCTTTCTTGTGGCCCTCTTTCTGAGAGCTTTCATCTCATGAATTTTCCCCAAGTTCTGATGCAGGAGGGTCTCTACTGAGGATGTAGGAAACAAGGTTGCAGCTGTCTCTGGTCCTGATGATCTGAAAGCCGTATGCAAGAGAGGAGCCCATGATGAAATGTTTAATCCTCCACTTTCCTCCTGAATTACCTAGGAGGGCCTTGTATTCCTAGGCGAACCTGCTCCACTGCTCCAGGCTGTAAGTGTGCAAGTTCTATCCGTACACCCTGGATCTATGGCTCCCTGTGGTGAAACAGCTTCTGCTTGCGGACCCATATCAGTGGCAGATTGCTGTGCTTATTGGTCTTGCTGGGTCTGTGGGCCCCTGGTTTTGACGACTGAGAATATGGGGTCTGTTGATAGGGCCCTCACCATATTCCCCCCGCAAATTGCTGTGCTCTCACATCTTAATTCCCCAACAGTTTCCCCAACAGTTTGTTCCATAGGGGCTTCCTTGCACAGGGCCTGAAATATTTGTGCAAGGGGGTTCACAGCATTCTGGTTGGTGGTCGAATCAGGGGGCACGAGGTTAGACTGGCACTGTATCTTTGTCCTCAAGTTGAGTATTTTTGGATGAAGCTGATTGCAGAGAGGTCTTGAAACTGGCTGGACTGGTTTGGTCTCTCATAATTTTATGCCAAGGAGTTGCCTTAGGACTATTGAGGATGTTAGCGCCCCAGTGTTTTGAGGCTTTGGATCATTTGAAAGTGACTCTGGGGTGTAGCGAAGTTTCCCATGACAGCCTCTTCATCCTACTTTGTGCTTACACTTATTCTTTGGTCACCGTGGTCAAAAAGGCCCAGAGGCATGGCTTGGAGCCTACAAGCCACATCGACAACTACACAGATTGCTTCCACAGCAAATGAGCTTACCCTCTAGGTGGCCACATACTGTTGATTGACCAGTGGATAACACCCTCTTGTCAGAAGCCTGATATCCAGCGTCTGGTGCCTGGTGTCACTGTTATGTGGTCTCAGATCGGGATATTAGCTCTTGGCTGAAGACCCAGGAGATTTGAAAAATTAGTTTGAGATCAAGTGGTGATGAGGAATTGCTGCAACGCGCTTATACCACAACATCTTGCTGCCCTGCTGCACCCCCAGCTGTGCCCACCATACCACCTTGCTGCTAGGTTTTAGGTCCAGAACACACCTCACTTCGCCGCACACTGCCATCTGGAAGCTCTTCTCGCTGCTTCCTGTTTGCTGCTAGCATTGCAGATGGTTCACCTGATCAGCTCTCAGTGCCCGGAAACGCTGCTCTTCACTGGCCATCCATTACTGCCTGAGTTGGCCTGAAGTTGAAGCATGTGGCCTGGTCACCGTCGTGCACAACTTCACTCCACTCAATCTCTAACTTCACTGTTGTGGCTCCTCCATTGCTGCAAGCCTCTCCTCAGCCATTTTGGGAATGCCGTCTGCCTTGCTGCTACACCTAAAACCTGCCGTAGTCACAGGGCATGATGGGAGCACCTGTGACCATTCACCACCAAGCATGCTGAAGATATAGCAAATCATAACAGAAGAAATAACCTGTTCATCTATGGTCTGGTTGGATGGGTGGAGGGCACAGAACCCACATCTTTCTTCCAATCTTTTCTTCCCAAAGTCTTAGATCTAGGGGATGTGGTCCAGCGCCGTGCAGCATGGCCGCCTGATCTAGGTGCTCCGCTCGCCAAAGCGGGACGGACGTCGCGGAGGGGACCCAGGCTACCGAGGGGCTACCACCGGGGCTTCTTCTTTGCCCTGAACGGGGTCAGTGCTCGCCGCCTGACGCCGTCAGGACCACAGAGAAGTCACTCCCGGTTCTGGCTCCAGCGGCCCCGGCTTAAATTGTGGCCGAGAGCCCAGTGGACTGCACGGTGAGGTGGGCGGCCAGGGGGATTGCCCCTGGGTGCAAAATCAACTTTGGGGTCCGTCGAGTCACAGGTCTTTTGGCGGCTCGGACATAAAAAAACAGCAGGTAGGCCTTTTGTGTAGCCATTTCAGTTATAGCTCATGCACGTTGGTTTAATACACTAGGCCGCTGTGCACCTTGACCTAGATATATTTTATTCAGCTTCGCATTGTTATTTTTACAATAACTAGTTTTACGTCTTGTTTTAATTTCTTCTATCTAAATGTTTTGCTTAGTCCAGCACTGTGTTCTCAAACAACACATTCTTGATCACTGTGTGCTTCAGTCAAGGCTACAGTCTGGTACATTGCCGGTAAACGTGGTAGAAGTTTAGTCTCCAACATTCGTAGAAAATACATATCCTTACGTAGGGACATTTTCTTAGAACATCAGCTGTGTTAATTATAAAAAACGTTCTAGTCCCATAACACATCAAGAGGGAGATTCCAGCCAGGGAACCACAACTGTATGCTGAATGCTTCGCTGTAGATGCTGACGCAGATTACTGGCCTTTACTCAGGTATGAGGGTTGATGTCCTCCCAGGGGAACCTGAAAGGCAGGATTAGAGGTTAACATGCTGTGCTCAAAATGTGATTTAGATAGGAAATAGTCCATGGTTCTAGTGGCAATATGATAGCATTATTTTTATGCTTCACTCTCATTGTCACCATTTTAATATTGTTGTGTTGTGTCGTTCTGGTTATTGCAGCTCACGCTTTGCTATCTAAAATGCAGTAGTTTTATTAAACCAATCTTTAAAACTTATACTGCTCTTATTGTCATTCATGTATGGGACTGAATCGTGAATGAGAGAACCGGAAGCGACCTGAGTGACCACGACTTCCCTGAGAAGTACGATATGTCATGCGCTCGGCTGCCCAATCATCTCTACCTTTCGGGAGGGATGAGGCACTGCTAGTTAGCCGGAGCAAAGCCCGGATCTGAAGCGACAGGTGTCACCCACCATGGGTCAGACTCAGTCTCCCACACTGTGGACGATCTTGCTGCTAAAAATCCAGTAGTCTCATTAGAATAATGAGAGCCTTTGCGACATAGCACCACCAACGTTTGGTCAGGCTCTAATTTGCGGGTCCTCCAGAGTATCTCTGTCTCATTATTATATATAATGACACCTCAATGCCGTATGCGGAGACGTCCATGGTACTGAGGATGCCCACCACAGCTGTGCAGGTAATCCTATTACAACTGGCAGTTGTTCAAGTTTGAACTTGAAAAGGAAACCCCATTTTGGCGTGCCTTCTCTGAACTCATAGTGTTACTATCATGGCGAATCCCCAACATGTACAAATAGCTGTTAACATGAGACAACCTCACACAGCACACTTATTAGCAAATGGCCTAACAGCCCAGGGAGGTCCAGTCACGTTCGTGGTGGATGCCCACGCAGCTTATAGAACAGAACTTTTTTACTCTTGGGTCACATTTCCAGCAGTTGATGGAAACACAAATACATTTCACCAATATACATCTGCAAACGCGCCTGGACAATAGAGTGTACGCATATTTAGAGATTCCTCTATCTTATCAAGAACATAATAATTGGCTTGATGGCACCCTACCCCATACGATATTACCAGTAAGGTTAGGTCCACTAAGTAATGAGGGTCCTACCTGGCCTTTATTGGCCACCTATACACCACATCCTGCGGTTGGGAATTTAGCAGTAGCTGAGGTTCGTCGCTTATACATTGTGTTAATAGCAATATATAGACGATTAGTACAATTTGTGATGCAAACATTAAATACAAACCCGTAACGTACTGCTCCAGCACACCCACATGCAGTAACACCAGGTATAAAATCTGCGACTGTACATTCGATTATGGGTAAAGTGCTCGCCAAACTAGAAGAAACTCCGTTTTGGTTAGCACAAAAAATTAATACGATGGAGGCAGTATTTCCCCATACGGGACCTCAGGATAAACATAGAATATTAACAATGTGCTTGTTCTTTGGGATGGTCCCTACAGTAGAAAACTGTAATACCTGGGGTACGGTATTTGCCGCACTCTACACAACCGCACATGGTACACCGACACTTGCCAATTTACCGGAAGTGCTGAAACAAATTCAAGATGAATATGGGGCTGCCCCGGCCCTAGATTTGGGATGCAACTGATGGGCAACTTTGCAACGGTGTCCTCAATCATTTAAAGTAACCTTAAAGGGGAAGCAGTCGCACTCGCAGTGCGCATGCGGCTTCGAGACATTCCGCAACAAGACCAAGAACGAGAGCTGCCTAAAATAATAGCAAAAACATATTCAAGTATCGGTCGAGATAGCTTAGGGGCCAGACCACAAAAACCTAAATTTCAGGGTAAATCAAATAAAGATAATTCCAAACAACAACCTAAGGTAATAAGAAACGCTGGGATAAAAAGCAACAAACGCCTAAAAAAAGAAAGGGGAGAATCTCCACGTACAGAGACCCCACAGAACAGGTATAATCTCAGAAATAGAGATAATATCAAAACGCCTGATAGATATCAATATACTGATACACGCCAATCTCGTTCCTTTCAGGACTCATTGGAAAAGAGAAATGAGAGAGGTGGGCGATCAGAGCGAAGAACAGAGTACGTGAAACCGAGACAGGAATCACAACGCTCTTCGGAGGTTTCTGTTAAAAAGGAAGAGAAACCTGCCCAACAAAAACAACCATTTAAAAAGAAAAAAGTGGCAACAGTCGCAGTCCGACATGCCACACAGGAAGAGGGTCCTCTTGAAGTACAAGAATTGGGCTCTAGCATTGCTAGACAGCGCGGCGGAGGTCACAATAGTTCGCCGGAATCTTCTAGAGAATCTGGAGGTGAAAGCAACTGATGACTTTATACAAGCAGAAACAGAGGACATGCGTGTCTCCAAGCCTGATAAGGTGTACAAAGTGACGCTGCAATTAGAAGGAGACATTGAACGTACAATAAACGCAATTTTTTGGGATCGCATAGTAAAAGTGTATGATGTCTTGTTGGCCGAACAAGATTGGCCACCTGACTTTGTCCGTACCTGCCCGTATGGAGAAGTTGTCATCAAGCCTTCCTTCTCGCCCCTTGTTCCAGAAGAGCTGGCTGAATCCTATTCCATTGAATGGGCTCTAGCACAAGCGCCTGCATTATACAGAAATCACGTGGGGTGGGATGAAGACTCCCCCTATCATGTAATTCCCATTAAAAGTGAACCTCAGCCACAACCGCAGTATCCTATAAAACATGAAACAAAAGCACCAGTGAGAGAAATACTCACGCAATTAGAGTACCAGGGTGTGTTTGAACCCTGTGTCTCGCCAGTGAATAACCCTTTATTCCCCGTAGCTAAACCTGACCATTCATGCAGAATAGTCTTAGACTACAGACATTTAAACAGTCATACACGCACCTATGCTATACAAAGTTCACATAGCACTGCACTAATGAACAACATAGTGCATAAAAAATACAAAACAACATTAAACATTACAAATGGGTTTTTCTGCCAGAATATAGCACCTGAAAGCAGCGACTTAACAAGCTTTAGCGCCCTAGGCACTCCAAAAAAATTCCGTCCTTTACCTCAGGGGTATAAGAGCAGCCCAGGACTCTTCGCGGCTCATGTCACTGCCATTTTACACGAGATTGACCCTGAAGCATTGTCCTATGTAGATGATATATATCTCACGGATGATGAGTTACTACAACATTTAAGATGGGTAGCCAGCATTGTTGTAGGGTTTGCGGAATTTTACTACAAATTTAACTTAAAAAAAACAAAAATTGCCTTCCTCAGCGTCCTGTTTCTAGGTTATGAGCTGTCAAGTGAAGGCAAAAGCCTAGCCCCCCCATTTTTAGAAAAATGCGCACAGTTACAACCACAGAATACGACTAAAAAACTCAGATCATTATTGGGTTTCTTAAATTTTGGCAGAACCTACATTCCAGATTATGCTACGTGCATAAAACCTTTATATGACTTAATACTTCCCGATTTTTCAATTAAATTCTGGACAACTGAACATACACGCATTCTTAGAGATTTGCAAACAGACATGCTTGCAGCACAACATTTACACACAAGGGACAAGAAAACACATTTGGTCATCAGGGTAATAGCTGGGGCCATAGGTTTCACCTATGTGACATTTAATGAAGGTGAGACAGTCCCGATTGCATACAAATCACATTTGTATTCAGTAGCTGAACAACGCTTTGCTCCCACAGAGAAAATTCTCACTGCTATGCAGATGGCTGTTATTAAAGAAAGACCTCTTGCCCAAGGAAATCGCATTATTGTTGTTTCTCCAATCCCAGCCCTAGAAGCTTTTACAAAAACCAGTGTTCCAAACGCAAAAGCACTACATCCACGTTGGATACAATGGGCTACGTCATTAACAGCCACTGATGTAGACTACATTTTTTACCCAAAGTTACAAACTCAGGAATTCCTACAATATGAAGTAGAATATCCAGTTCCAGCAAATACCCTGCCTATTGATCAGTATCATGGAGTCATGTACACCGATGGCTCTGCACAACCTGCAATTGGAACTAAACATTAATATTCTGCTGCTTGCACAGTCGTAAGTGGCTATATGGAAGGGGATAAATTTTGTCCTCTACATACCTTTACATAGACCCTAGGGGATTGTACAGCACAATTGGCTGTGATAAAAGCTCTGCTGATGGCACTGGAACACACGGATCCGCCACAGCCTACGCTGATTGTTTGTGATTCATATTATTGTGTCCAGTCCTTTAATGAATACCTGCATTATTGGCGCCAGAATGGGTCCAGAGATTCTAAAGGCAACACCATTAAACACAGACTACTGTGGGGGAAAGTAGCGGATCTGAAAGAGGCGCTACCGAATGTCCATGTTGTGCATACACTTGGACACCAGCGCTTTGAAATACACGTTGCTGGAAATACATTGGCTGATGAAGCTGCAAAGTTAGCAGTGGCAGTAGCCACTGTAGCTGCAGTGACTAATTCAAGTTCCAAACCAGACGCAGACATTTGGGCTGCGTAAAAGCTACGGCTAATGGTATGCCCCATCCCAAAGGATTTCCTAACAAATATCAATACCATAGGGAAGTATGCTGAACGCTGAAGTTAAGATACCAGGCGAAGGCGTACGAGACGTCCCTAACAAAGATATAAGACCACAATTGATCAAAGAAGCGCATGAGGGGGTGGCATCTGCACATGCTGGTGTGGCGGCTACAATTTCAATCTTACAGGCCCGTTATTGGTGGGCAGGTCTCTATAAAGAGACTAAGCAGTATGTCCTTTGTTGTGACATCTGTCAATAAATCAAAGTTTCCATGGCCAAGCGCCCGCCGCAGACACCCCTCTTAATTTCAAACAAACCGTTACAGTGTGTGTACTTGGACCACTGCGGTCCCCTATCACCTGATAGTGCATACAAATACATATTAGTCGCAGTTGATTCATGCTCCAGATTTGTATGGGTGTGGCCACAACGCTCGGCTGACGCTCGGACTGTTATTAAAGATTTGCGAGTCTTTATCGGTACATATGCAGTTGCGACGTCCCATTCGGACCAGGGCCCTGCTTTCGCCTCAAGGGCATTCAAGGACACCATGGCTTCATTGGGGGTCCAACTGCAGTACTCATCTCCATTTCATCCCGAGGGAAATAGTGTTGTGGAGTGATTCAACCACGTTTTAAAGCAATCCTTAACAGCCAGAGTCTTAGGTACGGGTCGTAGTTGGGTTAATCACCTGTATGGAGTCCAGACAGCACTAAATAACCTGCGTAGAAGGTCCCTGGGGGGTCATACTTCATATGATTGCCTGTTGGGAACCTGAATGTTTGTTCTGGATCTTGATGATCCTGGCGTGGAGGCAGCAGAAACACCTTTTGACATAAATGAACATGTCACTGTCTTACAGGAATTGCAACAGTTCTGTGGCGATAATTGTTCCAAAAGCACCGCCTCCACAGGAACTAAGGATGTGCCAGTAACATCTACCGGCTGGATTCTCAGAGTTCGGGATCTTGTACGTGAAAACGTCGCAGTGAAAAAGGAATTTGGCCCTTCTCATCGAGCACCAGTCTCTGTACTAGGGGTACATGGTACCAGAACTGTTATTCTTCCACCGTTGGCAGGTGCCAAAGAAAATCGTTTTGTTACAATTGACAATGTCAAGTTACACCATGTGGCAGATCCTGCACAGCCGAACAAGAGGAACATCCAGTAGTTCCCGAATCCCTCTCACTACTGGAGAAGAAGTTCCACTACAAGTTGGTTATACCAACACTGATACCTCTCTGAGCTTGGGGAGGGTGGAAGATGATCTTGCATTAGTTCCACTAACATCAACTAATTTAGAAACCTTTGAACAAGTAAACTCAACTACAAGCCAAATGGATGGTGCCGTCTATAGCGTGCCACCACAGGAAACACCAACTCCACCACTGACAACGGGTACGCCATTTGCACGAACTGCCTCTGGTTACTTTGCTGACTTATGATTTCTCAGACTCATTCGCCTCTTTGACAGCTGATTTGTCAAGTGCACGTAAGCTAACAAATTGCCATAAAGAAACATATTCAATTTTTCCATGGAACTATGTATGGCTTTCTTTGACAGTCCTAGCCTTTCTCCTTTGGATTGGTTTTGTTATTACCTTTTTCTTATTAATACATGGTCATTTTCTTCCCGAAAGATCAGCGGTTGAACAGGTGGAGGAGGTTTTAAAACCACATTTTTCATCGCATAAGGTCCGAAGAGACTTATCCTTTGTGAACATTTCTGCAGTGCTAATTCCTGATGGGATTGTTAGGGACAAAGTAATGTTTGATATATATGGTCCCACAGAAATTATTCAAATACCGTAGGTGTTCAAATTATCAAAGAATGATATAGTAATACCAGGCATTGTATCTGATGATTGGGATGTGAAAACAGTTGATTCTATGATGACAGAATTGTAATATTATACTGTCTTTGAAAACGAAGATGTTTACCAATACAAAGAAAATGATGGTGATATGTTTTGCTATAATTATTATGGGCACCACTTCAAACATACAGCAAGTAGTCCCAAAACGATATTTAATTACATCCAATGGGAATATTGTCCAACATCATCGCAAGGGAGTTCTAAAACTTATACTGAAAAGTTTACATATTTTTCTGGGCACAATCAAAAGAATGCTGAGTCATATTATTTTAAAGTACCTTCTACTAAGGATATACACATGTTATTGACCAATACGAAATTCATTTATTCGGAATCTTTTGTTTCCTGATTATCAATAGAAGATTATGAATATTGGTCCAAATCAATTGATTTGAAAAGTGTCTGGGAACGACAAATTGGCAGATCAAGGGAAAGGAAAAATTGTTTAGAGCATGTCTCGTCCCTGTCCAAATGATCTTTTTAAATGAAACAGTGCAACAAACGAGTTGTTTAGGCTTAGCAACAATCTGAGAATTAAACATGCCCAGTATACCTGCCCCTTCAAAATTTGACAACTGGCAAAAATACACTAATGCAACTAAAGATGAGCTCAATGAGTGGGTCCAGAATGTTACGTTTAAAGCTTCACTGACACGTCCAGGCAGGTGGTCATTGAGGCCCATAGATACCAACGGGTGTCATCAACGTTTTATTAACTCCTCGGGGGGTTTTACGATGAGTAGGCCAGACCCTCGCTACATATCGCCAGAACATGCAGATATAATTACAACATATAGGGGGTCATTCTGACCTCGGCGGTAAAAGGCTCTTACCGCCGGTCAGAAGTCCGCCATTCTACCGCCGCGGCCGCGGCAAACCGCCACGGTCATTCTGACCCACAACTTCCAAACCGCCAAAAACCCGACATCCACGGAAGGCCGCCTCATCAGCGGTCAGCGATAAACTGGAGATGACCAAACCTCCACCGTCACGCCAACACGAACACGCCCATGCCATTACGACCCACGAATCCACGCGGCGGTCTTTCAACCGCGGTATTCCATTGGCGGTACACACCGCCGCGGTCAAAATACACTCACCTTTACAAAACACAGCCACATTGGACAATTCGAAATACACACACCTGATACACATACACACACCACACCCACACATCCAATCAACTATAAAACACCCACCCACATCACCCACAAACCCCCACTACTAGAAATTCGGAGAGAAGGCGAGAGAGAGAGAGAGAGAGAGAGAGAGAGAGAGAGAGAGAGAGCACAGCTATCGCAAACCCCAACACACAGAGGAACACAACATCATCACCCACACCACATCCACACACAAAACACCACACACCACCACACACACCACACTCATCACCACAAACACCACCCCACACCACCCCATGGCACCCCAAAGACACCCCAGGTTCTCGGACCAAGAACTCAGGGTCATGGTGGAGGAAATAATCAGGGTAGAGCCCCAGCTATTCGGCACACAGGTGCAGCACACCACAATAGCCAGGAAGGCGGAGCTATGGCAAAGGATCGTCGACAGGGTCAACGCTGTGGGACAGCATCCCAGAAACCGGGAAGACATCCGAAAGCGCTGGAACGACCTACGGGGGAAGGTGCGGTCGATGGTGTCAAGACACAACATCGCTGTGCAGAAGACTGGCGGCGGACCCTCACCCACTCCACCCGAATTCACATCATGGGAGCAAGAGGTCTTGAACATCCTGCATCCTGCGGGCCTCGCTGGAGTAGGCGGAGGAATGGACTCTGGTAAGTCTAATCCCAAATACTTCACCACCCCAACCACCAGCATGCCAACCCGCACCCCCACCCTCACCCCCAACCCCCCAGCACACTTCCTCCCTGCCAATGTCTCACCAGCACAACCCACCCTACACAACACCAATCCCTGAATGCCAACACAAACCATGGACACCCATCACCCAAGCATGACCACTGCACATACCCAACCCCCCCAAACCACCCTCACAACTCCTCCCACAAGGGAATGCCAGCACTGGGGGACAAGAGCACCCACAAATCGCACGCCATGGCACACACAGAAGCAATAACCATACTCTTTTACCCCTGCAGGGCCCGAACGCCAACACACCGGCCAGGAGGGTCCAGATTTGTCCATCCCGCCCCAGAACAGGCCCCCAGTGATGACAGCAGCTCTGTCGACCTGGAACCTGATGACCAGCCCGGACCATCGGGGACCTCTGGACAGTCGGTTCCCCACACACAGACACAGGCCGCAGCAGACCCAACCCCCTCTGGGAATACTAGCACAGCTCCCACCCAGCGGGCCCATGCCACTGTCTCCAGGACGCGTCAATCAGCGGTGTGTCCGCCACTACAGGGCACCCAGGCTGACCCACCACCCCAACAACAACAGGGACCTGGGGGCAGTGGTAGTGGGCACACCGTCCAGGGGACAGAGGCCCGGGGAAACAGGGCAACTGGGAGGGCTGCTGTGCGAGAGGGGGTTGACCGGCCCAGGGAACCCACTCTCCAAGAGGCCCTCACCACCATCATGGGAGCATACCACCGCTCCCAGGAGACGATGGCGACGGTACTGGCCAGGTTCCAGGAGATCCAGGCACAGCCTACCACCTCCGCCGGCTCAAGTGGACAGGAGGCCCCCACACCACGACAGGCCACCAGAACCCCACCTCCTGCTGAAGATCAACCACCCCGCAAGCGGAACCTGAGATCACACAAGAAGACAGAGTAGGGTGCCAAGACCCCCGCCAGCCTAAGATACCCCCTGATGTCATCCCACTGTCCCACATTGTCACCCTGTCCAACCTTGAACTGCCCCTGCTCCATCCTTCCACAGGCATATGGACATTGCACCTGTGCTACTGAGAACTGGACTCTGCCATGGACATTACTCCACCCCCACCCATCACCGTTTTACTATCACGGACCTATACGCATCACTTAAAATAAATCACCAATTGCACTTCAAATGTCAGGAGTCTGCTTGTATTCTTTACAAATGTATTACACATAACGGTGCAATAATGTTCATTTACATTGTGATGACAACATACCAGTGTCAATAAGCATTAGTCCATGGGCAAACAAAGCAGAAGTCACGCTGTGGGTCATACAGCTCTGAAAAGGGAAGGGAAAGTCAAAAATCAGTGAAAAGGAACTGGGGGGAAACACAGAAAGTAGAGATGCAGGAGGCCAGAAGTAAATGTAAAATGGCGTGGGTGATTCTTACCTGGGTGCTACTGAAAATACTGTTGTATAACTGTGTCCCTGTTGTCCGTGTCGTCCCCGTCGTCTTCCTCCTCTTCACTCTCCACAGGCTCCACAGCTGCTACAACACCACCATCTGGACCATCCTCCTGCAGGAAAGGCACCTGGCGTCGCTAAGCCAGGTTGTGAAGCATACAGCAGGCCACGATGATATGACACACCTTCTTTGGTGAGTACATGAGGGATCCCCCTGTCATATGCAGGCACCTAAACCTGGCCTTCAGGACGCCGAGGGTCCGTTCTATAATCCTCCTAGTTCGCCCATGTGCCTCATTGTACCATTCCTCTGCCCTGGTCCGGGGATTCCTCACTGGGGTCAATAGCCAAGGCAGGTTGGGGTAACCAGAGTCACCTATTAGCCACACACGGTGTCTCTGTAGCTGTTCCATCACATCAGGGATGCTGCTATTTCGCATGACATACGCGTCATGCACTGACCCAGGGAACTTGGCATTTAGATGGGAGATGTACTGGTCAGCCAAACAGACCACCTGGACATTCATCGAATGGTAACTTTTTCTATTTCTGTACACCTGCTCATTGTCTTTTGGGGGTACTAAAGCCACATGGGTCCCATCAATGGCACCAATGATGTTGGGGATATGTCCAAGGGCATAGAAATCACCCTTCACAGTGGCCAAATCACCCTCCTCAGGGAAAACAATGTATCTCCGCATGTATTTCATCAGGGCAGACAACACTCTGGACAAAACCTTAGAAAACATAGGCTGAGACATCCCTGATGACATGGCCACTGTTGTCTGAAAAGACCCACTTGCCAAAAAATGGAGTACTGACAGCACCTGCACCAGAGGGGGAATCCCTGTGGGTTGGCGGATGGGGGACATCAGGTCTGGCTCCAGCTGGGCACACAGTTCATGTATAGTGGCTCTGTCAAGTCGGTATCGAAGTATAATATGTCGTTCTTCCATTGTCGACAGGTCCACCAGCGGTCGGTACACAGGAGGATTCATCCTTCTCCCCGCAAGTCCCAGCGGACGGTGCCTAGGAAGGACAACATGGAGCACAGAGTCAAGCAACCCTCAGGTTCGTTCCCACAGCTTGCACATTACACGATTCGCTATGCATTGAATGTCTTGTATGAGTGGCAATGCAAGGCCTAGGCCTGTGTGACGCAGTAGAAATCAGGCCATGTGGGCCCTTGAAATGGCGGCTGCCTGACCTGTGAAGTGTGACAGTGGGATGTGAGGTCACTGCGCTGGCGTGGCTCACCGTGGCGGTAGGCGGTCAAAGACCGCGGCGCAAAGCAGCATTGGTTAACATTGAACCCTATGGGTCTCAGGAGCCAATGACGATGTGCGCCGGCGGTCGCGGTACGCACCGCCGCGGTACGCACCGCCGCGGCCGTGACCGCCATTTTCTATCTGCTTAATCACTCGAGACCTGATCATCCACAGGAGAGGACCTATACTGCAAGTGCTGCTGTGACCTCGGTCTGGAAGAGACAATGGCTGCTGCGACTGGGGAAAGGGCCCCTGCCTTCACTTCAGAAGAGTTGGAGAAACTTGTGGATGGGGTCCTACCCCAGTATGCGCTACTCTACGGTCCTCCAGACCAACAGGTAAGTACACTGGGTGCACGTTGAATGGGCTATGCCTGGGTTGTGTATGGTGGATGTAAGATGGTGGGGTGCGGAGCGAATGAGGAGTGCAAGGCACGACAGATGAGAGCATGTGCCACATGGCAGGGTTGGGGAGGGGGGGGCAATCACATCTAACATGCAGAAAAATGTTGAAATTTCCTTTCCCACCCTGTACATGTCAAATACGTCAGCGCCCATCAGAAAGTCGACATTTGGCGTGCCATCGCCAAGGAAGTCCGGGCCCTGGGGGTCCACACAAGACGGGGCACTACTGCCGAAAGAGGTGGGAGGACATCTGCCGCGGGACCAGGAAGACCGCCGAGTCACTGCTGAGGATGGCCTCCCAACGTAGGAGGGGTGCCAGTCGTACCTTGACCCCCCTGATGTCCCGGATCCTGGCGGTGGCCTACCCCGAATTGGATGGGCTCGTGAGGACATCACAGCAGATACAAGGGGGTGAGTACCAGCACATACTGCTATCTTTACGCGCAGTGGAGGTGCCTGGGTGGGGGAGGAGGGCTGTGGGTGACATTAGGCCAGGGTGCTTTCTGTAGTGTAGTCCCCTCCTTTAGGCATGGCCCTGTGCCCCCGCCCCCCACCTCTGTAGGGTGCCAAGTACAGCAATCCATGGTCCTGCATCACCCATGTGCGCATATGTTGTCCATAGACCTGTTGGCCTAGTCACAAGTACTGAGTAGTGTACCCCGATTGCGCGGCGTAGTGCATGAGGCTCCTGTGTCTGTCCTCTCCGCCAACGGTGTTGACAATGCATGCACTCAACCTGTTTTTTATTTCTCCACCCACCCTTTTTCTTTGTCTTCTTGTGCATGTGTGCATTAGCATCATCAGGCGGAGGAGAATTGGCATCGGAGCACGAGGGAGCTGCAACTCACAAGGCCCCGGTGGGCCATGCTACAGACACCGAGGTCACCAGTGATACGGAGGGCGAGGGGAGCACCACAACGGGGACCCGTGGTGACACCAGCGACACCGACACGTCCTCGGAAGGGAGCTCCCTAGCGGTGGCGGCAACATCCGGGCCCCCGTCTCTACAGGTACAGCCGCCACTCAGCGCACCAGCTCTGCTCTCCCAGCAGCCCCTCAGCCTTCGCTCCGTGCCTGCTCGCCCAAGAAGGCGGGCATCTCCTTCGCCCCAGGCACCTCAGGCCCTGCCCCTGTTACCCCTGCTGCCCTCAGTGCGGAGGTCATTGACCTCCTACAGACCATCATTGTTGGGCAGTCTACCCTTTTGAATGCCATCCAGGGGGTAGAGAGGGAGGTGCATTGGAGCAATGCATACCTGGAGGGCATTCATTCGGGTCAGGCTGCCCATCAACGATCGTTCAACGCTCTGGCCTCAGCACTGACGGCAGCCATTGTCCCTGTTTCCAGCCTCCCTCTTCTAACTGCCTCCACCCTGTCTCTGTCTCCTGTTCCTCAGCCTATCCCATCCACACCATCAGACCAGCCTGCACACACCTCAACACCCAAGGGCAGCTCATCCAGACATAAGCACCACAGATCACACAAGCATTCACCCAAGCAACCCCCAGATGCAGACATGCCAACAGTCACTACCACCCCTGTGTCCCCCTCCTCCTCGTCTCCCTCCTCCCTCCCTGTGACATCTCCACTCACACCTGCATGCACACCACCATCAGCCAGTACTTCCATCACCAGCACACCCTCCAGTACAGTCCGCACACGTGCAGTCACCACCCCCACTGCCATTTACACGTCCCCTGTGTCCTCTCCCACTGTGTCTGTCACCCCCTCTTCCAAGACACACAAACGCAGGCAGCCACCCACCCAACAGCCAACCACCTCACGACAGCCTACGTCACAAGCACCTGCACCCAAAGACAGCACACCTGACTCTCCTACAACCACATCCTCTTCCTCCACTCCCATACCCACTACACCTACCCTTTACATTGGTCCTAAAAAACTTTACCTCTCCAAACTTAACCTCTTTGCCCCACCTGACCCACCCCCTCCATCTGCTAAGAGTCCCAAGAGCACCTCAGCCACCACCAGCCCTGCTTCAAGTGTCACCATTGTGCAGGGGTTTTGGAGTCCACCCTTTCCCAGCACAGATACATCGGCCAGCAGCAAGGGAACAGCCAGCCCCCCCCCCCCCGGGGAGAGGACCCATAAAATCAGGGGCCGCCGCGAGAAGACTGACACGGCTGCCCCCAAGGAGCAAAGTCCTGGGCCTTCACCTGCCACAACATCCAGGGGAGGCAAGGGCCAGAGAGCCTCATCGAAGGAGGGCAAGGGCAGCAGGGCGGAGAAGTCAGCCAGCAGGGGCGCGGACCAGGAGAGCCCCACAAGCCCCATCCCGGGTGTGAGGGAGGGCACCCACGGGCCCAGGACTCCGTCACAGAAGGGTCCAGCAACTGCACGGTCGGAGGGCAACTAAGCGGGGAGTCCTGGCCAGGTCTGGCTCCCTCGGATGACTGGACAAGCACCGCTGAAGAGGGCCCCGCCGTGCAGAAAGACACCGCTGAAGAGGGCCCCGCCGTGCAGGAAGACACCGCTGAAGAGGGCCCCGCCGTGCAGAAAGGCACCGCTGAAGAGGGCCCCGCCGTGCAGAGAGGCACCGCTGAAGAGGGCCCCGCCGTGCAGAAAGACACCGCTGAAGAGGGCCCCGCCGTGCAGAGAGGCAACGCTGAAGAGGGCCCCGCCGTGCAGAAAGGCACCGCTGAAGAGGGCCCCGCCGTGCAGAAAGGCACCGCTGAAGAGGGCTCCTCCGTGCAGAGAGGCACCGCTGAAGAGGGCCCCGCCGTGCAGAAAGACACCGCTGAAGAGGGCCCGCCGTGCAGGAAGACACCGCTGAAGAGGGCCCCGCCGTGCATGAAGACACCGCTGAAGAGGGCCCCGCCGTGCAGGAAGACACCGCTGAAGAGGGCCCCGCCGTGCAGAAAGGCACCGCTGAAGAGGGCCCCGCCGTGCAGAAAGGCACCGCTGAAGAGGGCCCCGCCGTGCAGAAAGACACCGCTGAAGAGGGCCCCGCCGTGCAGAAAGACACCGCTGAAGAGGGCCCCGCCGTGCAGAAAGGCACCGCTGAAGAGGGCCCCGCCGTGCAGAAAGGCACCGTTGAAGAGGGCCCCGCCGTGCAGAAAGACACCGCTGAAGAGGGCCCCGCGTGCAGAAAGACACCGCTGAAGAGGGCCCCGCCGTGCAGAAAGGCACCGCTGAAGAGGGCCCCGCCGTGCAGAAAGACACCGCTGAAGAGGGCCCCGACGTGCAGAAAGGCACCACTGAAGAGGGCCCCGCCGTGCAGAAAGACACCGCTGAGGAGGGCCCCGCCGTGCAGAAAGACACCGCTGAAGAGGGCCCCGCCGTGCAGAAAGGCACCGCTGAAGAGGGCCCCGCCGTGCAGAAAGACACCGCTGAGGAGGGCCCCGCCGTGCAGAAAGACACCGCTGAAGAGGGCCCCGCCGTGCAGAAAGCCACCGCTGAAGAGGGCCCCGCCGTGCAGAAAGACACCGCTGAGGAGGGCCCCGCCGTGCAGAAAGACACCGCTGAAGAGGGCCCCGCCGTGCAGAAAGGCACCGCTGAAGAGGGCCCCGCCGTGCAGAAAGGCAGAGCTGAAGAGGGCCCCGCCGTGCAGAAAGGCCCCCCTGAAGAGGGCCCAGGCGTGCAGAAAGACACAGCTGAAGAGGGCCCCGCCGTGCAGAAAGACACCGCTGAAGAGGGCCCCGCCGTGCAGAGTGGCACCGCTGAAGAGGGCCCCGCCGTGCAGAGAGGCACCGCTGAAGAGGGCCCCGCCGTGTAGTAAGACACCGCTGAAGAGGGCCCCGCCGTGCAGAAAGGCACCGCTGAAGAGGGCCCCGCCGTGCAGAAAGACACCGCTGAAGAGGGCCCGCCGTGCAGAAAGACACCGCTGAAGAGGGCCCCGCCGTGCAGAAAGACACCGCTGAAGAGGGCCCCGCCGTGCAGAAAGACACCGCTGAAGAGGGCCCCGCCGTCTCAAGCACCGCTCCGCTGGGCCCTTCCTGTCAAGCACCGCTCTGCTGGGCCCCGCCGTCTCAAGCACCGCTCCGCTGGGCCCTTCCTGTCAAGCACCGCTCCGCTGGGCCCTTCCTGTCAAGCACTGCTCCGCTGGGCCCCGTCGTCTCAAGCACCGCTCCGCTGGGCCCCGCCGTCTCAAGCACCGCTCCGCTGGGCCCTTCCTGTCAAGCACCGCTACGCTGGGCCCCGCCGTCTCAAGCACCGCTCCGCTGGGCCCTTCCTGTCAAGCACCGCTCCGCTGGGCCCCGCCGTCTCAAGCACCGCTCCGCTGGGCCCTTCCTGTCAAGCACCGCTCCGCTGGGCCCCTTCCTGTCAAGCACCGCTCCGCTGGGCCCTTCCTGTCAAGCACCGCTCCGCTGGGCCCTGCCGTCTCAAGCACCGCTCCGCTGGGCCCTTCCTGTCAAGCACCGCTCCGCTGGGCCCCTTCCTGTCAAGCACCGCTCCGCTGGGCCCTTCCTGTCAAGCACCGCTCCGCTGGGCCCCGCCATCTCAAGCACCGCTCCGCTGGGCCCTTCCTGTCAAGCACCGCTCCGCTGTGCCCCGCCGTCTCAAGCACCGCTCCGCTGGGCCCTTCCTGTCAAGCACCGCTCCGCTGGACCCCGCCGTCTCAAGCACCGCTCCGCTGGGCCCTTCCTGTCAAGCACCGCTCCGCTGGGCCCCGCCGTCTCAAGCACCGCTCCGCTGGGCCCTTCCTGTCAAGCACCGCTACGCTGGGCCCCGCCGTCTCAAGCACCGCTCCGCTGGGCCCTTCCTGTCAAGCACCGCTCCGCTGGGCCCCGCCGTCTCAAGCACCGCTCCGCTGGGCCCTTCCTGTCAAGCACCGCTGCGCTGGGCCCCGCCGTCTCAAGCACCGCTCCGCTGGGCCCTTCCTGTCAAGCACCGCTCCGCTGGACCCCGCCGTCTCAAGCACCGCTCCGCTGGGCCCTTCCTGTCAAGCACCACTCCGCTGGGCCCTTCCTGTCAAGCACCGCTCCGCTGGGCCCCGCCGTCTCAAGCACCGCTCCGCTGGGCCCCGCCGTCTCAAGCACCGCTCCGCTGGGCCCTTCCTGTCAAGCACCGCTCCGCTGGGCCCCGCCGTCTCAAGCACCGCTCCGCTGGGCCCTTTCTGTCAAGCACCGCTCCGCTGGGCCCCTTCCTGTCAAGCACCGCTCCGCTGGGCCCTTCCTGTCAAGCACCGCTCCGCTGGGCCCTGCCGTCTCAAGCACCGCTCCGCTGGGCCCTTCCTGTCAAGCACCGCTCCGCTGGGCCCCTTCCTGTCAAGCACCGCTCCGCTGGGCCCTTCCTGTCAAGCACCGCTCCGCTGGGCCCCGCCATCTCAAGCACCGCTCCGCTGGGCCCTTCCTGTCAAGCACCGCTCCGCTGGGCCCCGCCGTCTCAAGCACCGCTCCGCTGGGCCCTTCCTGTCAAGCACCGCTCCGCTGGGCCCTTCCTGTCAAGCACCGCTCCGCTGGGCCCCGCCGTCTCAAGCACCGCTCCGCTGGGCCCTTCCTGTCAAGCACCGCTACGCTGGGCCCCGCCGTCTCAAGCACCGCTCCGCTGGGCCCTTCCTGTCAAGCACCGCTCCGCTGGGCCCCGCCGTCTCAAGCACCGCTCCGCTGGGCCCTTCCTGTCAAGCACCGCTCCGCTGGGCCCCTTCCTGTCAAGCACCGCTCCGCTGGGCCCTTCCTGTCAAGCACCGCTCCGCTGGGCCCTGCCGTCTCAAGCACCACTCCGCTGGGCCCTTCCTGTCAAGCACCGCTCCGCTGGGCCCCTTCCTGTCAAGCACCGCTCCGCTGGGCCCTTCCTGTCAAGCACCGCTCCGCTGGGCCCCGCCATCTCAAGCACCGCTCCGCTGGGCCCTTCCTGTCAAGCACCGCTCCGCTGGGCCCCGCCGTCTCAAGCACCGCTCCGCTGGGCCCCGCCGTCTCAAGCACCGCTCCGCTGGGCCCTTCCTGTCAAGCACCGCTCCGCTGGGCCCTTCCTGTCAAGCACCGCTGGCCCATTGGCAGTCCCGGTTCTGTGTCGGGCAGGCCTTCACGACGCACTCTGCCCACCATGCCTCCTCCATGACCAGTGGTCTCTGTAATCCACCTGATGGACTGTGGCTTTGCACTCCCCAGGATGTAACAGTGGGCAATCCACCCACTGTAGAGACTTGTGAGACTGTGGCTTTGCACTCCCCAGGATGGCACGGTGGGCACCCCACCCACTGTAGAGACTTGTGAGACTGTGGCTTTGCACTCCCCAGGATGGCACAGTGGGCATGGTGGACCCTTCGTGGATCTGGCGTCGTGGACTCATGTGGCTGAGGTGCCCCCCCTTCCCTTCCCCCTGAGGTGCCTGTAGTTTTGTCATCTGATGCCCCAGCAGTGTTCTCTCCAACAGACTCAGGTCTCCTGTGTGGGCTTTGCCCATGTGTTGATCCACTTTGGCCCACGGAAAGTGGAAATTTAGGTGACTGTGCAGGACTTATTGCCTATGTTTATCGGTTTCGTAATTTTCTTACTTGATTTTTTCTATTCATATTGCTATTTTACCATGACTTCAAAGAACCTCTTACATACATAAATGTTGTTTCTCACTTTAATTATGTCTTTGCATTATTACGGGGGGTTTGGGTGGTGTCACTGTGACTTGGTGCTCTGCATTGGTGTGTAGATAGTTGGGGGGGGTCGCGTATGTGTGTGCCCGTAAGCTTTCCTCCTCCCCCCTCCCCTGTGTCGTAGGTGCAGTACTCACCGTTGTCGTCTGCGCCAGCGTTCGTACTCGTGGTAGATGAGCAGGTAGACAATAGCCGGTAGGATGTGTAATTCGGGCTCCATGCTGTCCTCCTTCCTCGTGGAGTGTGTATAGGTGAGCGTTTTCCCGTTCGTAGTCTGTTTCTGCCGTGTTTTTATCGGCGGGGCTCCCGCCCCAGAAAAGGTGGCGGATTGGTGAGTTGTGATAGGGTGGACGGTACATTGTCTGCCGCCTGTCTGTTGGCGGTGACCGCCGAGCTGTTTGTCTGTCTCGCTGTGGCGGTCGGAGTGTTAAAGTGGCGGGCTGTGTTGGCGGTTCCCGCCAGGGTCAGAATACGTTTTTTTTGACCGCCTGCCTGTTGGCGGGTTGGCCGCCGCTTTATCACCTGCCGCCAGGGTTGGAATGACCGCCAGAGTGTAGGAAAATTATGCCAACAGTGGCTAAAATCATCCTCACTAAACGCGGTTAAAGCACACCTCAATCTCTTGTCTAACACCACTGACTTACAAGATTTCTTGTCAGGCCCCAGAATACCACGTAGGAAGTGTTTCTTATATGCAGTATACAATGAAATATGGAAACTTTCCCAACAAGATGCTGCAGCCCGGATAAGGCAAATAGATCAGGAAAATATGAAAAATGCATTAGCTGTTGTGGATGATGGAATCAACACCTTGTCCGACCGGATATATACAATTAACAACATTTTCTCTTCTGCCATAG
The DNA here is from genome assembly GCF_031143425.1 of Pleurodeles waltl. Taxonomy (NCBI): domain Eukaryota; kingdom Metazoa; phylum Chordata; class Amphibia; order Caudata; family Salamandridae; genus Pleurodeles; species Pleurodeles waltl. The sequence goes on from NC_090447.1 coordinate 593,669,908, forward strand.
ACATTATACGATCTGATATGTCTTCTTTATATCATGGACAGAGTCAGACCAGGTCCATTATGCAGTTGGGTTGGACGCTTCAAACATTGAAGGCGGGTCGCGTTCCATGGCAGCACGTCAGTGAAAGGGAAATATTTTTTTCCTTTAATCCAACGTGGCAACAACAACTAATGGCAAAGAGAGAAGCGACTTATGGCATTCTTAACATCGAGAAACTAGAAAGGTTTGCCTTTCACTGTAGCTGAAATACCATCGGTAGAGTGGTTAATATACGGGGTTATTAATATGCCTATTTCAACACTAGAATTCATCTCCTGTTTGAAACACATTCCAGTAGGCAGATATGAAAAGCTGGGAGATAGTTACATCCATGAGGTGTGGGAGCTTCTCTTCTCGTACAAATGCTTCAATGGCATGAAAGAGGTATTTCTTAGCGGTAGTGAATGCAAGATTTCTGTCAGCCATTCGATGATTTGTAAACAGCTGTCCTTGCATGGGGAGTGTTACGCCTCGGCTGCAAACTTGGATTGTTATCTTAAGGGAGTTCCAGTCCCCTTGATTAGACCTACATTCCAGGTGCTTTCAAACAGCAGCTACGTCCTTCTCAATAGTGAAGACTGTTGTGGCATGCGAGCCGGAATAGTTTACGTTGTTTCGGTCTCTAAGGTCATTACATGCTGTGGGAACGTACGGGAACGTACTGTTTCCCCCCAATAAAATGAAGGAGGTAGCCGATATCTGGCCTCACATTGCTACTTCAAACATGAATTTTGACGAGTTAAGTAGACTCAAGGTTTTATTGTTTCAAAAGCATGTGGCCCTTGCACCTGTACGCGAGACCTACGCACTTCAAGTGGCAAGGTCATCAGCAGAAATACAGTCCCTGTTAAATACGAACATTCTGAGACACTTTGGTGAACTCGTGGGATGAATATTTAATGCATCCAGCACAGCTGGATTAGCAAATTTTTTCAAAGCTGTCGATTCAGGTTTTGTTCACACCTTCTACATATTCGGTTTGATACCTTCAGCTATCCACTCAATTTTCGGTATCATTTTTGGGGGATTTCCGATAACTCTGGCTTTATTAGCCGGCATCCTGCTGTTGTTTTTTATGCGCAATGGCTGTCCCGCTGCAACAAGGACAAATGACGGCGCTCCCATCAGCGCAGCTGTGTCGTGAACGTATGATGCAGCATTTCGAAGCAACACTCCTGGAGCATTTGGAGTGTAACTGGTCTTTGTCATTCAGACTGGTTTTGGATTGTGTGCAGCCCGTGTTCCGGTGCCATTGGTGCTCTTTTGAACATGCACTGGAAGTTTGTCTTTCACAGCAGCGCTCCCCAGCAACAGATGCTGATCTGTTGATGTTCTCGAGGGTTCATCACCAGACATGCGCACTGAGGCTGCATTTGCTACGTGAAGCTAATTATGAGTTACCCTTCCTGGAGGAAGTTGCCATCAACTCATCAATGGGCACTGCACGGGATGCCGCCTTGGTTGATGCTGGAGCTATGGAACACACCTGCTCCTCGATCATTTTTGGCGCGGACTTTCTGGTTTTGTCATTTGCCAGAGTGGAAGATCTCCTGCTTTCCATGACTCGTGTTTGATTTGGAACTCTTCTAAATTGACATTCTCATTGAATTTGGTTCTAAGCCACATGCTCATGTTTTAAATTGCCAAGAAGTATGCTTGTGTGTCCTTTTAACTTGTCAAAATTGAGTAGGGTTTTAGGTATATCTTAGGTTGAGATATTTTAGTTTTGGCTTGAACCACTTTCTACCGACAAGGGGAGGGTGTTGTGTAGCCATTTTAGTTATAGCTCCATGCACCTTAGTTTAATACACTAGGCCTCTGTGCACCTTGACATAGATATATTTTATTCAGCTTCGCATTGTTATTTTTACAATAACCAGTTTTACGGTCTTGTTTTAATTTCTTCTATCTAACTGTTTTGCTTAGTCCAGCACTGTGTTCTCAAACAACACATTCTTGAGCACTCTGTGCTTCAGTCAAGGCTACAGTCTGGTACTTTGCAGGTAAACGTGGTAGAAGTTTAGTCTACAACATTCGTAGAAAATACACATCTTTACGTAGGGACGTTTTCTTAGAACATCAGCTGTGTTAATTATAAAAACACTTTCTAGTCCCATTACACATCAAGAGAGAGATTCCAGCCAGGGAACCACAACTGTATGATGAATGCTTCGCTGCAGATGCTGACGCAGATTACAGGCCTTTGCTCAGGTATGAGGGTTGATGTCCTCCCAGGGGAACCTGAAAGCAGGATTAGAGCTTTACATGCTGTGCTCAAAATATGATTTTGATAGGAAAAAGTCCATGGATTCTAGTGGCAATATGATAGCATTATTCTTATGCTTCACTCTCATCATCACCATTTTAATATTGTTGTGTTGTGTCATTCTGGTTATTGCAGCTCACGCTTTGCTATCTAAAATGCAGTTGTTTTATTAAACCAATCTTTAAAACTTATACTGCTCTTATTGTCATTTATGAATGGAACCGAATCGTGAATGAGAGAACCGGATGCGACCTGAGTGACCACGACTTCCCTGAGAAGTACGATATGTCCTGCGTTTGGCTGCCCAATCATCTCTACCTTTCGGGAGGGATGAGGCACTGCTAGTTAGCCGGAGCAAAGCTCAGATTTGGGGCGACAGGTGTCACCCACCGTGGGTCAGACTCAGTCTCCCACACCGTGGACGATCTTGCTGCTAAAAATCCAGTAATCTCATTAGAATAACGAGAGCCTACGCGACATGGCGCCGCCAACGTTTGGTCAGGCTCTATTTTTCGGGTCCTCCAGAGTATCTCTGTCTCATTATATATAATGACACCTCAATGACGTATGCGGAGACGTCCGTGGTACTGAGGATTTTCACCACAGCTGTGTAGGTAATCCTATTACAACTGGTGGTTGTTCAAGCTTGAACTTGAAAAGGAAACCCCATTTTGGCGTGCCTTCTCTGAACTCATAGTGTTACTATCATGGTGAATCCCCAACATGTACAAATAGCTGTTAACATGAGACAACCTCTCACAGCACACTTATTAGCAAATGGCCTAATGGCCCAGGGAGGTCCAGTCACATTTGTGGTGGACGCCCACACAGTTTATAGAACAAAACTGTTTTTACTCTTGGGTCACATTTCCAGCAGTTGATGGGAACACAAATACATTTCACCAATATACACCTGCGAACGTGCCTGGACAATACAGAGCATACGCATATTTAGAGATTCCTCTATCTTATCAAGAACATAATAATTGGCTTGATGGCACCCTACCCCATACGATATCACCAGTAGGGTTAGGTCCACTAAGGAATGAGAGTCCTACCTGGCCTTTATTGGCCACCTATACACCACATCCTGCGGTTGGGAATTTAGCAGTAGCTGACGTTCGTCACTTATACATTGAGTTAATAGCAATATATAGACGATTAGTACAATTTGTGATGCAAACATTAAATACAAACCCAGCACGTGCTGCTCCAGCACACCCACATGCAGTAACGCCAGGTATAAATCCTGGGACTGTACATTCGATTATAGGTAAAGTGCCCGCCAAACGAGAAGAAACTCAGTTTTGGTAAGCACAAAACCTTAATATGCTGGAGGAAGTATTTCCCCATACGGGACCTCAGGATAAACATAGAATATTAACAATGTGCTTGCCCTATGGGATGGTCCCTACAGTAGAAAACTGTAATACCTGGGGTACGGTATTTGCTGCACTCTACACAACCGCACACGGTACACCGACACCTGCCAATTTACTGGAAGTGCTGAAACAAATTCAAGATGAATATGGGGCTGCCCTGGCCCTAGATTTGGGAATGCAACTGATGGTCAAATTTGCCACGGTGTCCTCAATCATTTAAAGTAACCTTAAAGGGGAAGCAGTCGCACTTGCAGTGTGTATGCGGCTTCGTGATGTTCCGCAACAAGACCAAGAACAAGAGCTGCCTAAAATAATAGCGGAAACATATTCGAGTATCGGTCGAGATAGCTTAGGGGCCAGACCACAAAAACCTCAATTTCAGGGTAAATCAAATAAAGATAATTCCAAACAACAACCTGAGGGTAATAAGAAACGCTGGGATAAAAAGCAACAAACGCCTAAAAAAGAAAGAGGAGAATGTCCATGTACGGAGACCCCACAGAATAGGTATAATCTCAGAAATGGAGATAATATCAAAACACCTGATAGATATCAATATACTCATACACGCCAATCTTGTTCCTTTCAGGACTCATCGGAAAAGAGAAATGAGAGAGGTGGGCGATCAGAGCGAAGAACAGAGTACGTGAAACCGAGGCAGGAATCACAATGCTCTTCGGAGGTTTCTGTTAAAAAGGAAGAGAAACCTGCCCAACAAAAACAACAATTTAAAAAGAAAAAAGTGGCAGCAGTCGCAGTCCGACATGCCACACAGGAAGAGGTTCCTCTTGAAGAACACTTGAATTGGGCTCTAGCATTGCTAGACAGCGCGGCAGAGGTCACAATAGTTCGCCGTAATCTTCTAGAGCATCTGGAGGTGAAAGCAACTGATGACTTCATACAAGTAGAAACAGTGGACATGCGTGTCTCCAAGCCTGATAGGGTGTACAAAGTGACACTGCAATTAGAAGGAGACATTGAACGTACAATAAACGAAATTTTTTGGGATCGCATAGTAAAAGTGTATGTCTTGTTGGCCGAACAAGATTGGCCGCCTGACTTTTGTCCGTACCTGCCAGTATGGAGAAGTTGTCATTAAGCCTTCCTTCTCGCCCCTTGTTCCAGAGGAGCTGGCTGAATCCTATTCCATTGAATGGGCTCTAGCACAAGCGCCTGCATTATACAGAAATCACGCGGGGTGGGATAAAGACTCCCCCTACCATGTAATTCCCATTAAAAGTAAACCTCAGCCACAACCGCAGTATCCTATAAAACATGAAGCAAAAGCACCAGTGAGAGAAATACTCACACAATTAGAGTACCAGGGTGTGGTTGAACCATGTGTCTTGCCAATGAATAACCTTTTATTCCCGTAGCTAAACCGGACCATTCATACAGAATAGTCTTAGACTACAGACATTTAAACAGTCATACACGCACCTGTGCTATACAAAATTCACATAGCACTGCACTAATGAGTAGCAATGCGTAAAAAATACAAAACAACATTAGACATTTCAAATCGTTTTTTCTGCCAGAATATAGCGCCTGAAAGCAGGGATTTAACATGCTTTAGTGCCCTAGGCTCTCAGAAAAAAACAGCCCAGGACTGTTTGGGGCTCATGTCACTGCCATTTTACACGAGATTGACCCTGAAGCATTGTCCTATGTAGACGATGTATATCTCACAGATGATGAGTTACTACAACAATTCAGACAGGTAGCCCGCATTGTTGTAGGTTTGCCGAATTTGGCTACAAATGTAACTTTAAAAAAACAAAAATTGCCTTCCTCAGCGTCCTGTTTCTAGATTATGAGCTGTCAAGTGAAGTGAAGAGCCTAGCACCACAATTTTTAGACAAATGCGCACAGTTACAACCACCGAATACGATTAAAAAATTCCAATCATTATTGGGTTTCTACCATTTTGGCATAACCTACATTCCAGATTATGCTACGCGCATAGAACCTTTATAAGACTTAATACGTCCCGATTTTTCAAGTAAGTTCTGGACAACTGAACATACACGCATTCTTAGAGAATTGCAAACAGACATGCCTGCAACACAACATTTACACACAAGGGACAAGAAAACACATTTGGTCATCAGGGTAATAGCTGGGGCCATCGGTTTCACCTATGTGACATTTAATGAAGGTGAGACAGTCCCGATTGCATACAAATCACATTTGTATTCAGTAGCTGAACAACGCTTTGCTCCCACAGAGAAAATTCTCACTGCTGTGCAGATGGTTGTTATTAAAGAAAGACCTCTTGCCCAAGGAAAACACATTATTGTTGTTTCTCCAATCCCAGCCCTAGAAGCTTTTACAAAAGCTAGTGTTCCAAACGCAAAAGCACTACATCCACGTTGGATACAATGGGCTACGTCATTAACAGCCACTGATGTAGACTACATTTTTGACCCAAAGTTACAAACTCAGGAATTCCTACTATATGAAGTAGAATATCCAGTTCCAGCAAATAGCTTGCCTATTGATCAGTATCATAGAGTCATGTACACCGATGGCTCTGCACAACCTGCAATTGGAACTAAACATCAATATTCTGCTGCTTGCACAGTCGTAAGTGGCTATATGGAAGGGGATACATTTTGTCCTCTACATACCATTACATAGACCCTAGGGGATTGTACAGCACAACTGGCTGAGCTAAAAGCTCTGCTGATGGCACTGGAACACACAGATCTGGCACAGCCTACGCTGATTGTTTGTGATTCATATTATTGTGTCCAGTCATTTAATGAATACCTGCATTATTGGCGCCAGAATGGGTTCAGAGACTCCAAAGGCAACACCATTAAACACAGACTACTGTGGGGGAAAGTAGCGGATCTGAAAGAGACGCTACCAAATGTTCATGATGTGCATACACTTGGACACCAGCGCGTTGGAATACACGTTGCTGGAAATAAATTGGCTGATGAAGCCCCAAAGTCAGCAGTGGCAGTGGAGTTCCAAACCAGACGCAGACATTTGGGCTGCCATAAAAGCTATGACTGATGGTACGCCCCATCCTAAAGGATTTCCTAACAAATATCTATACCATATGGGAAGTATGCTGAACGCTGAAGTTAAGATACCAGGTGTAGGCGTACGAGACGTCCCTAAAAAAGATATAAGACGACAATTGATCAAAGCAGCTCATGAGGGGTGGCATCTGCACATGCTGGTGTGGCGGCTATAATTTCAATCTTACAGGCCCGTTATTGGTGGGCAGGTCTCTATAAAGAGACTAAGCAGTATGTCCTTGGTTGTAACATCTGTCAACAAATCAAAGTTTCCACGGCCACGCGCCCGCCGCAGACCCCCTTCTTAATTTCAAACAAACCGTTACAATGTGTGTACTTGGACCACTGCGGTCCTCTATCACCTGATAGTGCATACAAATACATATTAGTCGCTGTTTATTCATGCTCCAGATTTGTATGGGTGTGGCCACAACGCTCAGCTGGCGCTCGTACTGTTATTAAAGATTTGCGAGTCTTTATCGGTACATATGCAGTTGTGGCGTCCCATTCGGACCAGGGCCCTGCTTTCGTCTCAATGGAATTCAGGGACACCATGGCTTCGTTGGGGTCCAACTGCAGTATTCGTCTCCATTTCATCCTGAGGGAAATAGTGTTGTGGAACGGTTAAACTGCGATTTAAAGCAATCCTTAACAGCCAGAGTCTTAGGTACGGGTTGTAGTTGGGTTAATCACCTGTATGGAGTCCAGAGAGCACTAAATAACCTGCCTAGAAGGTCCCTGGGGGGTCGTACTTCATATGAGTGCCTGTTGGAACCCAAATGTTTGTTCCGGATCTTGATGGTCCTGGCGTGGAGGCAGCAGAAACACCTTTTGACATGAATGAAAGTGTCACTTTCTTACAGGAATTGCAACAGTTCAGTGACTATAATTCTTTCAAAAGCGACGCCTCCACAGGAATTAAGAATGTGCCAGTAACATCTACAGGCTGGATTCCAGAGTTGGAGATCTTGTACGTGAAAAAGTCACAGTGAAAAAGGAATTTGGCCCTTCTTATCGAGCACCAGTTCCTGTACTAGGGGTACACGGTATTAGAACTGTTATTCTACCACCGTTGCCAGGTGCCAAAGAAAATTGTTTTGTTTCAATTGACAATGTCAAGTTACACCATGTGGCAGATCCTGCACACCCGACCAAGAGGAACATCCAGTAGTTCCCGAATCCCTCTCACTACTGGAGAAGAAGTTCCGCTACAAGTTGTTTATACCAACACTGATACCTCTCCGAGCTTGGGGAGGGTGGAAGATGACCTTGCATTAGTTCCACTAACATAAACTAATCTAGAAACGTTTCAACAAGTAAACTTGACTACAAGCCAAACGGATGGTGCCGTCTATAGCGTGCCACCACAGGAAACACCAACTCCACCACTGTTAACGGGTACGCTATTTGCACGAACTGCCTCTGGTTACTTTGCCGACTTATGATTTCTCAGACTCATTCGCCTCTTCGACAGCTGATTTGTCAAGTGCACGTAAGCTAACAAATTGCCTTAAAGAAACATATTTCATTTTTCCATGGAACTATGTATGGCTTTCTCTGACTGTGCTAGCCTTTCTCCTTTGGATTGGTTTTGTTATTACCTTTTTCTTATTAATACATGGTCATTTTCTTCCCGAAAGATCAGCGGTTGAACAGGTGAAGGAGGTTTTGAAACCACATTTTTCATCACATAAGGTCCGAAGAGACTTACCCTTTGTGAACATTTCCGCAGTGCCGATTCCTGATGGGATATATATGGTCTCACGGAAATTATTCAAATACCGGATGTGTTCAAATTATCAATGAATGATATAGTAATTCCAGGCATTGTATCTGATGAATGGGATGTGAAAACAGTTGATTCTATGATGACAGAATTGCAATATTATACTGTCTTTGAAAACAAAGATGTTTACCAATACAAAGAAAATTATGGTGATATGTTTTGCTATAATTATTATGGGTACCTCTTCATACATAGAGCAAGTAGTCCCAAAACGATATTTAATTACATGCAATAGGATCATTGTCCAACTCCACCGTAAGGAAATTCTAAAACTTATGCTGAAAAGTTTACATATTTTTCTGGGCACAATCAAAAGAATGCTGAGTCATATTATTTTAAAGTACCTTCTACTAAGGAGATACACATGTTATTGACCAATATGAAATGTATATATTCATAATCTTTTGTTTCCCGGTTATCAATAGAAGGTTATGAATATTGGTCCAAATCTGTGTCTGGGGAACGAAAAATTGGCAGATCAAGGGATAGGAAACATTGTTTAGAGCATGTCTCGTCCCTGTCCAAATGATCTTTTTAAATGAAACAGTGCAACAAACAAGTTGCTTAGGCTTAGCAACAATCAGAGAATGAAACATGCCCAGTATACCTCCCCCTGCAAAATTTGACAACTGGCAAAAATACACAAATGCAACTAAAGATGAGCTCAATGAGTGGGTCCACAATGGTACGTTTAATGCTTCACTGACATGTCCAGGCGGGTGGTTATTGTGGCCCATAGATACCAACGGGTGTCATCAACGTTTTATTAACTCCTCGGGGTTTTAGGACGAGTAGGCCAGACCCTCGCTATATATTGCCAGAACATGCAGATATAATTACAACATATAGTGTAGGAAACTTATGCCAACAGTGGCTAAAATCATCCTCACTAAACGCGGTTAAAGCACACCTCAAACTCTTGTCTAACACCACTGACTTACAAGATTTCTTGTCAGGCCCCAGAATACCACATAGGAAGCGTTTCTTATATGCAGTATACAATGAAATATGGAAACTTTCCCAACAAGATGCTGCAGCCCGGTTAAGGCAAACAGATCAGGAAAATATGAAAAATGCATTTGCTGTTGTTGATAATGGAATCAACACCTTGTCCGACCGGATATATACAATTAACAACATTGTCTCTTCTGCCATAGACATTATACAATCTGATATGTCTTCTTTATATCATGGACAGAGTCAGACCAGGTCCATTACGCAGTTGGGTTGGACGCTTCAAACATTGAAGGCGGGTCGTGTTCCATGGCAGCACGTCAGTGCAAGGGAAATATTTTTTTCCTTTAATCTAACGTGGGAACAACAACTAATGGCTAAGAAAGAAGCAACTTATGTCATGCTTAACCTCAAGAAACTAGAAAGGTTGCCTTTCACTGTGGCCGAAATACCATCGGCAGAGTGGTTAATACACGGGGCTATTAATCTGCCTATTTCAGCACAAAAATTCACCTCCTGTTTGAAATACATTCCAGTAGGCAGATATGAAAAGCTGGGAGATAGTTACATCCATGAGGTGTGGGAGTTTCCCTTCTCATACAAATACTTCAATGGCATGCAAGAGGTCTTTCTTAGCGGTAGTGAAAGCGAGACTTCTGTCAGCCATTGGATGATTTGTAAACAGCTGTCCTTGCATGGGGCGTGTTACGCCTTGGCTGCAAACTTGGCTTGTTATCTTAAGGGAGTTCCAGTCCCCTTGATTAGACCTACGTTTCAGGTGCTTTCAAACGGCAGCTACGTCCTTCTCAATAGTGAAGACTGTTGTGGCATGCGAGTCGGAATAGTTTACGTTATTTCGATCTCTAAGGTCGTTCCATGCTGCGGGAACGTACTGTTTCCCCCCCCACTAAAATGAAGGAGGTAGCCAATATCTGGCCTCACATTGCTACTTCAAACGTGAATTTTGACAAGTTAAGTAGACTCAAGGCTTTATTGTTTCAAAAGCATGTGGCTCTTACATCTGTACGCGAGACCTATGCACTTCAAGTGGCAAGGTCATCAGCAGAAATACAGTCCCTGTTAAATACGAACTTTCCAAGACACTTTGGTGAACTCGTGGGACCAATATTTAATGCATCCAGCACAGTTGGATTAGCACATTTTCTCAAAGCTGTCGGTTCTGGTTTTGTTCACACCTTCTCCTCCATATTCGGTTTGATACCTTCAGCTATCCACTCAATTTTCGGTAGTATTTTGGGGGGATTTCCGATAACTTTGGCTTTATTAGAAGGCATCCTGCTGTTGCTGTTGTTTATGCGCAATGGCTGTCCTGCTGCAACAAGGAGAAATGACGGCGCTCCCATCAGCGCAGTTGTGTCATGAACGTATGATGCAGCATTTCGGAGCAACACTCCTGGAGCATTTGGAGTGTAACTGGTCTTTGATTTGGAACTCTTCTAAATTGACATTCTTATTGAATTTGGTTCTAAGCCACATACTCATGTTTTAAATTGCCAAGTAGTATGCTTGTGTGTCCTTTTAACTTGTCAAAATTCAGTAGGGTTTTAGGTATATCTTAGGTTGAGATATTTTAGTTTTGGCTTGAACCACTTTCTACCAAAAAGGGGAGGATGTTGTGTAGCCATTTTAGTTATGGCTCCATGCACGTTAGTTTAATACACTAGGCCGCTGTGTACCTTGACCTAGATATATTTTATTCAGCTTCACATTGTTATTTTTACAATAACCAGTTTTACGGTCTTGTTTTAATTTCTTCTATCTAACTGTTTTGCTTAGTCCAGCACTGTGTTCTCAAACAATACATTCTTGATCACTCTGTGCTTCAGTCAAGGCTACAGTCTGGTACATTGCCGGTAAACGTGGTAGAAGTTTAGTCTCCAACATTCGGAGAAAATACATATCCTTACGTAGGGACATTTTCTTAGAACATCAGCTGTGTTAATTATAAAAACACTTTCTAGTCCCATAACACATCAAGAGGGAGATTCCAGCCAGGGAACCACAACTGTATGCTGAATGCTTCGCTGCAGATGCTGACATAGATTACAGGCCTTTGCTCAGGTATGAGGGTTGATGTCCTCCCAGGGGAACTGAACGGCAGAATTAGAGCTTAACATGCCGTGCTCAAAATATGATTTAGATAGAAAATAGTCCATGGATTCTAGTGGCAATATGATAGCATTATTCTTATGCTTCACTCTCATCATCATCATTTTAATATTGTTGTGTTTTGTCATTCTGGTTATTGCAGCTCACACTTTGCTATCTAACATGCAGTCGTTTTATTAAAAAACCAATCTTTAAAACTTATACTGCTCTTATTGTCATTTATGCATGGGACCGAATCATGAATGAGAGAACCGGATGTGACCTGGGTGACCACGACTTTCCTGAGAAGTACTAGATGTCATGCGCTCGGCTGCCCAATAGTCTCTACTTTTCGGGAGGGATGAGGCACTGCTAGTTAGCCGGAGCAAAGCCCGGATTTGGAGTCTCCCACACTGTGGACGATCTTGCTGCTAAAAATCCAGTTGTCTCATTAGAATAATGAGAGCCTACGCGACAGGCCTATCTGGCGTATGGCGCGGTGGCGGAGGAGCCGCGGAGGACCCGCGAGGGACCACGATGCGCCAGGACCTGGCCTGGAGCACCTGAGAGGCCATTGCAGAGCACCACGTGACCGAAGACCACAGCCCCTGGCCGCGTGGATTGCCCTGTGGCCCGCTAAGGAGTTGGACCTCCTACACCCTGCAACGTGATGTCCCACCCACCTCTAGATGCCTGGGGAGGTTGGATAGCTAACGGCTGGTAAGTTGCATTCCTTTAATGCCCACACCCTATACTGAGGCAAACGCTACCCTCCAGTACACAACGCTGGTGTATCACAGAGATGACCGCCCCCATACGCCTCACTGCCCTGTGGAGAGACCCAGGAAGAGCAGGGGCTCTCCCCTACCAGTGGGGATGACCCCTACACTGAAAACTCTGAGTGCCCCGGAACCAGGCCCCATGTTGGAAACAAACCTCCCTCTGGCCCAAGTGAACAGAACTTAGCACAGCACAGCAGCGGAATACTGCCAACCTGGGAAACCGACAACTGCCCTCATTGAGGCGAGGCCAAAGCTACGACACAGCAGGTTCAAAAGTGTTGCTCAATCATTCTAGTATCCACTCAGGCGCAGCTTGGGGATGGCTGTAGGCAGCCCATCTTAACAAATGGGCAATCTCGGTACGCCTCACTTCTCTCTTGCACATGACCAGGACTGCAGACTCCTATTACGCCAGGACCCACCTTTCATGGGCCACAGCAGGATAGGGTGGAGAGACCCTTAGCGCCCAATCATCCCACATCCACAACGGGATGTAAAGTAATTTGTCTCATACAGTTCTGGGAAGATCATAACTTCGCCATTCTAGCCGCCTTCTCCAACAAGAGCTAGATTCACCCCACCGGACACCCACCAGCGGTCTCTGCGTAGGGGACCCTAGTCGGCACTGAGAAGGTACCCCAGCTTACCGGTCTGAGACATAACCTCATTCCTGGCCCTCAGAATGCAACTCCAGAAGCTGGACCTCAAATTTGGCCTCTTTGAACCAGCTCGTATGTGAATCACACACAACGGAAAATTGAGGGACTTCATCGAACCCACAGACCTTGGCTCATTTTTGGACGACCTCACTCAGCGCTCCATGGACTATGCCCCGGCGTCCCTGTGCCCGGACTCTTCTGAAACGGGGGACATTCCCTCGGCTTCTCCTCCCTTCTCCCAACATCATACTGCTTCACGAAAGAGGGGCAGGCCATATGATCGCCTGCCTAAATCGCAGGATGGACGAGATCATGCTTTAAAAGCAGTGATCGCACACACCCAGGACCAGGGCAGAGACAAGTCCTGTTCTCCTCTGAAGCCATCACCAACAGACCACACATAATGCTGCTATATGTCCTTCCCAGAATATTTGTACGCAGTGCATAGCAGTGGATCCATCTGCATCAGACAGCTAAGTGCTATACCTACCTGCCTCCTCTATCTCTCCTCTATTTGTTATGGAGGGGTGGGTGGGGGTAATAAATGTGTCAGCATTCTAGTGTTACAGTGTTACAGTTATGTTCTAGTGTTGTTACTGGGGTTCACTACGTTTATGCACAGGTATATCCCATTGCAGACCCCGTAGGTTATATGTCACCTACGGAAATCTCGATATGGCAGGGACTCCTGAACAGAGATATGCTCATAAGCTCAGTCTGCTCAGTCCGCCGGATTCTTGCCACCCCCCTGTGCTCTTGGTTTTGGTTCATCCTGATTACTTGACCCCCCCTTCACATTGTTGGCGCTATATGTTTAGTCCTATCCCCTTTCTATCTCCTGGATCTCTTCCTTTGTCACAATAGGTGCTTCGCCCTATCCTCCCCCCCTCGCCCATAGTCCTGTCATTTACCGCTATTCATTACTGGAAGTTTGAAGAAGGCTCTTGTGTTCCATGTTTCTCTTCTTCCTCTCCGCCTCTTCACGCTTGCTCGGCGCGCGGACCAATGCGGTCCTGACCCGCAGTTCAACAGAGCTATAAGTGGTAAGGAATTTTCTTACCTACCACAGACCTCGGTCTGTGTTCCTTTTCATCCTCTTTCCCTCCTTCCAGGGACACACGGTTCGGGTCCTTTCTTTCTCAGCTATGTTTCTCGGCCTGTTTTCTCTTCCTTTCTATATACTGCCCCATTCTCTGTAACTCTACATTAGCTTTGCTCTCCCTTTTCATTCCCCTCAATTCCTACTTGCCTGATCCTCTTCTATTTTCCTGCCGAGGTTCCCTCATATTCTCCCCCCCTTCCTGAACTGCCCTTTATCACCGTACCCATATTCAGAGTCTCACCCCCCGTACTGACCTCCCACTTAGTATACTTCTCCTTAAGAGATCTTGAGTCCTCTTACTCCCAGATCACTGCTATCTCCTATTGGGTTCCACGGCTCCACTGAAGGTCCTTTCCTGGAACGTTCATGGCATAACACACTACGTTAAACGGCAAGACGTTTTATGTTATCTATAGTCCAAAAACACAGATGTTGCTCTTTTGCAGGGAACCCACCTATCCCCATCAGAATTGGAGTGGGGCACCGCCAGTCCGAGATGGGACACAGGGCACCGGACGGAGATGTGGAGTGGCGATTCTCATCCGCCGATCCTTACAGTTTAGGCTTCTTAAGACATGGTGTGACCCGGAGGGACGCTATGTCCTTGCCAAGTTGGTATTGGGCCCCTCCACTGTGTGCGTAGGCTCTGTATATGCTCCCACGGGCTCCAAACGTTCTTTTTTCCTCTCCTTTAACAGACTGTTGACGGAGATCAGAGCTTCTCAGTATCTTCTGGGAGGGAACTGGAACCTAGCGCCAGATGCTATCCTAGATAGATCGAACGGTAGTGACATGGGCAACAATGCGGACAGGTCTCTCTTAGCGGACGTCCTATCAGACCACGGTTTGCTAGATCACTGACGTCTTTCCCACCCCACCAACCGTGACTACACCTTCGTCTCCCCAGTGCATTGGACCCAATCCAGACTGGATTACTTCCTGGTCTCTCATCGGCTCTTGCAAGCTATTAGAGAGTCAGAGATACTACCGGCTGCCTTGTCGGATCACTCTCCGGTCTTGATGTCCCTAGGACTAGGGCCAGTTTCTCCCAGTCGTAAAGAATGGCGCCTCAACACCTCCGCTACCGCACCCCGAAGGGGAAAGAGCAGCTTAGATCCCATGTCACTGATTACCTCCATGATAACAAGGGCTCAGTTTCCTCACCTCAGTTACTATGGGCTGCGGCAGAGGCGACAAACAGGGGTCAACTAATGAGAGATGTCGTACTTGCCAATGCCCAGAGGCGTGAACAGCAAAGAGCTCTGGAAGACTGGATTGTACAAACTACACATGAATATACTCGGGCCCCCTCCGCATCCCTTCGTCACCATTTGGAACACGCCAAAATGGAACTCAACACCCTTTTTATATCACACGCAGAATATGCCCTAAAGAGACTGAAAGGTCATCATTACGAAAATGGGGAGAAAGCAGGCCGCCTGCCAGCTGCCCAACTCCACTAACGAGAGGCAATGTTGGGCATTCCGGCCCTCTACAACCACAGGAAATTGTGGATGAGTTTGGTCACTTCTACCTGACCCTTTATGCCCTGGAAATGGAGGAAGACCGGGTCAGGTTGTCCATCTTTCTATAGAAGGTGAATCTGCCTCGCCAGTCGGAGGAGGGCAGGGCTCTTCTCGAAGGAGACATCAGCAGAGAGGAGATCCGACAGGCTATTGCTAACCTACCATATCATAAAGCACCTGGCGAGGATGGGTACGCAACAGAATTCTATAAATGGACAGGGGAAGATACGGTGGAAGCCTTATATGCGGCCTTCCACGGGGCTACCCAAACTCGCCCAAACTCTTCACCCACTATCCAACAAAGCCTCTATAACAGTCCTGCCCAAACCAGGTAAGGTCCCCCTTATGTGGAATAGCTACCGTCCCATATCCCTCTTCAACGGCGATGTTAAAATCCTAGCGGGGATACTCACGGCTCGTCTTGCACCCAGCCGCTCTTCCAGGAACCACCTCCGCACACTGCTCTATGGGCGGCACGGGACTCGCAGGAAGAAACTCTTGCCCTTTCCCAGACGCCGAGAAGGCATTTGATCGCATAGAGTGGTGGTACCTCTTTGAAATGCTAGAACACTTTGGCCTTGGAACTAGCATCATTAATATGTGCGCCTACTATATGACTCCCCGACGGCACAGCTCAACTGCAGTGGGATCCTCTCTGACACATTTCTGGTGCATAGAGATACCTGCCAGGGCTGCCCCCTGTCGCCCTTGCTGTTTCTCTTGGCTGTTGAACCCCTGGTGGACACAATATGCAGCTCCAATACCATCTCTGGGGTGCCCATCCCCGGTGGGTGTTCTACTGTTTATTTATATGCTGATGATATTCTACTCACCCTCATCGGTCTATCCAACTCTCTACCGGCTCTCCGTGCCATACTCTCTGAATTTGAGCTCCTTTCAGGATATCGAATCAATTGGGATAAGAGCGAAGCATTACCGCTGTCCCCAGTAACGGTGAGCGCATCAGTTCGGGGCCTCTTGGTAAAATGGAAACGGTTGCGTCTTCAATATCTTGGCATTTACATCAATATTGGACTGGAGAAAATGGTGACAGATAATTTGGACCCATTGTTAACCAGTATGAAATGTGACTTTGACAAATGGGCACACCTAGGCTTCTCCAAGTGGAGTAGAGCCCAGGTGGTACGAATGGTGGCCCTACCGCGCTTCCTATATGTCCTGGGTATGTTACTTTTACAGATTCCTCTGCCTACTCTCTGAGAGATAGATCGTCACATTCAAGCCTTTGAATGGGGATCAATGCGTCCGCGGCTGCCCAGGACAGCAGTGCTCGCCAGACCTGAGTACGGAGGGCTGGGCCTTCCCTCCGTGGAACATCACATGCTGGCGCTACACCTCTCACAATTAGCCTACCTGCTACCGGGAGTGAGGGATCCACCCCTTCGGGTGACAGTGGAAATGACTCTTTCCCTTTCCCTGTTGGATATACAGATACTCTGTAATGCAAGATCTGCTCCCTTCTGCACCACCAACTGCATGATCAGAGCCATATGCAACTCATGGCGACAAGCCCATCGATTGCTCAAAATCGACCCCCTGATCCACAACACAGCACTGTTGTGGGGCAATGGGGGATTGCTCATCGGGAAAAAAGCCATCTTTTGGGAGGAGTGGCGCTCGAAGAGTCTTCAACGACTTGACTAACTTCTAAATAGGGGCACCTTGAAATCCTTCACAGAACTCAGAGAGGAATTCGATCTCCCGGTGCACTATCTATGGTGCTTCGTCAGGCTTAAACATTGCCTAAAGGGACGATTGGGGGAACCCCCCCTGGAGCCTCCCCCAATTCCTGATACTCCATTACTTGGATACCTGGGGATCCCTTTGTGGCCTAATCTCCGGACTACACTCTCAGCTGAACCACCACCTCATTTCCCTCCCACTTTTGCTCTCCACCAAGGCCAAGTGGCAGTCATGCCTCCGGATTGAATATGAATTGTTAGACTGGGCAGACATGATTGTGGCCAGGGACCGAGGAGCGAATGGTACTGGAACCCCCAGAAGTTATGTTGGGTGGGGTTATTATCCCACGCCTCATGTTGGAGATGCCCTCATGACCGCTGTGACCTGCCCCACATCCTACATGACTGCCCAGCTCTACAAACTTTTTGGCGGAAGGTGGGGCACACCCTCAGGGAGATAATTCCGCTGCCACCCTCTCTCACCCCTTCTCTATTGTTATTGCATGATACCAGTGAGGTAGGCTGCCTCTCCTGACCACAGCAGTGCTTACTACACATAGCGCTCGCTACTGCCAAGGTGTGTATTCTCAGGCACTGGCGCGCAGCTACTGTTCCTGTTCATGGGGAATGGATTACTGCTGTGTATCAGGCAGCCACTCATGAGAGGCTCATTTCTGGCCTCCAGGACAAGTTGGACGTGTTTCTACAAACGTAAGCCCCCTTTCTCTCCACACCAGAGGGTTAACGGACATCTGTAAGCACCATGATCAGCACTAACGGACATTGGTATAATCATCAGGGACTTACATATTCACATGTTAGTGTGCTGCCCTATCTTATCACTTGGTTCTAGCTGCGCTTTACCAAGCGTTACCATCTGGGCGAGGCAGTGGCTGGCTATGGGTAAAATGTACTTACCTACTCATCCCCCCTTTTTTGCCCCCACACTCTCTGATGTCTCCCCTTTCCTTTGACTCAGCTACCTCTTCATACCTACCCCCCACCAGATCCTACCTCCCCCACCCCCTACTGTATTTACCATCCTCTCACCCCCTCGGTCACTGTTACTATTACTAACTCCCTGCTTTCTTCCTACCCTCTTCCCTCTATCCCTTCCTTTGCTCCTCTTCTCTTTTTCACCTTACTTCTTCTCTCATGAACACTGTCTTATTATTATTGTATTTCTCTTCCTATTTATGGCCCTCACATCTCCTAGCCCAGGGCTAATATCCGCTGAGTAACACATCATATCAGTTGTTAGATATTCCTTGTACTCCAAGTTCAGCACCTATTCCCTTCACCTGTTAGTCAGTATTGATTATATTGGCTTGGAGATCTGCCTGGTGCATTAAGGCACCCTTGGCATCCTTGCACCCTCCATCGTGTTAATAAATGGGCAGCCAGCTATGTTATTTCCACGCCTGTCTTTTTCTTCCCCATTCTTCCATCATTACTATAAATTCTTTTTTCCCTGATCTACTCGCCATATATCCCCTCTTCCTATTCTAATCTCTCCTCTCGGCCACCATCTCTGACTTTTAGTCCCCGCGTCCTAGAGGAACCGCTCATTTCTTTCTACAGGCCTCCCTGCAAGTAACCCCCTCGTACTGCTTCCCTCGCTCCTGCTCAGGGTGGCGGCTGCGGCAGTGGGGAGGGGTAAGGGAGAACTAGTAGACGAGGGTACGCCCGGAATACTGATCATTTCTGTACACTACCACTGGGATATGGACGGAGCCATAAACACAACCTCACACTCTTAGCAGACTGTCTGTGTTGTATTTTCAGTTTCATTGGACACTGGAAGTACGATAATGATTTTCGAAGTCGTGTCCGACATCTGTTCGCCTCAGGTCACACATTACCTTTGCATGGCTGTAGACTCCTTCATATATGTATATGCTGAGCCTTAGTGAGAGATATGTACCTATTTCATGTCAAACGTGGTTTAGGTGCCATGATAATGCTTTTGATCTTGAATGTTGATTTTAAAGTATTAAATAAAGAATTACAACACAAAGGCCCTCATTATGAACATGGCGGTCAAAACCGCTGTGTTCATGCTGGTGGTCAAACTACTGACCGTCAGTGTCCCCAGATCCCCACCGGCCGTATTAAGAACATTTCTGTGGGCTGGCAGGCGGAAACAGGAATGCCTGGCCGGGACATTGATGGCAGCTCCACATGGAGCCACCGCCAGTGCCTCTGTGCGGCGGGTGAAGCTGCACCCGTCGCGTAGATCACTGCCCGAAAATCGGGCAGGGACCTGCGCGATGGGGCACTGCACAGGGGCCCCTGCACTGCCTGGGCAGTGCCGGGGCCCCCAGGGGTGCCCCGGTGCACCCCTTCCACCAGCCTTTCCCTGGAGGGGAAACCCGCCAGGGAAAAGCTGGAGGCCTGGGGATCATTATCCGAGGGGCAGCACTGCTGCCCTGTCGGATAATGATTCCGACTGCCGCCAGGCTGCCTGACGGAGGCAGCCTGGAGGTTAGTGGGTGCCCTCATAGGGTTCATTATGTGGCAGTGTGAACCGTCATGCCGGCTGGTGGTTGGTGGGCCACACCGCCATGATCATAATGACCACCAAAGTCTTAGATCTTCCTACCTCTACTCTCTTGAAAAAGGCACACAGACGTGGATAATCTTCTCACTCTGCATTGTCTTTGGAGAAACCTAGAGAAGTAACCATTTGTTTTTTAAAGTACTTAGAGCTACTTAAAGGTATCAAAGCAGTCAAGGCCAAAGGTTGTATCTCATGGTTCAGATCCATTCTGTACTTTGCAGAAGACTCAACCAAATCTACAGCAGACAGACAGAAGAAATTAATTGATATGCAACCTGCTCTTCACTCTCCAAATGCCAGATTTGGTCTTTTTCACCCTGGTTTATTCAAAGTAACCTACAATAAAAAAACAATCACTTTTGAAGATCCTTCCCTTCTGCAGAAATATATTGCTATCTGCATAGGAGAGGCGATGGACACTTCCAAATTTAATGACACTTGATTTTATTGAGTTCATATATTTTCAAATGGAATCTTTCTGATACATGCCTTGCCATCAACCATTTAACTGCCAGTTATATAATATGATCAATGTTTTCACATCATGTGTATTCTAATTTGTTGTTCACATACATATGTATCTCCTTTTCAAAATGTTCCATGTGTCTTCAAGAGTTGGTGTGGTCTCCCCGAGTTTGTCAGCTGTTTTGGAGTTCATTTATGTCATCCCCTTTATGTCGCTCCACCACCCTCAACTATTTGTTTGTTTATAGGTATGTGCTTTTTGTTACTTACTTCAGTATGTATGCTGTCTACTTTTCTCTCTTTCCTGTTTTTCCGAATTCCCCTTTTCTCACGTCTATCCTTCATTCTCTCTTTCCCTACAACTACATCCAACTTTTCTTATAATATTGCTCATTGCTTTCTTGTTCAAATATTTAATAATGTAATCATATATACATTGTTATTGGTTTTTGACTGTTATCATTGTATACAAAATGTTATAGAGTTTTTGCTACACCTTAAATTACTCTAAAAATTGTTTCATGGAATATTAAAGGATTGGGTTCCCTTATAAAATGTCAAAGGGCATTAACACACTTCTTGAAACTAAAAGGTGGCGTTGTTTTGTAGCCAGAAACTCATATATTTGAAAAAGAAATGATTAAACTTAAAAACAATAAGTTGGGTGCATTTCTTTCCTCCACGTGTAGAGGAAAACGTAATGGAGTGGCTATACTCTGGAATAAATCCTTAGATATTCAAGTTATTTCTCAGGACTCACGCTTTATGGGCAGATGAGTTACCACCTCCATAACTATCAATGAAATTCTCCCACATATTAGATAGATCTTTCTGGCCTGATATTATCAAAATGTTGTCTCTAAATGACAATTATTTAAATTTTGGTGGTGACTGCAACATGTTTATAGACCCATTTATAGATGTTAACCCCAAATCCAAGTTTATCCCATCACCCATCCATTCACAATTTACCTCTATTATAAAACAAAGATCCCCAATCGATGCTTAGAGACCTTGCAATCCTACCCTAAAAGAATATGCTTTATTCCCTCCTTGCAATCTAGAATTGACTATTTGTTTATTTCAAAACCTTTTGCACAACATAATATACAATCAGAAATTGGTTCCATATTGATTTCTAATCATGTCCCTGTTACATCCGATTTAGATGTCATCCCAGATACTTCTAGCAATAAGCGATGGAGATTTAATAACTCTCTTCTCCTGGGTCCTAATTTCTTGCAACACTTTGAGAGTGCTGCAAAACACTTTCTTATTGTTAATGAGACACCAGATATTTACTCTCAGACTATTTGGGATAACTTCAAAATTGCCTTTAGAGACTTCATTATTTATTTTGTAGCACACAAGAAGAATTCTTTCTCTAAGGAGTTGCTTCAAACCATGACCTGTATTAAAAAATTAGAGCATGCATACTACACTTCTAAATCTAAGGCATGCTTGGATGAACTGATTCAAAGCAAATTCGCCTTTCTTAAGATTTCAATGAAAAACACTACTTCATATCTCTTTAAATCCAGTATCAAAAACTATGGAGGACAGAATAAAACTGGGAAACTTCTTGCTGATTGCCACAAAATAAAACATGATTAAATTAAAGTAGAATCTATCTTGTGTACTAATAACCACACTTTTCATAAAAATGAAGACATATTGGCCCTCATTCTGACCCTGGCGGTCGGCGGAGAGACGGCGGTCGGACCGCGAACAGACCGGCGGTATTAAAAATGGCATTCTGACCGCGGCGGTCCCCGCCGCGACCGACCGCTACTTCTCCACTCCGACCGCCGCGGCGGTCATGACCGCGGGGCTGGAGTTTGCGCACTCCGGCCCGGCGGTCGTCCCAAGACCGCCAAGGGTATTATGACCCTGCCTACCGCCGCGGTTTCTTGCGGGCGGGAACCGCCGTGCGAACCATGGCGGTAAGCACTATCGGGGCCAGGGAATTCCTTCCCTGGCACTGATAGGGGTCTCCCCCACCCCCCACTACCCACCCGAGTCCTCCCCCCACACCCTCCACCCCCCTGCCACCCCCCAGAGGTGGTACGAACCCCCTCCCCACCCCCACCCCGACATGCACATACATGTACCCCGACATGCACACACCCCCAACATGCACATATACACACCCCCTACACACACATACACAACGGGGACACATACCCGCACACATACATGCCGACATGCGCACCTGCCGAACAGCACACATTACCCATAGACACAGCAGCACCCCCCGCCCGCATACACGCACTCACACACCCCCTCTACACACTCACACGCACACCCCCATGCACGCCCACATCACACAACACCCCCCCACCCCCTCCCCTCACGGACGATCAACTTACCTTGTGCGTTGGTCCTCCGGGAGGCGACGGGAGCCATAGGGACGTGACCGCCAACAGAAGACCGCCAACAGAAGACCGCCACACAGAAATGTGGGTCGTAATTCTGTGGGCGGTGTTCTGCTGGCGTGGCGGTGGAGGTTGACCAGTCTCCACTTTCCCGCCGACCGCCAGTGTGGCTGCTGGCGGTTTTCCGGCGGAACGCTCCCAGCGGTCAGAATGCGCACAGCGGCACACCGCCGCGGTCGGCGGTCTTCACCGCGGCGGTAACTCAGCGGTCTTGCGAAAAGACCGCCAAGGTCAGAATGAGGGCCATTGTCTGAATTTACTAATGATTTTCAGAGTCTATACACTCCTGTATCCCATGTTAGTCAGGAAGATGTTCTTCGATATTCATCTATCAAACCATCTTACAATCTTGACATAGATTTTTCCTCACTAGATGATGGCATCTTCATTGGTCATATTCTCAGTGCTATGCATTGAATGAAAAAAGGAAAAGCCCCTGAACCTAATGGTTTCACTATATAATTATATCTGCATTTCCCCAAACTTCTCACCTCTAAATTGCATCTTCTTTTTACTCACTTTGTATCCTCTAATTCTGCCTGGGGTTTCTTTTAAGACACTTTAATGTGTCTTATCCCAAAAGAAAAAAAAAGTTCCAAAGCTATGTAAAAACTACAGACCTATTTCCCTTATTAACCCGGATTATAAAATCTTTGATAAAAATCTTACCCTTCGTCTAGACTCCTTACTGCCTAAGGTAATAAAAAGGGAACAATCTGGCTTTAATTAAGAACAGCATATTTCAGATAACATTAGATTCTTTTTTAATATTTTAAGTAAATCCAAATCCCATAGACATTCTTGATCAGTCATTTCTGTAGATGCTGAAAAGAGGTTTCACCAAATTAGTTGCCCTTTTTAATTTTTTCCCACTCTTTCTTGGTTCGGTTTCAGTCCTCAATGAATTAATTTAGTTTCTCTGCCATATTCTTCTCCCACGGCTTCCATCATTGTCAATGGTCTTATTACGTCATCATTTTCACTTCATTGAGGCATTTGTCAATGCTGTCCTCTCTCGCCTAATATTTTGGGGCATATTTATACTTTTTGGTGCACCCCCACCCGGCAACGTCATTTTTTTTTACACTAGCCCACCCTTTGGACCTCTTGCAACATTCCTGAGCGCCAACCGGGCACCATATTTATGGAATGGTGCAAGCCTGCACAAAGGGTGGGCTAGTGTAAAAAAAATTATGTTGCCGGGTGGGGGTGGCGGTATGGGAGAAGGGGGTTTTGCACCAAAAAATTACGTTAGGCAGGTTAGAGTTAAAAAAAAATGACTCTAACCAACCTAGCATCATTTTCTGATGCAAAACCATCCATACCACATGACTCCTGTCTTAGAAAAGACAGGAGTCATGCCTATCATCCCAATAACCAACACAGGGGACCAGTGTCTCCTGGGCATGGCCATTGCACCCAGTGTCATGTAGGGGAGGCCCATTTCAGGGCCTCCATCGGCACTTAAACAAATAAAATTAAATACTTACCTGCACTTACCTATACTTACCTGGGATGGGGTCCCCCATCTTCCCTTGTACCTCTGGTGTGGGTGGAGGTGTCCCTGGGGCCTGGGGAGGGCACCTGTGGGTTTATTCCATGGCGTTCCACCATGGAAATAGGCCCACGGGTCCCCTAATGCCTGCCCTCACCAGGTGTTAAATAATGATGCAAAGCAAGCTTTGCACCATTATTTGACCCCTCCTCCCCCCCATGCGTGATTTTAGCACGGGGGATAAATATGGCGCTAAGGCCATAAAGTCATTTTTTGCACAGGAATGCCTACCTTGCATCCCATAGACTCAAGGTAGGTTTCCACGTCCCAAAAATAACTTTAACTCCATAACTTTGGCGCTAGACCGGTCTAGTGCCAAAGTATAAATATGGAGTTAGTTTTGCAGCAAATTTGCATACAAAATTACGCAAATTCGGCACAAAACAAGTATAAATATGTCCCTTTTTCTTTCCCTAGAGGCCTTTCTGCTAACAATTCATATGAATTAGGACAGTCATGGTTTCCAATATAGAGACAAACAGTTCAAATGTTCTCACACCTATAAACCTCTTTACCAGTCTTCTTAACGGAAGTTACAGATGTTGCTCCTCTTTCAAGATATAAACTAAATGAAGATGAATGTGAAGTGCTCCCTTTAAATAAATTAAGCTTTCTTGCTGATTTCATTAATTCTTCTCATTTCCATTGGAAACAAGATAAAATAAAATAACTTGGTCTTTGGTTCAATGTTTCTATTAAAGATACATTTTCTATTTACAAAAAAAGGGTTCTCACAACCCTAAGATCTCTTACATCTAGATGGAATCCTCTGTTCTCACCATGATTGGGATGCTTAGGTACACCAAAGATGATGCTAGTTCCTATATTACTTTATTATCTTTCTAATATTCCTATAAATATTCCATGCCTTTATTTAAAAAAACTGTTCTCTATTCTGCCAAATATTTTGTAGAGCAATACAAACCCTGCATGTCTCTTCAAAAATGTAAATTAACTAAACATATGAGAGGTGTAAATGTTCTCGATGTTCGCTCTTACCATACAGCACTTTTCCTCAAACAAGCCTTTCATTCTCTAAGAGAGGAGGAATCTATTAAACCTCCCCTCTGGGTTGAATGTTGAAAACGGTTTTTCTTTCCCCTTTTCCTTTTTGAGAATTTGCATCTTTTTTCTCAAAAACCTCAATCATTGTCCCACCCTATTCTAAAAAAATGCATGTAAGCTTCTCTGTCTTATTTGTATCTCTTATCAGTATGTCAAAGAACAATTTATCCATTCCTCAATTTGGCATAATAAATTTGTTAAAATTATTAATAACAATTTTTTTAATGTCCTGGCATGAATAAAGGTCTAAAATGGGCTAATCAACACATTGATAATGATTTGTGCTTGCCTCTATAGAAGCTCAACAACATTTTTCACTTTCATATCTTGTGTTATACTAAATATATGTCATTTATATCTGGGGTTCATTCAACCAATGAACATCTTTCAGATAATATCACTTCGAGTACCCCTACCCCCCAACTGGTTACAACTTTATTACTCTTTAGCTCAGTTTCCCAAATTGATAATAAAATATGTGTTCATCCAGAAGATTGAGAAAAAACAAATGTGGTATTGCAATGGGAATGTGACTTACGCACCACCTTTTCAGTTCATTTATGAAACACAATTTTGCTCAAATTAGGGAAATCCTCTAGAGCAGCTAATACTATCCAAACTTTTTTTTTAGTAACAATAGACTCTTGATTACCCCAGCCACTTTACTTAGAATAAATCCTATCTCCTCCTTCTATTGTTGGTCCTACAATATTACTCCTTCTGACCTTAAAGATATGCTACTTGAATGTCCCTCTACATACCAGTTTTGGTTGAAAGTCTGGAAACAGATAATTGCTATTTTTCACACAGAAGTCCCTTTACCTTCACAAATATATTTCCCAGATTTCCCAGCAGTGTCTCAAAGGATGAGTCCTAATCAGATAAAGTTCATGCACTGGACTTACTTCTTGCAGTTGCCTTTCAGCAGATCACCAAGGGGGTCATTCTGACCCTGGCGGTCATGGACCGCCAGGGCCAACGACCGCAGAAGCACCGCCAACAGGCTGGCGGTGCTTCTGGGGCCAGTCAGAAAAGGGAAACCGGCGGTTTCCCGCCGGTTTCCCGTGGCCCCAGGGAATCCTCCACGGCGGCGCTGCAAGCAGCGCCGCCATGGGGATTCCGACCCCCTTCCCGCCATCCTGTTTCTGGCGGTTTTCACCGCCAGAAACAGGATGGCGGGAACGGGTGTCGTGGGGCCCCTGGGGGCCCCTGCAGTGCCCATGCCACTGCCATGGGCACTGCATGGGCCCCCTAACAGGGCCCTATTGAGATTTTCAGTGTCTGCTTGGCAGACACTGAAAATCGCGACGGGTGCAACTGCACCCGTCGCACACCAGCAACTCCGCCGGCTCCATTCGGAACCGGCATCCTCGTTGCTGGGGCTTTCCCGCTGGGCGGGCGGGCGGCCTTTTGGCGGTCGCCCGCCAGCCCAGCGGGAAAGTCAGAATGACCGCCGCGGTCTTTTGACCGCGGTACGGTCTTCTGGCGGTTCCCGCCTGGCGGGCGGCTTCCGCCACCCGCGGGGGTCAGAATGACCCCCCAAATCATGGAAGGTTTCTTCTAACATATCTTTTCAAGCCTGGGGTATGGTGTTTGCTATAATCACAGACTTGACACAGCATATGTTAACCCAATATCTCTTGCCGTTAAAAGGGACCTTTTTGCTTACCCGTGACAACTTTCCTTGACTTTTCTGCAGAAGCTGCCAACTCACATGATCCTCGGATCAAAGAGGTATCCAAACCTCCATGACTTTTTCTTACTGTTATGTATGATTCTTATAAATTCCATTATTATTGTACTTTTGTTTCTTATGTTTTAACAATGATATTGTATCTCTGTGTTTTTTATTAGGACACAGTAATAGTTGCTCTGTTCTCTTTCCCCTTTTCCTTTTTCTTCTCTGTGATTATTTTCTCTTGCTCACTATGCACTCTTGTATTCACCTTAGCATAATGTCTTTACATGATTGTATATTCAGCTATTATGTTATCATAAATGCTGATTAAACCTTATCTTTTAATCTTAAAAAAAATTACGGGTTGCACGCATTCCTCCCATCAACTTGTATGTGTTTGATGATTAGAGAGCACATTTATGCATTTCAATTTGATTGCTTTTTTGACATATTGTTCGATTTCCTACTGTATACTTTGTGTCTAACCAAGTCATCCGATTGCATACTTACCTGGGATCACCACTAATATCTAATTTTAAGATTGTTCTTTTGTGATGCTGCTCTTTCTGGTTTCCGCCTAATGTTTTTAAGGAGTGGGGTGTGTCGAGATGTTGACATAAAATGTCAGGGTTTATTTTGCAACGAGTTTTATATCCTTATTCCATAAATGTGTCATTAGTTTGCTTTCGATTCTAATGTTGTTCCATTGCCTGTCTGTAATGCGTTTTTACATTTGGAGGTTTAAGTAAGAGAATACAACAGCACAAACAATATTGTACGTCACAGTGTAGTTGACAGTGTTATTGAGGAACATCAGGACCACGAGTTGACCCATTTTGTGTGTGAGATATCAGGCTACATGGTTAAAACTCATCAGCATTGTCTGAAAACGTCGTAAGTTTTATATGAACAAATCCTAGAACTATTCCACTTTTTACCAGATGATTTTCGAACTATTTTTAGCTTGCAACTGCCCTTTCAAAGTTTATTTCAAAAGCTTTTAAATCATATTCATTTGTGAATAAATTAAATATCTATGGATTACAGGTCACATATCTTCAAATGTCTATTAAATGGTTCAATCTCAGTATTGTAAAAATAAGTCATTATTACTGCATACAAGGCACAAAGCGATTAATAGATCGATTTCTGAGGAGTATTGGTGTCCTGCCGTCCTAGAATTAGATCTTATAGGGATTTTCTATGCTTTTACATACAAATTACTTATTGATTCATGATATGTTATAGACACCTAACAAAATGTAAAATGTGCATTACTGAAATTCTGTAAGTGCTTGAAATGTAATGAAGAAGACTGAACATGTGCCACATGTTTTTCCTTGTAAAACTATCATTACTTTGAGGAACCATGGTATGAGAAACTATGGGGCAGATTTATACTTTTTGCCACAAACCTGCGTGAGTGCATGTTTGCGGCAAAAAGTATAGCGCCTGCTAGCGCCATTCCTAGACGCCGGCCGGGCACCCGATTTAAGGAGTTGTGCTAGCCGGCGCTAAAGCCCTGTTAGCGTCATTTGAAAGGACACTAACAGGGCCTGGGAGGCGTAGGGGGAACCGGGGCTTGTGCATCAAATTATGGCGCTACATTCTTTAGAGGCAAAATAATTTCCTCTATTCAGTGTGGTGCCATTTGCTGGCGCACAAGCCCCATGGACATGGCTCCCGTCTCCGTAAAGACCATGGAAATCTGCCTCCAGGTCCCCTTGCACCTACCCTGACCCAGGTGTTTAATAATGACGCTAAGCTGGCTTAGCGCCATTATTTAAGGTCCTCCTCCTCCCGTGCATGATTTTTGCATGGGAGGATAAATAAGGCGCTAGGGCCTTTGAGTCATTTTTTGCCCGGGAACACCTACCTTGCATCTCATTGATGCAAGGTAGTTTTCTGCAGGCAAAAAATTACATTAACTCCAATATTTTGGGCTAGACATGTCTAGCGCCAAAATATAAATATGGAGTTAAGATTGTGCTGGATTTGCGTAAACAAAATTACACAAAACCGGCACAAACAGAGTATAAATATGAGTATAAATATTTTTTTACGAAAAATTAGAATGTCTGTTGTGTTCACATTACATTTATAAGTCTAAAGGCTTGACATTGTTTCTAAACACAGATGATTATAAATGAATTGTTGCCTTAATGGATTTAGGGATAAAACCTATCATCTCTAACTAGAAATCATTGGTTGGTCTGTCCTATCATGCTTGATAGGAGTGAGTACATTTATCAATAAAGAAAATTATTCTTGCTAGATTTGCATTATAGAGTACAGATTTTAGGACTTTATAATGGTAGTGCAATTCAGATCATATTATGTATTATGGATTGTCATTGTGCTCGAATTGCTGTTGTTTTATCCTTTATTCCTCCTCTCCCTTTTAATCTTTTCAGAATGCGAAATAATTTGAACAAATCTGAAAAAGATGTTGGGATAGAAATAACTGGCCTGCGTGGCTAACGAGGGTGTATGCTTCAAGATCACCATAGCATGCCCTGAAGTTTTTTACTTTTGCATCTCAGCACATATTGCTAACCTGCATACATTGAGGACTTCTAGAATACAACCCAGAGTGAGACAATGTGCAACTTCTTTTTGCTAAGCATAACTACCATCAGCCGAAGGTGCTGGTGAGGACTGACAGTGTGACAGAGACAGATTATACTGGCATGGTAGGCGTTGTTTCCTGCCACCTTCCATGGAGAGTCACCTACTGGCCTTTCTACAATTTTAAACTGGTTTGCCAGTCCACTGCAACCAAATGCCTTTGTTCCGTCCATGTGGGGCATGGATGTTGTGTGCAGAAACTTTCTCTACCAGGTTCCGGGGTCCTTCACCAGTGGCAACTGAGAAATGTGATTGTGCTACAGAGCTGAGGTATTGGCTGCCAACTTGCCTTTGACAGGTCTGGCAGAAGTAGTCAAAGTCATTCAACAAGTTTACCAGATGAAGTAGCCTTAGTGCATGGTCTGAAGGAAAGTGCTGATCAACTGCTTAGGAGGGGCATTGGAGGTGCCATTCTATGAAGATGCTGCATTTATCAAGGTGGACAGTGAATAAAAGAATGTAAGCATGTAGAAGTGAGAGATTTTAAAATCATCATGACTTCACTCAGTGGTCTCAACTGACAAAACTGATTTCTAGAGGAAGTGTGGTACCTGGAAGAGATCTGCCTCGCCTTTCTTGAAAAAGCAAGGAACTAAAAGCATTGTGATCACATTTGTTAGTATCAAGTGGTGAACCTGAGTACTGAAGGAAGTGCTGTGCCATATAAGGAGGTGGTTGGGTGTGGCCTCCCTATGACTAGTACTAGTGCTTGGGCCACTCAATCGCTGAAGACTGTGACTGGGTGTGTTGACTGGGGCAGACTCAAGGCAATACCTGCCTGGTGAGCAATACAGGGATGAACACCAAACAGAGGAGTACTTCCCCTGGTGCCGACCAGCAACTGAAAACATAGACTTTCCCTCATCATCAGCCAAGAAAGGCCAATGGGTCATGGGCAGGTGCAGCACTGAAATGGATGAAGCAGTTGTTTGGGGAGTAAGAACTCCACAAACTGATCCCCACCCACATGATCATTACCAAGAAACTCCTCTAGAAGGGCTAATGTCTACTTTGTACTGATCTACCACTTGATACCTTTCCTAGAGAAGCATTCTAGGCTGTCCCCTAATTCATCATAATTATTAGTTAAGATATTTGAGTAGTAAAGTTATTTTCTTTTATAAATAAGAGTACCAGATGGACATTTACAAATTAGAATTCAATATTGAATTCTGATTTTCTAACCCCAAATCATTTCCCTAAGTAATCCTTGGACATCTCGTATTTGCTACCCTGAGGGTCAAGTGTTTGAACAGTGTACTTTGTGCTTGCTTTATGGTTCAATTGTAAGACAAATTCTTGTCTGCCCTGTGACACCAGAAAGGTTCTCATCCAAGACATTGATGTTTTTATGGATTTGAAAGCTAATTTGATTTAATTTGTATATCACATATTATTAACAGATTTAGCACTTGAATGTGGAGTTTTTCTTGTGAGGTTGTATGTTAAAATGTGGCCTGGTTTCAAAAGTGCCATAGAGTTGAACATCTGATGAACTTTCACATTACAGAAGGGTCTGCAGATGTTTGCCTCACTCCTTTCATATCTCTATTTTGTGTACATTTTGTACATCTGCAATATGTAGGGGATATTGGCTGAAAGTTTTGCTCTTTGCTCCTTGCAAATAAAGGAACACCAGTGCCAGTGTGCCCTTGCATATTACTAAATAGGTGCTTATAAAAAGAAATATTAGGAAAACAGACTAGCTGGCTGTATGCTAGCTAGAATATGGAGCACAATTCATGCATTACAAAGGTATAAATCACCCAGTGCATCCCTTTGCAGGAAAGTCATGTTAGACTCCAGTAAATGATGGAGCATTGATGAATACCATATTTCACGGCTGTTCTTCCTCCAGCACTTTTGCAAACCTGGATAATTGACATTGGAGATTACTCATTTTCTGGTTGAAATGTTAAGGACCATGCCTAGTGCACCCAAAAAGCTAATGCAATAGTTCAGACTGGGACTGCTTTCGAATTTTTAACATGGCACCTGGAGTTATATAAAGCCTTGCAATAACATGCAAGAAGTTGCACTTGATTGTGCAGCATGCTGTAATAAATTTGAAAGTGTTGCATGTAGTTTGTTTTTTTGTTCGGTTTTATCATCCTGTCAGAGTGCACCATTGTGACTCCAGTGCTTGTCTTCTGTCAAGACTGATTTGCATATGGTTGGGTCCAAACTGAGGTGGCATGGTGTGCAAAGAAATGATGGACTAGGATGTGGCCCAAATAATTCTCACTGGCTGAAATTAATTCAAGCAGTCCATTCATCACGTTTTTGCATAATTTAATGTGCCACCATAAGTGGAAAGGGTATGCCTAAATGTGGGTCCAGTGCAGACTGTGTCACTGGAAGTAAGCTTTACCTTGTTGATGAGCTCTAGCTACGGCCAAACCAGTCCTAGGTAGCATGTGTTATGATTTAGGGAAGTTCTGGCTGGACTGTTCCCACTGGAACAATGTCAAGACTGATTTACACATGGCTGGGTTCAAGCTGAGTTGGCATGGTGTACAAAATTAGGATGCAGTGGGATGGGCCCTAAGTAATTACCAGTGGAATTCAACATTCTATCCATCATTTTTTGTTTACTTTAGTGTGTCTTCTTATTTCTGTAGATGACTTTGGCCCTCATTATGACATTGGCGGTAAATCCCCCTTACCGCCATGCTGACTGCCGCCAACATACTGCTGTGGCGGATATCCGTTCACCATATTATGACACACACACACCAATCCGTCACTATTCAGCAACAGACACAAGTCCGCCACACCAAAGGTCAGTGATAAACTGGGGGTAGCAAAACCCACACCGTTACGCCAACAGACCCACAAATCAATGGCGGTAAACCATTGGCGGTACATACCACCACGCTCAAAATACACACACTCAAACAAAACAACACCAGACTGGACAATTCAAACTACACACACCTGACACTCATACACACACCACACCCACACACCCAAACCACTGTAAAACACACACAAAACACTATTCACAACCCATTTACCATTACAAATCATTGGCACAAGACAGACACCACGACCACAGACAAGACCAGCGCCACACACCACCATCACCTATACACCACCCATGCACATCACAACACACCCCCCAACACATCAACTACACACACCTCACCCACACTACTCGCACAACACCCATGGCACCACAACGACACCTATTGAGGGACAACATTTAGCCACACACTATGTCATATGGTCCACACCATACCCATACACCGACATCCACTGGGTGGGAACCAGGGCTCACCTATTAGCCACACCCTATGCCTCTGTAGTTGGTCCGTCACATTTGGGATGCTGCTATTCCTCAGGATAAAGGCATCATGCACAGACCCAGGATACTTAGCATTGACGTGGGAGATGTACTGGTCTGCCAGGAACACCATCTGGACATTCATAGAGTGAAAACTCTTTTGATTTCTGAACACCTGTTAATTTTGCTGGGGGGGAACAAATGCAATATGTGTGCCATCAATTGCCCCAATGATGCATAGAGCTCAGCCTTCACTGTGGCCAAATCCCCCACCTGGGGGAAAACAATGTAGTTAATCAGGGCATCCAGCACTTTTGTAAGCACTATTGAGAACATTGGCTGTGACATTCCTGCTGCCAAGCCCACTGTCACTTGGAAAGAACCAGTTGCCAAGAAATGGAGCACAGATAGGACTTGCACAAGAGGGGAATCCCAGTGGGGTGACAGATACCAGATATCAGGTCAGGCTCCAGTTGGGCACACTGCTCCGTGATTGTGGCCCTGTCAAGTCTGTAGGTGAGGGTAATGTGCCTATCCTCCATTGTTGCCAAGTCTACCAGGGGTCTGTACACGGGGGTATGTCTCCATCTCCTATTCATCCACAGCGGTAGCAATCTATGCGGCAAAAGAGTGAGAAGCCGGTCACAAATTGTACATTGTAGCCACAACAGTACAATGCATGATGTTAATTTGAAATGTATAAGTGGCATCTGTCCTATAGGTACAATTGTGAACTGTGACGCAGTTATAATCCAGGGCCTGCCCCCTACCCCCACTGAAATGGTGTCCGTCTGTCCTGTGTGGAAGGACAGGTGGAAGTGAGGTAATTCCGCTGACGTTGTGCGCCGTTGCAGGAGGTGGTCGGGAACCGCTGTGCAATGCCTCATTGGATAATATTGGGCCCTATGGGGTACAGTGGCCAGCTTGTGTGCTGGGCCAGGTCTGTGCTAATGGGGATATGAAGGGGTATGGTGGGCCATGAGTGGAATAGGCAGGACTGACTAATACCTTTCCTTGTGTGTATTTCCTCTGCAGGTTAGCACCCATCAAAAGAAGGGTATATGGTGTGCCATCGCCAAGGACGTGCGGACCCTGGGGGTCTACGGCAGGCAGAGTACCCACTGTC
Source organism: Pleurodeles waltl (assembly GCF_031143425.1). Taxonomy (NCBI): domain Eukaryota; kingdom Metazoa; phylum Chordata; class Amphibia; order Caudata; family Salamandridae; genus Pleurodeles; species Pleurodeles waltl. The sequence goes on from NC_090447.1 coordinate 593,704,046, forward strand.
GAAAACGGTGGAATGACCCGAGACACTGGGCACGGAAGATGGCGGAGGCCCAGCTGAGGATGGCCTACCAACGAGAAAGGGGTGCCCGTCGAACCCTGACCCTCCCAATGGCGATGGCCTATCCAGAGCTGGATGGACGCTTGAGGGCATCATAGCAGCCACAAGGGGGTGAGTAGAGTGCCCATCATTACTACTTACGCCTGGTGGGGTGGTATCCAAGTGGGGGATGTGTGTCTGTGGGTGCCACTAGGCCAGGCCTGACATTGCAGAGTAGGTCCCATGTTGGCCAGCGTTCTCATGTGATAGTCCTCCTACCTAGGTTGTAGGCATCCACTACTGGGCAGGGCTGTGTGGGTCCCAGGTATGCTGCAGTTGGCGGTACGTGTCCCTCCCCATGCCCTGGTTACTAGCATTGTTACTAATGGTGCATTGCATAGTGCTTAGGCCTGTTCCCTGTATGTGAGTGGGCTGTTTATGCCAACGATGGTGTTGGTGTAGCCATTGACCAAGTGTATCCTTTGTCTCTCCCCCCTTTTTTGTTTTGTCATCCTGTCCTTATGTGCATTAGCATCATCTGGTGGAGGAGCAGAGGCACCGGCGATGGAGGGAGCTGCATCCCACAGGACCCAGGAGGCAGTTCAGACACAGGTACCTCCTCCGATGGAAGCTCCCTGGTGGTGGTCGACACCTCTGTGCCCACCCCAGCTACAGGTACAGCCACCACCCCGTACCAGCACCGTCCTCCCAGGAGCCCCTCACTGAATTGCCCGTGCCCGCTCACCCAGGAGGGTGGACATCTCCTAAGCCCTAGGCACCTCAGGCTCTGCCCCAGTGAGCCCTGCTGCCTTGATTGAGGAAGCTAATGACCTCCTGAGATCCATCTCTGTTGGGCAGTCAGCCATTGTGAATGCCATCCAGGGGCTGGCAGCCCAAATGCAACACACCAATGCATTTCTGGAGGGCATTCACACTGGCTTTGCGGCCCAACAGAAATCAATCCAGGCTCCGGCCTCCTCTCTGATGGCAACGATTGTCCCTGTTTCCACCATCCTCCCTCCAACTTCCTCTTCCCAATCCCAATCCCCTAAACCCCAACAAGTCAACACACAAGAGTTGCACAGGCAAAAACAAGCACCACACTTCATTCCACAGGCACTCACACAAACACCATCCACATGCAGACATACCAACATCCACTGCTTCCACTGTGTCCCGTCCTCCTCCACCTCCTTCTCAGTTGCGTCTACACTCACACCTGCATGCACTACATCCACATCCACTACAGCCATCACCAGCACACCTATCAGAACACACACCTCACTGGCAGTCACCATCTCAACAGGCATGCACACGTCCCCTGTGTTCTCTCCCACTGTGTCTGTCCCCCTCCCAAGGTACACAAACAAAAGCACTCTGACACCCAAAAGTAATCCACCTCACAACAGCATCCAGCCCATGCACCTGCACCCAAACACAGCAGACAGACACCTCCCACAACCACTCCCTCTTCCTCCACTCCCAAACCTTCTCCCTCTTCCTGCCCCAATACCATTGACCTCTTCCCTACTCCTCCCCCGTCCTTCACGTCTGGCCAGGGTGGCTAAAGCCCAGGCAAGCACCTCAGCCACCCAGTCTACGGGCCCAGTAGTGTCCACACCCACTCGTGGTGGTAAAGGATCCAGGGCATTAGGCTGCCTCACGGAAAGGGTGCCAGTCCCAGCTGCTGCCCCGAAGGGCAATGAGCCATCCCCAGCTGCTGCCAGGAAGGGCAAGGGGCCTGAACCAGCAGGAAGGAAAGACAAGGGGCCTGGTTCTGGGACTCAGTCGGATCCCCCAACACCAACCATGGTTGTGCAGCCATCAGAGGCTGCAGTGGATGGGCTGGAGCTTCCCCCCACAACCACCAGAAGCAGCAGCACCACCACCAGCATTGGGCAGCCGTTGGCGGCTGCTAGGGATGGGCTGGGGCTTTCCCCCACAACCACCAGCAGCAGCACCACCATCTCCAGCAGTGGGCAGCCGTCCGAGGCTGCAGGGGATGAGCAGGAGCTTCCCCCCACAACCACTACCAGCAGCACCACCACTGCCACCACTGAACAGACGTCACCGTCGGCGGGTGGTCTGTAGTCCTGCCTCCTTGGGCTGTTGTGCGGCCTGCCCCATACAAATCCTGTGGGAATGACATCCAGCTGAGAGACTGTGACCTTGCACCCCCAAAGATCTGCATCACAGGGCACAATGCCCCCTCCAGAACCAGTGGGGAGCCACCCACTCACCCCATCCTCCCCAAGATGAAGATCCCAGGTCATGATGCCCCCTCCAGAACCAGTGGGGAAACCACCCACTCACCCCATCCTCCCCAGGATGATGATCACAGGGCACAATGCCCCCTCCAGAACCAGTGGGCAAGTCACCCACTTGAGAGACTGTGGTCTTGCACTCCCCAGGACAGAGCAAAGGGCATGTTACCCCCTCCAGGACCAGTGGTGTTGTTCCATCTGCTGGCTGAGGTGCCCCTCCGTTCCCCATCCCCCTGAGGTGCCTGCCTATTTTCGAACTGATGCCCCTGCAGTGTTCTCTCCGTGTTGTTGCAGGAGATAAGTGGGGCCTTGGACTTTGTCATGTGTCCATGTGGCCCACGCACATTGAAGACTGGGCTGTGTTCCTTGAATTGTGCATATGTATATACTTTTAGAGTGGATGTACATATTTCTACTGTATTACACTCACTTTCATCTATTCGTCTTGTCCTTGCATTATTCCTGAGGGGTACGGGGTAAATATGTTTTCTTACTGCATCTGATTGTTTGTATGGTGTTGGGGCTGGGGGGTGTGTGTTGTGTGTGTGTGTGTCACTCTCGTTTTCTTCCCCCCTCCCCTGTGTGCTAGGCAGCTATACTCACTGTGGTCGTCTTCGCCGTCATTGGTGTTCGTTGTGGAGCAGGATGTTGAAAAGCATCTTAAATATTTGCAGCTCGGGCTCCATGGCGGCGTGGTGGTTCCCTGTGTCTCCAAAGGTGAGTCCTTTCCCTTCTGTGCAGTGTTTCCGTCAGGCTTTTGATGTTGTTGGTACTGCCCCAGAAAAGGTGGTGGATTGGGCTGTCATAATACGATGGGCGGAACATTGACTTCCGCCTGGCTGTAGGCGGCTACTGCCGTGGTGGCTGTTGTTTCCGCCCTGGCGGTCGGTATTGTAAAGTGGCTGTCTATCTGAGCGTTTTCCACCACGGTCATAATTTGGCGGTAATTACCGCCAGCCTGTTGGCGGTATTACCGCCACTTTATCACCGACCACCAGGGTTGTAATGAGGGCCTTTGTTTGTTTATTATCATCTCATCAATTTACTTAATTGGCTGTCACCAAATGAGGCTTCTATCAATCCTATGATAAGACATTTGCTCTCCACAAAAGAGCTGTGGTTTTAATGCAGTGTTTATTAGCTGCAATAATCAAGCCTGTGCTATTTGTTTGCTAGAAGCTATTGATTGTGCCTTAATCCAGAAGCTCTTTCCGCAAGTCAGTATGATTCTGTTTTGCGCTTGTGGTCTTACTGAGTCTTGGGAAGGGGTACATGCCGAGTCAGAACAGGACAAATTACTGTAACTCTTTTGTGGACATTTAGATGTTCTTTTGGGATTGAGGCAGCCCCTTTTTGTGAAGATTTATTCAATTTTCGGTTATTTTAGGATTTAACATGCAACAGCATGTGACTGGTTAGACCAATCCCAACAGAGTAATCCAAATTGAATTACCTCAACTATATCTCCACAATTTCTCTTCCTTCTGCTTGGTTTCAAGACCATGGCCACCTCCTCGTCTCTGGTGTCAAGTTCTATCAGGCCAAGTTTATCAGCTCCCTGTATTAACTCTCTCTGATCTCTCATTTTGGTTTCCATTTGGTTCATCTGTATCTTACAAATACAAAATCTGTCTGGGTTTTCATTGCTACTGTATTAAGCAATCACTCATGGTTCTCTAAGAGATGTCATGAAGTAAGCTTGCAAAACAGAGGTGCTTGAAAGAGTATCCTAAATTCTAACACAAAGTCCAAATCAAGCACCACAAAAAAGTATTTGTTTTTATTGAGCTGGCACAATGCAGATGTTGTCTGGTAGCTTGGTTGGGTTCAGAAAGTAAAGCTTTGCCATGAGAGGGAATGAGTGAGGCAAGTAACAAGCACAGCACAAAATATATAGGCAATACATAACATAAGGTCCAGCAAAGGTGGGTACACTATTTTCAAAGACGAAGACTGCATTGAATGGGGTGGGTCAACATAGGTTACCATTGAATGTATATTAGCATTTTGCAAAGCTTATGTCTATGCTGGAACAAGTAAGTTTTCATAGAGATATGTAAATGTTCATAATAAGATCACAAAACAATCTAGGTTTCCTTGTGAGTAGATTAAAGGGACTATTTTCTGGGTGACATGAGCTGTTCATGCAAGTATTTGATCTTGGCTCGAGTTTGAGTTAGCTGAGAAAAGTTAGCTTGGTGTCAAAAATTGCAAGATTTTTCACTTCAATTTAGTCAGACCAAAGCAGGTTAAGGTGAAATTCCTTACCATCAGACTGGTGGGCTCGGTAGGGTAGGAGGGCCTGGCCTGGTTGTTCAGTCTGGACTACTCCCATTGAAACAGGGTCAGGATGGATTTGCAAATGGCTGGGTCCAAAATGAGGTGGCATGGTGTGCAAAATAACAATGGACTGCGATGCCGTTCTGAGTAGCTATCAGTGGCTGAGATTAATTCATGCATTCCATCCATCACTTTTTCTATACTTCAGTGTAATACCCTAAGTGGGATGACAATAACCAGACATGGGTCAATTGCACTCTGTTCCACTAGAACTAAGCAATACCCCACTAATAAGCCCAGAGAGGGGCAAATCTGCTCTTGAAAACAGACAGCATGCAGATGTGATAGATGAGGCAAGAAACAAACACAGCACAAAATATATAGGCAACAGTAATAAGCTTTATAGGCAATACATAACATAAGATCCAGCAAAGGTGAGCACATTTTTGAAAATGTAAGCTTCTTTGAGCTGTGTGGGTCAAATTAGGCTAAAACTGAATAATAAGATACCTAAGCATTTGGCACAGCTTGTGTCTGGGCAAAGGCAAGAAATGTTTCACAGAGGTGTGTTAATGTTCATAATATGATAATAAACCCCCTCTAGGATTCCTAAAGAGTGGCTTAGAGGGAATATTTTCTAGGTGTACACCCGTTGTTTGTGGAAGTGTTTGATCTTGGCTGGAGTTTGAGCTTATTGAGAAAAGATAACTGTCAAAAATGGCAAGATATTTCACTTCAATTCATTCAGACTGAGGTAGGTTAAGGTGAAGTTGCTCACCCTTAACTGATTTGATGGGTAGGGAGGGATGACCTTTCCTGCTAGTTTGGTCTGGACTATACCCATTGGAACAGAGTCTTCACAGATTTACGTATCGTGCTTCCAAACTGAGGTGGCATGGTGCACAAAATAGCAAGGGACTGGGTTGCAGCCCTCTTTAATTACCAGTGCCTGAGATTAATTCAAGCATTCCATACATCACTTTATAGATATTTCAGTCTGCTCCTGTCAAGGGAGTTGTCCTGATTTGCAAAGGGAAGATGTCCCAGGGAGATACCTTCCTCTTTGCAAATCAGATACCACTGCCTTTGAGGTGTTGGTATCTTATCCATGGCTTGCAACCACAATTGTTCCGACAACCCAGTGATGGTTTCCTCGCCAAATCACAGCTTGGAGGAGGTTGCCTCTTTCATGTCCCCTCCTATTTGTGATTCAAACAGGGTCACACAAACACTCTTAAGAATGATAAAGACTTTTCTGAGTCATAAAAGGGCTTTTGTAAGCAAAAAAGGAATGTTGCACTAATAAGTCTATGATTTTGGGAATCACAAGCATTGCAACACAAAATAACTTTATATATCATTACTTCCTCCAAGGGTAGTTTGTTTCCTCCTCTTTCCCTCCCCGATGCATCATATGAAAGGTCTTTTATTATTCAGACAATGGGCATGAACCCTTTCCAGTGGGCTTAGAGTCATTGGTATGCACTGCCTCATCTTACAACAATAGCGCTACAATAGTTCTTGGATGCACCTTTTTAGCCAGGGGATGGTGCCCAAGTAGGTTCACTAATAATTTGTAAGAATAGTCAGGTCTAGGCTGCACAAGGGTAGATGTTCATAGTATAAGTGGCTCAAACATATTTTATACTTTTATACCACTTTAACAATGATGCAATTTTAAATTGAGGAATCAGATTTTATGGATTGATTTGAACTCAGTCTAGATTCAGGAGTTGTCATTAAAATATATTCATTTTTAGAATTTGGTGAATATAGGTTCCTCCAGAGGGGACATTTTTTATCTACTTTTAATTCCTTTTGAGACTAAAGGTTAGATTTATGTACCTTTTTCTGGCAAGACCAGAACAATGGTGATTTATTTACTTCAGGCCTGGTTACAAGTTGTATGGTGCAGAAGGCATGAGAATGTTGAATCTCAATTTCCATTTTGGTTACATTTTCTCTCCCCTCCACTAACACATTTTCAGAATTTATCTCCAGAATTCAGCCCAGAAATGTGTTTCCTAGACCCTCTGGCACTGAAGACTAAGGCCCAGATTGATCAAGAAGTTATGCAATGCAGTGTCATACATACTAAGATGTGGGGCTGTTTTGCTGTCTCCTTATGCTGGCATACGTTAGACAGCCATGCACCAATTCAGCAACATTTGTGCCATGGAGCAAGGGTGTAGGAGGCTGGCCTGGCTTATAGTGGGTACCTTGTGGTACTTACACCTTGTGCCAGGTCCAGTTATCCCTTATTAGTAGAATAGAGGTGTTTCTAGCAGCTTAGGCTGTTAGAGGTAGCTATGGCAAAGCAGCTTAGGCTGAACTAGGAGACATGCAAAGTTCCTACTATACCACTTATATCATATAGCCCAATATCCTAAGAAAACACAATACTCAGAGTTACTAAAAATAAAGGTACTTTATTTTAGTGACAATATGTCAAAAGTATCTCAGAGGATACCCTCACTTAGGAGGTAAGTAATATACACAAATTATATGTACACAAACCCAAAACAGGTAAGTAAAACTAAGAAAAGTAGTGCAAACAATGAAGAATCACAATAGGATGCAATAGGTAGACATAGGCCTAATGGCAACACAAACCATATACTCCAAAAGTGGAATGCGAATCACAAATGGACCCCAGGCCTATGGGAGGGTGTAGAGGGTCGCTGGGACTGTGAGAAAATAGTAAGGGTGTCCAAAATACCCCACCCCAAGACCCTGAAAAGTAGGAGTAAAGTTACCCTACTACCCCAGAAAGACACAATAGTCGTGACAGGGGATTCTGCAAGAACCACAAGCACCAGCAAAACACTGAAGACGGGTTCCTGGACCTGAGGACCTGTAAAGGAAGGGGACCAAGTCCAAAAGTCACGAAAGTGTCCGGGGGGGGCAGGAGCCCACCAAACCCCAGATGAAGGTGCAAAAGGGCTGCCTCTGGGTAGAAGAAGCCAAAGATTCTGCATCAACTAAAAGGGCTAGGAACTTCTCCTTTGTCTGGATGATGTCCCACGGCATGCTGGAGGTTTCATAAGTGTTTCCAGGCAGAAATACCGCAAACAAGCCTTGCTAGCTGCAAGAGTCGCAGTTGAGGATTTTGGGTGCTGCTGGGGACCAGAATGGACCAGGATGTCGCCCGTGGAGGAGGAGACAGAGGGGTGCTTAGCAAATCAGAAAGCCCCCACAGAAGCAGGCAGCACCCAAATAAGTACCAGAGCAGGCCCTTGGAAGATCTGAGGATAGCGATAGACTCAGAATCACAAAGGAGGGTTCCATGATGTCGGAGTTCAACTCAGCGAGTTGGGCAATGCAGGACAGAGAGCTGGGGACCCAGGCTAGGCTGTGCACAAAGGAATCCTTGGAGAAGTGCACAGAAGCCGGAGCAGCTGCAAATCACGCAGTACACAGGTTTGCTGTCTGGCGTGGGGATACAAGGACTTACCTCCACCATTTTTGGACAGAAGGGCCACTGGACTGTTGGAGACACTTGGACCCAGCTCCTGTGTTCCAGGGACCACGCTCGTCAGGATGAGAGGGGACCCAGAGGACCGGTGATGCAGAAGTTTGGTGCCTGCATTAACAAGGGGAAGATTCCGTTGACCCATCGGAGATTTCTTCTTGACTTCCAGTGCAGGGTGAAGGCAGACAGCCCTCAGAGCATGCACCACCAGGAAACAGTCAAGAAAGCCAGCAGGATGAGGCTCTACAATGTTGCTGGCAGTCGTCTTGCTACTTTGTTGCGGTTTTGCAGGCGTCCTGGAGCAGTCAGCGGTCGATCCTTGGCAGAAGACGAAGAGTGAAGTGCAGAGGAACTCTGGTGAGCTCTTGCATTCATTATCTGAGGAATATCCCAGAGGAGAGACCCTAAATAGCCTTAAAAGGAGGTTTGGCTACTAAGAAAGGAGGCTTGGCTACTGAAAGCGGTAAGCACCTATCATGAGGGGTCTCTGACGTCACCTGCTGGCACTGGCTACTCAGAGCAGTCAATTGTGCCCCAACACCTCTGAATTCAAGATGGCAGAGGTCTGGGACACACTGGAGGAGCTCTGGGTACCTCCCCTGGGAGGTACTGGTCAGGGGAGTGGTCACTCCCCTTTCCTTTGTCCAGTTTTGTGCCAGAACGGGGCTGGGGGATCCCTGAACCGGTGTAGACTGGCTTATGCAGAGATGGGCACCATCTGCACCCATCAAAGCATTTGCAGAGTGTGGGGGAGGCTACTCCTCCCCAGCCCGTCACACCTATTTCTAAAGGGAGAGGGTGTAACACCCTCTCTCAGAGGAAATCCTTTGTTCTGCCTTCCTGGGACTGGGCTGCCCAGACCCCAGGGGGGCAGAAACCTGTCTGAGGGGTTGGCAGCAGCAGCAGCTGAAGTGGAAACCCCGGAAAGGCAGTTTGGCAGTACCCTAGTTCTGTGCTAGAGACCCAGGGGATCATGGAATTGTCCCTCCAATACCAGAATGGTATTGGGGTGACAATTCCATGATCCTAGACCTGTTACATGGCCATGTTCGGAGTTACCATTGTGAAGCTACACATAGGTAGTGACCTATGTGTAGTGCACACATGTAATGGTGTCCCCGCACTCAGAATGTTCGGGGAATTTGCCCCGAACAATGTGGGGGCACCTTGGCTAGTGACAGGGTGCCCACACACTAAGTAACTTGGCACCTAACCTTCACCAAGTGAGGGTTAGACATATAGGTGACTTATAAGTTGCTTATGTGCAGTGAAAAATGGCTGTGAAATAATGTGGACGTTATTTCACTCAGGCTGCAGTGGCAGTCCTGTGTAAGAATTGTCTGAGCTCCCTATGGGTGGCAAAAGAAATGCTGCAGCCCATAGGGATCTCCTGGAACCCCAATACCCTGGGTACCTAAGTACCATATACAAGGGAATTATATGGGTGTTCCAGTGTGCCAATGAGAATTGGTAAAATTAGTCACTAGCCTGCAGTGACAATTTTAGAAAGCAGAGAGAGCATAAACACTGAGGTTCTGGTTAGCAGAGCCTCAGTGATACAGTTAGGCACCACACAGGGAACACATACAGGGCATACATTATGAGCCCAGGGGTCCTGCCTAGCAGGATCCCAGTGACACATGGGCAAAAACAAACATACATACAGTGAAAATGGGGGTAACATGCAAGGCAAAATGGTAGTTTCCTACAAAGGGTGTCTGTGTTGTTTGAAGTATAGGCTTGGTACAGGAAAAGGTTTTTCCAGTATAAAACCTGTGCTTTATGTTTTCTACCACTTTCTGAATACGCTGTACAATGGGGCACACATGCAAGTGGGAAAGAGAGGAGAAAGGGAAACACTTCTGATTGGTGCACATACCACAAGGAGGCGTGGAATGTTGGCTCAAATCTCTGAACCACAGTTGTTTGTAGATAGAAATCAGTGTCAGAACCAAGGGGTAGTTGCATGAGAATGCCTATACACCACCCACGGAAAGTCCTCTTTATGCAAAGTAGCTCAAGTGAGTACATGGCACAACTTCTAACTACTTTGTGTTACTAATCAATGCAAAACACAATTTGCATTGGTTAATTAATAAAACCTGAACACTTTATGATGGGTTTGCATCAGAAAAACAACACATCCCAAAACATGGCATTGCAAATCCAGCCATAAAAGCCCAATTTAGAGTTTGGCCAGATAATAACGGCAGTCATGCTGCTGGGGGACTCTGCCCCACTACCTTTACTCCACCCACCAAATTGAGAGGTCACCTCTAACCCAGCAGTGAACTCTACACTGTTTAAAAGTTTGGGCCCATATTTATACTTTTTGACGCAAAACTGCGCTAACGCAGTTTTGCGCCAAAAAAATTAGCGCCGGCTAACGCCATTCTGAAGCGCCATGCGGGCGCAGTATTTATTCAATGACGTTAGCCGGCGTTAGCCGCCGGCGCTGTCTGGTGTGCGTTAAAAAAAAACGACGTACACCAGGCAGCGCCGGCGTAGGAGGAAAATGGCGTATGGGCGTCCACAAATGGTGCAAGTCAGGCTGAGGCAAAAAAATCGCCACAACCCGATTTGCGCCATTATTTTACGACGCCCATCCCCCATTGAAATGACTCCTGTCTTAGCAAAGACAGGAGTCATGTCCCCTTGCCCAATGGCCATGCCCAGGGGACTTCGGTCCCCTGGGCATGGTCATTGGGCATAGTGGCATGTAGAGGGGCACAAATCAGGCCCCCCTATGCCACAAAAAAAATTTAAAAAAATACTTACCTGGACTTACCTTAATGTCCCTGGGGTGGGTCCCTCCATCCTTGGCTGTCCTCCTGGGGTGGGCAAGGGTGGCAGGGGGTGTCCCTGGGGGCAGGGGAGGGCACCTCTGGGCTCATTCTGAGCCCACAGGTCCCTTAACGCCTGCCCTGACCCAGGCGCTAAAATCCGGCGCAAATGCGGGTTTTTAGACCCGCCCACTCCCGGGCGTCATTTTTGCCCGGGAGTATAAATACGACGCGTATGCATCGCAGTCATTTTTTAAGACGGGAACGCCTACCTTGCATATCATTAACGCAAGGAAGGTGTTCACGCAAAAAAATGACGCTAACTCCATGAACTTTGGCGCTAGACACATCTAATGCCAAAGTATAAATATGGAGTTAGTTTTGCGTCTAATTTGCGTCGAAAAAAACGATGCAAATTCGGCGCAAACGGAGTATAAATATGCCCCTTGATGTTTGTCCATCATTGGTGGTGAATGCTTACACCAAAGTTTGAAAAGTGTTACATTTTCCAAAATCTACTTCCAAAGCAGGAGTTTGTTTTTTTAAAAGAAACAAAACAATAGTAAAAACAATAACTTAAGCACTATAGGAGTGTTTTCCCATGGTGTGGGGGTCTTTTTTTATGAAAAGAGCCATCTGACCATCGCATTTTAAACAAGGTGAATGGTCAAATGTCTTACCTCAAGCAATTGGAGGAAGGTTTACAGTGATAGAGTGAGGGGCATATCTAGCTCCATCTACCGACACCTTAGCATCATGTTTTTTATTCTAATGTCTTGTTCGATTGCCTAAATCCCAGCACCATATTTACAAAGTGGTGCAATGCATGTAGTGCGCCACTTTGTAACCCTTTACGCTACATTATGCTTGCTCCAGGAATAATGTATGCAAAAGGGGTGTTCCCCGTTGGGGGCCCAAAAAAATGCCACAAGTAAATTTAACAGATTTCCTTGCATCATTTTTTTGGCACTTTTAACGCGTGCTCAGAACAGGCATTAAAAGATGGCACACCATTGTTTACAATGGGCTCCTATGTACTGTTGGCACTACTCCTGCAGAGTACATCAATAGCGTAATAAAAAATTACGCTATTGCCCCCTGCCCTGCGCCATGGTGTGTCATATTTTATATACCGCAAACACGTGATGGCAATAGGGGGGCAGTAAAGGGCGCAGGAAAAGTGGCATTGCACTGTGTGTAGCTCCACTTTTCCTAAATATGCCCCTAAATATCACTCTGTTTACATGAACCTGGATGGTGAACCCAACTTAAAATACTGTGGACAGATGAAGAGTTTGCCAGACAGGGTATTCTGTTGCCATCACCACTTCAACAGGTTACCCTGTCCACCAAACACTAACTCATATATTAGACCTTGTGACAAACTGAGACTGAAAACCATAAAAGCTGCAACCTCCTGCAAATCATTTACTTGGGTAAGGTGAACATTAGCTAATAATCAGTCTTGTAAGACTCATAGGACCAGCTAGTGGACACCAAGACCCCTTTCACTAAAAAACACTAAGAATCTAGGATTATGTTTTAAAAATGTATCACAATTTACATTCTCTCCTAGTGAACACAGTATGAATAGTGTTTTTACAAAAAACATTATCAAGAAGATAGAAATTATATGTTCTAGTAGGCAGAACAACAGAACATACTATAACATTATGAAGGTATTTTATGATTTCTCTACATCAATAGCCCCAAATCCCTATTTTTAAAAATATTCAACAATGTTCGGTATATAAAATAGAATAACACATTATCATGAGTTGAGCTGCATTGCATGAATGGGAGAGAGCTGGGTAGCATATATCAACAATAATAAGGCACTCTTTACCTTTCTACCTGTTCCGACACACATGAGGCTGCCTGGTGTCAATGCAGGTATTATGGGAAGTAATGTTTTGTGCAGGAAGGGATAGCTTTCTGCACAAAAACAATCCAAAGAGGCAATTTCCTGTTTATACTCTAGATGTAAAATCCAGCACCCGCAGAAAGAGGAAGTAACAAGGAGAAAAATAAACATATTTCTTATCATTGTGCCATGGTCGAGGTGGTGCACCATTTAGGTGCAATCCCAGGTTAACTAATTTCAGTAAATCTGGGGTTATGTCACATTCCATGGGTGGGTGCACTGGAATACCCATGCTTCACCCATGAACGCCTACCACAATGAAATGTAAAGCGATGTAGTGCAAGCTGCTGTATTGTGTTACATTTTATTATAAACTCACATAAGGTGGAACAAATCACTCCTTGTGTGGGTTTGTAAATCTTATTTTCAGATGTGATGAAAAAGATATTGTGCATTTTTTCATAGCTACCAAAGCATATGTGATTTTAATAATCACAGAACTGAAAAGAAGTGTTTGACAGACAATGTAGATCGTTTGCTACAAAAATTGTAGTGCTTTCTATTTCTTCAATTGATAGAAGAATGTACAATGCCTCCTTCTTGGAGATCATTATCTATCTTAGAGTTAAACTATAGGGGAGAATCACATCCAACTTGTTTATGAGGTGCCATTACACTTTATGCAGTTGTTGACTTTGTAGTGCTGCATTTACTTTTGCTAGTGGTGGCATGCAGGGCAGCCCTTGTTGCAGGAGATTTAAATCTTACATTAAAAAACTGAAAACAGAAGAGATAATGTTTGAGCTTGTGTGTATTTATTTCAAAGGTCTTTGAAAGTCATTGTTGATACTTTTAGATGTTTTCTGCATTATTTCTTTGTCCAGGTCTCTATTTGTTTCTGCAGCCTCTCTTTCAGAGTATGCCAGCTCCTCTTTTATAACAATATATATCAGAGTGTATATATACATCTTTTATGTTTTACAGAATGTTGAACTGAAAACATAGGAGAGGGACCTGGGAGAATAATGGTCCAGTGCACAGTCTCCCATATACAGTACAGTAGTGAAAAAAGAAGAAAGAAGAAGGGTGCACTGTTCCAAATAATGACTAAATGGGATTATTTTCTACAGGAGCGAGAACCCTCAAGCATCACATTGGATGTAAGATTTCATCATTGGGATAGCTCCTCGTTAGGCCGGTGCTGCAATGGGGGGCTGAGGGGGCTCTTAACCGTATATGCTCTACTAATAGTTAGAGATAATAATGAGTCTGGAAGGGTATCAGAGATTACCCAAGCAATATAGGAGAGAAAACAAGAGTAAAATTGGTTATCCGTCTACATTTGGTGATCATGGTTGAAATCAATACTACTGTGACGGAGACCAAGGTTAAAAACAAAAGAGGGAGTAAAGTTGAGTTATAATGCTCATCTACTCTCACACAAAATATGAGTTTTGAGAAAAAGACCCAAAAGTGGCTTCTCAAAAAGGGGACTACATGTTTCGGGTCTGGTGGTCCGTACGGATCCCTCGACGCTTCTTCAGGACCATAAAAGACTTGTCCAAAAAATCCAAAATCCAATTAGGAGCAAAAATTAAGGAAAACACAGTCACTTACTGTGGAGTTGTTTATGTCAGTCAAAGTCGCCCTAAAAAATAGATAAAGCAACAGCATGTAGAGAATAAAATCCCCTTTAGTTAAACATGAATGTAATTAAATTAAGTACATCATGTGAGAGACAAAAATAATCTCAATTATGGAAACATTTCTTAAGGCTTACCATCCCCGGTCTGTGGATAGAGCCCCATGGGAATCAAATATCAGTAACCGGAACAAACAATCTAAATGTCGTAGTAATGTAAAAGAAAATCAGGAGTAATACCAGAAATCATCAAAAATCAAATAAAACAGTTGTCTGAAATATAGGTATTATTGTAAAGTCAAAATGGACAAAAAATGAGAATTATGATGGTTCAAATATAATTAAATACGATGGCACAAGAGTATGGTAATGAAACTAAAACAATTGATCACACCCGTGTTGTCCAAAAAACTACAGCGATCACAGTAAGAGAAGTAAAACTCAACCCTCTCTACCGCCGAGATCCTGTGGACACATTCAGGGGATCCTTTTTGTAGCAGCGATGACGGACAGAAATAGAGAAGGAGAAGTACTTACTTCTGTAAGCGGTTTGTAGGGCATCTAGCACCTACCCTAATGATAAAGTCCCCGTGCCGACATCGACGAGTGTCTCAGAGGTCCTCAAATACGTATTGAGGACCCGGAAGTAACCAACGTATGCACGCGCGTCTTGCGTTGTTTGTTTTGGTAGTCATGGGAACGGAACTAAAAACAGAGGACAGACTTGAGCTCCGTCGACGATGTGCGCAGGTCGCGCTATCTATTAAGTGGTCGAGGGAGCAAAAAAAGAAAAAAATCAGAGACGGACATATGTTCCGTCGCCGTTTACGGTGGAAAAAAGCCAAATACCCAGCTATTCAGTACAGGAAAAGTAAATAACTCAAAGGTTGTGAAAACCTGTTTAATGGGAAAGAAAAAACTCAAAAAATGTGAGTTGCTAGTGCCAAAAATTTAAATAAGTAGGCAATAGAAAAAGAATTGTCAGAAAACCTCAAACGACAAGAAGAGTCGTTAGAAACTTATGGAGGAGTCACAATTATGGTGATTTCGTCGTAAAAAGAGATTTTTTATAAAAGTATTCTTAGGTCATATAGGGTCAACACTATGCAGATTATATCATGTTAGAAATTACAAAACCGGTAAATATGTTCGATTGGAAATATCAGTTGCTGGTAAGAAAAATTAATTTATCTGGGGGTCAGTGTGGACCATGAAATATCATCATTCAATCCCCGGGTTGAGGTGCCCAGTCGGAAAATCCAACGTTGTTCAATTCTAAAAAGAAACTGGGTGACATTTTGTTTCACTCTTGGTGCTTCTAGAATCACCCACCGTAACTCATCTGGGGTATGAGGGAAGTCAATGAAATGAGCACTGAGTTTGGTAGTAATTCTACGGCATCTAATGTTGCTCCTGTGTTCATTAATACGTATCTTCACAGGGCGTGTGGTCATCCCTATGTAACGTAATCCACAAGGGCATGTAATCATGTAAATGCAATTCTTTGAGTTGCAATTTGTGTGTTTTTTTAGAAACCATCTACCAAAGGGATCTAAGTCCATTGATATTGTTTGGTGAGTCAGTGTGCATACATTACAATTACCACAAGGGTAGTGGCCCTCAACTGGAGGTAAGTCCCATAATGTTCTTTGGGTAGAGGTATCACGCAATGTACGTCGACGTGTATGGACCACCATGTCCTTAATATTTGGAGTCCGTCTGAAAGCAAATAGAGGTTTTGGCATTAAGGTACCTCCACTTTCTAATATTGACCAACGTTTGTTGATCAATTTTTTAATGTCATTGGAAAGGGGGGTGAACGTAGAGACACACGTAATGAATGACTGTGGCACCTTCTCTTTATATTCTAGTAAACTCTCCCTATGGTTATTCCTAGCTCTTTTGCGGGCCAAGTTGACAACCTTAGATGGATAATGACGTTCGTAAAGTTTTGTCTGCAGAGAACTGGCTTGTTGGTCAAACTGTGTAAGAGTGCTACAGTTCCGTCTAAGTCGTAAAAATTGACCAAAAGGTAGATTGTCTCTGAGTGCTTTCGGATGATAGCTCTCATACAGTAGAAGACTATTCCGATCTGTAGGTTTATGATATGTGCTAGTTGACAGGCGGTCATTATCAATGGTAATCATTAGGTCGAGAAAAGGTAAATGAGTCGATGATATGGAAGCAGTAAATTTTAAATAAGGGTCAAGGGAATTAATCCAGGTGGTAAACTCGTCTGCCAAGGATAATGGTCCTTGCCATATTACCAATATATCATCTATATAGCGTTTCCATAATTTGATATCTTTCTGGAAGGGATTGTTTGTTGTCAAAATAAATGTCTTCTCAAAATTATACATATAGAGACAGGCAAGGCTAGGCGCAAATGTGCTACCCATCGAAGTCCCTCTGATCTGGTGGAAAAATTGTTCTTCAAATTGGAAATAGTTCTCAGTGAGGGCCAGGGTAGCGCATTGCATAATAAAGGGGATGGGAGTGGAAGGTAAGGTTGGATCATTCAAAAGTTCTGTCTTTACTACATGTAGGGTAGCCTCCTGGGGAATGTTGGTATAAAGTGCTTCAACATCTAAGGTGATTAAACCCTGGATCTCTCCAGTCTGGCTCACAGTCTCAATTAGTCTCAGAACATCCTTAGTGTCCTGTAGATAGGTAGAAGAATTTCTCACTAGAGGTTGGAAGAAGTGGTCGCAGAAAATTGACAGAGGCTCTAAAACCGAGCCTATACCTGACACAATGGGTCGACCTGGGGGCGGATTTTTACCTTTGTGAATTTTAGGTAAGCAGTAAAAGTAAGGTATTTTAGGGTCGGCGGTATCAAGAAACTCAGCCTCCTTGGTAGAGATCCAGGTATTGTTTTTCACTTCCTCTATGAGGCTCCTGATCTGGATCTGTAGTCTCTTAGTAGGGTCGATAGTAATCTTAGAATAATAGGTGGTATCATCCAGCAATCGTAGACATTCTTGTCTGTAGTCCTGTGTGTCCATGATTACTATTGCCCCACCTTTGTCGGCCTGTTTAATCGTAATATCGGGATCCGTTGATAAAGATTGTAAAGCCTGTTTTTCCTTCGTAGGTATATTAATATAAGGGTGCTTAGGTTGTAAGCGAGATATGTCAGATAGTACGGCTTTTTCAAACGTTATCACCTCGCTGGGCATTATGGAGGCTAATGGTAAGAAGGTCGAAGGTGTCTTAAGGCCGGAATCCCGGATTTGAGGTTCCCCTGGTTTGTCTTTGAAGAAAACATGGAGGCGGATCTTGCGGAAAAATTGAGCCATTTCGATCTGTAGGTGAAAGGAGTCCTCATCAGGCGTCGGGACAAAACCATGGCCTTTATTAAGAACCCTAGTTTCATCTACTGATAGTTGTTTCTTAGACAAGTTGACAACTAGGTTCTCGGTATGGGGCTCTTGGATTGGCTCCTGGTCACCATTTGTGGCTCTTCCCTTGACCATCGGACGTGCCTGCCTCTTCCTCTTCTTCTGCCTCTGCCTCTGGCCCGGCCGTGGCCTAAAAAAGGCGCAAAAGGCATCGGGGGGCGGGGTTGGTAAAAAGGATATGGTGTTTGCCAGGCCATGGGATGGTTTAAAGGGTAAGGTGGGTAGTTGTAAAATGGTCGTGGGGTGTTCTCATCGGTACTCCACCCGTCAGATGATGAACCACTGTTGGAGTTCCGTGGTTTTTTATATGAGGTGGTAGAATCATCGGATGAGCGCGACTGATTATCTGTATCGTAATCCTCCTTGATGTATGGATACACCTTCTCCCTGCTGAACTTGACAATGTCCTTTTGGAGTTTAGTAACCTTTTGTTGGGTTAAAAACTCTTTTGTCTCATTTAGTTCAGCAGTGATTTCAGCCAGGCGATTTTTGAAGGCTGTGATCGAAACTGTCGTTTTCAGGGTGTTCTCCATGGTATTAATTTGGATAGTGATGGAATCTGCCAAACGTTTGGAAGTGTTGATAATTAAGATTAACCAGTCCCTGGTACATTTCCATGCGATTTGAGCCCAGTCTCTCCTGAAAGCTAAATCTTGCAAGAAAATTCTAGGTATATTTGACACCAAAAGTCCATTGGGGGCTATATTGGCGCGCAGATATTCCGTCATGATGGTCCCATGCATGACTATTTTTATTAGTTCGCGTTTTAAAGTTGATAGTCTGTTCCAGTCCTCCTTAAGGCTCCCTGATGGGGATGCTTCATCAGTCTCGAGGATCGAAGGTGCCTGGAGGATGGCTGATACCATCTCATCATCATAGCTCAAGCCCTGAAAGTCCTCCATTGTGGGGTTTCTTAACAGGTAATGCGAGCGTAAAGAAGAAACGGACAGTAATTAACTGAGATCCATTTTAACAAACGTGGTCCCACAGCGTGGCTGCTGTACATGGAACTGAAAACATAGGAGAGGGACCTGGGAGATTAATGGTCCAGTGCACAGTCTCCCATATACAGTAGTGAAAAAAGAAGGGTGCACTGTTCCAAATAATGACTAAATGGGATTATTTTCTACAGGAGTGAGAACTCTCAAGCATCACATTGGATGTAAGATTTCATCATTGGGATAGCTCCTCGTTAGGCCGGTGCTGCAATGCCTAACGGGCTCCGCTGAGGGGGCTCTTAACCGTATATGCTCTACTAATAGTTAGAGATAATAATGAGTCTGGAAGGGTATCTGAGATTACCCAAGCAATATAGGAGAGAAAACAAGAGTAAAATTGGTTATCCGTCTACATTTGGTGATCATGGTTTTAATCAATACTACTGTGACGGAGACCAAGGTTAAAAACAAAAGAGGGAGTAAAGTTGAGTTATAATGCTCATCTACTCTCACACAAAATATGAGTTTTGAGAAAAAGACCCAAAAGTGGCTTCTCAAAAAGGGGTCTACATGTTTCGCGTCTGGTGGTCCGTACGGATCCCTCAACGCTTCTTCAGGACCATAAAAGACTTCTCCAAAAAATCAAAAATCCAATTAGGAGCAAAAATTAAGGAAAACACAGTCACTTACTGTGGAGTTGTTTATGTCAGTCAAAGTCGCCCTAAAAAATAGATAAAGCAACAGCATGTAGAGAATAAAATCCCCTTTAGTTAAACACGAACGTAATTAAATTAAGTACATCATGTGAGAGACAAAAATAATCTCAACTATGGAAACATTTCTTAAGGCTTACCATCCCCGGTCTGTGGATAGAGCCCCATGGGAATCAAATATCAGTAACCGGAACAAACAATCTAAATGTCTTAGTAATGTAAAAGAAAATCAGGAGTAATACCAGAAATCATCAAAAATCAAGTAAAACAGTTGTCTGAAATATAGGTATTATTATAAAGTCAAAATGGACAAAAAATGAGAATTATGTTGGTTCAAATATAATTAAATACGATGGCACAAGAGTATGGTAATGAAACTAAAACAATTGATCACACCCGTGTTGTCCAAAAAACTACAGCGATCGCGGTAAGAGAAGTAAAACTCAACCCTCTCTACCGCCGAGATCCTGTGGACACATTCAGGGGATCCTTTTTGTAGCAGCGATGACGGACAGAAATAGAGAAGGAGAAGTACTTACTTCTGTAAGCGGTTTGTAGGACATCTAGCACCTACCCTACTGATTAAGTCCCCGTGCCGACATCGACGAGTGTCTCGGAGGTCCTCAAATACGTATTGAGGACCCGGAAGTAACCAACGTATGCACGCGCGTCTCGCGTTGTTTGTTTTGGTAGTCATGGGAACGGAACTAAAAACAGAGGACAGACTTGAGCTCCGTCGACGATGTGCGCAGATCGCGCTATCTATTAAGTGGTCGAGGGAGCAAAAAAAGAAAAAATCAAAGACGGACATATGTTCCGTCGCCGTTTACGGTGGAAAAAAGCCAAATACCCAGCTATTCAGTACAGGAAAAGTAAATAACTCAAAGGTTGTGAAAACCTGTTTAATGGGAAAGAAAAAACTCAAAAAATGTGAGTTACTAGTGCCAAAAATTTTAATAAGTAGGCAATAGAAAAAGAATTGTCAAAAAACCTCAAACGACAAGAAGAGTCGTTAGAAACTTATGGAGGAGTCACAATTATGGTGATTTCGTCGTAAAAAGAGATTTTTTATAAAAGTATTCTTCGGTCATATAGGGTCAACACTATGCAGATTATATCATGTTAGAAATTACAAAAACGGTAAATATGTTCGATTAGGAAATGTCAGTTGCTGGTAAGAAAAATTAATTTATCTGGGGGTCAGTGTGGACCATGGAATATCATCATTCAATCCCCGGGTTGAGGTGCCCAGTCGGAAAATCCAACGTTGTTCAATTCTAAAAAGAAACTGGGTGACATTTTGTTTCACTCTTGGTGCTTCTAGAATCACCCACCGTAACTCATCTGGGGTATGAGGGAAGTCAATGAAATGAGCACTGAGTTTGGTAGTAATTCTACGGCATCTAATGTTGCTCCTGTGTTCATTAATACGTATCTTCACAGGGCGTGTGGTCATCCCTATGTAACGTAATCCACAAGGGCATGTAATCATGTAAATGCAATTCTTTGAGTTGCAATTTGTGTGTTTTTTTAGAAACCATCTACCAAAGGGATCTAAGTCCAATGATATTGTTTGGTGAGTCAGTGTGCATACATTACAATTACCACAAGGGTAGTGGCCCTCAACTGGAGGTAAGCCCCATAATGTTCTTTGGGTAGAGGTATCACGCAATGTACGTGGACGTGTATGGACCACCATGTCCTTAATATTTGGAGTCCGTCTGAAAGCAAATAGAGGTTTTGGCATTAAGGTACCTCCACTTTCTAATATTGACCAACGTTTGTTGATCAATTTTTTAATGTCATTGGAAAGGGGAGTGAACGTAGAGACACACGTAATGAATGACTGTGGCGCCTTCTCTTTATATTCTAGTAAACTCTCCCTATGGTTATTCCTAGCTCTTCTGCGGGCCAAGTTGACAACCTTAGATGGATAATGACGTTCGTAAAGTTTTGTCTGCAGAGAACTGGCTTGTTGGTCAAACTGTGTAAGAGTGCTACAGTTCCGTCTAAGTCGTAAAAATTTACCAAAAGGTAGATTGTCTCTGAGTGCTTTCGGATGATAGCTCTCATACAGTAGAAGACTATTCCGATCTGTAGGTTTATGATATGTGCTAGTTGACAGGCGGCCATTATCAATGGTAATCATTAGGTCGAGAAAAGGTAAATGAGTCGATGATATGGAAGCAGTAAATTTTAAATAAGGGTCAAGGGAATTAATCCAGGTGGTAAACTCATCTGCCAAGGATAATGGTCCTTGCCATATTACCATTATATCATCTATATAGCGTTTCCATAATTTGATATCTTTCTGGAAGGGATTGTTTGTTGTCAAAATAAATGTCTTCTCAAAATTATACATATAGAGACAGGCAAGGCTAGGTGCAAATGTGCTACCCATCGAAGTCCCTCTGATCTGGTGGAAAAATTGTTCTTCAAATTGGAAATAGTTCTCAGTGAGGGCCAGGGTAGCGCATTGCATAATAAAGGGGATGGGAGTGGAAGGTAAGGTTGGATCATTCAAAAGTTCTGTCTCTACTACATGTAGGGTAGCCTCCTGGGGAATGTTGGTATAAAGTGCTTCAACATCTAAGGTGATTAAACCCTGGATCTCTCCAGTCTGGCTCACAGTCTCAATTAGTCTCAGAACATCCTTAGTGTCCTGTAGATAGGTAGAAGAATTTCTCACTAGAGGTTGGAAGAAGTGGTCGCAGAAAATTGACAGAGGCTCTATAACCGAGCCTATACCTGACATAATTGGTCGAACTGGGGGCGGATTTTTACCTTTGTTGACCCAGAAGAAATCACTTGAATCCATATCTTCACTAAGCTTTGCATATATTTTTGATGATATTCAAAGTTGAATGAGATAACCATCTCTGGCATAGCACTCCCACCTTGCACATATTTACAGTCATAGTAGAATATATGTTATACCAGTGATTACGTTATACCTAGGATGTGGTCCGTTTACCAAGAGACCAACAGCTTTAGAGAGAAATCTGTACATACATGCATACATCTTTATTTATTGACCAGAAGAGTGTGCCATCTAAACCAAACAATGTAAAATAATATATTTAAATGACTAATAGTTTCTTTCCATTTGAAATCTGCAAAGTGTCTGATTTTTACAATTTATGGTGTCTTTAAATCATTAAAAGATGCACAGCCTATACATGTTGTTCATTGTGCTCTCTCATATAATTTCTCTAAGAATCATACATACCCTAAACAGTGTATCAATGCCTCTAATTTGCCAAAATATAGTCCTGATACCCTATGTTCAATATTATTTTAATTCTAATGTGCATAACCTTGTTACTCAAATGAATCATTATACCTTGGGGTACAAATAAACCTTTGATAAATTATAAGGATCTTTTTAAATTCTTGTGGTTCCTAGGAATATTAAAATGCAGATGTATTCAATCTATCATCACTATTAAAATAAGGAAACCTTCTTTAGAAATTTCAAAAACTATTTATGGGGGTGTTTTAACAGTGTACCCACTATAAGTAGTAAGTATCACTCTGGTACAGTTAGATCTATGAATAAAGTCATGCCCATAATGATGTCAACAAAACAGCTCCTAATGATTTTCCTCATTGGGATAGGGATCTTTGTTGTCCACTTAAGCATGTGAACTACAATTATTCAGCAGTTGTTTAATAGCATTTATGACTCATAACTTTGCAAAGGTATCAGGAATGATGATGTCATCTAGGAGCATTTTTAAAATGTAGGGAATATGAATCATTACTGTTGGACCCATATGTTCATACCATGATAATCCCTTGGTGCTCTCGGAAAAAGAAGCCTACAATTGCAATTTCGAACCTCAAGAATTGGGATTGCTTTATCAGGAATCTAATTCCTATGTACAATTGCAAGAGTATAATCAACATTATAATCCACTATAAAACGGACAGGAATCCAGTAGCAATTTAGATAGATGACAATAATGGAAACTGGAGGAATGATTGTTTCTTTTGTTTCAAAATCTGAACCAGTCTCATTTTTGTATAGCACAATGTACTGCAACTAACATTTCAATGGATGTGGGTGAAGTTGCAGCTTCATAATAAATCACAGTTGCAGAGGTTGAAATTGTTGATATTGTGACTTCAGGTTTACTTGTTGTATTGGCACTTGTAATTCAATATTTCATGTATGTGGTACATGAAATGGTAGAGATACAGCAGTCTCAGTAATATCCAGGATGAGGTTAAAGATGTCAATGTTGCAGTAGTCTTATTAGGGTAGTTCCTCCAGAGTAGGAACAGTTGTGTTAGTCTACTCTGGAGAAAATCTAGTGTCAAAGGAGGTCTACTGAGCAGTGTCAGCCACATAGCGATATTTGATGTAATCAATCAACATCTTTGTACTTTTTTTTGTGCAGGGAAGTAGTGACAAAGATACTGTTCAAATGCATTTGACCCCAAGAAATGGAACAGGTGCTCTGTATGATGATCCAAAGATTTGCTTGCCAGGGACATTTCCCTGAACTAACTCTCCCACTTTTGGCAGTTACCCACTTGCAGCTTTAGTAATTTTATCTTCAGCAGTGAAATAGTCAGATTTCTATGTGTTGGATAGTTTGGTTCATATTTTTCACACATTCTGTAACAAATTAATTCATAAAAAAGAGTCATGTAGTTTAGCTTTTGATTCTGCCAACCTTCAGAAATCAAGATCAGGTGCATACATTGGTACTCCAAAGATATTTTTTTTAATTGGATGTTGCCAACTAATATTATTCTGAGCAAATTATTTAGAGCTGCTAAAGGCTATGTCATTTCAACCCTGGACCCAATGTTCTACCAGTCAAGGAGTGTTCAAGAATAGCATTAGCTCACTCTAAAATGTTAATCAATTCTGAATGTAATGGGTGCAAATATAACAGTCATACTCCCAAAACAGACATAGCATGCATAAACACCTTAGTGGCAAATGCAGGACTAGGGTATGAATGGAATGGATGCATTGCTCCCATTGCTAACATGCACTGCATGTCTTTTATAACCACTCGAGCATTGGCAGTCTTTTGTGGTCAGACCCAAAGGAACCTAGAATAGGTATCAACCACAAATAATATGTGCTTATATTGATTGACAATGAGTAATGGACTGATATGGTTAAGGAAGATTGCCCCAAACTGTATGCCAGAGGTAGTAAGAGAAGGGGGTGCTGGTCTTATAACAGCTGAGTGCTTTAGATATTAGAACTTGTTATATTGTTGTATGTATTTTCTGCAAGCTTTGGTAAGTATAGCAATCAGTATTGTGGCTGTAGTATTGATACAGTAGCCCTGATGCCAGCATGAACCGAAGCTATACCTTAATTTGCTTCTGTGACTAAATGTAACCTAGCTCACTCCTTAGGAATGTGGTTATGCCCTATTGCAGGTATGAAAACCATAGGAACATTATCTTTATTGAGAGTGTACGAATATTTTTTGGTCAAACCATCAAAAGGCCTTTATGCTTTTAATGTTGCATGTATTGCCACCAAAATGTCTGCCTCGATATTAGTTTGATATTGAGTGACAGCAGCTACCTTTAAGGTTTGCACTGCTTTCTTTGTGGCCAAGAGTGCTTCACAGTTCCTGTTAGAATTAATTCCTTCACTTCTATGGACTATATGATGCTGTAAATAAACCAACAAAGCTTGTCCTATAGAATAGATAACTTACCACATAAAGTTGACTCTTTGTTAACTTATTTTTTTAGTCTGAATCTTTCTAAGCACCAGTGTAGTAAATCTATATTATAGCCCTGTATGCAGAATCTAACATAATGAGTATGGAAACTGGCAGATCATTCTTCTGAACAACAAGTAGTCGGGCATGTATATCCGCCAGTTGTGCAGGGGAGTCATCTAACACTTTAGTGTGTGTGCAAAGTGCCTTGAAGCTGTCTCCTTAAAAACAAAATTGCACAGCAGCACAAGGCATGGAGTATTTCTGTGTAGTGCCAACCACAGCCTATGCAGAGATGTTAATGTAGAACACTATCTTATAATCATGGATGGGTAATATATTTGGAGCTTGTGGAATAGTTTCAGTGTTCTATAAACATTCTTGGATCTGAAGTGTTGAATCATCTTCAGATTGTTCATCAGTTACATTTAAAGATGCTGCCCACTGCACCCAAGGAAAGCATAGAGCGTGTGCTTTGGGAATACCATCTTTTTTGTTGGTGATTCTAAGGTAATTATGGAAGAAATTCTAATGATTTGCTACCCCTGTGCTCAAAGATGCTCATTTACTATAGCTGTCCCTACTGTAAAAGAACAACTTTCTTTGTAACAGTTACCCATTCCTCTGCTGGAGAAGACAAATGTGATCTATATGCTATGAACACGTGTCCCTCATTATATGCTACGTTTGTGTAGCCTGTAGTGCTGGTAACAATCTAAATGTTTAGATTTCTTTTAATGTCTCACCTCTATAAACATTGCAGCCCATATTTATCATTTTTTCATGCAGCGCAATGCAGCAAGCCACCTTGCTGCGTTGCACATAAGGGAAAGGACAGAAATGCACTGTTTTTAACAGCATATAGCACGTTCTTGTCCTTTCCTAGTGCTGGCGCACATTTGGCTTCCTAGCACCAACAGAGGCACCCTTGCATCATGGTGCAAGAGCACCTGCAATGTAGGCAGGATTATTTTTGTGCAGGAAGGGAGGTATTCCTGCACAAAAACAATCCTCAGAGCCATTTTCCTGTTTCTAAGTGGAAAGAGAAAATAACTAGGAGAAATAAAGATATTTCTCCTCAGTACACCTCAACTGGGAGGACATCAAATTTTCACGGACTCCGAGGTCTACCACTAATGGTAAATCTGGAAATGCACCAAAATCCATAGGTGGATGCATAGAAACAACCACGCTCTACCCAGGGAATGCCTCCCTGGGACGGCATAATGGAAAGCAGTGATTTGTACTACCTTGCAGTACTCCTGTTTTATCAAGCCATACAAGGTGACCTTGTATGGCTTGATAAATTTAACTTAGGTTTTGCTTCACCCTTGTTGCCCCATGCGTGGAGCAAGGGCAAAGCAAAACCATAGCAAATCTGCCTTTTAGTCTCTAACATGTCATTTTACAGTTCATGTAAAATAGCGGCATATATTTTCTTCCAATTGTTTCTGAATAATTAACTTAACATAGTCAGCATAATGTGTCAAATATGTAGTCACAAATTTAAGAAACCTCAGGATTTCTAATGCCATGAGGACTTCTTCAGCCCACATTGGTTCTCCATTTCTACTTAGCTTTATATTTTATATTTTACACTTTTTAGCTGGCATCACATTTTAGTGATTAAATTTTACACACTTTAGCTTACACAATATGTTTCTAAGGATACATTGTACATGTTTCTTGTTGTTAGCTAGCCTTTCTCAACATATAAACTGTGGGCTCTGGTCAAGGCTAAGAATACTGTATAAGATATCATAGTGCATGTGTTGCCTGTCTGGAGACAGCTTCTCACATTTAGACAGCGCATTGAATCAGAGCTGTGCCTCTAACACAGTGTGGCCTTGATTATATAATTGAGGCACTGATCCAGAGGGATCAGAGGCTCATTCCAGCTACTATTGCCCTGGACTGATTTCTGTGTTCCAAATCAGCTCTTGTGGCAGGTTCACCCCCAGACTTTTTGCCTGATCCATCCTATTTTTTCTGACCTCTCGCTGTTGGCTCTAGGACTCTAAGCACTTTATCACTGCTGATCAGTGCTAAAGTGCAGGTGCTCTCCCATCTAAAGTTTGTATGATTGGCTTATACACAACCCAAAAAGGGAGCACCCTGTCTTACATTTCAGCTCGAATAGACCTAAAGCATCATGATAAATGCAGTCATTAGAATGAATTTGAATAATATTTCAAAAAGTCTTTCACCATAAATCGGTGCAGCAAGTACTGTAACGTTGTAGAAAGCTTTTCACCATAAGTTGGTGCGGCGAATGCCGTATCTCCGGACACGTGTTTCTGGCTTTCGGCCATCATCAGCGGAGAGCAAAGTGTGGCAGACGTGGTTGCTTGAAATGCCGCCTAAACGTATTCTCAGGTTTTTATACCACTCAGTAGGCGCACAGGTGCTTCACCAGAGCTCGTCAGCTCAAAGGCTCACGGGAGCCGTTATATACACAATCCAAAAAGGGAGCACCCTGTCTTACACTTCAGCTCGAATAGCCCCAAAGCATCATGATAAATGCAGTCATTAGAATGAATTCGAATAATATTTAAAAAAAGTATTTCACCATAAATGGGTGCAGCAAGTGCTGTAACGTTGTAGAAAGTTTTTCACTATAAGTTGGTGCGGCGAATGCCGTATCTCCGGACACGTGTTTCTGGCTTTCGGACGTCATCAGCGGAGAGCAAAGTGTGGCAGAGGTTGGGGGTTCAGATGAGGCACTATGAGCTACCTAGGAATCAGGTCGACAGTTTCTGATGGTGTCGATGGACTCAGCACTCTGAAGTTCTTCTGCCCCAAGACACAGTCCTACCTTTCTAGTGAAAACCATATACCAGGAAAGTTCTTAAAGTATTGAGGTTATAATGTAGCACAACTCTGTAGGAAGTCACATGGGAATCTATTACTCTCACTGGTTGATTCATATCTAAGGAAAATAACATTAAGTTATGCAATTTTAGATTTGAGATTTTAAAGTTTATTTTATACTCATGCCAGTTCACTGTTCTGTTCATGCTATCTAGGTATTCAGTCAAGTCATCATCTGTAATGTAGATGTTGTCAATATATAGTAGCACCTTGTAATTCTTATACCCCTAAGGTAAACTACTTCAAGAGTTTTGAAAACCTCCAAATGAAAAAGTGTTTGGATATTGGGAACATGATTCTCAAAGGTAAACTTTTGTGTGTAAGTTTACAATTGTTGGCTAGTTACAATGGTATGATATGGGTGAGAGTGCTTACAACTGTGTAGTATCTGCACATAAAAAGAAAGGACAGTCCTCTGCAGTTGTAAAGATACTATGCAAAAAATACCCTTATGAATAGCAAACCACTGTAAGCATACAAAAAAGTGTAAGTTTACATTTGTGAAGCAGGCCCTGGGATTCAATGACTGTAATTTCACTAAAACACCCATTAGATATATCTAATGTTGTTTTATATTTTCCCTGACTGAATGTTTCATTAGTTCAGTGCTTTGAGCATATGGCACTGCATGTGTGCATGTATACACATTTAAATCTCTATTGTCTAGAACTACCCTACGGTAATTTTCAGTTTTATTACCAGAAAAAGAGGAAAATTCATGGCAGAATGACGAGGCAGAGTTATACCTTGTCATTGTAATTAACCTAAAATAGTTTTTATATCACACTTAGCTTCTGGTTGAAGCGGATATTGAGCTTGGACCTGGGGCTCACTCTAAAATCATCACAAAGTGAGCAGATTGTTTTTCACAAACCTCTTGGTTTCTATACAATGGCAGATCATGCTTTAAGGCTCACTTATCAGTGTAATTGTTTCTGAGCTCTTTAGGTACGAAGGAGGACAATGCTTGTATTATTCCCCTCAAGGTACATGCCTGTTGGACCTGGCCCTTCCTGCAGGGTCATCCCCATACTTTTTGCCTTCCTCCTACACTTTTTGCTGAATTTAGTTTTGTTGGCTTTAGAACTCTGGGCACTTTACCACGGCTAACCAGTGCTAAAGTGCATGCACTCTCTGTTTAAAACATGGTACCATTGGCTTACGCATAATTGTCATATTTAATTTACCTACGAATCTCTAGTAAAGTGTGCTACATGTGCTCATGGCCTATAAATTAAATGCTACTGGTGGGCCCGCAGAACGGACTGTGACACCCACTATACCTTTAAACATGACTCAGGCCTGCCATTGCAGAGCCTGTGTGTTCAGTTTTAAAATGTCATGTCGACCTGGCAAGTTAACCGGCTTGCCAGGCCCAAACCTTCTTTTTTAATACATATAAGTGACCCCTAAGGTAGGTCCTGGACAGCCCAAGGGCAAGGTGCAGTGTATTTAAAAAGTAGGACATGTACTTTCAAGTTTTGCATGTTCTAATAGTGAAAAACACCTAAACTAAATTTTCACTGCTGCACGGTCTATCTCTCCCATAGAATAATATTGGGATTACCTTATTACATTTTAGAAATCTAATTTCCAATTGGGAAGAGATAGGACCCCCAAATTTGGTGTCTCAGGAATCACAATTTAAAATCACAACTTATTGTTAAGTGAGATTTTACACCATAATTCTTAAAATGTCACTTTTAGAAGGTTGGTATTTTCCTACTTTAAACATCTAGTGATTTCTACATGTCTCCGAATATGCGTCTGGGTGGGTGACAGCTGGGCTCTTGACCATTCCCTCCAGGCAGCCACACACAAAGGGAGCTTAGGTGTGACTGATGGGCCATCCAAGTCCTGATGGCCCATCCTAGGCAGGATGGGAGGAACAAGCTGATACACCTGAATAGACTTTGTCCAGCTTCAACACAAAGGGCTGCATAACGTGTTGAGCCTGGAGCCAGAACAGAAAGAAGCACCTCAATGCACCTCGAAAACCCTTCTTTGAAGTCTCCCCTACTTCAATAGCACCACTGGGTATAAGAACTGGACATCTGACTCTAACAACTCAGTACACTTCAGGACCTGTGAATACTCTGCCAGGAAGAAAGACTGCCATGTGGGGTAAATGCCTGAACCATAGTCCTCAATAACAAACAAACATGTATCTCCATTGGATATGGTCACGCCTAATCTACGTGTTGTAGGCACATGAGAGTGAATGTATGATCTAGGTGCATCACTGTGTGGCACTAACATGTGTCCCAGTACCCAAAGGTGGGTAACCAGAGGAGGCATGTACACATGCAATGGTGGGGGCCTCAGTCGCATGACGTGTGACACTCTGCAGGTAACCAACTCTTATCATGATGAAATGGGGTGAATGTCAGTGATAATAATCTTCTGAGTAGGACAGGGCACATTCCTTCAGCGTAGGCACAGAGTGCTTGTGAGAACAATGCACAGATACTGCCATCTGTAAGAGAACTACAGTGCAAATTGCCATAAATACCCATGCCTAACAGGTGTCCTTCGCATCACTGTTGAACTAATAGTGCTAATCCCGAAACTTGATGTCAAGCTGGTTACTCATGTCAACATCTAACAGAGATCACCATTACTATTTCTCTATCTCATTGCAGTGGAAGAGCCCAGGCCTCTCTTCCCGCAGACTGTTACAGATTTCAGTGATGATGTGGATGATGAACTGAAAACCCTAAACAAAGGTACCCTCCAGGAAATCCTGGGCTCCATAATGAGACCATCTTTGGTTGCGGGGAGGCTCAACAGCATTGTAGGGTCACCAGGTGGTCCACATACCATCTAACAGACACCACCTGCTACCCCACCAAGAGCCCTGGACTCCCAGGACCCACAAATACAATTCCTACAAATTACGGTAGTAGTCCAGTGGGAGCTGGCAGATCAGGAGTGGATGGGGATGGAGACCATGGCTGGCACCATATAGGTACTCCACAGGTGCCTCAGTCTAAATAAAGACAACTTATCTGCCATAAGATGCACCTACTTCCCCCTCTGTGGCCTCCAGCAGTCCCTGACTGACATTCCTGGTGTTATGAGGCTGAGGCATGAGTAAATCACCAGCCAAAGTGGCACCAGTGAGGTTGCCAACCAGGTGAAAGCAATTAAAACCATCTTGGAGTCCATGGAGAGGAAGCCGGACTCCTTCATTACTACCATGGCTGCTTACCACTGTGACATTGCTGCTGTTTTGCAATACCAGCAGATCATCCTTGCTGCTGTGCTGCCTTATATGTTGCCACAGAGAAATGCTGTTGTGGACACAGGATTCACATTTTCAGTCCCTGATATGTGTGTGCCTTCCTCTACTCTGACGCCTACAACACCCCTCTCATGGGAGTCACCGCACACATCAGAGGAGGAAGATGTGGACTGCATCTCTTTCACCCACAAAAGTGCCTGGTAACATTTCTCTGATCCACATACCCACTTTCTCCTTTGCCCTGTCCTTATGGACATGCCGGTGTAAAATCAACTAGCACTGTTCTCAATTTCATTTTCCCCCTGTTGACCTCTCACATTTGTGGACTGTCAATGTAGCCAATCTACCCTAATAGAAATGTGGTCCTCCTCCTCACTGGTGCACTCCTCTTCTCCACACGTCCCATGACATGTTACCCCCATGGACTCTGTCTAGACATCCACTTGCTCCATAAATCTTTTGGGTTTGTTGTCCTATGAAGTGTTCCTGTGAACCTCCTAATTATTTGCACATGTAAATAAAAGCACTTAGTACAACCTGGATGTTGTATGTGTGTTTAAATCAGGACTAAGTTGACCATGGTACATTGTGTGAGGCAAATACAGCAACTACTTGCCAAAGGGACATGTCATGATTGGCACAAGGACAAAGCTACATAGACAGAGTGAAACATATTTGGTTAAAACAATGTCTATTTTGACTAGAAAACAGTTACTCAAACTCACAAGCATGAAGTTCAACAGGTTTCATGCAGTCAATGTTAAAGGTGATTTAAGTCACACCACAGGTGGCGAGTCTACTCATCGATAGTAGCAAACAAACAACATTGCTTTGACAAGCAAATGATGCAAGTGTGAGTGTGTGAGGGGCAAGCATCAGAGTGTGAGTTGAATATTCTTGGATTAGGGAGAATGCTTCAAAAACAACATCCATCACACACAGAGCAGCTATATGTGAATACCAGTGTTGGGCTGTGTATCTATTCACAGCCAGATTACCATGTACACCTCTCAATAATGTTTGTAGAGCGCTCATGTGATTCCATGGCCAACCTGACTGGTACCTGTCCATAGGTAAATCCCCATAGTCACAAATGTTGCCAAACACTGCTTGCAAAGTCAAAGGCATGTACTTGACATAACCTGAGCAGACATGCTAACGCCTACACAGTAAATCATGAAGTAGACGTGTGTGTAGCAAACAGTTATGCTTAATGAAACCTTATAAATGTATACGTACAAAAGTACCTAACCTACAAAACCTAACTATTCTAACCTTACCTACACTAACTTATCCTAAATACTAATTACAACTACCTTAACTTAACCTGCCTTACTCTATGGGCCATATTTATACTTTTTGACGCAAAACTGCGCTAACGCAGTTTTGCGTCAAAAAAATTAGCGCCGGCTAACGCCATTCTGAAGCGCCATGCGGGCGCCGTATTTATTCAATGACGTTAGCCGGCGTTAGCCGCCGGCGCTGCCTGGTGTGCGTGAAAAAAAACGACGTACACCAGGCAGCGCCGGCGTAGGGGGATATGGAGCTTGGGCGCCAAAAAATGGGGCAAGTCAGGTTGAGGCAAATTTTTCACCTCAACCCGATTTGCGCCATTTTTTTCGAATCCCAACCCCCATAGAAATGACTCCTGTCTTAGCAAAGACAGGAGTCATGCCCCCTTGCCCAATGGACATGCCCAGGGGACTTCTGTCCCCTGGGCATGGTCATTGGGCATAGTGGCATGTAGGGGGGCACAAATCAGGCCCCCCTATGCTACAAAAAAAAAAAAAAACCTACCTGAACTTACCTTAATGTCCCTGGGATGGGTCCCTCCAGCCTTGGGTGTCCTCCTGGGGTGGGCAAGGGTGACAGGGGGTGTCCCTGGGGGCATGGGAGGGCACCTCTGGGCTCCTTCAGAGCCCACAGGTCCCTTAACGCCTGCCTTTTCCAGGCGCTAAAAAACGGCGCAAAAGTGGGCGTACGTCATTTTATTTGACCCGCCCACTCCCGGGCGTGAATTTTGCCCGGGAGTGTAAATACGGCGCACATGCCTCGGAGTCACTTTTTTAGACGGGAACGCCTACCTTGCATCTCATTAACGCAAAGTAGGTGTCCACGCTAAAAAATGACGCAAACTCCATGGACTTTGGCGCTAGACGCGTCTAACGCCAAAGTATAAATATGGAGTTAGTTTTGCGTCGAAATTGCGTTAAAAAAAAACACGCAATTCCGGCGCAAACAGAGTATAAATATGCCCCTATATATTTAACATCGCATGATTATCATCAACCCACTTCCCCCTTAAAACATATCTTCAGACAAAGACAACATCTATACATCAATTATCTACACATACAGTCCAAAACAAATATGTATTTTTTTGAATATTTTTTATTATTATATTTTTACATTTTTATAAACATATATAACACATTAACCCCATTCACAAAAAAAACCTTAAGACCCCAAACTCCTAAACGTGTGCCAACCCCTTCTAAAACCTAAAAACTAATGTATCTAACCAAATATACAACAACTAACCTAAACTAAGATATAAAAACATCTTATGCTATAAACAATTATATAATAGGGGTAGGGAACAAAGGGCCCCTATGACTCATTTGTGCTGTGATCTTCTGCCCACAGTCTGCTTGATTTCAGTCAGTAGCAGGACTTATCCATTTTATGCTCTAGCCCTGCCACTCTGAATGTGAGGTCTGAAATTTCCTTGCGCATGTCCTGCTCAAAGGTGCTAGTGGGTCCTGTTTGTGGAGCACGGTGAACATATTGTCCTGTGTGTTTTCCATTGGAGGTGATTGGAACTTGTCCTGCAGGTGCACCCTGGACTCCTACTCCTGCCTTGCATTTGGTAGACCTGTTCACTGTTGGTGGAACCTGGGGAAAACACCCTATGTCTGGCTGCCTTCTCTACTTCAAATCTCTTGGCCATAGCCCAATATGCCTTTGTGACAAGCCGGATGTGGCAGTACATTTCCTCCCAGATGATGTGCTGCCTCTTCTGCTCCGGGCCATGTTGTCTATTGAACCAGAAAGAAAAACTGTCATAGAAAGAGTAACTAGGAAATGGTACAATAATCATGATGCATTAATTATTTTTTTTAAACATCAAATGTTGCACTTCCTATACCCCAAAATTATCTTGAAGTTCAAAGTGAGAATACATTTGCCTAATATCTATCATCTCCTAATTTGCTCTTTACATACACCCAATGTAATAGCATGTAGTATGTATCCCCCTACACAGCCTAGTGTCTGTCCCTATGTGTCAGATATTAATGTCACCTTGCTGCACACCAGCACTCAGCACATCCATCTGATGGGTGTGTGCATGCATGCCATACATCTCACCTGCACAGGTAAATTGTGATGTAAATAGTTATTGCTTTCCAAAGTGTGATCCTGTTTGTGATACATTTGGAGACTATCATGACCAACACAATATGAAGATGGATTGGGTTTTGGCACGT
Organism: Pleurodeles waltl; assembly: GCF_031143425.1. Taxonomy (NCBI): domain Eukaryota; kingdom Metazoa; phylum Chordata; class Amphibia; order Caudata; family Salamandridae; genus Pleurodeles; species Pleurodeles waltl. The sequence continues at coordinate 593,738,744 of NC_090447.1, forward strand.
TGGATAACTATGCTGTGCAGACGTCACTCTGGTCTAACACACCTTGCCATATCTGTGAAGATTACAGGGGATAGGAATTGGCAACACCAGGGCAGTGCGCGCTCTATTGGCGACTAGAATGCAAAAACCCAGCACTCTCAAAACAACGTAATTTATGCATTGTGCTGATATGTTGTTGTTTAACCTTTTGCATTGCAGAGTTTAATCCTGAAGACTTATTTTTAATGTGTTTACAAATACTGTTCATTTGCAATGTATTGCTGCAGGCTTTCAGAGTGTGTTAGGGTGTGGTCCCTTTCCAGGGCCTTCCAGAGACTTTCCGGGCAGCATGCCTGGGTTTGGTTGTGGGCTGGGCCAAGACTCTATAAAAGGGAGCCAGCCCAGCTCCAAGTGCTCACTATTCAGAGGTCCCGGTGCAGAGCAGCAGCTACTTCCTGAGCTCCTGTCCTGGTGGCCTATTTGATCTTCCAGGCCTCTGCCTTTCATTCTTCATTGGTGATCCTTGTTCTGGGCGGTAAGATGGTGGTTGGGCTGGCCTCCCGATGCCGTTATCGAGAACTTTCATATTTTTGGCCTAATTCTTTAATGATTAACAGATTACTTTGCGTGCTACCATTTCTTGACATTTACATGGTAGCTTACGAATCGGCAAGACGCGCAATTCGTTTCATGTTGATTTAATCTTGTTATTCATTGCGCGCTACCATTTCTTGACATTTATATGGTGGCTTACGAATCGGCAAGATGCGCAATTTGTTTCATGTTGATTTAACTTTGTTATTCATCGCGCGCTACCATTTCTTGACATTCACATGGTGGCTTAAGAATCGGCAAGACGCGCAATTAGTTTCATGGTGCTTTAACTTTGTTGTTCATTGCGCGCTACCATTTCTTGACATTTACATGGTGGCTAAAGAATCGTCAAAAGATGCGCGATTCATTTCATGCTGCTTTAATCTTGTTATTCATTGTGCGCTGTTATTTCTTGGCATTTACATCGCGGCTTACGAATCAGCAAGTAGCGCAATTCGTTTAATGGTGATTTAACCTTGATATTCATTGCGTGCTACCATTTCTTTACATTTTACATGGTGGCACTCGAATCGGCAAGACGCACGATTCTCTCCTCAAGCTTAACTCATGTTGTTCATTGTATGCCACTATTCTAAGACATTTATTAGGTAGTATTCGAGTTGACAAGTTGTGTGATTTGTTTCCTGAATCCATATTGTGTTATTCATGGTGCACAATCCTTTTATGGTGTTTACTATATATATATGAAAATCTGCAATGTGCGCAATTCGTGTTGAAACATTTCAAGAGAACACAAAAGGCTGGAGTTTCTAGATGCAATATTGCATGGTCCTAGAATGCATTCTCAAAAAAGGATTCATATGACTGGTTTAGAACTTATTCAGAATGTTTTCCTGATTCTCATATAAAGGAAAGCACTTGAATTTGAAAGTTTCATTTAATCCATCTTGATTCCCTTACAGGTATCGGGCCATCTTGAAACTTAGTCATTTTAAGCCTAATTCTTAGGTTGTTCATGTTTTCAGAATGACTAGGCTTAGAGTCATAGTCTAGTATTGATTTAATGAGATGTAATTTTCATATTGTGTGTTTTAACCTTTTTCTTACTACAGGTCTCCTTCCCAGCTGTTCCCTTCCTAATCCCCTCTTCCCCTCTTGAACTCTCTTAGCCTCTGTGATTTATCTATCAGAGTCTTGGAGCTGTTCGGTGGTGGACGTGTTGGGAACGTGTTCAGACCCCGAGGATCTGGTGACTCTGACAGGAATGTTGATTTATCTATTATAGAGTTTGGGCATTACACAAATGAGTTAGCCCTTTAAATGCATTACCATGTGTGGAATGTGTACATCTGCCCTTGCTACACTTAGGGGCTTATTCACAAGTCCCACAGTTCCGTCTGAGCTTCACTTTTTGAGAGGGTCATGTGGTACTCATAGCAGGGCCATACTTAAAAGACTACATAATGCTACCCTGTATGGCTTGCGTGACCCTGTAAATATGGCACATTGGCCCTCATTACAACATTGGCGGTAAAAGCCGCTTACCGCTGTGCAGAAGACCACCAACACACCGCCGCGGCCGTGGAATTCCGCCACAGCTATTATGACCCACATGTCAGAATCCGCCAAAATTCAGAAACCCACACAAGTCCGCCACACCAAAGGTCAGTGATAAACTGGCGATAACAAAACCTCCACCGTCACACCAACAGAAATACGCCCACACTATGACGACACACGAATCCACGCGGCGGTCTTTCAACCGCGGTATTCCATTGGCGGTAAACACCGCTGTGCTCAAAATACACACACTCTTACAAAACACAGCCACATTGGACAATTCCAAATACACACACCTGACACACATACACATACCACTCCCACACACCCATTACAATATAAAACACACACCCACAAACCCCCACAACAAAAAATTCCGAAAGAAGGCCAGAGAGAGAGCACCAGCAAGAACAACAGAATCCACAGGCACACAACACCATCACCCACAGAACTTCCACGCACCTCACACAATACACCACTACATATCACCCCACTTATCACCACACACTCCACCCCACACATCACCTACACCACCCCATGGCACGGCAAAGACACCCCAGGTTCTCGGAGTAGGAGCTCAGAGTCATGGTGGAGGAAATCGTCCGGGTAGAGCCACAGCTATTCGGAGCACAGGTGCAGCACACCTCATTTGCAAGGAAGATGGAGCTATGGCGAAGAATAGTGGACAGGGTCAATGCAGTGGGACAGCACCCAAGAAATCGGGAGGACATCAGAAGCGGTTCGACAACCTACAGGGGAAGGTATGTTCCGTGGTCTCAAGACACCACCAGGCGGTTCAGAGGACTGGAGGCGGACCACCCCCTCCCCCAACTTACAACATGGGAGGAGCAGGTCTTGGCGATTCTGCATCCTGAGAGCCTCGCAGGAGTAAGTGGAGAAATGGACTCTGGTAAGTCAAACCTTTAACTACTTCATCCCCCACCCACCTGCATGCTATCACATACCCCCACCCTCACCCCCAGGGCCCCAACTCCTCACATATGTCCCAACATCACAAACCACCCATCCCAACACCAAGCCCTGCATGCAAAAACAAAGCATGGACACCCATCACCAAAGAATGCCCACTGCACATACTCATACAACCCCCTAAACCATCCTCACACAAGGTCCCACACAGGAATGCAAGCACTGGGGTACACGGTCACCCACCCATTGCACACCATGACACACACAGATGTCCTTTTATACCCCTGCAGGACCCCTACCCAACGTCACCGGACAGGAGGGTCCACACATGTCCACACCACCAACAGAAGAGGCCCACAGTGATGACAGCACCTCTGTCCAACTGGATCTAGATGACCAGCCCGGCCCATCGGGGACCTCGGAACAGTCGGTTCCCCTCACACAGTCACAGGCCACTACAGAGCTTCCACCCTCTGGAAACACCAGCACAGCACCCACCCAGCGGGCCCATACCTCCATCCCCAGGACATGTCAATCACCTGTGTGTCCACCACTACAAGGAACCCAGGATAACCCACCACCCCAACAACAACAGGGACCTGGGGGCAGTGGTAGTGGGCACACGGTCCAGGGGACGGAGGCCCAGGAACACAGGGGAACTGCGAGGGCTGCTGTGCGACAGGGGGCGGACAGGCCAAGGGAACCCACTCTAAACGAGGCCCTCTCCTCCATCATGGGAGCATACCACCACTCCCAGGAGACGATGGCAACAGTACTGGCCAAGTTTCAGGAGACCCAGCACCTGCAGGAGGAACAGTATATGGGCTTCAGGGAGGAACTCAGAACCATCAGCTCCACCCTGGGCACCATCGTAGGGGTGCTGAAGGAACTCAACAACACCAGGAGGGACACTGTGGCACTACAAGGGGCCCCTGACACTAGCATGGAAGATGAACTGCCCACCACCTCCACCTGGCGCTAGTGGACAGGGCGCCCCGCGACAGGACCACCACACCAGCACCCCACCCCCTGCAGAGGGAGAACCACCCCGCAAATGGTCCCTGAGATCCAGGACAAAGACAGAGCACGATGCCAAGACCCCGCCAAGAAATGAGACCACCCTGATTGTCATCCTACTGTCCCACTTTGTCACCCTGTCCATCCTTAAACTGCCCCAGCTCCACTTCCAATGCCCATTTGGGCAATGCACCTGTGAGACTAATAGACTGGACTCTGCCATGGACATTCCTCCGCCATCACCCCTCACCATTTCACTACCCCCGCCAATATTGAGCACTTAAATAAACTCGCTTAAAACACAAAACAATCTGGAGTCTGTCTGTGATTTCGAAATAGTGTATTAGCAATTACAGTGACAAAATGCTCCTTCAATTTTAATGTCAACATACCTATGTCACACAGCTGTAGTCCATGAGGAATCTCAGCAGATGTCACACAGTGGGACCCACATCTGTGAAATCGTAAGGGACCATACACTGGGTGAAAACGACAGACAGTAGAGAGGTAGTAGTGTTAAAGTACATGTAGTAGGCAGGTCTGTACTCTTACCTGTGTCTCACTGGAAATATTGCTGGATCACTGAGTCCCTGTTGAGCATGTCTTCTTCCTCTGCTTCCTCGTCTTCACTGTCCACAGGCTCCACAGCTGCAACAACACCACCATCTAGACCATCCTCCTGCAGAAAAGGCACCTGTCGTCGCAAAGCCAAGTTATGAAGCATACAGCAGACCACGATGATCTGGCACACCTTCTTTGGTGAGTAGAATAGGGATCCACCTGTCATGTGGAGGCACCTGAACCTGGCCCTCAGGAGGCCGAAGGTCCGCTCGATCATCCTCCTAGTTCGCCCATGGGTCTCATTGGAGCGTTCCTCTGCCCTTGTCCTGGGATTCCCACTGGGGTCAGTAGCCATGGCAGGTTGGGGTAACCAGAGTCACCTGCAAATGGTGAGGGACAACTGTTAGACACGCACTAACCTGGAGGGATATCCCCAGACCCAGACAACCATTCCCACTGACTTGCCTCCAGGTGCTCACCTAATAGCCACACACAGTGCCTCTGGAGGTGACGCATCACATAAGGGATGCTGCTATTCCGCAGGATGTAGGCGTCATGCACTGAGCCAGGGAACTTGGCGTTCACATGGGAGATGTACTGGTCTGCCAAACATACCATCTGTACATTCATAGAATGATAACTCTTCCAGTTTCTGTACACCTGTTCACTCCTGTGGCGGGGGTCCAACGGTCGGTACACTGGAGGATGCTGCCATCTCCTCACATGTCCCAGCGGACGGTGCCTATGAAGGACAACAGCGAGCACAGAGTCAAACAACTCAGAGGTACGTACCCACAGTTTACCCAGAACAACAATCGTACACAAAAGGTGGCCTGTATGTGTGTTGAGTCTAGGGCTAGGTATGTGTAACGCAGTTGGAAATGAAGCCACATGAGCCCCTGAAATGGCGGCCGCCTGACCTGTAAAGGGGGACAATGGGATGGGAGGTAACTGCGCTGGCGTTGTACACCGTCGCGGTAGGCGGTCGAAGACTGCGGCGCAATGCTGCATTGGTTAACATTAGACCCTATGGGTCCCAGGAGCCAATGACGATGTACGCCAGCGGTGGTGGTACGCACCGCCGCGGACTTGACGACCATTTTTTATCTGTTCAATCACTCGATACCTGATCTTTGACAGGAGAGGACCTACACTGCAAGTGCTGCTGTGACCTCGGTCTGGAAGAGACAATGGCTCGAGTGTCTGGGGAAAGGGCCCCTGCCTTCACATCGGAGGAGTTGGAGAAGCTCGTGGATGGGGTCCTCCCCCAGTACACGCTACTCTACAGTCCTCCAGACAAACAGGTAAGTACACAGGGAGCATGTTGTATGTGCTATGCCTGTGTGGAGAAGGCTGGATGTAAGAAGGAAGGGGGTGAGTGCTGCGTGCATGAAAGACGGTGAATGCATGTGCCACATGGCAAGGGTAGGGATGGGGGCCAATCAGTTTCACTGTGCAGTTGGTAATAACTTCTCTTTTTCCGCTGTACATTTCATGTAGGTCAGCGCCCACCAGAAAAAATATATTTGGCATGCCATCGCCAAGGACGTCCGGACCCTGGGGGTCTACCACAGACGGAGCACCCACTGCCGGTAAAGATGGGAGGACATTCGCCGCTGGAGCAAGAAGACGGCGGAGTCTCAGCTGGGGATGGCCTCCCAACGTGGGAGGGGTGCCTGTCGCACCATGACCCCCCTGATGTTCAGGATCCTGGCGGTGGCCTACCCGGAGTTGGATGGGCGTTTGAGGACATCACAGCAGCCACAAGGGCGTGAGTACACTCTCATTTTGATGACTTTGCGCGCAGTGGAGGTGTCTGGGTGGGGGAGGTGGGCTGTGGGTTTCCCTAGGCCAGGGCGAGTTCCGTAGGCAAGGCCCCTCCATAAGGCAGGCCATGTGGCATCCCAGCCCACCTCTGTAGAGTGCCAAGTACACCTAGTCATGCCCCTGTGTCATCTACGTGTGCAGATGTCGTCCATAGCCTTGTAGGCCATTTCCCAGGAATTGAACAGTGGAGCCCAAGAGCGTGGCGTAGTGCAGGGGGCTTCTGTGCCTGTCGTGTCCGCCAACGGTAGCGGTAATGCATGCACTCAACTCAACATGTCTTTCTTCTGTCTTCCTCCCCCTTTTTGTGGTCTCCCTGTTCTTGTGTGCATTAGCATCATCAGGTGGAGGAGCAGTGGGACCGGAGCATGAGGGAGCTGCATCCCACATGGCCCTGGAGGGCGACACTAGGGAGTCTGACTTCACCAGTGGGACGAAGGGCGAGGGGACATCCACGGCAGGGACAGGAGCTGACACCAGAGACATGGACTCGTCCTCTGATGGGAGCACCCTTGTGGTGGCGGCAACATCTGTGCCCCCCTCATCTACAGGTACAGCCGCCACCCCCCCTACCAGCACCGCCCTCCCAGCAGCCCGCTCACCCAGGAGGGTGGGCATCACTTTCGCCCCAGGCACCTCAGGCCCTGCCCCAGTCACCCCTGCTGCCCTCAGTGAGGATGCCATTGACCTCCTCAGGTCCCTAACTGTTGGGCAGTCTACCATTTTGAATGCCATCCAGGGTGTAGAGAGGCAGTTGCAACAAACCAGTGCATTCCTGGAGGGCATTCATTCTGGTCAGACGGCCCTTCAGCAAGCTTTTCAGACTCTGGCATCAGCACTGATGGCAGCCATTGTCCCCGTCTCTAGCCTCCCCCCTCCAACTTCCTCCACCCCGACCCAATCCCCTGTACCTCAGCCTATCCCAAGTACACCTACAGACCAACATGCACACACCTCAACACCCAAGGGAAGCTCAGGCAAACATAAGCACCACACATCCCACAGGCACTCACGCAAGCATCACACACATGCAGACAAACCAACATCCACTGCCTCCGCTGTGTCCCCCTCCTCCTCGTCTCCCTCCTCCCTCCCAGTCTCGTCTACACTCACACCTGCATGCACTACCTCTACAGCCACTACGTCCCTCTCTAGCACACCCACCACCACACCCCGTTCACGTGCAGTCACCACCCTCACTACCATTTACACGTCCCCTGTGTCCTCTCCCAGTGTGTCTGTGACGCCCCCTCCCAATATACACAAACGCAGGCACACACCCACCCAACAATCATCCACCTCACGACAGCCTCCAGCGCATGCACCTTCACCCAAGGTCACCAAACGTACACCTCCTACAACCACCACCTCTTCCTCCACTCCCAAACCCCCTCCAGCTACCCGTCCCAGTGTGTCAAAAAACCTTTCCTGTCCAACCTTGACCTCTTTCCCACACCTCCCCCACCCCGTCCGTCTCATAGGTCCCGAACTAGCACCTCAGCCACAACATCTCCAGGACCAGTGGTGCCTGTAGTCACCGGAATCTGTAGTGCACCGGCCACCAGGGCAGCCAGTGTGGCACGGAGCCACAGCACAGACAGTCCCCCACCTGTGAAGCATCAGAAGTTGGCCAGTGCCCGGCGGGAGAGGGGGAAGACTCCAGCCACCAAAGCTGCTCCCAGGGGTCCCGTTGGGAGTGTGGAGTCAGCTGTGACACCTTCCAAGGTGGGGAAGGGCCACAAGAAACCCGGCAAGTCTGGGAGGAGTAGCATGGCGGAGAAGACCGCTATCATCCCCGATGCCCAGGAGGCCACCGCCAGCACCTGCCCAGCTGCCCAGGAGGCCACCGCCAACACCAGCCCAGCTGCCCAGGAGCCAACCGCCAGCATCATCCCAGCTGCCCAAGAGGCCACCGCCAGCACCAGCCCCGCTGGGCCATGAAGGACCGCCAGCACTAGCCCCGCTGGGCCATGAAGGACCGCCAGCACCAGCCCCGCTGGGCCATGAAGGACCGCCAGCAAAGGCCCGCTGGGCCATGAAGGACCACCAGCAGCTGAGACCCTGCAATGGAGACCACCATCTCAAGCACAGCTGCACAGGGCACCGCCATCTCAAGCACCGCTGAACAGGGCACTGCCATCTCAAGCACCGCTAACAGGGCACCGCCATCTCAAGCGGGCACCACCATCTCAAGCACTGCTGAACAGGGCAACGCCATCACAAGCACCGCTAGCCCATGAGCGGCAGGGGAACTGACGCAACTGAGTCCGTCACGGGGTGAATGATGCACTCTGGGCACCATGCCCCCTCCAGAACCAGTGGAGACTGTCATCCACTACCTCTGTCCTTTACAGGATGAAGCACTCTGGGCACCATGCCCCCTCCAGAACCAGTGGAGACTGTCATCCACTACCTCTGTCCTTTGCAGGATGAAGCACTCTGGGCACCATGCCCCCCCAGAACCAGTGGAGACTGTCATCCACTTGTGAGACTTTGGCTTTGCACTCCCCCGGATGGAACAGTGGGCAACTCACCCACTGTAGAGACTTGAGAGACTGTGGCTTTGCACTCCCCAGGATGGAACAGTGGGCAACCCACCCACTGTAGAGACTTGAGAGACTGTGACTTTGCACAGTGGGCATGTGGCCCCCTCGTGGATTTGGCGTTGTGCACTCTAGCGGCTGAGGTGCCCCCCCTTTCCCTCTCCCTGAGGTGCCTGTTTTATTGGTATCTGATGCCCCTGCAGTGTTCTCTCTGTCATGCTCGGGGATCTTGTGTGGGCCTCGCCCATACCGTGTGGTCCCAGTGTTCGACGGACTTTCTTAGTGCACTACCTGGACTACTATGCTTGGTATATATTTTGTACATGGTGTATATATAGATATATTTCTTCCTACTTGTTTTTAATATATTACAATGGTTACACTCATTTTCTATTGTCTTTGCATTCTTCTGGGGGGTTTGGGGGGTGTAACTGTGATGTATTGATATGCATTAGTGTGTGTGTTGTAGTGGGTGAGGGTGGGGGTGGGGGTGTTGCGTGTGTGTTTCCATGTTTTTTGCCTCCCCCCCTCCCCTGTGTCGTAGGTGCAGTATTCACCGTGGTCTTCGCCGCCGGCGTTCGTGCTCCTGGTAGAGGAGCAGGAATACTATTGCAGGTAGAATTTGGAGTTCCGGGTCCATGGTGTCCTAGTTCCTCGTGGGGTGTGTAGAGGTGAGCCTTTTCCCTTTGAAATTCCTGTTTCCGCTGTGTTTTTATCCGTGGTGAATTGTCCCCGGCAAAGGTGGCGGATTGGCATGTCATAATAGTGTGGGCGGTACATTGTCTCCCGCCTGTCTGTTGGCGGTGACCGCCGCGCTGTTCTTTGTACCGCCATGGCAGTCGGAGTGTTAAAGTGGCTGTCTTTGTTGGCGGTTTCCGCCACGGTCGTAATTGCAATTTTGCAACACCGACTGCCAGGGTTGTAATAACCACCATTGTCTTTCTGTCAATGCTGTGGTGTGAACCCCCCTCTCCTGCGTAGAGTAGCTATACACATCAGACAGAGATTGCAATGTGAGCAAAAACAGTAGATTTGTGCTTATGAAATTAATTTGTTAGGTTTCCCATCCCAGACATGTTCACCTTTGAATCCACCATCACATATGTCCACAGACAATGGCATTGTGGTCATTGGTCTTAAGTCAGTTCATCGATCATGTGGACCCTCAGTGATAGCAAATTTATCCACCTTGACAGTAATCACAGGCGACGTCACGTCCAATAATTAAAATCTACATGTCTGTCCAAATCTTTTGCACTCATTATGACATTGGCGGTAAATCCCACTTACCGCCATGCTGACTGCCACCAACATACCGCCACTGTGGCGGATATCCGTTCACCATATTATGATTATGACACACACATACACCAATCTGTCACTATTCAGCCACACACACACGTCCGCCACATCAAAGGTCAGTGATGAACTGGCGGTAGCAAAACCCACACCGTTACTCCAACAGAACAACGCCCACCATATTATGACCCACAAATCACCACAGCAGACATTCAATGGCTGTAAACCACTGGTGGTACATGCTGCTGCGCTCAAACATCACACTCAAACAAAACAGCAACACATTGGACAATTCAAACTACACCCAACTGACACACATACACACACCACACCCACACACCTACACCACTATAAAACACACACCCACATTACCCACATTACTCACAAACCCTTACGACTACAAACCATTGGCGAAAGACAGATACCAGGACCACAAACAAAACCAGAGCTACACACTACCACGTGTACCACACATCACACATCCCCAACACATCATTCTAAACACCCTCACCTACACAACTCACACAACACCCATAACACCACAAAGACACCCCAGATTCTCAGAGGAGGAGCTTAGGGTCATAGTGGAGGAAAACATCAGGGCAGAGCCACAGCTATTTGGAGCACAGGTGCAGCAGATATCCATTGCTAGGAAGATGGAGCTAAGGATCGTGGACAGGGTCAATGCCGTGGGACAGCACCCAAGAACTAGGGATAACATCAGGAAGAGGTGGAACAACCTATGGGGGAAGGTGCGTTCCATAGCAGCAAGACACCAGCTCGTTATCCAGGTGGACTGGCGGTGGCCCCCACCTCCTCCCTCACAGCTAACAACATGGGAGGAGCAAGTCTTGGCAATCATGCATCCTGAGGGCCTGGCCAGAGTAGGAGGAGGACTGGACTCTGGTAAGTCAACTCTATACTACTATCACCCCCCCTACCTGCATGTCATCACATACTGGCAGATATGACCAATATTATAAAGGAGGCAGTCTCACAACAGCGGGCCCCTGCCACTTGCCAAACATCTGAACTGCCGTCTACCTCAGCTGCCGCTAGTGGACAGGAGGCCCGCCACAGGACCAACAGGCCACCATCACCCCTCCCCCTGCAGAAGGTGAACTACCCTGCAAACGTTCCCTGCGATCCAGGCAGAAGCCAGAGACTATTGCCAAGACCCCGGCCAGGAAATGAGACTCTCCTGATTGTCACTCTTGTGTCCCACTCAGTCACCCTGTCCACCTTGAACTGCCATTGCTCCCCTTCCTATGTCCCCTTGGACTATGCACCTGTGCTACAAATAGACTGGAACAATACCCTGTACTTTCCTGCATCATCACCCCATCCCATTGCACCTGCCCTTCTTCTTCTCCACACTTCAATAAACAACCTTTGAAAAAAACACAAGTATGGAGTATGGTAAATTTTTATAGTATGTATTCATTTAACGAGGTTCAAACATTGCAATTCAACTGTACAGTAATTGTTCACATAGGAAAGACATGTAGTTTCCTGCAGTGATCATACCAGGAGCGATAGTGGGACACCAACATCTGCAAAATGAATTGCCATAGGGTACAGTAAGTGGCATAGAAGTGGGAAATAACAGCATGCTAGTGCCAAAGTTATCCTAATAATGACAATGAAATGTGAAGTAACACTGTCTTACCTGTGTGTCATTGGAAGTATTGTCATAATACTGCTGTTCTATTGTCCTCCTGCAGAAAAGGCACATGGCGTCTCAAGGTAAGGTTGTGCAACATGCAGCATGCCACGATTATTTGGCAGACCTTCTTGGGTGTTAGATGGAGGCACCGAACCTGGCCTTCAGGAGGCCAAAGGTTCTTTCGATTATCCTTCTGGTTCAGCCATGTGCCTCATTGTAACGTTCTTCTGCCCTTGTCCTGGCATTCCTCACAGGGGTCAGTAGCCATGATAGGTTAGGGTAACCTGAGTCACCTGCAAATATCGAGGGACAACATTTAGCCACACACTATCCCATATGGCCAACACTATACCCATACACCAACACCTGCTGGGTGGGAACCAGGGCTCACCTATTAGCCACACCCTGGGCCCCTGTAGTTGGCCCATCACATTTGGGATACTGCTATTCCTCAGGATAAAGGCATCATGCACAGACCCAGGATACTTAGCATTGACATGGGAGATGTACTGGTCCGCCAAGCACACCATCTGGACATTCATGGAGTGGAAACTCTTACGATTTCTGAACACCTGTTCATTCTGGTGGGAGGGGACAAATGCAATATGAGTTCCATCAATCGCCCCAATTATGTTGGGGATATGTCCCATTGCATAGAAGTCAGCCTTCATTGTGGTCAAATCCTACACTTGGGGGGAAATAATGTAGCTGCACATGTGTTTAATCAGGGCAGACAAAACTCTGGTCAACACTATTGAGAACATTGGCTGTGACATTCCTGCTGCCAAGCCCACTGGCACTTGGAAATAACCAGTTGCCAGGAAATGGAGGACAGATAGGACTTGCACAAGAGGGGGGGGTCCCTGTGGGCTGATGGATAGCAGATATCAGGTCAGGCTCCAATTGGTCACACACCACTGTGATTGTGGTCCTGTCAAGTCCATAGGTGAGGATAATGTGCCTATGCCTGTCCTCCAGTGTTGCCAAGTCCACCAGCGGTCTACACACGGGGGTATGTCTCCATCTCCATTCCATCCACAGCGGTAGCAGTCTAAGGGACAAAAGAGTGAGGAGCAGTCACAAACTGAACATTGGAGCCACAACAGTACAGTGGATGATGTTAATTTGTAATGGGTAAGTGGGATTTGTCCTGTATGTCCATATTTGCGGGAGGCGGTCGGGAACCGCTGTGCAACTCCTCATTGGTTAACATTGGGCCCTATGGGGTACAGTGACCAATGGTGATGTACGTCAGCGGTGATGGTATGCTCTGCCACTGACGTGACGCCATTTTTTATCTGATCACTCACTTGCTACCTGACCTTCAACAGGAGAGAACCTACACTGCATGTGCTGCTGTGAGCTGTGTCTGGAACCTACCATGGCCTGTGTGACTGGGGAAAGGGCCCCTGCCTTCACCTCAGCGGAGTTGGAGAGACTGCTGGATGGGGTCCTACCCCAGTACGGACTGATGTATGGGCCTCCAGACCAACAGGTGAGTACACTGTGGGCACGATGCATGTGGCATGAATGCATAGAGTGGTGTATGTGAAGGCCTTGTGTAGGGGGGGGTTGGTGGAAGGCCCCTGGGAGGCGTGTAGGTTGTGTGCTGGGCCATGTGTGTGTAAATGGTGATGTGAAGGTGTATTGTGGGGCAAACGTTTAACAGGCAGGACTGTCTGACTGATGCTATTCTCCTGTGTGTATTTCCTCTGCAGGTCAGCGCCCATCAAAAGAAGGGAATATATTGTGCCATCGCCAAGGATGTGCGGACCCTGGGTATCTATGGCAGTCGGAGTACCCACTGTCGGAAACAGTGGGAACACCTGAGATGCTGGGCACGGAAGACTGCGGAGGACCAGCTGGGGATGGCCTCCCAATGAGGAAGGGGTGCCCTTCTAACCCTGACCCCCTAATGGCCCGCATACTGGCGGTGGCCTATCCTGAGATAGAGGGGCGCTTGAGGGCATCACAGCAGCCACCAGGGGGTGAGTACTGTGCCCATCATTACAACTTACGCATGGTAGGGTGGTATCTGGGAGGGGGATGCATGTCAGTGGGTACCCCTAGTCTAGGCCTGACATTGCAGATTAGGTCCCAGGGTGCCCAGGGTTCTGAAGTGATCAACATGCTACCTAGCTCGAAGGCATCTACTACTGGTCAGGGCTTTGTGGGTCCCAGGTGTGATGCATTTTGCGATATGTGCCCCTCCCCATGCCTTGGTGACAATCAATATAACTGGTAATGCAATGCATAGTGCCTAGGGCTGCTCCCTGTGTGTGGGAGTGGTGTGTACGCAAACAGTGGTGGTACAGGCATTGACCAAGTGTATCCTTTCCCTCTTCCCTCCCTCTTTTTGTTTTGTCACCCTGTCCTTATGTGCATTAGCATAATCTTGCAGAGGAGCAGAAGCACCGGCTACAGAGGGAGCTGCATCCCACAGGAGCCAGAGTCCACCAACGGTGAGGGCACCAGTGGGACGGAGGGGAGCACCACAGCAGAGACTGGAGGGGACAATGCTGACACAGATACCTCCTCTGATGGAAGCTCCCTGGTGGTGGCGGACAGCTCTGTGACCACCCCAGCTACAGGTACAGCTGCCACCCCCCCCAGGACCAGCACCGCCCTCCCAGAAGCCCCTCATCAAATTGGTCATGCCCCCTCACCCAGGAGGGTGGGCATCTCCTTTGCCCCAGGCATATCAGGCCCTGCCCCAGTGAGCCCTGCTGCCCTTAGTGAGGAAGCTATTGACCTCCTGAGATCCATCTCTGTAGGGCAGTCAACCATTGCTAATGTCATCCACGGGCTGGCAGCCCAGATGCAACAGACTAATTCATTCCTGTAGGGCATTCACACTGGCTTGGTGGCCAAACAGAGATCAATCCAGGCTCTGGCCTCCTCTCTGACGGCAGCCATTGGTCCTGTTTCCACCCTCTCCCTCCAACTTCCTCTTCCCAATCCCATTCCCCTCAACCCCAACCTATTCCAAGCACACAGGCAGATGAGCATGCACACAAGACAACACACAAGAGTGTCACAGGCAAACACAAGCATCACACATCATTCCACAGGCATTCTCACAAACACCATTCAGATGCAGACATACCAACATCCACAATTTCCACTGTGTCCCCCTCCTCTTCCTCCTCCACTTCCCACCCAGTTCCGTCTACATTCATACCTGCATGCACTACATCCTCATCCACTACCAGCATCACCACCACACCTAGCAGAACACACACCTCACTGGCAGGCACCTCCACAATAGCCATTCACATATCCCCTATGTCCTCTCTCACTGAGTCTGTCCCCCCTCCTAAAGTACACAAATGCAAGCATTCAGACACCCAACAGCCATCCACCTCACAACGGCATCCAGTCCATGCACATGCACCCAAAATCAGCAGATAGACACCTCCTAAACTACTCCCTCTTCTTCCACTCCCAAACCTTCTCCCTCTTCCTGCCTCAATGTCTGTAAGACGTTTTTCTTCTCTACCATTGACATCTTCGCTACCCCTCCCCCCGTCCTTCACGTCTGGCCAGGGTGGCAAAAACCCAGGCAAGCACCTCAGCAACCCTGTCCACGGGCCCAGTAGTCTCCACGCCCACTGATGGTGGGAGAGGATCCAGAGCACCTGTGCAGATGGTGAAGGAGCCTGCACCAGGCAGCCTCAAGGAAAGGGTGCAAGTCCCAGCTGCTGCCAGGAAGGGCAAGGAGCCAGCACCAGCTGCTGTCCGGAAGGGCTAGGCGCCAGCCCCAGCTGCTGGCCGGAAGGGCAAGGAGCCAGCCCCAGCTGTTGCCAGGAAGGGCAAGGAGCCAGCCCCAGCTGCTACCAGGAAGGGAAAGGAGCCATCCCCAGCTGCTGCCAGGAAGGGCAAGGAGCCAGCCCCAGCTGCTGCCAGGACGGGCAAGGAGTCAGGGGCAGGGACTCAGACAGAGCCCTCTTCTACCAGCCATGGTTGTGCAGCTGTCCGAGGCTGCAGGGGATGGGAAGGAGTGTCCCCCTCTGACCACCAGCAGCAGAACCACCACTACCACCACTGAGCAGCCGTCCAAGGCTGCAGGGGATGGGCAGGAGCTCCCACCCACCAGAAGCAGCAGCAGTACCACCACCAACAGTGGGCAGCCGTCCGAGGCTGCAGGGGATGGGCAGGAGCTTCCCCCCACCACCAGCAGCAGCACCACCACTGAGCAGCCACCCGAGGCTGCGGGGGATGGGCAGGAGCTTCCCGCCAGCAGCAGCACCACCACCACCACCAGTGGGCAGCCGTCCGTGGCTGCAGGGGATGGGCTAGAGCTTCCCCCACTACCAGCAGCAGCACCACCACCACCACCACTGAGCAACCGTCCAAGGCTGCAGGGGATGGGCTAGAGCCTCCCCCCACCAGCAGCAGCAACATCACCACTACCAGTGGGCAGCCGTCTGAGGCTGCAGGGGATGGGCTGGAGCCTACCCCTACCAGCAGCAGCAGCACCACCACTACCACCACTGAGCAGCCGTCACTGCCGGCGGACGGTATGTAGACCTCTGCGTCTATGGGCTGCTGTGCGGCCTGCCCCCTGCAAATCCAGTGGGTATGACACCCACCTGAGAGACTGTGGCCTTGCACTCTCCAGGATCAAGAGCACAGGGCACGATGCCCCCTCCAGAACCAGTGGGTAAAACACCCACCAACCCCAGCCTCCCCACGATCAGGTTCACAGGGCACAATGCCCCCTCCAGAACCAGTGGGTAAGACACTCACCAACCCCAGCCTCCCCAGGATCAAGTGCACAGAGCACGACACCCCCTCCCGAACTGGTGGATAAAACACCGACCAACTCCAGCATACCTGGGATTAGGAACACAAGGCAAAATGTGCCCTCCAGAACCAGTGGGTAAGACACCCACCAATCCCAGCCTCCCCAGGAATAGGAACACAGGGCACGATGCCCCGTCCAAAACCAGTGGATAAGACACCCACCAACACCAGCTTCCCCAGGATCAAGTGCACAGGGCAAAATGCCCCCTCCACTAGTGGGCAAGACACCCACTTGAGAGACTGTGGCCTTGCACTCACCAGGACCAAGCACTGGGCATGTTGTCCTCACCAGAGCATGTGGGCAAGTCACCCACTTGATAGACTGTGGCCTTGCACTCTCCAGGACCAAGCACAGGGCATGTTGCCCCCCCCAGAGCATGTGGGCAAGTCACCCAATTGATAGACTGTGGTCTTGCCCTCCCCAGGACCAAGCAATGGGCATGTTGCCCCCTCCAGAACCAGTGGGCTTGTTTCATCTATCGGCTGAGGTGACCCCCCGTTCCCCATCCCCCTGCGGTGCCTGCCTATTTTACAACTGATGCCCCTGCAGTGTTCTCTCCATGTTTCTGCAGGTAACAAGTGGGGCTTTGGACTTTGGCCTGTGGCCCACGCACAATGAGGACTAGGCAGTGTCACTTGAAATGTACATATGTATATGACAATTACATTGCATTTTCTTATTTCTACTGTGTTGTTCTCATTACATTCACTTTTGTGAAATCGTTTTGTCCAGGGGTATGGATTAAATATATTTTATTACTGCATCTGATTGTATGTATGGTGTTGGTGGCTGTGTTCACTGTTGTCGTCTTCGCCTTTGTTGGTGTTTGTTGTGGAGCAGGACGTAGATGAGCATTGGGAAGACATGCAGCTTGGGCTCCATGGCGGTGTGGTTGTTTCCTGTGTCTCCAAAGGTGAGTCCTTTCCCTTCTGTGCAGTGTTTCCGCCAGGCTTTTGATGTGGTTGGTACCGCACCGGAAAAGGTGTCAGTTACTGTAGGCAGGTACCGCCGTGGTGGCTGTTGTGTCCGTCCTGGCATTCGGGGGTCATTCTGACCCTGGCGGTCGGTGATAAAGCGGTGGCCAACCCGCCAACAGGCAGGCGGTCAAAAAAAAGGTATTCTGACCCTGGCGGGAACCGCCAACACAGGCCGCCACTTTAACACTCCGACCGCCACGGCGGGACAGACAAACAGCGCGGCGGTCACCACCAACAGGCAGGCGGCAGACAATGTACCGCCCACCCTATCACAACTCGCCAATCCGCCACCTTTCCGATAAAAACACGGCGGAAACAGACTACGAACGGGAAAACGCTCACCTCTACACACTCCACGAGGAAGGAGGACAGCATGGAACCCGAATTGAACATCCTACCAGCTATTGTCTACCTGCTCATCTACCAGGAGTACGAACGCCGGCGCAGACGACAACGGTGAGTACTGCACCTACGACACAGGGGAGGGGGGAGGAGAAAAGATTACGGGCACACACATACGCGAAACACCCACCCTCACCCACAACCACCTACAACCCAATGCAGAGCAACAAGTCAGAGTGACCCCCCCAAACCCACCGGAATAATGCAAAGACACAATTAAAATGATCTATCAAATATATGTATAAAT
The DNA here is from genome assembly GCF_031143425.1 of Pleurodeles waltl. Lineage (NCBI taxonomy): Eukaryota > Metazoa > Chordata > Amphibia > Caudata > Salamandridae > Pleurodeles > Pleurodeles waltl. The sequence goes on from NC_090447.1 coordinate 593,757,111, forward strand.
AGCTCCACTGAAGGTATGGGAAATATGCTATATGAATGATACAAAATAAGGAATGAACATAGTCAAAAATATATACATAGGCAATAAGTCCTGCACATTCTGTCAAAGTTCCATAGTCCGTGGGCCAATGTGCACTAACACATGGGCAAAGCCCACACAGGAGACCAGATACCATTGGAGAGAACACTGCTGGGGCATCAGATGATAAAACTACAGGCACCTCAGGGGGAAGGGAAGAGGGGGCACCTCAGCCACATGAGTCCACGACGCCAGATCCACGAGGGGCCTCCATGCCCACTGTCCCATCCTGGGGAGTGCAAAGCCACAGTCTCACAAGTCTCTACAGTGGGTGGCTTGCCCACTGTGCCATCCTGGGGAGTGCAAAGCCACAGTCTCACAAGTCTCTACAGTGGGTGGGTTGCTCACTGTGCCATCCTGGGGAGTGCAAAGCCACAGTCTCTCAAGTCTCTACAGTGGGTGGGGTGCCCACTGTGCCATCCTGGGGAGTGCAAAGCCACAGTCTCTCAAGTCTCACAAGTGGGTGGCTTGCCCACTGTTCCATCCTGGGAAGTGCCAAGCCACAGTCCATCAGATGGATTACCGACTCCACTGTTAATGGAGGAGGCATGGTGCCCAGAGTGCTTCGTGAAGCCCTGCTCAACACAGAACCGGCACTGTCAATGGGCCAGCGGTGCTTGAGACGGCGTTGCCCAGCGGAGCGGTGCTTGACAGGAAGGGCCCAGCGGAGCGGTGCTTGAAATGAAGGGCCCAGCGGAGCGGTGCAGAGACGGCAGGGCCCAGCGGAGCGGTGCTTGAGATGAAGGGCCCAGCGGAGCGGTGCTTGAAAGGAAGGGCCCAGCGGAGCGGTGCTTGAGATGAAGGGCCCAGCGGAGCGGTGCTTGAGATGAAGGGCCCAGCGGAGCGGTGCAGAGATGGCAGGGCCCAGCGGAGCGGTGCTTGAGATGAAGGGCCCAGCGGAGCGGTGCTTGAGATGAAGGGCCCAGCGGAGCGGTTCTTGTCACGGCGGGCCCCTGTTCAGCGGTTCTTGACACGGCGGGCCCCTGTTCAGCGGTTCTTGACACGGCGGGCCCCTGTTCAGCGGTTCTTGACACGGCGGGCCCCTGTTCAGCGGTGCCTCTCCCGGAGGGCCCTGTTCAGCGGTTCTTGACACGGCGGGCCCCTGTTCAGCGGTTCTTGACACGGCGGGCCCCTGTTCAGCGGTTCTTGACACGGCGGGCCCCTGTTCAGAGGTTCTTGTCACGGCGGGCCCCTGTTCAGCGGTTCTTGTCACGGCGGGCCATTGTTCAGTGGTGCCTCTCCCGGCGGGGCCCTGTTCAGCTGTTCTTGACACGGCGGGCCCCTGTTCAGCGGTTCTTGACACGGCGGGCCCCTGTTCAGCGGTTCTTGACACGGCGGGCCCCTGTTCAGCGGTTCTTGTCACGGCGGGCCCCTGTTCAACGGTTCTTGTCACGGCGGGCCCCTGTTCAGTGGTGCCTCTCCCGGCGGGGCCCTGTTCAGCAGTTCTTGACACGGCGGGCCCCTGTTCAGCGGTTCTTGACACGGCGGGCCCCTGTTCAGCGGTTCTTGACACGGCAGGCCCCTGTTCAGCGGGTCTTGACACGGCGGGGCCCTGTTCAGCAGTTCTTGACACGGCGGGCCCCTGTTCAGCGGTGCTTCTCCCGGCGGGGCCCTGTTCAGCGGTGCTTGTCCTGTGTTTCTAGGGAGCCAGACCTGGCCAAGACTCCCCGCTCAGTCGCCATCCTACCTTGCGGTCGTGGGGCCCTCCTGTGATGGAGTCCTGGGCCCGTGGGTGTCGTCCGTCACAACCGGAAAGGGGCTGGTGGGGCCCTCCTGGGCAGCTCGCCTGCTGCCTGACTTTTCCGCCCTGTTGACCTTGCCCTCCTTCACTGAAGCTCTGTGGCCCTTGCCTCCCTTTGATGATGTGGCAGGTGACGGGGCAAGGATACTGTCCTTGGTGGCAGCCGTCTCAGGCTTGTCGCGCCGGCCCTTCTTTTTTTTTGTCCTCTTCCCAGGGGGTGGGCTGGCTGTCCCCTTGCTGCTGGCCGATGTTCCTGCCCTAGGAGCTGGTGGACTCCAATAGCCCTGCACTCTGGTCACAGTAGATGCAGGGCTGGTGGTGGCTGAGGTGCTTTTTTTACTCTTACCAGATGGAGGGGGTGGGTCAGTGATTGGAACGAGCTCAAGGTTGGAAAGGAAAAGGACTTTGGAAGGACAGGGACGGGTAGCTGTAGTGGGTATGGGAGTGGAGGAAGAGGATTTGGTTGTAGGAGAGTCAAGTGTGCTGTCTTTGGGTGCAGGTGCTTGTGACGGAGGCTGTCGTGAGGTGGATGGCTGTTGGGTGGGTGGCTGCCTGCGTTTGTGTGCTTTGGAAGAGGGGGTGACAGACACACTGGGAGAGGACACAGGGGACGTGTAAATGGCAGTGGGGGTGGTGACTGCACGTGTGCGGACTGTAATATGGGTGTGCTGGTGATGGAAGTACTGGCTGATGGTGGTGTGCATGCAGGTGTGAGTGGAGACGTAACAGGGAGGGAGGAGGGAGATGAGGAGGTGGGGGACACAGAGGTGGTAGTGACTGTTGGCATGTCTGCATCTGGATGTTGCTTGGGTGAATGCTTGTGGGATCTGTGGTGCTTATGTGTGGATGAGCTGCCCTTGGGTGTAGAGGTGTGTGCAGGCTGGTCTGATGGTGTGGATGGGATAGGCAGAGGAACAGGAGACTGGGACTGGGTGGAGGGAGTCAGAAGAGGGAGGGTGGAGACAGGGACAATGGCTGCCGTCAGTGCTGAGGCCGGAGCGTTGAACGATCGCTGATGGGCAGCCTGACCCGAATGAATGCCCTCCAGGTATGCATTGCTCCGATGCACCACCCTTTCTACACCCTGGATGGCATTCAAAAGGGTAGACTGCCCAACAATGAGTGTCCTGAGGAGGTCAATGACCTCCTCACTGAGGGCAGCAGGGGTAACTGGGGCAGGGCCTGAGGTGCCTGGGGCGAAGGAGATGCCCGTCTTCCTGGGCGAGCGGGCACGGAGCGAAGGCTGAGGGGCTGCTGGGAGGGCGGGGCTGGTGCGCTGGGTGGCGGCTGTACCTGTTGTGGCGGTGGGCACGGATGTTGCCGCCACCGCTAGGGAGCTCCCTTCCGAGGACGTGTCGGTGTCGCTGACATCTCCACGGGTCCCCGTTGTGGAGCTCCACTTGCCCTCCGTCTCACTGGTGTACTCGGAGTCTGTTGTATGGCCCTCCGGGGCCATGTGAGATGCAGCTCCCTCGTGCGCCGATGCCACTTCTCCTCCGCCTGATGATGCTAATGCACACATGAACAGGAAGACAAAGAAAATGGGGGGGAGAAATGAAGACAGGTTGAGTGCATGCATTGGCAACACCGTTGTCGGAGAGGACAGACACAGAAGCCCCCTGCACTAGGCCGCGCAATCGGGGTACACTACTCAGTTATTGTGACTAGGCCTACAGGTCTATGGACAACAAATGCACACATGGGTGAGGCCGGACCATGGATAGCTGTACTTGGCACCGTACAGAGGTGGGGGGCGGGGGCACAGGGGTGTGTCTAACGGAGGGGCCTAGCCTACAGAATGCGCCCTGGCCTAGAGATAGCCACAACCCTCCTCCCCCACCCAGACACCTTCACTGCACGCAAAGATAGCAGAATGTGCTGATACTCACCCCCTTGTGTCTGCTGTGATGTCCTCACGCGCCCATCCAAATCGGGGTAGGCCACTGCCAGGATCCGGGACATCAGGGGGGTCATTTGGCGGCTGGCACCCCTCCTACGTTGGGAGGCCATCCCCAGCAGAGACTCGGCGGTCTTTCTGGTCCCGCGGAGGATGTCCTCCCACCTCTTTCAGCAATGGGTGCCCCGTCTGTTGTGGACCCCCAGGGCCCGGACGTCGTTGGCGATGGCACGCCAAATGTCGATCTTCTGATGGGCGCTGACCTATATGACATGTACAGGGTGGTAAAGGAAATAGCATCAGTTTTCTGCCTGGTCAATGTGAGTGGCCCCCCCCTCCCCAACCTTGCCATGTGGCACATGCTCTCATCTTTCGTGCGTTGCACTCCTCATTCGCTCCCCTCCCCACCATCTTACATACACCCCACTCAACACAGGCATAGCCCATTCAACGTGCACCCTGTGTACTAACCTGTTGGTCTAGAGGACCGTAGAGTAGCGCATACTGGGGGAGGACCCCATCAACAAGTTTCTCCAATTCTTCGGAAGTGAAGGCAAGGGCCATTTCCCCAGTCGCAGCAGCCATTGTATCTCCCAGACCGAGGTCACAGCAGCACTTGCAGTATAGGTCCTCTCCTGTGGATGATCAGGTCTTGAGTGATTAAGCAGTTAGAAAATGGCGGTCACGCCCGCGGCGGTGCGTACCGCGGCGGTGCGTACCGCCGGCACACATCGTCATTGGCTCCTGAGACCCATAGGGTTCAATGTTAACCAATGCTGCTTTGCGCCGCGGTCTTCGACCGCCTACCGCCACGGTGTGCCACGCCAGCACAGTGACCTCACATCACACTGTCACACTTCACAGGTCAGGCAGCCGCCATTTCAAGGCCCACATGGCATAATATCTACTGCGTCACACAGGCCTAGGCCTTGCATTGCCACTCATACAAGCCTTTCAATGCATAGCGATTCGTGTACTGTGCAAGCTGTGTGAACGAACCTGTGGGTTGCTTGACTCTGTGCTCCATGTTGTCCGTCCTAGGCACCGTCCGCTGGGACTTGCGAGGAGAAGGATGAATCCTCCCGTGTACCGACCGCTGGTGGACCTGTCGACAATGGAAGAACGACATATCATACTTACATACAGGCTTGACAGAGCAACTATACATGAACTATGTGCCCAGCTGGAGCCAGACCTGATGTCCCCCATCCGCCAACCCACAGGGATTCCCCCTCTGGTGCAGGTTCTGTCAGTACTCCATTTTTTGGCAAGTGGGTCTTTTCAGACAACAGTGGCCATATCATCTGGGATGTCTCAGCCTATGTTTTCTAAAGTTTTGTCCAGAGTGTTGTCTGCCCTGATGAAATACATGCAGAGCTACATTATTTTCCCTGAGGTGGGCGAATTGGCTACAGTGAAGGGTGATTTCTATGCCCTTGGACATATCCCCAAAATCATTGGTGCCATTGATGGGACCCGTGTGGCTTTGGTTCCCCCCAAAGAAAGTGAGCAGGTGTACAGAAACAGAAGTTATCATTCGATGAATGTCCAGGTGGTCTGTTTGGCTGACCAGTACATCTCCCATGTAAATGCCAAGTTCCCTGGGTCAGTGCGTGACGCGTATGTCATGCGGAATAGCAGCATCCCTTATGTGATGGAACAGCTACAGAGACAACGTGTGTGGCTAATTGGTGACTCTGGTTACCCCAACCTGTCGTGGCTACTGACCCCAGTGAGGAATCCCCGGACCAGGGAAGAGGAATGGTACAATGAGGCCCATGGGCGAACTAGGAGGTCATAGAAAGGACCTTCGGGTCCTGAAGGCCAGGTTCAGGTGCCTCCATATGACAGGTGGATCACTAATGTACTCACCAAAGAAGGTGTGCCATATCATCGAGGCCTGCTGTATGCTTCACAATCTTGCTTTGCGACGCCAGGTGCCTTTTCTGCAGGAGGATGGTCCAGATGGTGGTGTTGTAGCAGCTGTGGAGCCTGTGGAGAGTGAAGAGGAGGAAGACAACGTGGACGACACGGACAACAGGGATACAGTCATACAACAATATTTTCAGTAGCACACAGGTAAGAATCACCCACGCCATTTTACATTTACTTAAGGCCTCATGCGTCTCCACTGTCTGTGTTTCCCCCCAGTTCCTGTTAACTGATTTGTGACTTTCCCTTCCCTTTTCAGAGCTGTATGACCCACTGCCTGACTTCAGCTTTGTTTGCCCATGGACTAAAGCTTATTGAAATTGGTATGTTCTCATCACAAAGTAACTGGACATTATTGCACCGTTATGTGTAATACATTTGTTAAGAATACAAGCAGACTCCTGTTATTTGAAGTGCAATAAGTGATTTATTTTAAGTGCTACATATAGGCACATGATTGTAAAAGGGTGATGGGTGGGGGTGGAGTAATGTCCATGGCAGAGTCCAGTTCTCAGTCGCACAGGTTCATTGTCCATATGCCTGTGGAAGGATGGAGCAGGGGCAGTTCAAGGTTGGACAGGGTGACAATGTGGGACAGTGGGATGACATCAGGGGGTATCTTAGGCTGGCGGGGGTCTTGCAATCCTACTCTGTCTTCTTGTGAGATCTCAGGTTCCGCTTGCGGGGTGGTTCTTCTTCTGCAGGAGGTGGAGTTCTGGTGGCCTGTTGTTGTGTGGGGGCCTCCTGTCCACTAGCGCCGGCGGAGGTGGTAGGCTGTTCCTGGCCTGGGCTAGTGACAGGGGCCCTTTGGGGTGCCACATGGTCCCGCAATGTGGTGACTATCTGGGTAAGGGCCACGACGATGGTCCCAATTGCGGAACCGATGTTCCTCAGTTCCTCTCGGAACCCCATGTACCGTTCCTCCTGCAGTGCCTGGATCTCCTGGAACCGGGCCAGTACCGTCGCCATCGTCTCCTGGGAGTGGTGGTAAGCTCCCATGATGGAGGAGAGGGCCTCTTGGAGAGTCGGTTCCCTGGGCCTGTTCCCCCCCTGTCGCACAGCAGCCCTCCCAGTTCCCCTGTGTTCCTGGGCCTCTGTCCCCTGGACGGTGTGCCCACTACCACTGCCCCCAGGTCCCTGTTGTTGTTGGGGTGGTGGGTCAACCTGGGTGCCCTGTAGTGGTGGACACACCGCTGATTGACGTGTCCTACGACAGAGGCATGGGCCCGCTGGGTGGGAGCTGTGCTGGTGTTCCCAGAGGGGATTGGGTCTGGTGTAGCCTGTGGCTGTCTGTGGGGAACCGACTGTCCAGAGGTCCCCGATGGGCCGGGCTGGTCATCTGGGTCCAGGGAGACAGAGCTGCTGTCATCGCTCTGGGCCTCTTCTGGGGGTGGGATGGACATCTCTGGATCCTCCGTGGCGGTGTGGTGGCGTTCGGGTCCTGCAGGGGTATAAAGGTATGGTTATTGCTTCTGTGTGTGGCATTTCGTGTGATGGGTGGGTGTCCGTGTACCCAAGTGCAGGCATTCCCTTGTGGGGGCTTTTGTGAGGGTGGCTTGTGGGGGTGATGTCTGTGTGCAGTGGGCATGCTTTGGTGATGGGTGTCCATGCTATGTGGTCGCATGCAGGGCTTGGTGTTGGGATGGGTGGGTTGTGAGGGTGAGCCTTTTGCTAGGAGTTGGTGTGATGGGGGTGGGGGTGAGGGTGGGGGTATGATTTGGCATGCAGGTGGGGTGGGGGTGGGAAGCAGTAGTGAAGTTTTGACTTACCAGACTCCATTCCTCTGCCTACTCCTGCGAGGCCCTCAGGATGCAGGATGTGCAAGACTTCCTCCTCCCATGCTGTAAATTCTGGGGGAGTAGGTGGGGGTCCGCCGCCAGTCTTCTGCACCGCAATGTTGTGCCTTGATACCATGGAACGCACCTTCCCCCGTAGGTCGTTCCAGCGCTTCCTGATGTCCTCCCGATTGCGTGGATGCTGTCCCACCGCATTGACCCTGTCCACTATCCTTTGCCATGGCTCCATCTTCCTGGCAATTGTGGTGTGCTGCACCTGTGCCCCGAAAAGCTGGGGCTCTAAACGGACTATTTCCTCCACCATGACCCTCAGTTCGGCGTCAGTGAACCTGGGGTGTCTTTGGGGTGCTATGGGGTGGTGTGGATGAGGGGTGGGGTGGCGTTTGTGGTGATGAGTGTGGTGCGTGTGGTGGTGTGTGGTGTTTGGTGCGTGGAATCTGTGTGGGTGATGGTGTTGTGTGCCTCTGTGTCGTGGGATTTTCTATTCTGTGCTCTCTCTCTAGCCTTCGTCAATAATTTCGGGTCGTAGGGGTTTGTGGGTGATGTGGGTGTGTGTTTTATATTGTGTTGGGTGTGTGGGAGTGGTGTTAGTATGTGTATCAGGTGTGCGTGTTTCAAACTGACCAATGTGGCTGAGTTTTCTATGTGCGTGTGTATTTTGAGCGCGGCGGTGTGTACCGCCAATGGAATACCGCGTTTGAAAGACCGCCGCGTGGATTTGTGGGTCGGAATGATATGGGCGTATTTTTGTTGGTGTGACGGTGGAGGTTTGGTTATCGCCTTTTTTTCACTGACCTTTGGTGTGGCGGACTTTTGTGGTGGTCGGGTTTTTGGCGGTTTGCAGGTTGCGGGTCAGAATGACCGTGGCAGTTTACCGCGACCGCGGCGGTGTTATGGCGGCCTTCTGACCGGCGGTAAGTGCCTTTTACCGCCGAGGTCAGAATGACCCCCTCAGTGTGGTAAAGTGGCTGTCTATCTGAGATATCACCGCCATGGTCATAATTTGGCAGTAATTACCACCAGCCTGTTGACGGTATTACCGCCACTTTATCACCCACCACCAGGGTTGTAATGAGGGCCTTTATGTTACAGATGGATTTTTAAGTTTAAGGGATGCACATTGAACATGGCATTGCACAAAGCATACAACATCACACACAATACTTGCACTACACAAGAATCATTCAGGATGACCCTCACTGGTAACATCTGGATCCCTGAAGCTCTTCACCTCTCCATCTGTAAGGAACTGTTTTCCCCTATAAGACATAACATCATACATTGTACTGTAATTGTCAGACACATACACTGTGGTAAAATGTAGCACAGGACAAATGAATAGCATTTGGCTAAGTAACCCTTCTGGTTGTAATAAATCAAATGGCTCATGAGACATGCCTCAATAATACACATTGGTAAGGCAGGATGACATGTACACACATAGGGTGACCTAAAGGATATGTCAAGTGGGCACATTGCAGAACCAGTTAAAATAACTCACTACTACAAAATTTCACAGGGGTAGCAGACTTTCATGGCTCTTTGCACCTAAATAACTCACAGACCACACTCATTAAGGTATACCAATAACCATGCTTTAGTCTTTTCTTTACATGTACAGAAATAGAAATTGGTAATGACCAGGAGACATTGCTATTTCTCCTTATTTCACCTCCCCTTGGGAGGTGCACAGATTTCAAAGAATCCCTGGTTCACAGATCCATGGAGCTGCGACAATGTGTAAGATGCTCATTGTTGTTGCATGGGAAACCCCACCGCAAGGTCCATAGAACACATCCTTGACATAGGGTGAGGCAATAACGCGCTTTGTTCTTTCTTTCCTTACTCCATATCTATGAGGCAACACAATGCACGCAGGCTGACTTTGCATTGGCTCCTAGATATGAATTGGGGACCTGCTCCATGAGAGCATAATGGAAATTGATGCTCCAGCAGTGCAGTCCACTTATACATGTGGCCCACAGTGGCATAGGCATCTCAATATGTATGACGTATTGGGTTGTGTTGCACATATGCAATGCAGTATGGTGCAAGTATATAGCCCATACCTGCTATGTATGCACTGTCTCAGTCACCAAACACAGAGATAGCTATTTTGTTATACTATATTTACTGTACTTAGGTTAGTCGTGTACTTCAGATGTACTTACCAACTATTAGGCCTTTCCCATATTTTCCATTCTGGAATCACTCATTTATGATGAAATTATGGAAGATGAAGAAATCATGAGCACCCCCAGGGTACTGTGCATGGACATTGATGAAGAGGCCCCTGATGATCCACAATTGCCTGCACATTGATGGAATGACTATGCTTCCGATTGCAGTACAGGTGGGCTGTAGATGCAGGAGGCACCAGTTGCACATTTGGGAATCCTAAAATGACATAAAAGTCATGCATATTTTCCTGTTGTTTCTGCAGTGCGCTGTGGAACATGATATACTGGAGCATAAGGCTTATGATGGCATCCTGGATGGAGGGGAGAAATTGCAAGAAGGATGGCTAGGATACTTCTGCCACGCTGGCTTTGGTGGGTTGGAATGTTCCGGAAGCCAGCATTTGTAGGACATCCAGTACCTTTTCCTGTGGAGTGATGTTGGTGTGCCACTGCAATGTTGTCTGCAGCCTTATTGCAATCTGATGCCAGAGCTGGACAATGGACTCCCTCCTGAGCCTGTAGTGGGTAATGACCTCCTCCTCCCTGAGGCTATTGAGGGTAACACTCTGCTGGTATAGCCACTCCCTTCTCCTGCACTGCCTCCATGGTGCAGGTGGTGGTGATAGTGGTTGTGATGGTGGAGGTGGTGGTGATAGTGATGGTGGTGGTGTTGCTGGGGCTCCAAGCAGCAGTAGGAGTACGTCCATGGTGTCCTAAAGCTTTCCAGAGTGATTTGGGTCTGTCCTCTGTATGTACTAGTGCAAATGTGTTCTTTTTATGCCTGGTCTGATGATAAGTTTTTTTTTAAGCTTTTGAGACTCTGTGCTTCTTTTACCAAATGCAGCCAGATCTGGCACTTAGTAAATGTGGAGCTTTGAATGCGCCACCGCTACGTCAAAACAAATGATGCGGTGCAAGCTCCTTGAAAATATGCCCGATTGCCTCTTAAGTTAAGCCTCACTGCTCTGTACCACACTAGCAAGGGGTGAGCACAGGACAATTTAGGGTGTGTATGTGACTTGCCCTGACTAGGATTATTGTTCTTGCTTGGACAGTGTGCATATCTGTGCCAACCAGAAACCCAATTTCTAACAATCCCTTACAAAAAAACGCAGTCTGATCATCTGCTGCAAGTGTGATATCATAAGCATCCGATAAATGAGATCAGAATATAGATTTAATTTTGTCCTTTATGAGATACTCAATCTGACCTCTGATTTTCGTTCTTTTACTGTCCCCTACCACTATCAGAATGGTGATACAGATCAACCTTTCAATTTTTTCACAGTCCTATAAGTTATATCCACCTTTATTAGTCTCTGGAGATGAAGGCGATCCAGTACTAGTTTTCTGTTTTGCTGTCTGCTTTTGCTTAATTGCATACCTGTGCCAACCAGAAACCCAATTTCTAAAAATCCCTTACAAAAAACGCAGTCTGATCATCTGCTGCAAGTGTGATATCATAAGCATCCGATAAATGAGATCAGAATATAGATTTAATTTTGAGCAATACACCACCCTCAATTTGTATTCCTACTTCATAAACCCTGTCTGGATAGTTTACATATCCATCAGGTGTCTCAAACTGAATATATTCTTCAGTTGACATCACCTCCGGATGTTTTTTGAGAGTATGGCAAACTTCTGTCATTTCTACTGCACTGTAGTGAAGTGCTACTTCCCAAGTCTCAATCCCTAGAAGGATGCAGAATCTCTAAGGCATGCTTTTTCCTCATCCAACTACTTCTGTTTTCTTAAGATACTTATTTGAATCCAAAATGTTCTTTTTTTCCTTCACACCTAATGCTGTTCACTTCTCTCTTTGACATATTTGTCCTTTATGAGATACTCAATCTGACCTCTGCTTTTCGTTCTTTTACTGTCCCCTACAACTATCAGAATGCTGATACAGATCAACCTTTCAATTTTTTCACAGTCGCTTAAGTTATATCCACCGTTATTAGACTCTGGAGAGGAAGGCGATCCAGTACTAGTTTTCTGTTTTGCTGTCTGCTTTTGCTTAATTGCATACCTGTGCCAACCAGAAACCCAATTTCTAACAATCCCTTACAAAAAAACGCAGTCTGATCATCTGCTGCAAGTGTGATATCACAAGCATCCGATAAATGAGATCAGAATATAGATTTAATTTTGTGCAATACACCACCCTCAATTTGTATTCCTACTTCATAAATCCTGTCTGGATAGTTTACATATCCATCAGGTGTCTCAAACTGAATATATTCTTCAGTTGACATCACCTCCGGATGCTTTTTGAGAGTATGGCAAACTTCTGTCATTTCTACTGCACTGTAGTGAAGTGCTACTTCCCAAGTCTCAATCCCTAGAAGGATGCATAATCTCTAAGGCATGCTTTTTCCTCATCCAACTACTTCTGTCTTCTTAAGATACTTTTTTGAATCCAAAATGTTCTTTTTTTTTCTTCACACTTAATGCTGTTCACTTCTCTCTGTGACATATTTGTCCTTTATGAGATACTCAATCTGACCTCTGCTTTTCGTTCTTTTACTGTCCCCTACCACTATCAGAATATTGATACAGATCAACCTTTCAATTTTTTCACAGTCCCTTAAGTTATATCCACCTTTATTAGACTCTGGAGATGAAGGCGACCCAGTACTAGTTTTCTGTTTTGCTGTCTGCTTTTGCTTAATTTCCTAAATTATTTCTCTTTACTGGAGCCCTCAGCCTCATTTTTTACTTTGAGTTGTGGATTTGCAGTCCAAAAACGTAAAGTTTCACAGTCAATGGAGATTTAAATGCCTAAAATAGTTTTAGGAAGCTCCTGCTCATAATCTTGAACCAGAACTCTTGCCAACTGACGGTTTACTGCCAACCCCTGCAATAAGTGCATCTTCTTCCAGAATTTCACTCAGAACTATCAAGAAAAGTGTTTCAAAATTCCCTATTAGTTTAATTTTTAAATCAAGAGCTGGAAGAGTTCTGGCAAAACCCCCAATGAGGTGGTGAGTGCACTGTACTGTACAATAGATATTACAAGCTTTGTTTCCCATGTAGTACACTCTTCTACAGGTTGTACCACAACAAGTGGAAAATATATAGTTATCCTTATGCCATGAGTAGACCACCTATAGCTGGATAGTTGTATGAACAATCTAAAATCTTCTTGCCTTGTGGTGGCTTTGCCCATGACAGCATTAATAGTCTGTGGACTAGTTGTCTGCACTGGAGAATGCATTTGATGTACAGGGCCAGGAACAAATGCCCCCACCGCAATTGTAAGACTAACTGTCAAAGTCACCTATACATGGTTTCTAACTGATTTAGTAAATGTCTTGAAACTGGAGTCGGCAGATTTGCTGGGTCTCAATATGATGTATGTCTGGCTAATATGGGCCATGTAGCCTCTTCATTACTCAAGGACCATTCTAATAATCTAAATTACATGTGACAGTTGTCCACCAAAACATGTTTGCCATTCTTCATATCCTATTGGGACTTCTAAGTCTTGACAAGGTTCATAATTAGCATGTATTGCAATAGTTCTGTATGTATGAAAGCTTACTGTATTGGGAGCCACATGTGAAACTCCAACCATTAGTATTTCAAAGGGGTATGCAGCATGTGCATTTCCAATGAATGTTAATCCATCCCATGTTCTAGGAAACCCTCTAGCCAAGAGGTGTTGTGTAAGTAGGCAGGGAAGTTTACTCCTAACTGAATAGGTTGCTGCACCATTATAAAACAAATTAAAATATGAGATTGAAAACATAAAACAAATAGAGAATGACCTTTTATTAGTCAAATGCCTAAACCACAACAGGGAGATGGAGCATGTGTCTGAACTATAGGAGGAGACCAATATTATAACAGATGTCTCTACTATTAGTAATAATTGTGAACGTCTTGTGTGTGTCTTCCATGATTACACAAAGATCAAGCCCCATATTAATTGCCATTTGTCTCCAGAGTACAGCTCACTAATGAATTTTCTGGACCCTCTGGCACTAAATACCTAATCAGTGTGCCAATACGACACAGAATACTTGTGGACTGCAACCACCTGCAACCTACTGCATGTTACTAGATTAAGGTGTTTTTTAGGTAATAATCCGTCCAGTAAAACTCACAGGAATAGTTAGTAGACCCCAAACCCTCTTTCATCATGAATAGACACACTCAAGAAAACTAGCTAAGTAGAAATATATTTTTAAAGTGTAATTAAAAAAATCCTATCCTAATGCACACAATTTTATTAGTGCTTATTTTAAAGATAAACAAGATGTTTGACAAGGCTATTTGTCAATAGGCAAAACAACAGAAAATATTGAATACTGTACATTATGATGGTATTTTGTATGGTTTCTCTACATCGATAGCCCCAACCTGTCCATCCCATTGGCTAATTAAGATGATTGCAGCACTAAAAAGGGCCTCCATGAGTTTCATTGATGGTCTACACCTGCATATACCTTTTCCACATAATAGAAACAGGCAAATAAGCCTTCATGTGTCTTTTCTCAGCCTTCAATGAGGAAACGTGCTTACGGCTACCTTGTGGTCCTCAGCCACAATAGAAATTCCTCTCTATATAATAATGCTTTATAAACTTTGAACATTGCTGAATATTTTTAATATTTATTTTTAAAATAAACATTCAATAAATAGGCTTCTCTATTTGTTCACTTACTTTTATTCTATGAACATTATTTACTGCTTAGGAATAGTAATAAAAAACGATAGGTAAGTAGTTGCAGATGTCAATAAAACCAGTGATTTTAAATTGTGACCCATGTGACTTGATAATCACCAACTACTCATGATTTAGATTAAGTACTGCAGTGAAAAGGATGTAACAACATGGTGCACTATGGGAAATGTAGTTGGTGATTATCAAGTTACATGGGTTGCAAGTTAAAAGCACTGGCTTTATGGACATCTGTAACTACTTACCTATGATTCAGTGCATTCCAGCCGAAACGCATCAGGAGGCCTCTGTGGGAGCTGCTTTTCACATTGTGAATAAAGTGAATAAATGCATTTTGTGCTGTTTAATATATATATATATGTATGTGTATATATATATATATATATATATATACTCACTTAAAAAACAGAAGAGTAAGATCACCTTTCAGTATGAGCCTTAAACATTTGCAGTTGAAAAGAAATTAAATGAGGGAAATTACTATTTATATACCTGGAGTTGAACCCTCAACTATCAGTGTGAAGGTCTATGACCTTCACCATTAGGCTATCTATTTTTATATTTTGCTAATAACCATGTTTTTGCCCTTTACAGGCTATTTGCGACTGCGGGTTAAGCCTCAAGGCCTCTTCCGTTGTCCCACCCGATTTTTTTAATTTGTTGCCTTTAATGAGCTATCTGGGACGCAGGGGGAGTCCCAAGGCATTCCCCGTGGTCCTAGCCAGATCCTGTCTCCTGCAGGAGCAGGCATTGTTATGTATGCTTTTGCTTGATGGGAGCGGTCAGTTCCACTCTAAGCAAAAGCAAACAGCTATGTCCCAGGAGTGGGTACCCCAAGACATGGCAGGAGCTAGCTTTCAATGGTGGTAGTCCCCAGGGCCATCAGTGGCTTCTCAAGGGCAGCCCCCTCTAATGTGGAAATAGCTCTGGCAAGGTGGTGGTCCCTGGGGCTTGGGGATCCAAAACGTATTCCCTTTACAGTTTTTACTATTTACCCGGGGAGGTGGTAGTCCATGGGGTTGCGGGGGCGTGGCATGTGGCCCCACCACACCATATTAGTTAAAAGCCCTAGAGAGGTGGTGGTCCCCAGGGCTGCAAGGGGTGCCATTTGGCCCCTGCACCATATTAGACAAAAGACCAGGGGAGGAGGTCATCCCAGGGGCTGTGAATGAGGAAATTGGGCCTCCCCCACATAAGAAAATCATTTGACCCTGGGGAGGTGCTGGTCCCTGGGGTATGGTAGGCCATGTGACGCCCATGCCAAATTTAGCAAATGCCCCAGGGAGGTGATGGTCCCGGGCATGTGGGGGGGGGGAAGGGGGGGGCAGGAGGCTCTGTGATTTAAACAAAACAATAACCCCAGGACCTGGCCCACCCAGGGGCTTATTAAAAAACAGGCTTGGGAGCCTGCACTTTTTTTTTTTTTTCATTAATTCACAATGTAGTTTCTATTTCACTGTAAAAATCTTTAAAAAAGGCTTTTTTCCCCTCTGGGTCCCTCTGGGACCGCCTGCTAAAGCCGAGTCCCAAGATGGCTGCCAACACTTCCTAGTTTGAAATCTTGGCAGCCCATCAGAGCTGTCCATTTCCCTGCACAAGCTCATAATTGTTTGCAAAGTCTTCGAAATCACTGATATACAAATTTGGATTTCATTTAATTTCTCAAAAACTACTGAACGGATTTACACCAAATAAGCGAAAGTGTAATGTGCGTAGCAAACGCTAGCTTTCGCCACATTTTGTGTAATTCCATCCAGTGGTTCGGGCTGTAGTCGTGTCTAAAGTTCCTATGGGAATTAACATGAGAAACACAACTTTTTTTGACCACCCCTTTTTCCTGGCCCCTGCTTGACCAATCACCACAAAACTTTCTGTGCACAACAAAAATCACAAGGGCACTTTTCTTGGAAAGTTTTGTGAAGATTTGTCAAATGATGACAGAGATAGAGGCAAGTAAAAAAAAAACTTTTTCTTTGGAAACAAGGTCCTAACACTACTTTGTGGCAACCACCACTGAAAAAAACAAAGGTTACAGGGACATTTTAGTTAGGAAATAGAATTAAAAAACCTTAGGAATTCACTGAAAATAACTAAGGTTAGAGGGACGTAATGATTAGTTTCTGAATGTATTCATATAAAACCATAGAAATTCTGCAGTTATAGTTAGCGTTCATCCAAGTAACTATAACTGGGGCCCTAAAGTAACTATAACTCATGCCCTTCCATTGTAGGAGGCTGTCCCTGTTTGTAGTGGGTACCTTGGATACTTGCACCTTATACCAGGTCCAGATATCCCTTATTAGTGAAGTAGTGGTGTTCTAGCAGCTTAGGCTGATAGAGGTAGCTATAGCAGAGCAGTTTAGGATGAAACAGGAGACATGCAAAGCTCATGCAATACCACCTATAGTTACACAGTACTTATACACAAGTATAGACAATACTCAGTGTTACCAAAAATAAAGGTATTTATTTGGGGACACAATACCAAAAATACCTTAGAGACAATACTCCTTCTGGAGGTAAGTATTATACACAATATATACACTAGACACAACAATTAGCCAAGTAAATAGTCATAGAACAATGCAAACAATAGGAAATGCTATGGAATGCAAAGGGAGAAAATAGGTCTAGGGGCAACACAAACCATATACTAAGAAAGTGGAATGTGAATCACGAATTCCCCCCTAGACAAGTGTAGTGTGTGCAGAATTGCTGGTAGAGTAAGAATAAAGTAAAGGTAAGTAAATTACCCCACCCCAGAGCCCAGAAAAGCAGGAGTAAGGTGCTGCAAGTTTCCTTAGGACACTAGCAACCAAGTCTGCAAAGAACAACTGCTGGATTCCTGGACCTGAAGACCTACAAAGGAAGGGGACCAAGTCCAGAAGTCGAAAGAAGTTCCAGGAAGGACAGGACCCCCTGCTAACCTAGAAGAGGGTGCAAAAGAAGAGTCTCCGGTTAGTCGAAGACTGCAGAAATGTACCCTAGGAAGATGCCAGCGGGTTCCTGCATGATGCAAAAGATGTCCCACGGCGTGAAGATCGTTGCAGACGTGATTTCATGTTGGAAGTCGCCAAACAAGCCTTGGTTACGACAAAAGTGCATTTTGCATCAAAATGGCACTGGATGAACCCAGGAGCGACCTGGGGGCCTCAACTCTGTGTGAGAAGGAAGAGGGGGATCTCAGAACTTTAGAGAGCCCTCAGGATGCCATCGCTCTCAGGGATGGCAAGGTCTTACCTCCTCCAAATTGCATCAGCAGGACCTTAGGACAGTCTATGTTGATGGGGTCCACCCTCTGTGTCCTTAGGAGCACGCTTGTTGCTGTGAGAGGAGTCCAAGGGTACCGGTCGTCATCTTGGAAGGTGCCTGCAAGAGCAGTGGAGTGACTCCGTCACCCCACGGGAGATTTCTTCAGTCCTTCTGGTGCAGGATGAAGACAGGGAGTCCTCAGAGCGTGCACACTGTGGAAACTGTTGCATTTGCTGGCTGGAGCTGAAGTTGCAGAGGAAAAGTATCCCTTGTGGATACTTTGTTGCAGTTACAGCAGTTCCTGGAGCAGGCTGCGGTTGATCCGAGGTCAGAGGATGAAGTAGTATTTGCATAGGATTCCTGAAGGAAACTTGCAAGCAGAATCTGAAGAGAACCCACAGGAGAGACCCCAAATAGCCCTGAGAGGGGGATTGGCTACCTTATCAGGTTTGGACCTATCAGGAGGGGTCTCTGACGTCATCTGCTGGCACTGGCCACTCAGAGCCCTCCAGAGTGCCCCCACACCTTGCAAAGCAAGATGGCTAAAGTCTGGGACACACTGGAGAATCTCTGGGCACCACCCTTAGGGCGGTGATGGACAGGGGAGTGGCCACTCCCCTTTCTTTTGTCCAATTTCCCACCAGGGCAGGGGACAAGGGATCCCTGAACTGGTGTAGACTTATGGAAGGAGGGCACTATCTGTGCCCTTCAAAGCATTTCCACATGCTGGGGGAGGCTACCCCTCCCCAGCCTTTAACACCTGTTTCCAAAGGGAGAGGGTGTAAACCCTGCTCTCAGAGAAAATGCTTTGTTCTGCTTTCCTGGGACTGGGCTGCCCAGATCACAGGAGTGCAGAACCCTGTCTGTGAGGTGGAAGCAGCTGTAGCTGCAGTGCAAGCCTCAGAGAGCTGGTTTGGCAGTACTAGGGGTCCATAGTGGAGCCCCCAGGATGCATGGAATTGGCTCCCCAATACCAGATTTGGAATGGGGGAGAATTCCATGATCTTAGACATGTTACATGGCCATATTCGGAGTTACCATTGTGAAGCTACATATAGGTATTTACCTATATGTAGTGCACATGTGTAATGGCGTCCCGGGAAATGGCCCTGAACTATGTGGGGGCACCTTTGCTAGTGCAAGGGTGCCCTCACACTTAGTAACTCTGCACCTAACCTTCAGCAAGTGAAGGTTAGACATATAGGTGACTTATAAGTTACTTAAGTGCAGTGGAAATGGCTGTGAAATAACGTGTGCGGTATTTCACGCAGGCTGCAATGGCCGGCCTGTGCAAGGGTTTGCTGAGCTCCCTATGGGTGTCAAAAGAAATGCTGCAGCCCATATGGATCTCCTGGAACCCCATTGCCCTGGGTACCTAGGTACCGTATACTATGGACTTATAAGGGGGGTCCAGTGTGCCAATTGAAATTGGTAAATGATGTCACTAGCCTATAGTGACAAATTTAAAAGCAGAGAGAGCATAAACACTGAGGTTCTGATTACCAGAGCCTCAGTGACACAGTCAAGCACTATACAGACACACACACTAGGCCATAAACTATGAGCACTGGGGTTCTGACCAGGAGGATCACAGTGAGACAGGCAAAAACATACTGACATACAGGTAAAATTGGGGGTAACATGCCAAGAAAGATAGTACTTTCCTACCCAACCCAACCCCCCCAAACGAGGCACAATGAGGCTAACCTTGCCCAGATGAGTCTTTATTGTCCAAGTGGAAATATCTGGAGAGGTCTATGTTCCACTGTATAGTCCATCCCCTGAAGGGAAATGGACCTCCTCAACAATTTAGGGTTTTCACCTTTCATTTGTTTAAGCCATAATAGAGGTTTGTGGTCTGTCTGAACAATTAAGTGAGTCCCAAACAAGTAGGGTCTCAGCTTCTTCAGTGCCCAGACCACAGCAATGGCCTCCCTCTCTATGGCAGACCAACGCTTTTCTCTAGGGGTCAACCTGCTGCTAATGAAAGCAACCAGTTGATCCTGGCCCTCTGCGTTTAATTGTGATAGTACAGCCCCTACTCCTAATTCAGAAGCATCTGTATGAACAATGAATTTTTGCGAGTAGTTTGGGCTCTTCAAGACAGTTGCAGAGCACATTGTCTGCTTAAGCTCCTCAAAAGCATTCTGACAACTAGCTGTCCACAATACATTTTTTAGGCATTTTCTTACTGGTGAGGTCATTAAGAGGTGCTGCAATGGAGCCGTAGTTCTTAATGAACCTCCTGTAATACCTAGTGAGGCCTAAGAAGGCTCTGACCTGGGTCTGAGTTGTAGGAGTAGCACAGTCCATAATGGTCTGAATCTTCCCCTGAAGTGGTGCAATCTGTTCTTCACCTACTAGGTGGCCCAGATAAACCACTTTCCCCTGCCCTATCTGGCCTTTTGAAGCCTTGATAGTTAGGCCTGCCTTTTGCAGGGCTTCCAAAACTTTCCAGAGGTGGAGCAGGTGATCATCCCAGGTGGAGCTAAAGACAGGAATATCGTCCAAATATGCTGCACTAAAACCTTACAAACCTTGGAGGACTTTATTCACCATCCTCTGAAAAGTGGCAGGTGCATTTTTCAAATCAAAGGGCATCACTGTGAAGTTATAATGCCCTTCTATGTAGAAAATGCAGTTTTTGCTTTAGCATCTTCTGACATTTTGATCTGTCATTACCCTGCAGTCAAGTCAAAAGTGTTTATATATTTGGCAGATGCTAGTGTATCTATTAGCTCATCTGCCCTGGGTATAGGGTGAGCATCTGTTTTGATTACTGTATTGAGACCCCTATAGTCCACAAAACCACATTTCTCTCTTTCCTTTTTTGCTATGCGGTTTGGGGACAAACACCACTGGGCTGGCCCAGGGTCTATCAGAAGGCTCAATAACTGCAAGGTCTAACATTTTTATGAACTTCAGCTTTTATGCAAGCTCTGACATGGTCAAGTTGCCTGTAAATTTTACTTTTGACAGGTAAACTGTCTCCAGCGTTGTAAGGAAATGCCTCCTTGGCATGGTTACCCCTGACTTTTTGCCTTTGCTGATGCCAAGTTATGATTTGAAAGTGTGCTGAGGCCTGCTAACCAGGCCCCAGCACCAGTGTTCTTTCCCTAACCTGTACCTTTGTTTCCACAATTGGCACACCCTAGCATCCAGGTAAGTCCCTTGTAACTGGTACCCCTGGTACCAAGGGCCCTGATGCCAGGAAAGGTCTCTAAGTGCTGCAGCATGTCTTATGCCACCCTGAAGACCCCTCACTCAGCACAGACACACTGCTTGCCAGCTTGTGTGTGCTGGTGGGGAGAAAATGACTAAGTCGACATGGCACTCCCCTCAGGGTGCCATGCCAACCTCACACTGCCTATGGCATAGATAAGTCACCCCTCTAGCAGGCCGTACAGCCCTAAGGCAGGGTGCACTATACCATAGGTGAGGGCATAAGTGCATGAGCACTATGCCCCTACAGTGTCTAAGCAAAACCTTAGACACTGTAAGTGCAGGGTAGCCATAAGAGTATATGGTCTGGGAGTCTGTAATACACAAACTCCACAGCACCATAATGGCTACACTGAAAACTTGGAAGTTTGGTATCAAACTTCTCAGCACAATAAATGCAAACTGATGCCAGTGTACATTTTATTGTGAAATACACCCCAGAGGGCATCTTAGATATGCCCCCTGAAAACATACCCGACTCCCAGTGTGGGCTGACTAGTTTTACCAGCCTGCCACACACCAGACATGTTGCTGGCCACATGGGGAGAGTGCCTTTGTCACTCTGTGGCTAGTAACAAAGCCTGTACTGGGTGGAGGTGCTTCTCACCTCCCCCTGCAGGAACTGTAACACCTGGCGGTGAGCCTCAAAGGCTCACCCCCTTTGTTACAGCACCCCAGGGCACTCCAGCTAGTGGAGTTCCCGCCCCCTCCGGCCACGGCCCCACTTTTGGCAGCAAGGCCGGAGGAGATAATGAGAAAAACAAGGAGGAGTCACTGGCCAGTCAGGACAGCCCCTAAGGTGTCCTGAGCTGAGGTGACTCTAACTTTTAGAAATCCTCCATCTTGCATATGGAGGATTCCCCCAATAGGATTAGGGATGTGCCCCCCTCCCCTTAGGGAGGAGGCACAAAGAGGGTGTAGCCACCCTCAGGGCTAGTAGCCATTGGCTACTAACCCCCAGACCTAAACACACCCCTAAATTGAGTATTTAGGGGCTCCCAGAACCTAGCAAGATAGATTCCTGCAACCTGAAGACGAAGAAGTGCTTACCGGAAGCCCTGCAGAGAAGACGGAGACACCAACTGCTTTGGCCCCATCTTTACCGGCCTGTCTCCCACTTCAAGAAAAACTGCAACAGCGATGCGTTCCACAGGGTCCAGCGACCTCTGAAGCCTCAGAGGACTACCCTGCATCTAAAAGGACCAAGAACTCCTGAGGACAGCGGCTCTGCTCCAAAGAAGAAACATCTTTGCAACAAAGAAACAACTTTTAAAGGACTGCACGTTTCCTGCCGGAAGCATGAGACTTTCCACTCTGCACCCGACGCCCCCGGCTCGACCTACGGAGAAACAACACTACAGGGAGGACTCCCCGGTGACTACGACCCTGTGAGTAGCCAGAGTTGACCCCCCTGAGCCCCCCCAGCGACACCTGCAGAGGGAATCCAGAGGCTCCCCCTGACTGCGACTGCCTGCTCCTAAGAACCCGACGCCTGGTAAAGACATGCACCCGCAGCCCCCAGGACCTGAAGGATCCGACCTCCAGTGCAGAAGCGACCCCCAGGTGGCCCTCTCCCTTGCCCAGGTGGTGGCTACCCTAAAGAGCCCCCCCCCTTGCCTGCCTGCTTCGCTAAAGAGACCCCTGGGTCTCCCCTTGGACTCCATTGTAAACCCAACGCCTGTTTGCACTCTGCACCCGGCCGCCCCCGTGCCGCTGAGGGTGTACTTTTTGTGTTGACTTGTGTCCCCCCAGGTGCCCTACAAAACCCCCCTGGTCTGCCCTCCGAAGACGCGGGTACTTACCTGCTGGCAGACTGGAACCGGGGCACCCCCTTCTCCATGGAAGCCTATACGTTTTGGGCACCACTTTGACCTCTGCATCTGTCCGGCCCTGAGCTGCTGGTGTGGTAACTTTGGGGTTGCCCTGAACCCCCAACGGTGGGCTACCTTGGACCCAACTTTGAACCCTGTAGATGGTTTACTTACCTGCAAAACTAACAAACACTTACCTCCCCAGGAACTGTTGAAAATTGCACTGTCTAGTTTTAAAATAGCTTATTGCCATTTGTGTGAAAACTGTATATGCTATTTTGCTAATTCAAAGTTCCTAAAGTTCCTAAGTGAAATACCTTTCATTTGAAGTATTACTTGTAAATCTTGAACCTGTGGTTCTTAAAATAAACTAAGAAAATATATTTTTCTATACAAAAACCTATTGGCCTGGAATTGTCTTTGAGTGTGTGTTCCTCATTTATTGCCTGTGTGTGTACAACAAGTGCTTAACACTACCCTCTGATAAGGCTACTGCTCGACCACACTACCACAAAATAGAGCATTAGAATTATCTCTTTTTGCCACTATCTTACCTCTAAGGGGAACCCTTGGACTCTGTGCATGCTATTTCTTACTTTGAAATAGTACATACAGAGCCAACTTCCTACAAGCGTCATTTGTATGTTCTCACCAAGTGGGTGTACCAGGTGTAAGTGAGAAGAGTTCAGAAAACTGATCAAAGAGATTTTTACAGTATTCCTTCTACTCAGCAGTAAGGCAGTCTGCCAGAACCACTCCCTCCACTAAGCCATCAGCTTCAGTGGTGGAGAAGAGATAAGGGAGAGGGTCACTCTCTTCTTCCTGTCCCTCATCTGTAGCCATGAGCAGGGTTAAGTCAACCCTGTCATAATAAGGCTTTAGGCGATTGGCATGAAGCACCCCAAGGGGGCTTCTGGCAGTGCCCAGATCCACTAGGTAGGTGACCTCACCTTTCTTTTCTACAATTAGATGGGGTCCACTCCATTTGTCCTGGAGTGCTCTTGGGGCCTTCTGTCCTGGTTGGTACTTTGTCAGGACAGTCTTCTGATCAAACCATTGCTTTTGGAGGTCTTGGCTAGCCTGAAGGTTTTTGCTGACCTTTTACATGTACTCAGCCATTCTATTTCTCAGGCCAAGTACATAGTCCACTGTGTCCTGTGTTGGAGCTTTTAAAGGTTGTTCCCAACACTCCTTAACAAGAGCAAGGGGACCCCTAACAGGGTGAGGAAATGGGAGGCCAAAGGGGCTGTAGCCCACTCCTTTTTGGGGTACCTCCCTATAGGCGAAAAGGAAGCATGGTAAAAGGAAATCCCATCTCCTTCTGAGTTTTTCAGAAAGTCCCATAGTCATACCTTTGAGAGTTTTATTAAACCTCTCAACAAGTCCATTAGTTTGTGGATGATAAGGGGTGGCAAACTTGTAGGTAACACCTGTAGGAGGCTGGCCTGGCTTATAGTTGGTACCTTGTGGTACTTACACCTTGTGCCAGGTCCATTTATCCCTTATTAGTAGATTAGAGGTGTTCTAGCAGCTTAGGCTGATAGAGGTAGCTATAGCAGAGCAGCTTAGGCTGAAGTAGGAGACATGCAAAGCTCCTACTATTCCACTTATATCATATAGCACTGTATCATAAGAAAACACAATACTCAGAGTTACTAAAAATAAAAGTACTTTATTTTAGTGACAATATGCCAAAAGTATCTCAGAGGATATACTCCCTTAGGAGGTAAGTAATATACACAAATTATATGCACTCAGACCAAAATCAGGTAAGTAACAGTTAGAAAAGTAGTGCAAACAATGTAGAACATAATAGAATGCAATAGGGAGAAATAGGCCCAGGGGCAACACAAACCATATACTCCAAAAGTGGAATGCGAACCACGAATAGACCCCAGGCCTAGTGTAGTGTGTAGGGGATTTCTGGGAGTGTAAGAAAACACTAAGGGTGTCCAAGATACCCCACCCCAAGTCCCTTAAAAGAAGGAGTAAAGTTACCCTACTACCCCAGAAAGACAGTAAAGTCGAGATAGGGGATTCTGCAAGGACAACAACTGACTGCAAAACACTGAAGACGGATTCCTGGACCTGAGGACCTGTAAAGGAACGGGACCAAGTCCAAGAGTCACGCAAGTGTCCAGGGGCGCAGGAGCCCACTAAACCCCGGAGTTGGGCAATGCAGGGTGGAGTGCTGGGGACCTGGGCTAGGCTGTGCACGAAGGAAGTCTTGCAAGAGTGCACAGAAGCGTGAGCAGCTGCAGTTCAGGCAGTACACAGGATTACTGTCTGGCGTGGGGAGGCAAGGACTTACCTCCACCAAATTTGGACAGAAGGACCACTGGACTGTCGAAGACACTTGGACCCAGCTCCTGTGTTCCAGGGACCATGCTCGGCAGGATGAGAGGGGACCCAGGGGACCGGTGATGCAGAAGTTTGGTGCTTGCCTTGGCAGGGGGAAGATTCCGTCGACCCACGGGATATTTCTTCTTGGCTTCCAGTGCAGGGTGAAGTCAGACAGCCCTCAGAGCATGTACCACCAGGAAACAGTCGAGAAAGCCGGCAGGATGAGGCACTACAATGTTGCTGATAGTCTTCTTGCTACTTTGTTGCGGTTATGCAGGCGTCCTGGAGCAGTCAGAGGTCGATCCTTGGCAGAAGTCGAAGAGGGGAGTGCAGAGGAACTCTGGTGAGCTCTTGCATTTGTTATCTGGTGAGATACCCACAGGAGAGACCCTAAGTAGCCCACAGAAGAGGATTGGCTACAGAGAAAGGTAAGCACCTATCAGGAGGGGCCTCTGACGTCATCTGCTGGCACTGGCCACTCAGAGCTGTCCATTGTGCCATAACACCTCTGCATCCAAGATGGCAGAGGTCTGGGACACACTGGAGGAGCTCTGGGCACCTCCCCTGGGAGGTGTTTGTCAGGGGAGTGGTCACTCCCCTTTCCTTTGTCCAGTTTTGCACCAGAGCAGGGCTAGGGGGATCCCTGAACCGGTGTAGACTGGCTTATGCAGAAAGGGCACCATCTGTCCCCTTCAAAGCATTTTCAGAGGCCAGGAGAGGCTACTCCTCCCAGGCCCTTCACACCTATTTCCAAAGGGAGAGGGTGTAACACCCTCTCTCAGAGAAAATCCTTTGTTCTGCCTTCCTGGGACCAGGCTGCCCAGGCCCCAGGGGGGCAGAAACCTGTCTGAGGGGCTGGCAGCAGCAGTAGCTGCAGTGCAGACCCCAGAAAGTTAGTTTGGCAGTACCCGGGCTCTATTCTGGAGACCTGGGGATGCATGGAATTGTCCCCCCAATACCAGAATGGTATTGGGGTGACAATTCCATGATCCTAGACATGTTACATGGCCATGTTCGGAGTTACCATGGTGACGGTACAGATAGGTAGTGACCAATATGTAGTGCACGCGTGTAATGGTGTCCCCGCACTCACAAAGTCCGGGGAATTTTCCCTGAACAATGTGGGGGCACCTTGGCTAGTGCCAGGGTGCCCACACACTAAGTAACTTTGCACCTAACCTTCACCAAGTGAGGGTTAGACATATAGGTGACTTAAAAAGTTACTTAAGTGCAGTGAAAATGTCTGTGAAATAACGTGGACGTTATTTCACTCAGGATGTAGTGGTAGTCCTGTGTAAGAATAGTCTGAGCTCCCTATGGGTGGCAAAAGAAATGCTGCAGCCCGTAGGGATCTCCTAGAACCCCAATACCCTGGGTACCTAGGTACCATATACTAGGGAATTATAAGGATGTTCCAGTGTGCCAATCAGAATTGGTAAAATTAGTCACTAGCCTGCACTGACAATTTTGAAAGCAGAGAGAGCATAAACACTGAGGTTCTGGTTAGGAGAGCCTCAGTGATACAGTTAGGCACCACACAGGGAACACATATAGGCCACAAACTTATGAGCACTGGGTCCTGGCTAGCAGGATCCCAGTGACACATATCAAACACACTGACAACATAGGGTCTTCACTATGAGCACTGGGCCCTGGCTAGCACGATCACAGCGAGACAGTAGAAACACCCTGACATATATTCACAAACAGGCTAAAAGTGGGGGTGACAAGGCTAGAAAGAGGCTACCTTCCTACATCACCACACTACTTCCACATTGCATTTAGGTATGCAAACATGAAGTTACTACCTCTGTCTGACACCAATTCCTTAGGGTAGCCCACTCTGGAAAAGATTCCCAGGAGGGCCTTTGCCACTGCAGGAGCTGTAGTGGTCCTTAAGGGGATAGCTTCTGGTTACCTTGTGGCATGGTCCACCACCACACGGATAAATTTATTGCCAGAAGGTGTTGAAGGGTCAAGGGGGGCAACAATATCAACCCCTACCCTTTCAAATGGCACCCCAACCACTGGCAATGGTATCAAGGTGGCCTTTGTGGTGCCACCAGTTTTGCCACTGGCTTGGCAGGGAACACAGGAGCGACAAACCTCCTTTGTGTCTTCTGACATGTAGGCCAGTGAAAATGTGGAAGAAGTCTGTCCCATGTTTTGCTCTGGCCTAAATGCCCAGCTAACGGGATGTCATGAGCCAGAGTTAGGAGGAATTCCCTGTACTGAAGGGGGATGACCAGTCTTCTGGTAGCACAAGGTTTAGGGCCCCTTG
Organism: Pleurodeles waltl; assembly: GCF_031143425.1. Taxonomy (NCBI): domain Eukaryota; kingdom Metazoa; phylum Chordata; class Amphibia; order Caudata; family Salamandridae; genus Pleurodeles; species Pleurodeles waltl. The sequence continues at coordinate 593,784,334 of NC_090447.1, forward strand.
CTTCAGTATAAAAGAGATTATTCTCCCAATAAACTCTGTGTGTGTCAGTGACATCACCATTTTGCTGTTTGACAGATTGCTGTCTGAGGCCCTCCAATGTGGGACAGGTTTTCTGTGCCATACTCAGTTCTTCCCTGGCAGCCCCCCTGCACCCAAAGGCTCAGCTGAATCAGCTTCAGCTCCTCTGGTGTAGGTTCTGCAGAGAGAGAGAATTCCTCTTCCTCAAAAGGGGAATCATCTGTGGAGGGAGAGATAGTGGACAAGGGTTTGTCCTTCTTACCCCTAGTTTTTGGGAGCATTTGGTCCATTATTCCAGGATCCAAGTTTCCCTGTCCTCTTCGCTTCTTGGCCTGAGCCCTGGTAAGAGCAAAGATATGTCCAGGAATGCACAGCATTGCTGCATTGGCCTCCAACTCCACTTCATCCCAAACTGAGGTTTCCAAATCATTGTCTAGCAGACATTCTACAGGTAAGTCACTGGCTATCACAACTTTCTTTGGGCCAGTACCCCACCCCCGTTGAGATTCACAACAGCCATGGTGTGGCTTACAGTGTTGCTATGGGCGTCTGTAACTTGGTACTGGTGACCAAGTAGGTGCTGCTCAGGGGCAACCAGATTTTCCCTCACCATGGTGACACTGGCACCTGTGTCCCTGTAGGCCTCAACCTGAACACCATTTATCAGGGGTAGCTGCTTATACTTATCCATGTTAAGGGGACAAGCAACTAAAGTGGCTAGGTCAATGCCACCATCAGAGACTAAAACAGCCTCAGTGATCTCCCTAACTAGACCAAACCCAACTACATTACCAATGGTGAACCCAGCTACACCCTTTGATTGGCTATTAGTAGTGCTTTTCCCACCACCACTTCTATTACTAGGCGCACTAGTGGTTGCAGTTGGGGTTGTGGTGGTGGGACGTTTGGTGTTTTTCTTTGGACAATGACTGTCAGTTTCCCAATTGCCTTTGGCTTTCCACATATAACAACAAGGTTTCCTATCTTTGTGAGAAGAGGATTTGTACCCACCACCCCCAGAGGATTTTTGTGGGCCTGATGAAGACTCTGATGATTTTGTATCTTTGTCTCCACGCTTGTCATGTGACTTAACATCCTTCTTCTTACCATCCTTGTCACCCCCTGTATGAACTTTTCTGTTCCCCTTGTTCTGACCCATTTGTCTGCCTACTTTCCCAATTCTTGGGGAGAGGTCAGATCTGAGTCCACAAGATACTGATGTAACAAGTCAGACACACCATTATTCAAGATATGCTCCCTCAGAATCAAGTTATGCAGGCTTTCATAGTCAGTCACCTTACTGCCATTTAACCAACCTTCTAGGGCCTTCACAGACCAGTCTACAAAGTCTGTCCAGTCCTGTGATGACTCCTTTCTGGTGTCTCTGAACTTAAGTCTGTACTGTTCAGTGGTTAAGCCCAGACCAAGTAGGAGTGCACTTAAAGAATTTTATAATTATCTGCATCATCCTCTCTGACAATAAGAAGTCTGTCTTTCCCCTTGCCAGAGAAGGATAACCAAAGGATAGCTGCCCACTTTACATGAGGGACCCTCTGAACTTTACAGGCCCTCTCAAGTGCAGCACACCACTTGTAAATGTCATCACCATCCATGTAAGGAGGGACAACTGTGTGCAGATTTCTAGAATCAAATGAAGGTTCCCTAACATTTGAGTTTCTAAAACTGCTGCTGCCACCATGGGGACCTACCCCTAAACCCTGCCTCTCTTTCTCCACAGCCAGGGATTCCCTGTCTAAGGCCAACTGTTGCTGCAGTAGCCTCAGTCCACCCTCCTCTAACCTCAGCTTTCAGAGTTCCCTATCTAGGGACTGGTCCTCAGGGTTAGAATTGTGTGAAGACTCTGAAACAGAGGTAACATGAGAGTGTGCAGAGGCAGATCTATCTCTAACAGGGGCCACTCTAGTGACCTGGCCTCTCGGGGTGAAGGGAGCCCTACTTGTTTGTGAACCCCTCCCACTACCAGTTATTCTAAGGGGCTTATTGACAGATAGATCTGTGGAAGGACCCTACTCAGGATTGTCATTCTGCTCTTCGGAGCCTTCCTGGTTGGAGTCATCCTCGTCCTTTTCCTCTGTCTGATCTGCACCAGTGCTGAGTCCCTGGTCATCTTGGAGGAGAAGATTTAAGAGGAACTCCTTACTGGGGTTCTTCCCAATCCCCAAACTTCTTTCAATACAGAGACCCCTCAAACTTTTAAAGTTAAGGTTTTCATATGTTGTTTTCACAACTCGACGGGTAGCATCTATGGAAGACACATTGAAAGAAAAAAGTTTAGTATAGTGAGTAAAAAGTTAATAGAATAACAGAGCTAACTTTTTACAGCAAAGAAGAAACCTTTTCAAGACTTTGTGAAAACCTTTGCAAAGTTTAAAGAACATTTTAGAAAGTTAGAAAATTGTTTCTAGGTATATCTTCTATATGCTCTGAGTTTTGGAGCAAGCTTTTCATTTGGAAAGCACAGGTAACAAAGTGGTAAAGCAATTGCAAGTACTTATCCCACCGCTGCACCACCAATTTAGGAGGCTGGCCTGGTTTGTAGTGGGTACCTTGGGTACTTACACCTTATACCAAGTCCAGTTATCCCTTATCAGTGAAGTAGTAGTGTTCTATCAGCTTAGGCTGATAGAGGTAGCTATAGCAGGGGAGCTTAGGCTGAACTAGGAGACATGCAAAGCTCATGCAATACCACTTATAGTTACACAGTACTTATACACAAGTAAAGACAATACTCAGTGTTACCAAAAATAAAGGTATTTATTTGGGTGACTGTTGGACTTTTTTTCCTTACGTATGGTAATCCCCAGTCTTTTTGCCTCCTACCTCCTATTTGTTTCAGACCTGTCGCTGTTGGCTCTGCAACTCTGAGCACTTTATCACTGCTGACCAGTGCTAAAGTGCAGGTGCTCTCTCATCTAAAGTTGGTATGATTGGCTTATACCTAATTGGCATATTTAATTTACCTGTAAGTCCCTTTTACAGTGGTATCTCTATACCCTGGGTCTGGAAATTAAATACTTGTGCCACCCTCTGAAGTAGACTTTCAAACCTGCCTCAGGCCTGCTAGCGCAGGACCTGTGTGCACAGTTTCTGCCACAGGGACCTGGCATCTAAATTTACTTGCCAGGCCCAGAACTCCCCTTTTACTACACGTAAGTGACCCCTAAGGTACGCCCTAGCTAGCCCTATGGGCAGGGTGCCATGTATGTAGAAGGCAGGACATGTGCCAGGTTGCGTGGCCTGTCCTGGTAGTGACAAACAGCCTAACTTGGTGTCTCACTGCTGTGAGTGCTGCCTTCTCATAGGATTGCATTAGAAATGCCCTACCTTATGTGTAAGGGGTATTGTCTGATTTATGAGGGTGAGCGTAGGCATGTTTGGTATGGTTGTGAAAGTGATAATAAATGCTGCTTACTGGTGTAGGTGTATTTGTCATTACTATTCACTTCTAGAAAGTGCGTGTTTCTCTGTGCTTTGCAGCTTGACTCCAATCCACGTCTGGGCAGCCGGTACACAGGGAGGGTGGAGGTGTCACAGAGGTGCATCTGCATACTGAATAGTCTTCCTGGGCTGAGAGAAAGGAGAGGGGGGGCACACCTACATTTGTAAAGGCTGTGCCCTGGCCTCACACAATAGGGTCGTTTACCCCCCACTGATATTTGGAGCCATGCTGAAGGAGAGAGGGGGCACTCCCAGAACCAGTTGTAACTGGTTGGCACCTCCTCTCCCCACCATTGTAAAACACTGTAAGGATTGAGTATAAGTACAGGAGAATTTTCCCTACAATGGGGAGACTCTTTGAATCATCTTGGAACTGGTCACAGAAGGCTGGAAGGACTCACCAGGGACCGCCATGGACTGCTGCTGCTTTGCTGACCTGTGACCTGCCTGGTCACTGTAAAGGACTACAATTTGCTTGCATCCTCTTTGTGCTGGCCTGTTGTTGGATCCTATCCCCCTGTGGGCCTTTTCTCTGAAGCTTTGTCCCCCCAGGGGCGGGATGCTGTGGCCCCTGACCCCTGCAACTACGGGAAGCATGAGGAGTGCTTAATTTGTGCTTCATAGCACCTGGAGGGCACTTCACTAAAATGGTGCTGTGCACCAGGAGGGGCGCTCAACTGTGTCTGCTTTGAGACACTTCCCTGTGGTTCCTACAGCACTCGGAAGCGCTCTACAACTGGAGGATTCACTGCTGCAACCCGGGAATTGCTGAAATTCTGAGCGCGTCGGAAACGCACTGCAGTTTGTGCCCCCGGGGCACCTTCAGGATAAGGATCGGAGCGAACGCACTCCTAGCGTGCCCCTGAGACGAGGTTTGCTCTAGGGAACTCCCGGGGGCACAAGCAGGCATCTCCTTGGGTGCCTGCCGTCGGCTGCTGCAGTGTGCAAGTTGAAGATGGGCAGGAATAGAAGCCTCGTCCGAGGCTCTCTGCCTCACCAGAACCCTTGTGTTTGCCGTGCCCCGAATGCGGGCACCAGGAGGGGCCCAGTCAACCTAAGGCCCTTGTGTTTAGTGCTCTAGGCTTTTGTTGTGCCTCCCCCTGTGGAAGGGCCAGTGGAGGCCCGGGGTGGGGGCCCCCAGTGACTGCGGGTCCCAGGAGGAGCCTGCCCTGAAAACGGAGGGGGTGCATGGTGCCCCCCTCCTTTACTGAAAACATGTCCCTGATCTTGGCCCCCCTCGTGAGGGCTGGTGGAGGCCTTGGGGGCCCTCAGTAATTGTGGGCCCTTGGAGGGGCCCATCAGGAATAGAGAGGGGGTGAGTGCTGCCCCCCCCTCTACCCCAGAGTGTAAAGGGAAGCCCCCACTTTGCGCAGAGGAGCGCCGGGGGCCACATCTCCATTCCTTCAGACAATCAGGTTTTTCCAAAAGGAACTATGGCCCTGATTCTAAGCTTGGCGGGTGGCGGTAGCCGGCAGAAGACCGTACCGCGGTCAAAAGACCGCAGCGGTCCTTCTGGGTTTCCCACCTGGCTGGCGGGCGACCGCCGAAAGTCCGCCCGCCAGCCCAGCGGGAAACACCCTTCCCACGAGGAAGCCGGCTCAGAATGGAGCCGGCGGAGTGGGAAGGTGCGACGGGTGCAGTTGCACCCGTCGCGAATTTCAGTGTCTGCAAAGCAGACACTGAAATTCTTTGTGGGGCCCTCTTACGGGGGCCCCTGCAGTGCCCATGCCATTGGCATGGGCACTGCAGGGGCCTCCAGGGGCCCCATGACACCCCATACCGCCATCCTGTTCCTGGCGGGCGAACCGCCAGGAACAGGATGGCGGTATGGGGTGTCAGAATCCCCATGGCGGCGCAGCAATCTGCGCCGCCATGGCGGATTCCCATGGGCAGCGGAAAGTCGGCGGTACACCGCCGGCTTTCCGCTTCTGGCCGCGGCTGTACCGCCGCGGTCAGAATGCCCGGCGGAGCACCGCCAGCCTGTTGGCGGTGCTACCGCCAACCTCCGCCATGGCGGTATTTACCGCCAGGGTCAGAATGACCCCCTATATATCTAATCTAAGTTCTCTCTAGAGACTGTGCTGATTCATATATTGCCTACCTGTTTATGATGACTCCATATGTGTATGTAAATGTTCCTGTTATGGGCATAACATGCTAATATGTTTTTCTAACTTGCCATATGTTTTCTAAAGTTCCTAATACGGGCATTTATGGTATTCTTATGACAAGTAATAAGGTGTTCCCTGACTACTGCTTATGTTGCAGAATACTGAGTAACCTGTCTGTTATATGTGACTACTGCTAGTTTGCAGACTAACTAATGTGTAACGTTCTGACAACTGCTAAGGTAGCAGGATACTACTGTTATGTGATGTTGGATCTAATAATTCCATTGTGTACAATACAGTATATTTTCATATAACGTGGTGTTGAGTTTCCTTTGTGGTGGGGATAGTGCATCACATGTGTTGTGTTTGTTTTGCAAACGCTTTACACATTGGCTCTGGGATTGGCCTGACTGCTTGTGCCAAGTTACCAAGGAGGTGAGCAGGGGTGATCTTGGAAGTGTAACTCCCTTGCCCTGACTAGAGTGGGGGGGTTCTGCCTGGCTGAGGTGCAGACCCTAGCCAACCAGAAACCCCATTTCTAACAGTGACACAGTACCAAAAATCTCTTAGAGGCAATACTCCTTCTGGAGGTAAGTATTATACACAAAATATACACTAGACACCAAAATTAGGCAAGTATAGTCATAGAACAATGCAAACAATATTAAATGCTGTGGAATGCAATGGGAGAACATAGGTCTGGGGCAACACAAACCATACACTAAAAAAGTGGAATGCAAATCACAAATTCCCCCCTAGACAGGTGTAGTGTGTGTCGAAACCCTGGAAGAATAGGAATACAGTAAAGGTAAGTAAATTACCCCACCCCAGAGTCCAGAAAATCAGAAGTAAAGTACAGCAATTTTCCTTAGGACACACTACACCTTGTGATTGGGATTTTGCAGTAACCAACCAAGTCTGAAAACAACAGCCGCTTGATTCCTGGACCTGAAGACCTGCAAAAGAAGGGGACCAAGCCCAGAATTCGTAAGAAGAAGTTCCAGGAAGGACAGGAGCCCCTGCCAATCCAAAAGAGGGTGCAAAAGAAGAGTCCTTGGTTAGTCGAAGACTGCAGGAATGCACCCTAGGAAGATGCCAGTGGGTTCCTGCATGATGAAAAGGATGTCCCATGACGTGAAGATGGATGCAGATGACATTTTGTGTTGGAAGTCGCCAACAAGCCTTGGTTATGACAAAAGTGCATTTTGCATCAAAATTGTGCTGGATGGACCTAGGAGGGACCTGGGGGCCTCAATTCTGTGTGAGGAGGAAGAGGGAGCTTGCAGCATTTTAGAGAGCCTTCAGGATGTCAGACAGCACCAACAGGAGTCCCAGGACACGGGGACAAAGGAGGTGCAAAACACAGTTGGTGCAGCACCACAAAGGAAGGGACCACTCCGCCAGAGAACAAATCAGTGAGTTGAGCATCACGTGATGGAGTGCTGGGGACCTGGGCCAGGCTGTGCATGAAGGAATTTTGCAAAAGGTGCACAGAGGCCTCAGGAGGTGAAGAAGACGCAGTACACAAGGGTAATATCACTCTCAGGGAAGGCAAGGTCTTACCTCCTCCAAATTGCGTCAGCAGGACCTCTGGCCAGTCTATGTCGTGGGGTCTAACCTCTGTGTCCTTAGGAGCACGCTCGTTGCTGTGAGAGGAGTCCAAGTGTACCGGTCGTTGTCTTAGAAGGTACCTGCAGGGGCAGGGGAGTGACTCCGTCACCCCATGGGAGATTTCTTCTGTCCTTCTGGTGCAGGATGAAGACAGGGACACTGTTCAAGCTGCTGGCTGGAGCTGAAGTTGCAGAAGAAAAGTATCCCTTGTGAATACTTTGTTGCTGTTACAGCGGTTCCTGGAGCAGGCTGAGGTTGATCCGAGGTCAGAGGATGAAGTAGTAGTTGCAGAGGATTCCAGAAGGAAACTTGTAAGCAGAATCTGAAGAGAACCCACAGGAGAGACCCTAAATAGCCCCGAGAGCGGTATTGGCTACCTTATCAGGTATGGACCTATCAGGAGGGGTCTCTGATGTCACCTGCTGGCACTGGCCACTTGGAGCCCTCCAGAGTGCCCCCACACCTTACAAAGCAAGATGGCTGAAGTCTGGGACACACTGGAGGAGCTCTGGGCACCACCCCTAGGGTGGTGATGGACATGGGAGTGGTAACTCCCCTTTCCTTTCTCCAGTTTCGCACCACAGCAGGGGACAAGGGGAGGAGTAGCCTCTCCCAGCCTCTGGAAATGCTTTGAAGGGCACAGATGGTGCCCTCCTTGCATAAGCCAGTCTACACCAGTTCAGGGAGCCCCCAGCCCCTGCTCTGGCATAAAACTACACAAAGGAAAGGGGAGTGGCCACTTCCCTGTCCAACACCACCCCAGGGGTGGTGCCCAGAGCTCCTCCAGTGTGTCACAGACCTCTGCCATCTTGAATGCAGAGGTGTTAGGGCACAATGGAGACCTCTGAGTGGCCAGTGCCAGCAGGTGACGTCAGAGACCCCTCCTGATAGGCTCTTACCTGGCTAGGTAGCCAATCCTCCTCTGATGGCAATTTAGGGTCCCCCTGTGGGTTTCTCATCAGATAACTAATGCAAGAGTTCACCAGAGTTCCTCTGCACTTCTCTCTTCAACTTCTGGCAAGGATCGACCGCTGACTGCTCCAGGACGCCTGCAAAACCGCAACAAAGTAACAAGAAGACTACCAGCAACATTGTAGCACCTAATCCTGCCGGCTTTCTCGACTGTTTTCTGGTGGTGCATGCTCTGAGGGCTGTCCTCTTTCACCCTGCACTGGAAGCCATGAAGAAATCTCACATGGGTCGAAATCTTCCCCCTGCCAACACAGGCACCAACTTTCTGCATCACCGGTCCTCTGGGTCCCCTCTCATCTTGACTAGCGTGTTCCCTGGAACACAGGAGCTGGATCCAAGTGACCGAGACAGTCCGGTGGTCCTTCTGTCCAAATTTGGTGGAGGTACGTCCTTGCCTCCCCATGCCAGACCGTACTCCTGTGTAATGCATGATCTACAGATACTAGGGCTTCTGTGCACTTTTGCAAGACTTCCTACGTGCACAGCCTAGCCCAGGTCCGCTGCACTCCGTCCTGCATTGCCCAACACACTGAGTTGACCTCCGACTTTGTGGGACCCTCTTTTGTTGTGCTGAGACAACCTCTGTGCTCAGGTTTCTTGAATGCCTGTTCAGGTACTTCTGCGGGTGCTGTCTGCTTCTGTGTGGGCTCTCTCTGTTGCTGAGCGCCCCCTCTGTCTATTCCTCCAAGGGACGACCTCCTGGTCCTTTCTCGGAGCTGGCAGCACCCATCACCTTCAACTGCGACTCTTGCAGCAAGCAAGGCATGTTTGCGGTCCTTTTGCGTGGAAACAACTCTGAATCCTCCAGCACGCCGTGGGACATCTTCTGACCAAAGGAGAATTTCCTGGCACCTTCCGTTGTTGCAGAATCTTTGGCTACTTCCACCTGGAGGCAGCCCTTTTGCACCTTCGTCCGGGGTTTAGTGGGCTCCTGCCCCCCTGGACACTTGTGTGACTCTTGGACTTGGTCTCCTTCCTTTGCACGTCCTCAGGTCCAGGAATCCGCCTTCAGTGTTTTGCAGTCAATTGTTGTCTTTGCAAAATCCCCTATCTCGACTTTACTGTCTTTCAGGGGCAGTAGGGTAACTTTACTCCTACTTTTCAGGGTCTTGGGGTGGGGTATCTTGGACACCCTTAGTGTTTTCTTACACTCCCAGTGACCCTCTACACACTACACTAGGCCTGGGGTCCATTAGTGGTTCGCATTTCCCTTTTGGAGTATATGGTTTGTGCTGCCCCTAGGCCTATTATATCCTATTGCATTCTATTGTGTTCTACAGTGTTTGCACTATTTTTCTAAGTGTTTTACTTACCTGATTTTGGTTGGTGTGTATATTTTGTTTATTTTACTTACCCCCTAAGGGAGTATATCCTCTGAGATACTTTTGGCATATTGTCACTAAAATAAAGTACCTTTATTTTTAGTATCTCTGAGTATTGTGTTTCTTATGATATAGTGCTATATGATATAAGTGGTATAGTAAGATCTTTGTATGTCTCCTAGTTCAGCCTAAGCTGCTCTGCTGTAGCTACCTCTATCAGCCTAAATTGCTAGGAGACTACTAATCTACTAATAAGGGATAACTGGACCTGGCACAAGGTGTAAGTACCACAAGGTACCCACTATAAGCCAGGCCAGCCTCCTACATTGGTGGTGCAGATGTGGGATTAGTACTTGTAACTGCTTTACCACTTTGTCATTGGTGCTTTCCATAAGAAAAACATAAACCAAATACTTCACAATATACACAGTAACCTAAACAGTTTAACTGTCCTTCTCTAAAACGTTTTAAAAAGTTTCTGAAAAGTTTCTGAAAACTTTCAAAAGTTTGAAAAAGTTTGAAAAAGTTTTTCTCTGCTCTTTTGAATGCTCCAAAAACGTTTTTCTCTCTCTGTCCTAAACCTTTTCTATTATTTCTGCAGTAGAACTTACTCCCACAGTTGTCCAGGCAACATATGGGAATCCAAACTTTAAAAGTTTGAGGGGTCTCTGCATTGAAAGAGGTTTAGCAATTGGTAAGAATCCTACAAAAGATCTTCTCCTTAGCCTTCTCCTAGAAAGTGACCAGAACCAGTCTGGCCCATCCTAGGATCAGGAGGTAGAGGAGGGGGGTACCCAGCCAGACTCAGAGGAGTCCCCTGAGGATGCTGGGGAGGGTTCTTCCATGACCTGCCACCTAGTGACACTGGTAGTGGGAGGGGGTCACACACTAGTAGGGCACCTTTCACTACTAAAGGCCAGGTTCCTTGGTTCCAGCCAGTTAGGGACTGGTCCAACTCTGTCAATTCCCACATATCTTCTTTGTCTCATAATTCCCAAGCCTCCCACCCTGAGGATAACTTAATGGAAAGGGAACTCAGAAAGCTGAGGTTGGAAGAGGCCAGGCTGAAGCTTAAACAGCAACAGCTGGCCTTAGACAGGGAATATCTGGATGTGGAAAGGGAAAAGCAGAGGTTGGGGTTAGTTCCCCATTGTGGCAGCAGCAGAGTTTTTGATAGCAATCCTATTAGAGAGCAAGATTCCAGAAACCTGCATAAGATAGTCCCCCCTTACAAGGAGGGGGAGGACATTAACAAGTGGTTTGCTGCACATGAGATGGCATGTATGGTACTGTTAGGGTTTGTACACAGCAAAGAGCATGTCCCCTCTCACTGCACTAGTGGGTTCTGTAATAGCTCCCTTTTAAACTTACTATTCAAAGCCTTTCTTGTTATCTCACCTTCCCCCCCCCCTAGGCTTCTGTGTATGTTGTTTAATGTGCTGTTTTGTTTACACATTGGGCCTTGCTTTTACCAAGGCTTCTTTAAAACACTCCTCCCTAGGCCATGTGTTAATCCAACTCATTTGCATAATAACTGAAACTCTGCACACCTTTCAAGAACATGTGCAGCATGTGAGGACCACACCCAGCTCTTCAAACCACACCCAGCTCTTCGAACCACACCCAGCCCTGTCTATAAAAGGCATCCCCCGAGCCTCACCCAGTGCTTGTGCTCGTCTACCTCCCGCTTACCTGAGAACAGATCCCTCGGCGCTGGCACTCCTGCTCTTTACAGACTTTCTTTGACTTCAATTGGCGCAGCTGCTGGCTCTTCCTTCTTCCGGTTTCCGGTTCCTCCTTGCCTCAGCCTCTCTCCTACGAGTAACCTGCAAAAGAGAAAGAAGACAAGGTTAGACTGATCAGTATCTCTTGCCAGCAACAAGTAAGTGCAAAACTTTTTATTACCTGAGGGAGCTTTGACGGCAATTTCTGGATTCGTGTATAGACAGTTTGAGGCGAAGTGCCTTCCACGAGCATTGTGATTAAGGCTCTTTGTTGCAGGATTATTTTGCAGGACTTTGTGAAGCGGACATTGTTTTTTTTCATGGAACTTTTGGGAATCGAACAGTGGAAACCATTGACAGCAAGGAAAACAGTAAATCAAGGACTTGCACAAATTACATGCTGTATTTTGATGTAAAAGTACAGTATTTGTTTCATAAAAGATTCTGGAAATATGCGAAAAGTGAGTCTGCTATTGGGAATTTAGGCTTTAGTTATATTATGATGAATGTTTGATATTGGTAATTCTGATAACGGTATTTGTTTAATTTTTTAGAAGCTTAACAGTAATAGAAAACACATCCCAGAGCAGTAACACATTCCAAACCTGGAAACTAGAGACCAGGATACAAGAGGTACTTTTAGAATAGAATTTCCAATAAATAAAGGGATAGTCAGGAACCCATTTAGGAATAGGTTGCACTTATCTGTTCTTTGTTTATGTTTCATTAGGCACCAGTTTCTACAGAAGTCAGAAAGGGCAGCAGATTTGTGCAGCACTTCAACAGTGGAAACGCAAGAACGGTGTTGTCTCTCTTTTTTTTATTTTATCCACTTCCCCCCTTCCCTTGAGCTTCTGTTCTTAGTGCACTGTTTTAAAAACTAGTGTGCTGGAACAAGCAGTTTCAGGGTGGGGTCGGATTGTCTTCAACCTCCATCAGAACTGAACAAGAACTCAGGTGAGCTGGGCTTTGACAGGTACAGCTGGTCCCTCAAAGGCAGTGGGCTGCTATCTTGTGGCTATCTTTCACTGGTAAGGGTAGGGATAGGCTCCTTGTTGTCAGAGAAAGTGATGCTAACAATTACAAAGTTTTGAATGATGCACTCTTGCATGGATTTGGCTTAACCACTGAACAATACAGGATTAAGTTCAGAGACACCAGAAAAGAGTCCTCTCAAGACTGGACAGACTTTGTAGACTGTTCAGTAAAGGCCCTGGAGGGTTGGTTACATGGCAGTAAGGTGACTGACTATAAAAGCCTGTATAATCTAATCCTGAGAGAGCATATTTTGAACAAATGTGTGTCTGATTTGTTGCACCAGTACTTGGTAGACTCAGATCTGACCTCTCCCCAAGTATTTGGAAAGAAGGCAGACAAATGGGTCAGAACAAGAGCAAACAGAAAAGTTCATACAGGGGGTGACAAGGATGGCAAGAAGAAGGATGGTAAGTCTTCTGACAAGGGTGGGGACAAAGATAAAAAACTTTCTGAGTCTTCCTCAGGCCCACAAAAATCCTCTTTGGGTGGTGGGTCCAAATCCTCTTCTCACAATCAGAAAAAGCCATGGTGTCATTTATGTAAAGTAAAAGGCCAGTGGGCAAATTATGCCACTTGTCCAAAGAAAAACACCAAGGCTCCCACTACCACAACCCCAACTGCAACCTCTAGTGTCCCTATTAATAGCAGTGATGGTGAGAAGTATACTACATATAGCCAATCCAAGGGTGCAGCTGGGCTCACTATTGGCAGTGTAGTTGGGGTTGGTCTTGTTAGGGAGACCACAGAGGCTGTTTTAGTCTCTGATGGTGGCATTGACTTTGCCACCTTTGTTGCTTGTCCCCCTAATATGGGTAAGTAGAAGCAACTACCCCTAATGAATGGTGTTCAGGTTGAGGCCTGCAGGGACACAGGAGCCAGTGTAACTATGGTTATAGAGAAACTGGTTCACCCTGATCAACACCTACTTGGTCAGCAGTACCAAGTGACTGATGCTCACAATAACACTCTTAGCCACCCCATGGCTGTTGTGAATCCCAACTAGGGGGTTACTGGTCCAAAGAAAGTTGTGGTAGCCACTGAATTACCTGTAGATTGCTTACTAGGCAATGATTTGGAGACATCAGCTTGAGCTGAAGAGGAGTTGGAGGCTCATGCAGCAATGCTGGGCATTCCTGGGCATATTTTTGCTTTGACAAGGGCTCAGGCCAAAAAGCAAAAAGGACAGGGAAACTTGGATCCTGGAACACTGGACCAAGTTCTCCCAAAAGCTAGGGGTAGGAAGGGTAAATCCTTGCCCACTATCCCTCCCTCACCAGAAGAAAAAACTTTTGAGGAAGAGGAATCCTCTCCATGTGCAGAACCTATACTAGATGAGCTGGCAGCAGACACTGCTGAGCTTTTGGGTGCAGGGGGGCCTGCTAGGGAAGAGCCTCCTATATACTGAGTCAAGGGACCCTAAGCCTGGAGCTGCCAGGAGATTGGTCATCCCTTTGCAATACAGAGAGTTTATTCTTACCTTGGCACATGACATTCCTTTGGCTGGGCATTTGGGCCAAAGTAAAACTTGGGACAGACGTGTTCCCTTGTTTTACTGGCCTCATACGTCAGAGGGCACTAAAGAGTTTTGTCGCTCTTGTGTGACCTGCCAAGCCAGTGACAAGACTGGTGGCACACCAAAGGCCCCCTTAATCCCACTTCCTGTGGTTGGGGTACCCTTTGAAAGGGTAGGGGTTGACATGGGTGGCCAACAGCTTCAGGCAATAGGTTTATCCTGGTGGTAGTGGACCATGCCACTACGTATCCTGAAGCAATTCCCTTAAGGACAACTACATCCCCTGCAGTGGCAAAGACCCTCCTGGGAATTTTTCCAGAGTGGGCTTTCCTAAGGAAGTGGTGTCAGACAGAGGTAGTAACTTTATGTCTGCTTACCTCAAAGCAATGTGGAAGGAGTGTGGTGTAACATACAAGTTCACTACTTCTTATCATCCACAAACAAATGGTCTGGTTGAGAGGTTTAATAAAACTCTCAAAGGTATGATAATGGGACTCCCTGAAGAACTCAGAAGAAGATGGGATGTCCTGTTACCTTGCCTCCTTTTTGCTTACAGGGCGGTACCCCAAAAAGGAGTGGGCTTTAGCCCCTTTGAACTACTCTTTGGCCACCCTGTAAGAGGTCCCCTTGCACTTGCTAAGGAGGGTTGGGAACAACCTTTAAAAGCTCATAAACAAGACATTGTGGATTATGTCCTTGGCCTAAGATCAAGAATGGCTGAGTACATGAAAAAGGCCAGTAAAAACCTTCAGGCCAGCCAGGAGCTGCAAAAGCAATGGCATGACCAGAAGTCTCTCCTGACCCAGGACAGAACATGTTGGTATTGGTGCCTGTGGCCCCAAGAGCACTCCAGGACAAATGGAGTAGACCCCATCTAATTGTTGAGAAAAAGGGTGAGGTTACCTACTTGGTAGACCTGGGCACGGCCAGGAGTCCCCTTAGGGTGCTCCATGTCAACCGCCTAAAACCCTACTATGACAGGGCTGATGTCACCCTGCTCATGGCAACCGATGAGGGACAGGAAGAAGAGAGTGACCCTCTCCCTGATCTCTTCTCAAAAACTGAAGCTGATGGCTTAGTGGAGGGAGTAGTACTGGCAGATTGTCTTACTGCTGAGCAGAAGGACAACTGTGTAAATCTTTTAAGTCAGTTTTCTGAACTGTTCTCACTGATACCAGGTCCTACCACTTGGTGTGAGCATACAATCAATACTGGAGACAGTTTACCTCTCAAAAGTAAGATTTATAGGCTGCCTGACCATGTCAGCGACTGCATTAAACAAGAGGTTCAGAAAATGCTGGATCTGGGAGTGATTGAGCCTTCTGAAAGCCCATGGGCTAGCCCAGTGGTGCTTGTCCTGAAACCTCATAGTAAAGATGGTAAAAAGGAAATTAGTTTTTGTGTCGACTATAGAGGTCTCAATCAAGTAACCAAGACTGATGCTCACCCTATACCCAGGGCAGATGAGCTAATAGATACACTGGCTTCTGCCAAGAATCTAAGCACTTTTGACTTAACAGTAGGGTATTGGCCGACTAAGTTGTCAGAAGATGCTAAATCTAAAACAGCATTTTCCACCATTGGAGGGAACTATCTGTTCACTGTTATGCCCTTTGGTTTGAAAAAAACACCTGCCACTTTCAGAGGTTGGTGAACACAGTCCTGCAAGGGTTGGAAGCATTTAGTGCAGCATATCTGGATGATATATCTGTCTTTAGCTCCACCTGGGATGATCACAGAGTCCACCTGTGGAAAGTTTTGGAGGCCCTGCAAAAGGCAGGCCTCACTATCAAGGCTTCAAAGTGCTAGATAGGGCAGGGGAAAGTGGTTTATCTGGGCCACCTGGTAGGTGGGGAATAGATTGCACCACTGCAGGGGAAGATCCAAACCATTATGGAATGGGCTCCCCCTACAACTCAAACCCAGGTGAGAGCCTTTTTAGGCCTCACAGGGTACTATAGGAGGTTTATTAAGAATTATGGCTCCATTGCAGCTCCTCTTAATGACCTCCTTAGTAAAAAGATGCCTAAAAAGGTACTGTGGACAGCTAGCTGTCAAAAAGCTTTTGATTAGCTCAAACAGGCCATGTGCTCTGCACCTGTCCTAAAAAGCCCTTGCTACTCCAATGAGTTCATAGTCCAGAATGATGCTTCTGAATTGGGGGTTGGGGAAGTGCTATCACAGCTTAGTACTGAGGGCCAGGATCAACCTGTTGCTTTTATCAGTAGGAGGTTGACCCCTAGAGAAAAGCGTTGGTCTGCCATAGAGAGGGAGGCCTTTGCTGTGGTCTGGGCACTGAAAAAATGTATACCATACCTGTTTGGTACTCACTTTATTGTTCAGACAGACCACAATCCTCTACTTTGGCTAAAACATATGAAAGGTGAAAAGCCTAAATTGTTGAGGTGGTCCATATCCCTACAGGGAATGGACTATACAGTGGAACATAGAACTGGGAGTGCCCACTCCAATGTAGATGGACTTTCCAGATATTTCCACTTAGACAATGAAGACTCATCTGGGCAAGGTTAGCCTTATTGTCCCTCGTTTGGGGGGGGGGGTTGTGTAGGAAAGTACCATCTTGCCTGGCATGTTACCCCCATTTCTTACTTGTGTGTATGTTTGTTTTTGCCTGTGTCACTGTGATCCTGCCAGCCAGGACCCCAGTGCTCATAAGTTGTGCCCTGTATGTGTTCCCTGTGGGGTGCCTAACTGTATCACTAAGGCTCTGCTAATCAGAACCTCAGTGTTTATGCTCTCTCTTCTTTTAAAATTGTCACTGTAGGCTAGTGATTAATTTTCCCAATTCTGATTGGCACACTGGAACGCCCTAATAATTCCTTAGTATATGGCACCTAGGTATTGGGGTTCCAGGAGATCCATATGGGCTGCAGCATTTCTTTTGCCACCCATAGGGATCTCAGAATTTTTTTACACAGGACTGCCACTGCAGCCTGAGTGAAATAACGTCCATGTTATTTCACAGCCATTTTACACTGCACTTCAGTAACTTATAAGTCACCTATATGTCTAACCCTCACTTAGTCAAGGTTAGGTGCAAAGTTACTTAGTGTGAGGGCACCCTGGCACTAGCCAAGGTGTCCCCACAATGTTCAGGGCAATTTCCCCAGACTTTGTGAGTACGGGGACACCATTACACGCGTGAACTTCATGTAGGTCAATACCAATGTGTAGCTTCACAATGGTAACTCCGAACACGGTCATGTAGCATGTCTAAGATCATGGAATTGTCCCCCCAAGCCAACTCTGGTATTGGGGTGCCAATCCCATGCATCCAAGGGGCGACCTCCTGGTCCTTCCTGGGCCCCGGCAGCACCCAAAACCTTCAACCGTGACTCTTGCAGCTAGCAAGGCTTGTTTGTGGTCCTTCTGCGTGGAAACAACTCTGCATCCTTCAGCACGCTGTGAGACTTCTTCTGACCGACCAAAGGAAAAGTTCCTGCCACCTTCCGTTATTGTAGAATCTTTGGCTTTTTCCACCCGGAGGCAGCCCTTTTGCACCTTCATCCGGGGTTTAGTGGGCTCCTTCCCCTCTGGACACTTGTGTGACTCTTCGACTTGGTCCCCTTCCTTTGCACATCCTCAGGTCCAGGAATCCGTCTTCAGTGCTTTGCAGTCAGTTGTTGTCTTTGCAGAACCCCCTATCTCGACTTTACAGTCTTTCTGGGGTAGTAGGGCAACTTTACTCCTACTTTTCAGGGTCTTGGGGTGGGGTATCTTGAACACCCTTAGTGTTGTCTTACACTCCCAGCGACCCTCTACACACTACACGAGGCCTGGGGTCCATTTGTGGTTCGCATTCCACTTTTGGAGTATATGTTTTTTTTTGCCACTAGGCCTATTTTCTCCTATTGCATTCTATTGTGTTCCACAGTGTTTGCACTATTTTTCTAATGTTTTATTTACCTGATTTTGTTTTTTTGTGTATATTTTGTGTATTTTACTTCCCCCCTAAGGGAGTATATCCTCTGAGATAGTTTTGGCATATTGTCACTAAAATAAAGTAACTTTATTTGTATTAACTCTGAGTATTATGTTTCTTATGATATAGTGCTATATGATATAAGTGGTATAGTAGGAGCTTTGCATGTCTCCTAGTTCAGCCTAAGCTGCTCTGCTATAGCTACCTCTATCAGCCTAAGCTGCTAGAACACTACTAATCTACTAATAAGGGATAATTGGACCTGGCACAAGGTGTAAGTACCACAAGGTACCCACTATAAGCCAGGCCAGACTCCGACAGGTATCTTGGACACCCTTAGTGTTTTCTTACACTCCCAGTGACCCTCTACACACTACACTAGGCATGGGGTCCATTCGTGGTTCACTTTCCACTTTTGGAGTATATGGTTTGTGTTGCCCCTAGGCCTATTGTCTCCTATTGCATTCTATTGTGTTCTACAGTGTTTGTACTACTTTTCTAAGTGTTTTACTTACCTGATTTTGGTTTGTGTGTCTATTTTGTGTATTTTACTTACCTCTTAAGGGAGTATATCCTCTGAGATACTTTTGGCATATTGTCACTAAAATAAAGTACCTTTAATTTTAGTAACTCTGAGTGGTGTGTTTCTTATGATATAGTGCTATATGATATAAGTGTTATAGTAGGAGCTTTGCATGTCTCCTAGTTCAGCCTCAACTGCTCTGCCATAGCTACATGTATCAGCCTAAGCTGCTAGAACACTATTAATCTACTAATAAGGGATAACTGGACCTGGCACAAGGTGTAAGTACCATCAGGTACCCACTATAAGCCAGGTCAGCCTCCTACAAAGCTACATATAGGTATTGACCTATGTGGCCTCCTACAATCCTGACCTGCCTATGTATCCAAGAAAAGGCCACAGTTTTGTGCAAAATGTCTACCTAACTGGAGTACTTTCTACTGATAAATTAGTAAGTGATACATCATTGTGTAAATGTATAGTGCATATTGCACACTACAGCTGCATAAAGGACCCTGAGGTAATGCCTGTAGTGACCTTGTATGCCTGTCATTTTGGTCATGTAATTGTTCCTCAAGCTTCTTCAAGATGACAAGACTACAAAGAATTGAATTTCCACCAAACAAGGGTACTTCCTCTTATTTAAACATAGTTAGTTCTTCTTTATTTGGTAGAGACGTGCTCATATTCCTCTGTATTAAGAACTCATCTCCAAAATTGGTGGGATATGTGCTGATGGGCAGCTAAAATTCTGTTGCCTGCATGTGGGACCAATCCTTTCATCTGTTTTTCTCTCTGCTTGAAAGCAGGCAGGAAAAAAGATGAAAAGTTTGCTCTCAGCAAGTGGGAGCAGTTTTCCTGCTCTCCTCTGTTGGGAGCAGGCTTACATCTTGCTCTCACTTAACTGGAGCTCTCAAAGCTCCCGCCAAGCAAAAGCAAACTTCTATCTCCCAAAGGTGGGCACCTTGGGACATAGGCAGCCGACCCTGGAGGGTGGGGGTCCACAGGGCTTTTAATGGCTCTAAGAGGGGGCCAATGGATCCCCACCTTTAAGTTGCACAGGTTCATCCCTTGGAAGATTGTAGTCTCTGGGCCCATTAACAGTCTGGTAGAGGGACTGTGCAGTTCCCCTTCCTATTTCTTTTGCAATCATGCCCCAGGAAGGAGGGGTTCCCTGGGGCTCCGAAGTGCCAAGAAGGAGGGTCTGTGTGGCCCACTTCCAATTTGTTTAAAAAACCCTTGGCAGTAGGTGGTCCCTGGGGTTCTGTTGAGCTTGTGGAGGAGGTCCGCATGGCCCCATCCTCATAATGTTAATGCCTTGGTGAGGTGGTGGTCCCTGGGACTCTCAACAGCTTCAGGAGGGTGGTCTGCACAGCCCACTATCCTATTTTTAATTAAATCCCAGTGGAGGTGGTTGTCCCCAGGGCACTTTAAAGTGCCAGGAGGGGACTGCATGCACCACCCTCCCAAAATTATATACAGCAAATGCTCCCAGGGACCTGGCCCACCTGGAAGCTAAACAGTAAACTAGTGCTGCGGATTAGCGGATCCTCCATGATTTCATGGCGGAATTGAAAAAATAAACATTTTTAGCCACCAGCAGGGTCCCAGGGGAACTTCTGCATCAGGGCTAGGAGGGGTCAGAGTATTTCTACACTGCCCCTTTTTCTTTATTTCTATGTTTTTGGGGAGACCCAAATTGGCTGCCAACACTTCCTGGTTAAAGTGTTGGCAGCTGATCAGATATCAGGAAGGAGACTGTTGGATCAGCCGATAATCCGCATCCCTCTAAATCTATTTTTTTACATTAATTTTCTCCAAAGCTACTGAAAGGATTCAAGTCAAATAACAAAAAGGGTCACTTTCTGGACCAAGAGCTATCTTTCTGCTAAATATGGTGTACTTCCATCCAGTGGTTCGGGCTGTAGTCGTGTCTAAAAATCCCTAGGAAATTGCATAGGAAGAACAGCATTTTAGGACCCCCCTTTTTTTCAGCCCCTGCTTGATGAATCACCCTGAAACTTTTAAGACAGCAGCTAAAGTGAGTGGCAAACAAGTTTTTAAAATTTCGTGAGGATTAGTCCAGCGGCATCAAAAACACAGCCACATTGGACAATTCGAAATACACACACCTGATACACATACACACACCACTCCCACACATCCATAACAATATAAAACACACATTCACATCACCCACAAACCCCTACAGCAAAAAATTCAGAAAGAAGGCCAGAGAGAGACAGCACCAGCAAGAACAACAGCATCCACAGGCACACAACACCATCACCCACAGAACTTCCACGCACCTCACACAACACACCACTACATATCAGCACACTTATCACCACACACTCCACCCCACACATCACCTACACCACCCCATGGCACGGCAAAGACACCTGAGGTTCTCAGAAGAGGAGCTCAGGGTCATGGTGGAGGAAATCGTTCGGTTAGAGCCACAGCTATTCGGATCACAGGTGCAGCACACCTCAATAACAAGGAAGATGGAGCTATTGCGAAGAATAGTTGACAGGGTCAACGCAGTGGGACAGCACCCAAGAAATCGGGAGGACATCAGGAAGAGGTGGAATGACCTACGGGTGAAGGTGCGTTCCGTGGTCTCAAGACACCACCAGGCGGTTCAGCGGACTGGCGGCGGTCCCCCACCTCCTCCCCCACAACTAACAACATGGGAGGAGCAGGCCTTGGCGATATTGCAGCCTGAGGGCCTCGCAGGAGTAGGTGGAGGAATGGACTCTGGTAAGTCAAATCTTAATTATTACATCCCCCACCCTACCTGCATGCCAGCACATACCCCCACCCTCATACTCACCCCCGGCACCCCAACTCCTCACATATGTCCCAACATAACAAACCACCCATCCCAACACCAAGCCCTGCATGCAACAACAAAGCATGGACACCCATCACTAAAGCTTGCCCACTGCACGTACCCATAAACCCCCCTAAACCATCATCACACAAGGTCCCACACAGGAATGCAAGCACTGGGGTACACGGTCACCCACCCATTGCACACCATGACACACACAGATGTAATAACCATCCTTTTATACCGCTGCAGGACCCCTACCCAACGTCACCGGACAGTAGGGTCCACACATGTCCACACCACCATCAGAAGAGGCCCACAGTGATGACAGCAGCTCTGTCCAACTGGATCTAGATGACCAGCCTGGCCCATCGGGGACCTCGGGACAGTCGGTTCCCCTCAGTCAGTCACAGGCCACCACAGACCTTCCCCCCTCTGGAAACACCAGCACAGCACCCACCCAGCGGGCCCATACCTCCGTCCCAGGACACGTCCATCAGCTGTGTGTCCACCACTACAGGGAACCCAGGATAACCCACCACCCCAACAACAACAGGGACCTGGGGGCAGTGGCAGTGGGCACACAGTCCAGGGGACGGAGGCCCAGGAACACAGGGGAACTGGGAGAGCTGCTGTGCGACAGGGGGCGGACACGCCAAGGGAACCCACTCTCCACGAGGCCCTCTCCTCCATCATGGGAGCCTACCACCACTCCCAGGAGACGATGGCAACAGTACTGGCCAAGTTTCAGGAGACCCAGCGCCTGCAGGAGGAACAGTATATGGCTTCAGGGAGGAACTCAGAACCATCAGCTCCACCCTGGGCTCCATCGTAGGGGTGCTGAAGGAAGTACTCAACACCAGGAGGGACACTGTGGCACTACAAGGGGCCCCTGACACTAGCATGGACGATGAACTGCCCACCACCTCCGCCGGCGCTGGTGGACAGGACGCCCCGCCACAGGACCACCACACCAGCACCCCACCCCCTGCAGAGGGAGAACCACCGCGCAAACGGTCCCTGAGATCCAGGACAAAGACAGAGCACGATGCCAAGACCCCGCCAAGAAATTAGACCACCCTGATTGTCATCCTACTGTCCCACTTTGTCACCCAGTCCATACTTAAACTGCCCCAGCTCCACTTCCTATGGCCATATGGGCAATGCACCTGTGAGACTAATAGACTGGACTCTGCCATGGACATTCCTCCGCCATTACCCCTCACCATTTCACTAACCCCTCCAATATTGAGCACTTAAATAAACACACTTAAAGCACAAAACAATCTGGAGCCTGTCTGTGATTTCCTTTTTTTTTTTTATTCTTTTTTTTTTCTTTTTTTTTTTTTTTTTTTTCTATTTATACATTTATTCTGTACAACATTTTGAAAACATTGAATTATAAATAAAATAATGTAAATTGGAATGGTATGAAATGGTACAAAATCAAACGATAGGCTACGAAATGCACAGCACAAAACTGCCGATGGCTTTGCCATTATAGATCAGGTTTCCCAATCCGAGTTTTCTTTTTTTTCAAATTTTATTTTATTTTAATATGTCGGAGGGAGGGGGTTACATGAGAAAAAAAAGAAGAAGACATAATATATCCGTGCGAAGAAAGTAAAGTAAACAAAACAACGGGAGAAAGAAGACCTTTAAAAAAAACCTCAGTTATATATATCACATATCGAAACAATTAGCATTTTTTTTTTTTTTTTTGTTTTAAACTGTGTCTTGATATTCCAACCATCTAGTCAGTGGTGCCCACATTCGTTCTCCTCTATGTCTCTTCTTATGACCCTTTAACTTATAAAGACTTAATTCAATATTATAGATGGTAAGTAATCTAGAGCGCCAATTCTCAAACGTGGGGGGTTCTTTTTTGAGCCAATCTGTAGCAATACATAAGCGGTATATTGCCATGGACAAAAATAAAAATCGCCTTATTTTATACAGTGCAGGTTCCGTACTTTCAGGTGAGTCCACGACTCCCAATACTACCAGCATAACAGTAACCTGAATATTGCAATGCGTGATCTTCTTAAGGAATACCTCTATCTCATTTAATATTCCCTGCAACATTGGGCATACAAAGAACATATGCATTATCTCAGCTTCAACTTCCCCACATCGATTGCAGCTTCCAGAGGATATCCCCCACTTTTTCAGTTTTGCTGGAGTATAATATAAGTCCATCAGTGTTTTGTAATGCTGGGTTTTCAAATTAGCTGATAGAAATGTTGTCTCAGCCATGGCTAAGGATTGGTCCACCCACTCTCCAGCCACCCCAAATCGTGCAATCCATCTCTCATTCTGTTGTGCCATATCATCTACTTGTAGCTCTGTTAGTAACTTATATAACTTGCCAATCTTTGCCCCATTTTTAACAGCCTCAACTACCGGGATCTCCGACAACTGTACTGTAACGCACTTCTGAGACTGTAAAAAATTTAGTATTTGCAAAAATTTTAAAAAATGGGTCTTAGGTAAGCCGAATTGAGACTGCAGATCCGTAAATGATTTATAACCGGATTTACAATACAAGTCTCCGACTTTATTTATTCCCCTAGAACGGCAAAAATCTAGTATGGGATCCCTAAAGATATGATTTGGGATAGCTGAAAATTTCACTGGTGTATAAGCCGTAATCTTTCCCAGTCCCATACTCCGTTTTATCTGAGCCCAAACCTTGAAGGCGGACAAAAAAGGCTTAAATCTTACTTTTTTAAAGTAACTTGGTTCCTCAAATTTTGATAACCAACCACTTGCCTCCCCACCCGCCATCATAGTATAAATAGGGGTTGATTTTACTTCTTCATTACCCTTAAAACTTCCCCTTATAAGTTCATCCATATGTTGAAGGCAACAGGCGTAGTAATACAGTGTAAAATTAGGGACTGACCACCCGCCTCGATCTTTGGGAAGTGTCATATACTTCATTGCCCTTCTCGTTTTAGCATACCCCCATAAAAAATTATTCCCCATCTTTTCCAATCTTTTAAGCCATTTTTTATCAACCTCAAGGGGAATAGCCCGAAGTAAATATAGGATTTTTGGCAGAACCATCATTTTCAATACATTGCAGCGACCCTCTAGCGATAAGTGCAAATTATGCATTCGGTCTAAATCCCTCTTTATTCTATTTAATAATAGGATAAAATTAATTTCCACCAACCGATTAACCACTGATGTAATCTTCACCCCCAAATACACTGCTTCAGATACCAATCGTCTATCTACTAGTGAAACGTGCCCAGAACATACTATTTGTGTTTTATCTGAGTTCAGCTTATATCCGGAGTATTTTCCGAACTCTCTTGCCTCTATTTCTATTGCCCCAATAGCTTCCTCCGTATTGCTTGTCACTATAGCTACATCATCAGCATATGCAAACACCTTATATGTTTCTCCATGATATAATAGAGGTTGAATATTTTTGCATTCTTCTAATCTCAGCAAGAAAGAATCAATATATAGAGCAAAGAGCAAGGGGGAACATGGACACCCTAGTCTAGTCCCCCTAGAGATTAAGATAGTATCTGATTCCAAACCAGCAATGCAAATTCTAGCTTTTGGGGCTACATATAGAGTTTTTATAGCTGTAATATATCCACTCCCTATACCTTTCCAGCGCATGACTTCCCATAGAAACTTCCACGATACACGATCGAATGCCTTCTCGGCATCCAAAAGTAATAATCCTAAATTTGTTTGATATAGTTCTGCAAGATCAAACATGGCTATTATTCTTCTTATATGATCTATTGTATCTCTACCCGGAATAAACCCATGTTGTTGTTTTCTAACCAGCCTGACTATCACATTTGCCAATCTACTGGCCAAAATCTTTGCATAAATCTTTCCATCTACGTTTAACAAAGATATGGGTCTGTATGAACTGGGGAACTCTGTTGATTTATCCTTTTTTTTTAGTACTATGATACTTGCACATTCCCACGATAAGGGTGCCTGACCTGCCTGCGCTATACAAAAAATGCTATGCATATCCTTGTTAATGTCTATCAGGAAGGTCTTGTAAAATTCAAGTGGTATTGCATCCGGTTCAGCAGCTTTCCCTGTTGCCAGGGAGCTTACTGCCTCAATTATCTCATCAATACGAATTGGTGCATCTAATGTAATTTGTTCCTCAGAAGAGAGCCTTGTACTCTTTAATCCCCCCAGAAATTCACTAACCTTTTTTTGTAGCTGTTCAGAATACACTATATCTTCACTATACAGCTCCTGATAGTAACCCTTAAAAACCTCTAGAATTCCTTCTAACTCTGTATGTTTCCGCCCATTACCATCAATTATATTCAAAACATTCTGTTTAACTGCCTTTTGTCTGACCCGTCTAGCTAAGACTTTTCCTGTGGATTCACCATATTCATAACACTCCAATCGGTGACTTTGATAGACGGCTGCCACTGTTTTATTCAAGTAAGCATTTATTTTAGCCTTAAGAATCACCATTTGGGTCTGAGTGAGAGTAATGTCTTCTCTACTAGTAATTTTACTAGCTAACGCCCTCTCTTTTGTTATTAATCTTTCTTGAAGTTCTACAATTTCCTTCCCCCTAATTTTCTGTATTCCCAAACTATAGCTAAGAGTTTCACCTCTCACTGCAGCTTTAAATGAATCCCATACCATCCCCGGATCTGCCGTATTCCTATTGATATCAAAAAAGTGGTGAATCCACTCTTTCATATGGGATATATATCCTGGGTCAACCAACAATTTCCTATCAAATGTCCATACACGACGCGGATTAGATGGTCCCTTAATTGTTATGGACAATATTAATGGATTATGATCTGATAAGAATCTGGGTTTGCATTCTATTTCAGCCCCATGGATTAAGTTTTGTGATACGAAAAAATAATCCAACCTTACCAATTTAGCATGTGGGAACGAGTAATAGGTATACCCTGGATCTACAGTTTTAATATTTTCCCAGACATCTCTCAACCCATGTTCCCTTACTAACCTCCTTAGAGCTTTCCATACTTTAGGCTTTCGTCCCTGATATAAACTCTGGGTGTCCATGCTCCTGCTACCTACCTCTAAATGAATATTTAAGTCGCCACAAATAATTATTGGTAAGGGCCATCCAACTAGTTCCATATTCAACGTATCCAGAGGCTCAGCCTCGTCCAAAACTGATCCATATATAGTGCAGAGGGTAAATTTAAATGTATTCACGGATAATTCTAAGAGAGCCCACCGCCCATCGTTACTTGCTCGAGATCTACAAACTTGTACATTGTTATTTCTGGCAAGTATCGTCACCCCACGTGTCGAAACCTCCTGTCTGGTACAAACAAGAGGCGTCAACCCAAGCTGTCGTATGAGCTCTCGCTTACTCCATGCAATGTGTGTTTCCTGCAAGCAATATAAATCTGATTTAATTAGTTTAAGACCAGCTGCCACTCTTTTCCTTTTCTGGGGGCTATTTAGACCGCAAATATTCAGTGTACAAATCCTTAATCTATTTGCCATATCACTCAGTTTGATGTACCAAACTCACGTCAATACTTTCTCCCTTAAAGAAACCAACTTGTTGATATTGAATCCTATACATCCTCTTCTTTTGATATGTCTTCATTAAATTGTTCTGAACATTTCTACCTATATTAGTGCCCCCCCCTCTCCCCACCACCCCTCTCCCCCCTCTCCCATCCTCCCACCCCTTATACCCCAACCCTGCTACCAACCACCCCCCCACCCCCCTACACCCCTTACCCCTACCCTTACACCCAATTTATGGAGAGTATGGGATCTCACTGTCCCTAATGATGGTAAAGCTTCCGCTCCGACCGTCCCTACCCAGTGCATGATTTTCTTTTTCTTTTTTTCTTTTACCTTTTCTCCCTTTCTTTGTCTTTATCTCTCTCTATCTAACCCTGTTTCAGCCAAAACAATATCTTACCCCCGGCTCGAATTCTCAGGGCTTAACTCCTAACCCTCTCTACTTTACCCCCACCCCTATGTCCCAATCCAGAAAATCTATCTTAGGGAACCGGACCGTTAAGTCCACCCAAAAAAGCCCTTGCTTTCTCCTCTGTCGTGAAGAAGTAAGTCCTATTATCCATTACTACTTTCAGTTTAGCCGGATTTAATAAAAAAACCTGTGCCCCCTTACTTTGAAGTGGCTGAATTAACTGCCGGAGCCTCCACCTTTTTTCAACAGTAATATGGCAATAGTCTGGTCTCACAAAAAACTCACATCCCTTAGCCTTACTTCTAGCATTGGGTCGAGCTCGGTCGTATATAGCCTGCCTTGCCTGATAATTAAGCAAAGAGATTAATATTGCTCTAGGTCTACCACTTCCTCCTTCTGAGTTTGGTCCTATTTTACTAAAAGGAAATCGATGGGCTCTTTGAACCTCTTTGTCCCAGTCCCACTGGTGTAAGTCCGGAAAAGCTTCCTTAAGAAGTGCGACCATAAAGCTATGTATATCTGATCCTTCAAGTCCTTCTGGTACACCCAGGACGCGCAGATTATTCCTCCTCATTCTGTCCTCTAAATCTGTCAATTTCCACTGAGTGTCCTCAAGTTGTTTCTCCATCATTTCTCGAGATGACTGGCGAGCTCCAGCCTCATCCTCCAGACGCGAGATCCGGGTCTCTGCTTCTTCCATCCGTGTAGTAAACTCTGAACATGTCTTAGCTACTCGACGAATTTGGATTTGCATCTTGCGGCAAGCCATTTGAGTCCTACGGCTCTCTAATTTAGATTCCTCTCGATGTTCCATAATGCTTTGATATATGGTTTCCAGTGACACAGGATTAGGCTGTTTTTCACCATTATCAAATAGAGTTAAATCATCCTTGGAATACTCCCACTGAAGCCCCTGAAGACCCTTAGTGTCCAATGGGTTAGTGGAGTGCTTATTAGGTCCTACTTGCTCACTTCTCTTCCTCTGTTTTTTCCTGACAGTGGCACTCCTGCCACTCTCCTGTAATTCCTTTCCCAGTGCCAAAGAGGACACCTCAGATTCGAATTCAGAAGAAGTTTTATCCGCCTCCAAATCCAGCTGCTCGTTGCTTGACCAACTTGAATGATTTGATAGTGAGAAAAACTTGTCTCCTTGTATTGTCTCATTATCGCGTAATTCCACTGGCCTCCGCTCCACCTGTAATAATGACCTAGCGCCTTGTGCGCCCTCCCTCTGTTCCCTCTGCTCCATCTGACTCCCGGTAGCTTGTTTTTGTAAAGTTGCCACATCTTCAGCATCACTCTGCCCACCTTCATGCGGGGGGGGCACATCTATAGCCGTCATCTCTTCGTTTACTAGAGGATCAGCCTCCTCCACAGCGGCGGGGGGGGTATCTATGCCCCCCACCAGTATGTCCTTCCCTTTCTCAAAATACCTGTCCAGTGAAGCACTCTTGTTTTTGGAGACAACCTTCTCACCTAAGCCTTGTTTTATATCCGTACCCCCCCCCTGCCGTGCCGACAGGCTTGCTCTTACCGGCTTGCCTCGTCCAGACAGAGTCACATTTTTCACTCCCTTAGGTGGCATTTTTACCTTTTTTTTTTGCTTTTTAATGCAAAATGCGTTATTATAATATACGCCCAGTGTCAAATACTTGTAATAAAATAAAGAAACTCTGACCGTTTTTTGAGTCCACGTCGAAAATTGCCCCCAATTGGGGCCCGTGAGCACAGACCTGTAGTTGTCTTCAGGTAGGAGCAGGAGCAGTCCAGACCGCATCCCGGGAAAACACTTTGCAATCCTTTGGGCCTCCGTCAGCAAATCCACGTAGTTTTACTTCTCCCAGGGGAAAAAAAGGCCCCGCAGAAACCAAGAAACCAAGAGCCAAGTAGCCTTGAACAATCCTCACATGAGAAGCAGTCCTTCAAAAAGCAATGTCACCCGCAATATTTCCCGCCCCTCCTGAGAGTCCTGGGACAGTCATCCCCAAGAAAAGAGGGAGCAGGTGAAGCAACGCACAATGTTGCTAAAATGCCGCTACATTGTTTTCCTCTAAGCGCGACTGCCGAAGGAAGCTCCGACCCGCGGGAGAGCTGCCGCAACACTGGAAGGGTTCCTTGGTCGGAGCAGACGCTTCGCGGCTGCGTTACGCGGCCGCCATCTTGCTCTCCGTTTTTTCGAATCTCCTGTCTGTGATTTCCAAATAGTGTATTAACAATTACAGTGACAAAATGCTCTTTCAATTGTAATGTCAACATACCTATGTCACACAGCTCTAGTCTATGAGGAATCTAAACAGATGTCACACAGTGGGAACCACATCTGTGAAATCGTAAGGGAAAGTGACAACTCAGTGACCATAGACTGGGTGAAAACGACAGACAGTAGAGAGGTAGTAGTGTTAAAGTACATGTAGTAGGCAGGTCTGTATTCTTACCTGTGTCTCACTGGAAATATTGCTGGATCACTGAGTCCCTGTTGTTCATGTCTTCTTCCTCTGCTTCCTCGTCTCCACTGTCCACAGGCTCCACAGCTGCCACAACACCGCCATCTGGACCATCCTCCTGCAGAAAAGGCACCTGTCGTCGCAAAGCCAAGTTGTGAAGCATACAGCAGGCCACGATGATCTGGCACACCTTCTTTGGTGAGTAGAATAGGGATCCACCTGTCATGTGGAGGCACCTGAACCTGGCCTTCAGGAGGCCGAAGGTCCGCTCGATCACCCTCCTAGTTCGCCCATGGGCCTCATTGTAGCCCTCCTCTGCCCTTGTCCTGGGATTCCTCACTAGGGTCAGTAGCCATGACAGGTTGGGGTAACCAGAGTCAACTGCAAATGGTGAGGGACAACTGTTAGACACGCACTAACCTGGAGGGATATCCCCAGACAACCATTCCCACTGACTTGATTCCAGGTGCTCACCTAATAGCCACACACGGTGCCTCTGGAGTTGACCCATCACATAAGGGATGCTGCTATTCCGCAGGATGTAGGCGTCATGCACTGAACCAGGGAACATGGAATTCACATGGGAGATGTACTGGTCCGCCAAACATACCATCTGTACATTCATCGAATGATAACTCTTCCGGTTTCTGTATACCTGTTCACTCCTGTGGGGGGGACCAAAGCCACATGGGTCCCATCAATGGCACCTATGATGTTGGGGATGTGTCCCAGGGCACCTTTCACTGTAGGCAAATCCTCCACCTGAGGAAAAACGATGTAGCTCCCCATGTGTTTCAGAAGGGCAGACAACACTCTGGACAATATGTTGGAAAACATAGGCTGGGACATCCCTGATGCTATGGCCACTGTTGTTTGAAAAGACCCACTTGCAAGGAAATGGAGCACTGACAGCACCTGCACTTGAGGGGGGATTCCTGTGGGATGGCGGATTGCTGACTTCAGGTCTGGCTCACACTGGGTACACAGTTCCTGGATTGTGGCATGGTCAAGCCTGTATGTGATAATCACATGTCGCTCCTACATTGTCAACAGGTCCACCAACGGTCGGTACACCGGAGGATGCCGCCATCTCCTCACATGTCCCAGCGGACGGTGCCTATGAAGGACAACAGCGAGCACAGAGTCAAACAACTCAGAGGTACGTACCCACAGTTTACACAGAACACCATTCCTACACAAAAGATGGCCTGTATGTGTGTAGAGTCTTGGCCTAGGTATGTGTGACGCAGTTGAAAATGAAGCCATGTGGGCCCCTGAAATGGAGGCTGCCTGACCTCTAAAGTGGGACAATGGGATGTGAGGTAACTGCACTGGCGTTGTACACCTTCACGGTAGGCGGTCAAAGACCGCGGCACAATGCTGCTTTGGTTAACATTGGACCCTATGGGTCCCAGGAGCCAATGACGATGTCCACCAGCGGTGACGGTACGCACCACCACAGACGTGACTGCCATTTTCTATCTGTTCAATCACTCGATACCTGATCTTCGACAGGAGAGGACCTACACTGCAAGTGCTGCTGTGACCCCGGTCTGGAAGAGACAATGGCTCGAGTGTCTGGGGAAAGGGCCCCTGCCTTCACATCGGAGGAGTTGGAGAAGCTCGTGGATGGGGTCCTCCCCCAGTACACACTACTCTACGGTCCTCCAGACAAACAGGTAAGTACACAGGGAGCATGTTGTGTTGGCTATGCCTGTGTGGAGAGGGCTGGATATAAGAAGGAAAGGGGGAGAGTGCTGCATGCATGAAAGACAGTGAATGCATGTGCCACATGGCAAGGGTAGGGATGGGGGCCAATCAGTTTGACGGTGCAGTTGATAATAACTTCTCTTTTTCCCCTGTACATTTCATGTAGGTCAGCTCCCACCAGAAAAAAGATATTTGGCGTGCCATCGCCAATGACGTCCGGACCCTGGGGTCTACCACATACGGAGCACCCACTGCCGAAAAGATGGGAGGACATTCGGCGCAGGAGCGAGAAGACGGCGGAGGCTCAGCTGGGGATGGCCTCCCAAAGTGGGAGGGGTCCCCGTCGCACCATGACCCCCCTGA
This sequence comes from Pleurodeles waltl, assembly GCF_031143425.1. Taxonomy (NCBI): domain Eukaryota; kingdom Metazoa; phylum Chordata; class Amphibia; order Caudata; family Salamandridae; genus Pleurodeles; species Pleurodeles waltl. Next base: position 593,815,865 of record NC_090447.1, read on the forward strand.
TGTTCAGGATCCTAGCGGTGGCCTACCCGGAGTTGGATGGGCGCTTGAGGGCATCACAGCAGCCACAAGGGGGTGAGTACACTCTCATTCTGCTGACTTTACACGCAGTGGAGGTGTCTGGGTGGGGGAGGTGGGCTGTGGGTTTCCCTAGGCCAGGGCGAGTTCCGTAGGCAAGGCCCCTCCGTAAGGCAGGCCATGTGGCACTCCACCCCACCTCTGTAGAGTGCCAAGTACAGCTATTCATGCCCCTGTGTCATCTATGTGTGCAGATGTCATCCATAGCCTTGTAGGCCATTTCCCAGGAATTGAACAGTGGAGCCCAAGAGCGCGGCGTAGGGCAGGGGGCTTCTGTGTCTGTCGTGTCTGCCAACAGTAGCGGTAATGCATGCACTCAACATGTCTTTCTTCTGTCGTCGTCCCCTTTTTGTGGTCTCCCTGTTCTTGTGTGCATTCGCATCATCAGGCGGAGGAGCAGTGGCACCAGAGCACGAGGGAGCTGCATCCCACATGGCCCTGGAGGGCGAGACTACGGAGTCAGAGTTCACCAGTGGGACGGAGGGCGAGGGAAGCTCCACGGCAGGGACAGGAGCTGACACCAGCGACACAAACTCGTCCTCTGATGGGAACTCCCTTGTGGTGGCGGCAACATCTGTGCCCCCCGCAGCAGGTACAGACGCCGCCCCCCTACCAGCACCGCACCACCAGCAGCCCTTCAGCCTTTGCCCCGTGCCCGCTCACAGAGGAGGGTGGGCATCACTTTCGCCCCAGGCACCTCAGGCCCTGCCCCAGTCACCCCTACTGCCCTCAGTGAGGAGGCCCTTGACCTTCTCAGGTCCCTCACTGTTGGGCAGTCTACCATTTTGAATGCCATCCAGGGTGTAGAGAGGCAGTTGCAACAATCAAATGCATTCCTGGAGGGCATTCATTCTGGTCAGGCAGCCCTTCAGCAAGCTTTTCAGACTCTGGCCTCAGCACTGATGGCAGCGATTGTCCCTGTCTCTATCCTCCCCCCTCCAACTTCCTCCACCCAGACCCAATCCCCTGTACCTCAGCCTGTCCCAAGCACACCTACAGACCAGCATGCACACACATCAACACAAAAGGGAAGCTCTGGCAAACATAAGCACCACACATCCCACAGGCACTCACGCAAGCATCATACACATACAGACACACCAACATCCACTGCCTCCACTGTGTCCCCCTCCTCCTCATCTCCCTCCTCCCTCCCAGTCTCATCTACACTCACACCTGCATGCACTACCTCTACAGCCACTACGTCCCTCTCCAGCACACCCACCACCACACCCCGCTCACGTGCAGTCACCAACCCCACTACCATTCACACGTCCCCTGTGTCCTCTCCCAGTGTGTCTGTGACGCCCCCTCCCAAGATACACAAATGCAGGCACACACCCACCCAACAGCCATCCACCTCACGACAGCCTCCAATGCATGCACCTTCACCCAAATTCACCAAACGTACACCTCCTACTACCACACCACCTCTTCCTCCACTCCCAAACCCCCTCCAGCTACCCATCCCAGTGTGTCCCAAAAACTTTTCCTGTCCACCCTTGACCTTTTTCCCACACCTCCTCCACCCCGTCCATCTCATAGGTACCGAAGTAGCACCTCAGCCACAACATCTCCGGGACCAGTGGTGCCTGTAGTCACCGGTATGTGGAGTGCAGCGGCCACCAGGACAGCCAGTGTGGAACGGAGCCACAGCACAGACAGTCCCCAACCTGTGAAGCATCAGAAGTTGGCCAGTGCCCGGCGGGAGAGGGGGAAGACTCCAGCCACCAAAGACGCTCCCAGGGGTCCCGTTGGGAGTGTGGAGTCAGCTGTGACACCTTCCAAGGTGGGGAAGGGCCACAAGAAACCTGGCAAGTCTGGGAAGAGCAGCACGGCGGAGAAGACCGCCATCATCCCCGCTGCCCAGGAGGCCACCGCCAGCCCCAGCCCAGTTGCCCTGGAGGCCACCGCCATCCCCAGCCCAGCCTCCCAGGAGGCCACCGCCAGCCCCAGCCCAGCTGCCCAGGACGCCACCGCCAGCCCCAGCCCAGCTGCCCCGGAGGCCACCGCCAGCACCAGCCCCGCTGGGACATGAAGGACCGCCAGCAAAAGGCCCGCTGGGCCATGAAGGACCGCCAGCACAAGCCCCGCTGATCCATGAAGGACCACCAGCACAAGCCCCACTTGTCCATGAAGGACGGCCAGCAAAAGGCCTGCTGGGCCATGAAGGACCGCCAGCACAAGCCCCGCTGGGCCATGAAGGACTGCCAGCACAACCCCCTGCTGGGCCATGAAGGACCGCCAGCAAAAGGCCCGCTGGGCCATGAAGGACCACCAGCACAAGCCCCGCTGGGCCATGAAGGACCGCCAGCACAAGCCCCGCTGGGCCATGAAGGACCGGCCGCAGCTGAGACCCTGCAATGTAGACCGCCATCTGAAGCACCGCTGAACAGGGCACCGCCATCTGAAGCACCACTGAACAGGGCACCGCCATCTCAAGCACCGCTGAACAGGACACTGCCATCTCAAGCACCGCTGCACAGGGCACCGCCATCTCAAGCACCGCTGCACAGGGCACCGCCATCTCAAGCACCGCTAGGCCATGAGCGGCAGGGGCACTGATGCAACTGGGTCCGTCACGGGGTGAGTGATGCACTCTGGGCACCAGTCCCCCTCCAGAACCAGTGGAGAGATCCATCCACTACCTCTGTCCTTAACAGGATGAAGCACCCTGGACACCAGTCCCCCTCCAGAACCAGTGGAGACTGTCATCCACTTGAGAGACTGTGGATTTGCACTCCCCAGGATTGAACAGTGGGCAAGCCACCCACTGTAGAGACTTGTGAGACTGTGGCTTTGCACTCCCCAGGATATGGTAGTGGGCAAGCCACCCACTGTAGACTTGAGACACTGTGGCTTTGCACTCCCCAGGATTTAACAGAGGTCAAGCCACCCACTGTAGAGACTTGAGAGACTGTGGCTTTGCACTCACCAGGATTGAACAGTGGGCATGTGGCCCCCTCGTGGATTTGGCGTCGTGCACTCAAGCGGCTGAGGTGCCCCCCCTTTCCCTCCCCCTGAGGTGCCTGTTTTCTTGCTATCTGATGCCCCTGCAGTGTTCTCTCTGTCATGGTCGGGGATCTTGTGTGGGCCTCGCCCATACCGTGTGGTCCCAGTGTTCCACGGACTTTCTTTGTGCAGTACCTGGACTACTATGCCTGGTATTTATTTAGTACATTGTGTATATATATATTTATATTTCTGCCAACTTGTTTTTAATATATTCCGATGGATACACTCATTTTCTTTGGTCTTTGCATTCTTCCGTGGGGGTTTGGGGGGTGTAACTGTGATGTATTGATATGCATTAGTGTGTGTGTTGTGGTGAGTGAGGGTGGGGGTGTTGCATGTGTGTGTCCCTGTTTTTTGCCTCCCCCCTCCCCTGTGTCGTAGGTGCTGTACTCACTGTGGTCTTCGCCGCCGGCGTTCATGCTCCTGGTAGAGGAGCAGGAAGACTATCGCAGGGACAATTTGGAGTTCCGGTTCCATGGTGTCCTCGTGGAGTGTGTAGAGGTGAGCGTTTTCCGCCGTGTTTTTATCTGCGGTGAATCCACCCCGGAAAAGGTGGCGGATTGGCCTGTCATAATAGTGTGGGCGGTACATTGTCTCCCGCCTGTCTGTTGGCGGTGACAACCGCGCTGTTACTTTGTACCGCCGTGGCGGTCTGAGTGTTAAAGTGGCTGTCTTTGTTGGCGGTTTCCGCCACGGTCGTAATTGCAATTTTTTTACCGCCGGCCTGTTGGCGGTCTTACCGCCGCTTTATCACCGTCCGCCAGGGTTGTAATGAATACCTAAGTCATCTTGTATGAGCTCCTTACCAACAGAACTGCTTATCGGAAATAACTGTAGGTCAATTAATTGGCCGTCAGTAGTGGCTAACAAAGATACTATGGTCAAGATTTACAACACCTTATCTGATGGTTCATCCCCATTTGTTAACTTTTCTCAATCAGATATTCATATAACTGACATCCATTCGTCTTCAGCTGAGGACCTAATGCTATATTTAACCAAAAGGCATCATAATTATATACACCGAGGAATAATTAAAGAACCTTTGTGTAACCCTTGGTACATGAAGGAACGCTGTTCAACTAAGAAACTGTTTTTAAAGGCAAAAAAACTAAATGCACGAAGGGTGCCCGAGAGGCAGGGGCCCATTAAATGAAAGTATTAGCCTTAGCAGATAGGAGATGGGAAGATACAAACTTTAACGACTTTCTCAATGCAGCCAAAAATAAAGATACAACCACTTTTTGGAAAATAGTTACTAATGGTAGCAAGGATCCACAAATGGATACTGATCATTGTTCGGAACCTGGAACCTTGGTATGTCAATTTACTCTCCTCTATTCTCAGACAGCAGAGTTCAACCCAGATTTATGTTTCCTCTGATTTCTTAAAATCCATCTAATGAGCAATCTAATTGTGGACTAATATATCATACCCACTTCAGCTTGAAAGACACAAGGGCTTCCATTGACGCTATAAGTCTAGGCACAGATCCCGGCCCAGACAAAATTCCAGGGGATCTATTGAGGCATGACAAAACTGTTGGGCTACCTTAATTTAATCTATAATGCAAGACAGTGCCCACAGGAGCTCCAGACCCTCACATGGAAGGGAGATTAAATAGTTTGCATTGTCAAAAAAAGGAATGGGATGAACCCGGTTAATTATAGACCAATAAACATGATGGACGCTTTGTAAAAAGTATATGCTAGACAGGTGCTGAACAAACTCAGTGATTGGATTGATGTAAACAAGATCTTAACATAATGCCAAGCGGGATTCATGGCACAAGTTAACATCATAGATCAATAGTATAGATTTCTATGTATTACACGAAGATATGTTAAGCTGACGGGAGGTCAGTTGTATATTGCATTAATTGACCTAAGGGTAGCCTTTGCCCATGTCCCAAGGGGCCTTTTGTGAGAATCGTTAAGCAGGCAGGGAGTATCTGATGAACTTTTAACTCAGATAATTAGGCTGCACCAGGACAACTATGCCAAAGTCTGTTGGGGCGACGGCGTGAGCTTTCTGATTCTATCACTATAAAGAGAGGTGTGAGACAACTATGGGGGTCATTCTGACCTCAGCGGTAAAAGGCGCTTACCGCCGGTAAGAAGCCCGCCATAACACCGCCGCGGTCGCGGTAAACCGCCACGGTCATTCTGACCCGCAACTAGCAAACCGCCAAAAACCCGACATCAACAAAAGGCCGCCACACCAAAGGTCAGCGGGAAACTGGCGATGACCAAACCTCCACCGTCACGCCAATAGAAATACGCCCATACCATTCCGACCCACAAATCCCCGCAGCGGTCTTTCAACCGCGGTATTCCATTGGCGGTACACACTGCCGCGCTCAAAATACACACACCTTTACAAAACACATCCATATTGGACAAATCAAAATACACACACCTGAGACACATACACACACCACTCCCACACACCCAATTAAATATAAAACACACACCCACATAAACCACAAACCCTTACGATCACAATTGCGACTGAAGGACAGAGAGAGAGAGCACAGCATAGAGTAGACCATCACACAGAGGCAAATCACAACATCACCCACACAATTTCCACGCACAAAACACCATACACCACCACACTCACCACACTCTACAACACATACACCACCCCTCACCTCATCCACACCACCCCATGGCACCCCAAAGACACCCCAGGTTCTCTGACGCAGAACTCAGGGTCATGGTGGAGGAAATAGTTCGGGTAGAGCCCCAGCTCTTCGGGGCACAGGTGCAGCACACCACCATTGCCAGGAAGATGGAGATATGGCAAAGAATAGTGGACAGGGTCAACGCTGTGGGACAGCATCCACGCAATCGGGACGACATCAGGAAGCGGTGGAACGACCTACGGGGGAAGGTGCGTTCCATGGTATCAAGGCACAACATTGCGGTGCAGAAGACTGGCGGCGGACCCCCACCTACTCCCCCAGAATTCACAGCATGGGAGGAGGAAGTCTTGCACATCCTGCATCCTGAGGGCCTCGCAGGAGTAGGCGGAGGAATGGACTCTCCTAAGTCAAATCTCAACTACTTCATTCACCCCACCCCACCTGCATGCCAAATCATACCCCCACCCTCACCCCCACCCCCATCACACCAACTCCTTGCAAATGGCTCACCATCACATCCCACCCATCCCAAAACCTAGCCCTGCATGCGTCCCCAAAGCATGGACACCCATCACCAAAGCATGGCCACTGCACACACCCATCACCCCCACAAGCCACCGTCACAAAAGCCCCCACAAGGGAATGCCAGCACTGGGGTACACTGCCACCCACCCATTACACGAAATGCCACACACAGAAGCAATAACCATACTCTTATACCCCTGCAGGACCCGAACGCCACCACACCGCCACAGAGGGTCCAGAGATGTCCATACCACCCCCAGAAGAGGCCCCCAGTGATGACAGCAGCTCTGTCTCCCTGGACCCAGATGACCAGCCCGGCCCATCGGGGACCTCGGGACAGTCGGTTCCCCACAGACAGCCACAGGCTACACCAGACCTAACCCTCTCTGGGAATACCAGCACAGCTACCACCCAGCGGGCCCATACCTCTGTCTCCAGGACACGTCAATCAGCTGTGTGTCCACCACTACAGGGCACCCAGGTTGACCCACCACCCCAACAACAACAGGGACCTGGGGGCAGTGGTAGTGGGCACACCGTCCAGGGGGCAGAGGCCCAGGGGAACTGGGAGGGCTGCTGTGCGACAGGGGAGGGACAGGCCCAGGGAACAGACTCTCCAAGAGGCACTCTCCTCCATCATGGGAGCATACCACCACTCCCAGGAGACGATGGCTACGGTACTGGCCAGGTTCCAGGAGATCCAGGTACTGCAGGAGGAACAGTACATGGGGTTCAGAGAGGAACTGAGGAACATTAGTTCTGCAATGGGGACCATCGTCGTGGCCCTTAACCAGATAGTCACCACATTGCGGGACCATGTGGCACCACAAAGGGCCCCTGTCACTAGCCTGGACCAGGAACAGCCTACCACCTCCGCCGGCGCTAGTGGACAGGAGGCCCCCACACAACGACAGGCCACCAGAACCCCACCTTCTGCAGAAGAAGAACCACCCCGCAAGCGGAACCTGAGATCTCACAAGAAGACAGAGTAGGATGCCAAGACCCCCGCCAGCAAACGATACCCCCTGATGTCATCCCACTGTCCCACATTGTCACCCTGTCCAACCTTGAACTGCCCCTGCTCCATCCTTCCACAGGCATATGGACAATGCACCTGTGAGACTGAAAACTGGACTCTGCCATGGACATTACTCCACCATCACCCATCACCGTTTTACAATCATGATCCTAAATGTAGCACTTTAATTAAATCACTTATTGCACTCAAAAAATCTGGAGTCTGCTTGTATTTTGAACAAATGTATTAGACATAACGGTGCAAAATTGTTCAGTTACATTGTGATGACAACATACCACTGTCACACAGCTGTAGTCCATGGACAAACAAAGCAGAGGTCACGCAGTGGGGCCCACAGCTCTGAAAACGGAAGGGAAAGTCACAACTCAGTTAACAGGAACTGGGGGGAACTCAGACAGTAGAGAGGCAGGAGACTTTAAGTAAATGTAAAATGGCGTGGTTGATTCGTACCTGTGTGCTACTGAAAATACTGTTGTATCACTGTGTCCCTGTTCTCTGTGTCGTCCCCGTCGTCTTCCTCCTCTTCACTCTCCGCAGGCTCCACAGCTGCCACAACACCACCATCTGGACCATCCTCCTGCAGGAGAGGCACCTGGCGTCGCAAAGCCAGGTTGTGAAGCATACAGCAGGCCACGATGATATGGCACACCTTCTTTGGTGAGTACATTAGGGATCCACCTGTCATATGCAAGCACCTAAACCTGGCCTTCAGGAGGCCGAAGGTTCTTTCTATAATCCTCCTAGTTCACCCATGGGACTCATTGTAGCGTTCCTCTGCCCTTGTCCTGGGATTCCTCACTGGGGTAAGTAGCCACGACAGGTTGGGGTAACCAGAGTCACCTATTAGCCACACACGGTGTCTCTGTAGCTGTTCCATCACATAAGGGATGCTGCTATTTCGCATGATGTACGCGTCATGCACTGACCCAGGGAACTTGGCATTTACATGGGAGATGTACTGGTCAGCCAAACAGACCACCTGGACATTCATTGAATGATAACTTTTTCTGTTCCTGTACACCTGCTCACTTCCACTGGGGGGAACCAAAGCCACATGGGTCCCATCAATGGCACCAATGATGTTGGGGATATGTCCAAGGGCATAGAAATCACCCTTCACTGTAGCCAAATCGCCCACCTCAGGGAAAACAATGTAGCTCTGCATGTATTTCATCAGGGCAGACAACACTCTGGACAAAACCTTAGAAAACATAGGCTGAGACATCCCTGATGATATGGCCACTGTTGTTTGGCATGATCCACTTGCCAAAAAATGGAGTACTGACAGAACCTGCACCAGAGGGGGAATCCCTGTGGGTTGGCGAATGGGGGACATCAGGTCTGGCTCCAGCTGGGCACACAGTTCCTGTATAGTGGCTCGGTCAAGTCTGTATGTCAGTATGACATGTCTTTCTTCCATTGTCGACAGGTCCACCAGCGGTCTGTACACGGGAGGATTCCTCCATCTCCTCGCAAGTCCCAGGGGACGGTGCCTAGGAAGGACAACATGGAGCACAGAGTCAAGCAACCCACGGGTACGTAACCACAGCTTGCACAGTACACGATTCGCTATGCATTGAATGGCTTGTATGAGTGGCAATGCAAGGCCTAGGCCTGTGTGACGCAGTAGAAATTAAGCCATGTGGGCCCTTGAAATGGCCGCTGCCTGACCTGTGAAGTGTGACAATGGGATGTGAGGTCAATGCGCTGGCGTGGCACACCGTGGCGGTAGGCGGTCGAAGACCGCGGCGCAAAGCAGCATTGGTTAACATTGAACCCTCTGGGTCTCAGGAGCCAATGACGATGTGCGCCGGCGGTCGCGGTACGCACCGCCGTGGGCGTGACCGCCATTTTCTAACTGCTTAATCACTCGAGACCTGATCATCCACGGGAGAGGACCTATACTGCAAGTGCTGCTGTGACCTCGGTCTGGAAGATACAATGGCTGCTGCGACTGGGGAAAGGGCCCCTGCCTTCACATCTGAGGAATTGGAGAAACTTGTTGATGGGGTCCTCCCCCAGTATGCGCTACTCTACGGTCCTCCAGACCAACAGGTAAGTACACAGGGAGCACGTAGTATGGGCTATGCCTGTGTTGAGTGGGGTGGATGTAAGATGGTGGGGAGGGGAGCGAATGAGTCATGCATCGCACTACAGATGAGAGCATGTGCCACATGGCAAGGTTGGGGAGGGGGGGCCACTCACATCGACCATGCAGAAAAGTGATGATATTTCTTTTTCCACCCTGTACATGTCACATAGGTCAGCGCCCATCAGAAGATCGACATTTGGCGTGCCATCGCCAAGGACGTCCGGGCCCTGGGGGTCCACAACAGACAGGGCACCCACTGCCGCAAGAGGTGGGAGGACATCCGCCGCGGGAGCAGAAAGACCGCCGAGGCTCTGCTTGGGATGGCCTCCCAACGTAGGAGGGGTGCCAGTCGTCAATTGACCCCCCTGATGTCCCGGATCCTGGCGGTGGCCTACCCCGAGTTGGATGGGCACGTGAGGACATCACAGCAGACACAAGGGGGTGAGTTTCAGCACATTCTGCTATATTAGCGCACAGTGGAGGTGTCTCGGTGGGGGAGGAGGGCTGTGGCTATCTCTAGGCCAGGGCGGTTTCTGTAGGCTAGGCCCCTCTGTTAGGCATGGCCCTGTGCCCCCGCCCCCCACCTCTGTAGGGTGCTAAGTACAGCTATCCATGGTCCGGGCTCACCTATTTGTGCATTTGTCGTCCATAGACTTGGAGGCCAAGTCACAATAATTGAGTAGTGTACCCCGAGTGCGCGGCGTAGTGCAGGGGGCTTCTGTGTCTGTCCTCTCCGCCAACGGTGCTGCCAATGCATGCACTCAACATGTCTTTCTTTCTTCTCCCCCCCTTTTTTTTGGTTTTCCTGTTCATGTGTGCATTAGCATCATCAGACGGAGGAGAAGTGGCATCGGCGCACGAGGGAGCTGCATCTCACATGGCCCCGGAGGGCCCTGCAACCGACTCGGAGTTAACCAGTGAGACGGAGGGCGAGGGGAGCTCCACAACGGGGACCCGTGGAGACGTCAGCGACACCGACACGTCCTCAGAAGGGAGCTCCCTTGTGGTGGCGGCAAAATCCGTGCCCACCGCAACAACAGGTACAGCCACCACCCAGCGCACCAGCTCCGCCCTCCCAGCAGCCCCTCAGCTTTCGCCCCGTGCCCGCTCAGCCAGGAAGCCGGGCATCTCCTTCGCCCCAGGCACCTCAGGTCCTGCCCCAGTTACCCCTGCTGCCCTCAGTGCGGAGATCATTGACCTCCTCCAGACGCTGATTGTTGGGCAGTCTACCCTTTTGAATGCCATCCAGGGGGTAGAAAGGGAGGTGCATCGGAGCAATGCATACCTGGAGGGCATTCATTCGGGTCAGGCGGCCCATCAGCAATCGTTCAACGCTCTGGCCTCAGCACTGACGGCAGCAATTGTCCCTGTGTCTAGCCTCCCCCCTCCAACTTCCTCAACCCAGTCCCACTCCCCTGTTCCTCTGCCTATCCCAGACACACCTACAGACCAGCCTGCACACACATCAACACCCAAGGGCAGCTCATCCAGACATAAGCACCACAGATCACACAAGCATTCACCCAAGCAACATCCACATGCAGACATGCCAACAGCCACTGCCTCCTCTGTGTCCCCCTCCTCCTCGTCTCCCTCCTCCCTCCCTGTGACGTCTCCACTCACACCTGCATGCACACCACTATCAGCCAGTACGTCCATCACCACCACACCCACCAGAACAGTCCGCACACGTGCAGTCACCACCCCCACTGCCATTTACACGTCCCCTATGTCCTCTCCCAGTGTGTCTGTCACCCCCTCTTCCAAACCACACAAACGCAGGCAGCCACCCACCCAACAGCCATCCACCTCACGACAGCCTCCAGCACAAGCACCTGCACCCAAAGACACCAGACATCACTCTCCTACAACCACATCCTCTTCCTCCACTCCCATATCCACTACAACTACCCGTCCCTGTCTTTCTAAATTGATTTTCCTTTCCAACCTTGACCTCTTTCCAACAACTGACCCACCCCCTCCATCTCATAAGACTCCAATCAGCACCTCAGCCACCACAAGCCCTGCACCTACTAGGACCATCGTTCATGGCTATTGGAGTCCACCAGCTCCTAGGGCAGGAACATCGGCCAGCAGCAAGGGGACAGCCAGCCCACCCCCTGGGAAAAGAACCAAAAAAGGGAAGGTCCGGCGCGACAGGCCTGAGACGGCTGCCCCCAAAGACACCACCCTTGCACCGTCACCTGGCCCATCCACAAAGGGAGGCAAGGGCCCCAGAGATTCTGCCAAGAAGGGCCAGGGCAGCAGGGCGGACAAGTCCGGCAGCAGGCGAGCTGCCCAGGAGGGCCCCACCAGCCCCATTTGGGGTGTGACGGAGGACACCCACGGGGCCAGGACTCCAGCACAGGAGGGCCCCGCAAGCGAAAGGTCGGATGGCGACTGAGCGGTAATTATTGGCCAGATCTGGTTCCCTAGGAACACAAGACAAGCACCGCTGAACAGGGCCCCGCCGTGAGAAGCACAGCTGAACAGGGCCCTGCCGTGAGAAGCACCGCTGAACAGGGCCCCGCCAAGACAAGCACCGCTGAACACGGCCCCGCCGTGAGAAGCACCGCTGAACAGGGCCCCGCCAAGACAAGCACTGCTGAACAGGGCCCCGCCGTGAGAAGCACCGCTGAACAGGGCCCCGCCGTGAGAAGCACCGCTGAACAGGGCCCCGCCAAGACAAGCACCGCTGAACAGGGCCCCGCCGTGACAAGCACCGCTGAACAGGGCCCCGCCAAGACAAGCACCGCTGAACAGGGCCCCGCCGTGACAAGCACCGCTGAACAGGGCCCCGCCAAGACAAGCACCGCTGAACAGGGCCCCGCCGTGAGAAGCACCGCTGAACAGGGCCCCGCCGTGAGAAGCACCGCTCCGCTGGGCCCTTCATCTCAAGCACCGCTCCGCTGGGCACCGCCGTCTCTGCACCGCTCCGCTGGGCCCTTCATCTCAAGCACCGCTCCGCAGGGCCCTTCCTGTCAAGCACCGCTCCGCTGGGCCCTTCATCTCAAGCACCGCTCCGCTGGGCCCTTCATCTCAAGCACCGCTCCGCTGGGCACCGCCGTCTCTGCACCGCTCCGCTGGGCCCTTCCTGTCAAGCACCGCTCCGCTGGGCCCTTCAACTCAAGCACCGTTCCGCTGGGCACCGCCGTCTCTGCACCGCTCCGCTGGGCCCTTCATCTCAAGCACCGCTCCGCTGGGCCCTTCCTGTCAAGCACCGCTCCGCTGGGCCCTTCATCTCAAGCACCAATGCGCTGGGCCCTTCATCTCAAGCACCACTCCGCTGGGCACCGCCGTCTCAGCACCGCTCCGCTGGGCCCTTCCTGGCAGGCACCGCTCCGCTGGGCCCTTCATCTCAAGCACCGCTCCGCTGGGCACCGCCGTCTCTGCACCGCTCCGCTGGGCCCTTCCTGTCAAGCACCGCTCCGCTGGGCCCTTCAACTCAAGCACCGCTCCGCTTGGCACCCCTGTCTCTGCACCGCTCCGCTGGGCCCTTCCTGTCAAGCACCGCTCCGCTGGGCCCTTCAACTCAAGCACCGCTCCGCTGGGCACCGCCGTCTCTGCACCGCTCCGCTGGCCCTTCATCTCAAGCACCGCTCCGCTGGGCCCTTCCTGTCAAGCACCGCTCCGCTGGGCCCTTCATCTCAAGCACCGCTCCGCTGGGCCCTTCATCTCAAGCACAGCTCCGCTGGGCCCTACATCTCAAGCACCGCTCCGCTGGGCACCGCCGTCTCAGCACTGCTGGGCCCTTCCTGTCAAGCACCGCTCCGCTGGCCCCTTCATCTCAAGCACTGCTCCGCTGGGCCCTTCATCTCAAGCACAGCTCCGCTGGGCCCTTCAACTCAAGCACCGCTCCGCTGGGCACCGCCGTCTCTGAATTGCTCCGCTGGGCAGTTCATCTCAAGCACCGCTGGCCCATTGGCAGGGCCGGATCTGTGTCGGGCAGGGCTTCACGAAGCACTCTCGGCAAAATGCCTCCTCCATAACCAGTGGAGTCTGTAATCCACCTGATGGACTGTGGCTTTGCACTCCCCAGGATGGTACAGTGGGCAATCCACCCACTTGTGAGACTTGAGAGACTGTGGCTTTGGACTCCCCAGGATGGTACAGTGGGCAACCCACCCACTGTAGAGACTTGAGAGACTGTGGCTTTGCACTCCCCAGGATGGTACAGTGGGCAATCCACCCACTTGTGAGACTTGAGAGACTGTGGCTTTGCACTCCCCAGGATGGTACAGTGGGCATGGAGGCCCATCGTGGATCTGGCGTCGTGGACTCATGTGGCTGAGGTGCCCCCCCTTCCCTTCCCCCTGAGGTGTCTGTCGTTTTATTATCTGATGCCCCAGCAGTGTTCTCTCCAATGGAATCGGGTCACGTGTGTGGGCTTTGCCCATGTGTTTATGCACATTGGCCCACGAACAATGGAATGTTGCCAATATGTGCCGGACTTTTGGACTATGTATATATTGTTCATGTTGTAAATTCTTTATTTTATATATTTCATATTTCACTTAACTTCAAATATGCTATTATATACTTCATTTTAATGATCTTTTTATTTTGTCTTTGCATTATTCCGGGGGGTTTGGGGGGTGTCACTCTGACTTGTTGCTCTGCATTGGTGTGTAGGGATTTGGGGGGGGGGGATTGGGTGTGTCGCGTATGTGTGTGCCCGTAACCTTTTCTCCTCCCCCCTCCCCTGTGTCGTAGGTGCAGTACTCACCGTTGTCGTCTGCGACGGCGTTCGTGCTCCTGGTAGAAGAGCAGGTAGACAATAGCTGGTAGGATGTTTAATTCGGGTTCCATGCTGTCCAGATTCCTCGTGGAGTGCATAGAGGTGAGCGTTTTCCCGTTCGTGGTCTGTTTCCGCCGTGTTTTTATCGACGGGGTTCCCGCCCCGGAAAAGGTGGCGGATTGGTGGGTCGTGATAGTGTGGGCGGTACATTGTCTGCCGCCTGTCTGTTGGCGGTGACCGCCACGCTGTTTGTTTGCCACGCCGTGGCGGTCGGAGTGTTAAAGTGGCGGGCTGTGTTGGCGGTTCCCGCCAGGGTCAGAATTCCATTTTTTTGATCGCCTGCCTGTTGGCGGGTTGGCCGCCGCTTTAACACCGACCGCCAGGGTTGGAATGACCCCCTATGTGTGCTTGCACCTACCCTCTTCTCACTGTATTTTAACAATGTTATAAACCATATTCAGCAATGCAATCATGACTCACTGGAGCTTAATGAGGCCCCAATATATGCATTACTTTTTTCAAACAACACTCTTTTGCTGTCTCAGACCTCCAAGGGCTTGCAAAAGTTGCTCGATAATTTCAGTGTTTATTGTGATGCTAAGGGTCTAGAAAGCAGTGCAAATAAAACAAAATACATGGCAACAATGCCAAATAAGACCATTCGGGGGGATATTGGACTGAGACTACAAAAAATTGAGTGCATCTCTAGTTTAAGTTATTTTAGCATAACCCTTGATTCTAAGCCTTTATGGGCACCCCATATAAACACATTTAAAGCTGTTGTAGCTCATAGTTCTAGGGCAATTATTAAGAAAACATCATCATTACATTCAGAGCAATTTCATGGGCACTATAGGTATACAACTATCAGCTTAGCCCAAGCAGATGCACTTTATACTGCAGAGTTGTGGGGAGTTAACAATGTAAATAAGTTTAACCTTGGTGGTAAGTTTATAAGGCTGTTATAATGCCACCCCAGTTCCACCCCACTGATGCCAGTATACCAAGACATTGACCTCTGATGACTATAGCATCAAACTGCTCTGAGGCCCTTGCTCTTTTGAATAAGAATATGGGCCACACCAGAAATTGATCATTATTGGGAGGTACTAATGGAAGTGCTAGAGCTTGATACCTCTACCTGTTTCCCTTAGTCACGGCATTTTAAGACCTAGTTTTCCAAACTAGGTCTGAGTTCCTTCTGGAATGACCCCTAAACCTTGACTTGTCACTCCAAGAACCAATTGAAGCTGATTTATTGGGAACAGGTGTCCAAAGCCCTACATCAAAATCTCAGGCTGGGAAGGTTATCTGTACGATTTCTGCTTGTTAAACCCATTTCCTATTTAAGCCTTACTTGGATGTTGTACAGCCCCAGTTAGCAAACAGGCTTTTTATGAATTTCCTTTAAATTAGTCTCCTAAATAAATTTTATACATCAAAATGGAAAAATGACCATCACTTTATGGGAGATATCAATTGCACCCTATGCACTTAGAATGCTAAAGAATATATTTGCACATGTACTCTTTTTCTTCCCATCTTGTGCTAATGTTAGGAGAAAATGGATTTGCCCTATATGCTGTATTATGGGGTTCAGAAAACATCTCAATGCCTTATGCATTTAAAAAACTGATACTACTCAGTATATAGTTTTCAGCTTAAGAAGATATCCACCTGCAGTTCGACAAGTACAGAAGAAGAGGGGTTTGAAATGTTAAGGTATTCTGTATGCTTAATGAATGGTAGGAAATTAAACTGGTTTATAATTTTAGTTTGTCTGCTTTTATCACTATACCAATGATTTTTTATATAGATTTTATAATTGAAGATGACTTTACCTTGATATATAATAGGGTTGAGTGCAAGTGCTATGATGAACTTTTTTACTGATTGATTATATATTATTGGTATGTAGAAGATATGCAGTAGTGTTTTTTCTGTTTTGTAACTGAAATAAAAGCTATTTGACTGACTGATAAACAGATAACATTAATATAATGTAAAATAAATAATTGGAAATATTATTTAAAAATCTATATAAATATATACTCATATAAAAACACACACGATTATGTTTATACATGCATATCTATGATGTAACACTTAATTAAAAATTAATTAAAATTTATATTAAATTAATGCAATTACTTATTTTATTTACTACTATAAAAAGCACATTTATTTAATATAAAGAAGCATATATATATAAATAGGCATAAACATTTATATGTAACTTAACATATATTAAAAAAGTACAAGGCATTACAATAAATTACCAAGTTAATTAACTATCATAAAATACAAAATGTAAACATTAAAAAAATTAAAATATCTGTTTATAAACAGATAATATACAATTATACAAACTAATGCTAATTATATATAAATTCAAACAATAATACAAATTTAAGTAAAAAAATAATAGATACACTATTCCCACTCCAATCTGTGCAACAGTAGGGAAAGGGTTCGACTTCGGAAGAGTATAATTTACTATTCACACTATAGTATGTGCAAAAGTAGACAGAGCGGCTGGACTTCGAAGGGGTAAAAAAAATACTATTCCCACTCCAGTCTTTGAAACAGTAGGGTAAACATTGGACTCCAAAGGGGTACTTTTCCTGCTCCAGTCTGTGCAACAGTAACAAAAGCATTGGACACTGGGGGGGGGGGGGCGTAAAATTTCTTTCTTTCCACTCCAGCCTATACAGCAGTAGGGAAAGCATTGGAATTCAGAGGGATACAATTTACTATTCCTATCTATTCTGTGCAACAGTAGGAAAAGCGCTGTACTTTGGAGAGGTTAAATTTATCCTTCCCACTCTAGTCTGCACAACAGTAGGGAAAGCATTGGAATTGGGAAGGGTAAAGTTTACTATTCCCACTCTAGTCTTTGCAATAGTAGGGAAAAGGTTGGGTTTTGGAGCACTACAATTTACTATTATCACTCTAGCCAGAGCAACAGTAGGGAAAGCATTGAACTTCAGAGGAGTAAAACTTTCCAGCCCATTGTGTGAAGCAATAGGGATAGCACTGGGCTTCGGAGGGTACTCCAGTCTATAAAACAATAGAAAAACATTGGAGTTTGGAGGGGTTAAATGTACTATCCCCACTCCAGTCTGTGCAACAGTAGAGAAAGCAATGGTCTTCGGAGAGGTAAATTTACTGTTCTCATTCCAGTTTGTGCAACAGTAAGGAAAGTGTTGGAATCCAGAGGGGATATATATGCTGTTCCCACACCAGTCTGTGCAACAGAAGGGAACGTGTTGGTCTTCGGAGGAGTTACATTTTCTATTTCCACTCCAGTCTATGTAACAGTAGAGAAAGCGTTGGGCTCCAGAGTGGTAATATTCCTGCTCCAGTCTGTGCAGCAGTAGGAAAAGTACATCAAACACATAAAATATTTGTTTTTAAACTATTAGTTGACCAGAAACATAACATTCAAATAACATTATTATTACCAAATGTAATAATTAATTCAGAATTAAAAATGTACTAATGTATTATTTAATTAAGTTCCAACACTATACCCCAACAAACATGGCAGGCCACACTTAAAATATAACCAAAATAAATAAGTATAACACAATTAACATATTTAATAATCAATTAAATAATTATTAATATATGAATACGTAATTGTTAATTAATTACTACTTACAAATCTTTCTACCCTGTGCCCCTACAAACACAACAGCTGGCACCTAATATATAATTCACAAAATATCATTATTACACAAATTAAACATTTATTTAATAATCAGTTAAACAATTAATAATACATCAATAAACAATTGTTAATTCATTTTTACTTAATAAATGTTCCACTCTATAAACCTACAAACCCAACAATATGCACCTAACATATACCTACTATATAATTTAAAATATGATTATTACACAATTTCATAATTAACAAACAATAAAAAATAAAAAAAATAAAAATAATTACCTACTACAAGTTAATAACTATTTATTAATTAATTATACTTCATTAACTTCCCACCCAGTACCCCTACAAACCTCACAACCTGCTACAACCTTAACATTTATTATTAACAATTAAATAAACAACTATAAATCACTTAAAATTACAAACTATTTAAAAAAAATATTGTTACAGTTATACTGACAACATTTCACATATAACATAAATATATGAATGAAACCACATGAAGATAACTATTGAAATGATATTTTTACAACCATATTGTTGAAAATTATATTAACAACACAGATATTCTTGAAAATGATAATGATAATGAAATGATATTATGTACCTAAAATTTGGTAACCTTGTCAATAATATTTCTGCATCACGATATTTTTGTATCACCATATGTTATTCTAATTTCTGTTTGACAATTTTTAAAACTCAATATTTTGTCCAAATAATACACACACACATATATAAATAATATACATATTTTCAAGTGAGAAGCATTTCTTAATTTAAGGACCTATTTTCAGTGGCATACTTTAATTTTTGCTGTAGATAAAGATGCATGTGCATATGAAGTGAAAGAAAGTACACCAGTGCGAAAGGACAAGTTAGTGCCAAGAGACAAGGAAGATATAACTAGGGATTATGGGCCTCATTACGAGATTGGCGTGTCAGACCGCCCCAGTGGTGTCCACAAAAACACTGCCATGGTTGTGGTCATACAGACCTCCGTATTATGAGTTGCACTGGCAGGGCCAACAAAAGTCAGTCAAAAAACAACACCGCTAGGACGTTGAAGGGCGGGAAATAAGAGGCCCGACCACCAACATAGAAGGCCGACAATCAACCACCGAACCTGTTACGAGTACCAAATTGCATTTGCGGTCATGTCGGGGTGGTCCTCCAATGGCGGTCAGAACCATAGCGGTTAGCGGCCACCACAGTAATACACAATACCACATTGGATGTTTTAAAAAACAACTCAGCTGACACACATTCACACATCCACCACACCTACAAACCACGCTATCAAACACACCCCTTCGCACACCACAATCCTTTGAAACTCCAGCACAAAATACACCATCCAGAGCGCCCAAAAAAGAAAAATGCAATTTCTTTTGGCACCCCTCCATCTCTTACTGAGCAATTATCTCACACTCTCAACCCACCAACGTCACACTCATTTTCACCTCTACAATCCATTTAGTACCCGTCACCTCCTCATTTCCCGGCACCTATCTTTATCATTGATAATTTCATTTTACTACCATGTCACCCCAGAGAAATCCTTGTTTCACCGGAGATGAAGTGAGTCATGGTGGATTGAATTGTTAGAGTAGAGCCAAACCTATTTCGAGCCCAGGTCCAGCACACTACTATTGCAAGGAAAATGGAAATGTGGCAAAGGATAGTTAACAGATTAAGGGCCAGATGTATCAAATGATTTTGCACTCGCAAACGGCAAAATCGGCCGTTTGCGAGTGCAAAATCGTGGTCTGCAATGCATCAAAGGCATTCGCAGACCACAAAATGAAAATCGCAAAAATTTCGATTTTCTGCGTTGCGACCTGGATTTTGTGAATCGCAAATTGCGATTCGCAAAATCCAGGTCGCAAGGCTATTCTGCAAAAAATCGCAAATTGCGATTTTTCGCAGAATGGTATTTTGCACATGCAAAATACCATTGTCTGCAACCAGGTGGTAACCTGGTGCAAAATTTAAAAATGCAGTAAAACTGCATTTTTAATTTTAATATGTAAAGCACACATGCCATTTTGGCATGTGTGTACTTTACATTGTAAAAAAAAAAACAATTGGGGTGCAGGAGAGGGGGCCTTAGGCCCCCAGCACCCTGCCCTTTTGCATTTCCCAAATTGCGATTTCTGGTTCAGAAATCGCAATTTAGGAAATGCAAAAAATTTGCAGCTATGGGCCAACAGGCCCATAGCTGCGAATGGGGCCAGTATCGCAATTTGCGATTCGATAATTGCATTTGCGATTTTTAAGAAATCGCAATTACCGAATCGCAAATGTGATACATGGCCCTTTGCGAGTCGTTAATTGCGATTTCTTAAAAATCACAATTACCGAATCGCAATGGGCCAGAATCATACATCTGCCCCTAAATTCTGTAGGCCCCACTCTTTGCACAAGGGACAACATCAGGTAGAGATGGAATGACCACAGGGGAAAGGTCTGTTCGATGGCATCCAGGCATGAGCTGCATGTCCAGAAGGCTGGTTGTGAGCCTTCACCTCCTCCCTTACAACTCACATCATGGGAGGAGAAGATCTTGGCAATCCTGCATCAGGAGGGCTTAACAGGAATACCTGGAGGAGTGGAGTCAGGTCAGTCACAACAATGAGAATGGCACCAAAATGTATTGACTTGCCACCCTCACTGTTGCACCGCTCAACAGTCCATTATCCACCTGTCCAAAGACCCCTATTGGCCTCCAACATGTGAATTAGACCCACCTGGGGAACCTACATCTCTGTATTGTGAGTGTAGTACATGGATTGACAGCACTACAAATCTCAACAGGCACCGTCCCAACATTGCTAAAACCAGAACCGTGTAGCATACTTAATATTAACATTTGTAACAAACTCCACATTGGTGTGTACTCACTTGAAAGGATGGCATCTGTATATTCTGTGGGTAGGACAGGCACTGACACCAATGCTAAGGCCAGGAGGCTGTGCTACTCTGACTCTACTCAGTCACAACACTGTCCTTTGCCACTATGACCCTTCTCCCTCTACTCCACCATTAAACTGTACTCACCTGAGAGGATGCAATCTGCACAGTCTGTGGGTGGGACAGGCACTGATACCAATGCTAAGGCCAGGAGGCCCTGCTACTCTCACTCTACTCAGTCACAACACTGTCCTCAGCTACTTTGACCCTTCTTTGTCTACTCAACCATTAAACTGTACTCACGTAAGGGGATGGGCCATGTATATTGTGTGCATATCTTGTAGTAACATGACTGTATATTCAAGGAGGGCCTGTCACTGTAACTCCAAGACCCAGGCCAGTGTCGATATCACAACGTGCATCTATCTCTGAACCCACAGATAAAGTTTACCCACCAGGGAGGGATCAAGATATAGATTAGGGTACACTCTTTGATGTGGCTAACCCCCTAGATCCATCTTTAGCAGCCAAAAATGTGTACAGGAAGGACAGCTCAAAACTGTGTATAAAAAATAAATAAAGACAGATTAAAGGCACAAAAATGCATCATATGAATGATATTAGCAGCAGACATATTCCCAAAGCACTGACCACATGGTGATAACTATCACATATACAACAAGGTTCGGGATCTGCCTGCATGACAGTCAACTAGGTCTTAAGATGACCTAAACCACATTCCGCCTAACCATTGTATTCCCTGCACTGCTGGCAAGATATAAGTCTATGGCCCTCCATTTAAGTGCAAATAAACTCAGACATTCTGAAGCTAGCTGACTGAAATGGAATTGGTATGCTACCCAAATGTCAGCTCAACACAGGTGATAGCATGTGTGCCTGTCACAGAAGTCAAATTGGCAAACCCAATGTCTAAAATGGCCTTAGTCAAACGTCACTGTTAACAATTGGAGGTAGATGTCAATATGCAACCTGTAACATTCTTTTTATCACAGCAAAAGGTCTACCTGCCACTTGTAACACAGAGACCACTCACGAAACTGCCACTACTCCCATGGATGAAGCACTAGGTGAAGACAACGCGCCTGGACATGTGTATGTTGAGGACGGTTCTGGCCCATCCAGGTAACCTGGTCAGATGACACCTAACAGCCTCAATGTGACCACATTGTCTCTTCCAAGGCTGGTTGCGCCAACGTCTCAGGCAATCATTCTCTCCCAAACCTGTGCCCCAAGGACAGTGACAATAATCTTGTGCCCATTCCAGAATCCTGAGTCATGGAAAGACACCTCCTACAATGATGGTCCTGGAACCAGTAGCAGGGGTCAAGCTGCACCAAGGACCCAGGCACGTGGGGGTTGGGGAGTGGGAGGGATGTTGGGGGTCAGCGGCATGTGGCTGCTGGGGATGGTTCTGGCCAGGACACCATCACCTAAGGCTTGGGAGCATACCAACAATCCCAAGGTGTGATGGGCCAGGTACTTGCCGAACTCAGGTAGATCAAGGAGCTACAGAGGGACTTCCATCAGTTCTAACATGGCCTCCTAACAAGGATGCTGAGAGACATCAACATGATACCCTGAGCAGGGATTGTTAACAAAACCAGACCCCTTTCATTGGCCAGTCAATTCCAGTGCCTTCTACATCTGTGGCAGCCACCGGAAGGTAGGCCCTGGCAGGGGAAGGACCTGCCTCAGACACCCTTGCCTCTGTAGCTGAAGAACTCCCTCACAAGCGGGGACATCCACCCAAGCATCCAGGAGGTGCAGATAGCAAGACACATACCACTAGCAAGTTAGCCCTTCCTGTTGAAACTCTGATGTGTCACTGATTCTCTATGCTGGCTGTACTCCAACCACTTTCCATTTTCCATGCTAGTAGGACACTGGATTTTGGACTCCAAATGTCATGGCATCTACTCTAATGATCACATCCTCCATGACTGATCCCTTCCCTGTATATTTATTTTTTGGAGTTTAGCCTTAACTTTCTGTGTACATCTAAATAAACACACCTAAGAGTAAAACAATGCCTACTAGTAATTTCCATGACTTTGAGATGCTGCATGTGAAATCCATGTGATGCAAATAATGAATTCATACAATGGTAATGGGTGGAGGGAAATGTCACATGTAGTGGCATACAGAGGATTACTACCATCACAATGCACAAGTGACTAGTCACACCAAACCTTTTATTGCACTGCACGGCACTTAGGCTGCCAAAATGTCTTGTCTGTCATAGCCAAGAATGGCAGAACTTTGTTGAGTCAGGCTAGATATCTCAAGGTACAGTCCCCCAGACCACAGAAGAAATTCTATATCAGACATTATACCATGGAGTAGGTTAACAGATTTATGGATGTTGTCACTAGATTGAGCCTTATCACATATCAAAATCAAGTTTACCAATTTGACATATGCCATGATACAGACAGCAGGCAGTTATACAGTCTCTAATCATAGGTCCATCCTATTACATTGAACAAGCATGTGGTGGCATGATACCAACCTATATCAGTGTTGTGGCACAGGCACTGTGGTCTGCAATGAGGAAACAATTCCACAGCTACATACCGGTCATACTGCATCATTGTCAACATAATGTGAAGGAAGAATGCATGAATTGCATTGGATGACAACATGTATCAAGGACATATGATCACACACCTGAGACAATTGCATCAACACACCACATCAAACGAGCATATTGTGCTCTTCAGAATTCCCCCCACCCACTGTCCTAGCTGCTTTTGGCAAAGGACTTACACACCCCAAATCCGTGATCAACATTACCTGCATCAATCCATGTCCACTTCATATGTCTGGACAGCAACAGATACATTCCAATGTCACAACACTGAAATGCCCACATGAAGATGACACGGTGAAGAGCCCTGAATAAAACACAATACAAGGAGTTCACTAGATCTATACACATGTCCATGAGACTGACACAAACAAAGAAGATAATGATGGCATTAACTTTTTCTGTCTGATTTTGCAATCACACCTTAGCTGCACACTGCATGGCATGAGATCCCCTGTCCTATGTGAAAAACATGCCCTACTAAACTACAGTTTCACATGCAATCACAGGAATCAAGTATTACCTCATACTTACATTCAAGTAAAGTATTGATTGATGAGATATGCCTGCAAGTCTTCACCTTCCTCCTCATAACTGTCATCCTCACTTGGCATTTCAGGATTATCATCCAGTGGCCCTGCTAGCTCCCCTCATCTGGTATATATGGGATGTTCCTCCACAGGACAATGTTAGGGAGCATGTAGCAGGCCACAATGATCATACATACTTTTTTGGGTGAGTAGAGGAGGGCTACACCAGTCTTGTCTATGCTCTTAAATCTGGCTTTCAGGAGCCCAAAAGCCCCCTCCACTCATACACTGTTCTTCCATGGTCATTGTTGATACAAAATTTCCTTGGAGCAGTTGGGTTCCTCACAGGTGTGAACAACCATAGACGGTTTTGGTATGCAGAGACCTCTGAAATAGAATGGGACATAGGTACAACAATTAGTCCATCTCATTGTTTCCTCTGCAGCACACATTTTGTACAAACATACAAGACATGTGACATATCAACCAGTCAGGCCCTCTCTGGGTACAGTCATGACATAAGCTGTGGAATTGCGGTGTTCTGACTTATAAAGGCATCATGGATTGAACCCGGATAACTGGCACAGACGTGTGAAATGTAGAGGTCCGCCAAACAAAAAATGTGGACATTGATGGAGTGGAAGGTAGTCCTGTTCTGATAAGACTTGGTCATTGACATGTGGTGGAACCAGGGAAACATGTGGGTTGTGTACCAAATAATAGAAGTCATCCTTCACATGGGTAAAATCCTCACGTTGAGGAAAACGGATAATGCTGTCCAGGTGTTTCAACTTTGCTGAGAGTACATCCTTCAACATAAGACTGAACATAGGCTGGGACATCCCAGCACATAGGGCCACTATATTTTGGAAGGATCCTGTGGCCAGGAAGTGCAACCCTGCCATAACTTGTACAATGAGTGGTATGCAATTTGGAAGATGAATGTCAGGCTATTGATCTGGCCCCAACTGGCGACAAAAATCCACAATTGTTTACCTATTCAGAAAGTACATCTGGATGATGTGTCTGGCTTCCAAGGCCTGAGGGTCTGCCAGTAGACAGTAGACAGGAGGATGTCTGATCCTTCCCGTCCCTGGGTATCTATGTAGGACAAGACATTAGTATAGCTGTCATCCAATTAATTTATTGCAACATATGTAATGCATGTTATTGACATACTATGACAAGGCATGCCATGATATGACAAAATGATGTTCAGTACACGTCACCGTTGCCAACTACACAGAAGTGACATGTTTCCCCATTGCTTCACCACAAATGTGCACACAACATCTATCTGGACAGCAACAATTTCTTAGATGAAACATGCTACTCGGAATGCAACATAAGTTCCGTAATGTTAAATGACCAGGGGGTGTCGGTGGAAAAAAAAATTAAACTTGCCATATGAGTCTTGGAATGTGCAAAAATGCTGTCAAAGTAGAAGAACAAACATGACAGGCTAGATGACCACTTCTCAGTTGTTCAAATCACTTTTTCAGAGTTGTGGTGAATTTTTTATTTGCCAAATACAAAAATAAAATGCTGTTACATAACGGATGTCTGCCGGCGGAAGTCGTCATGGCTGTCAGCAGTTGCTACTGCAGTGGACACAGCCTTAGGCTATCGTTGTTGCCAGTGGTGGCCTTGGAGCAATGGCTGTGTCCACTGGTGGTGACGGCTGTGTATGTGGCAGATGAGACTGCCTTATTCTGGATGATCTCTCACTTGACTCTTACCACTGCTGCCAGCAAGACCTCCACGACCTGAGCTGCTTGTACTGCCTCTGGGAGCAATCATGCCACGTCCAGCAGGTGAATGGGCCTCTGCTTTCTTCCTGGAGAAGCTGGATAAGTTCGTGGATGAGCTCCCACCACTGTATGAACAGCTCTATGGTGCCCCAGAGGAGCAGGTAAGTGCCTCATGTACTTCACCTTATCTTCCCTCTTCACAGGCTAGATTGTGCCAAAATGTGTTGTAAAGGCCATGGAGCTGCAGTCGCTGTGACTTAGGAAGCCACAGAGTTGGGTTGCGTCCCATACTTTTAGACATCTCTATCAGAATGCCAGGGGATATCCCACAAGATGTCAGTTGACCAACCTAGTTAATGGAGGGCTTGAGCAGGGTGGTGGTTTGGTCTGCAGATTGAGAAATGTGTGCTGTCTTGACCATGTACTAATTGACTGGTATGTGCCCCGCTTGGGCATTTTGGGCTAAACAAATTGTTCATTGCAATGTGTACTGACAGGTATGTGACTCTGCCATTTTGTACATGATATGGGGACATAATTTCATGTCTTGTGTTTGTGCATCCATGCAGGCCAACGCCCATCAAAAGAAAGGGATTTGGAGAGCCATAGCCAAGAAGGTGCGGAACCTGGGGGTCCACAGCCGGGGGAGTGCTCACTGTCGCTAGAGATGAGAGAATGTGAGATGCTGGGCCCGGAAGATCGCGGAGGCCCAGTTGGGGCTGTCCTCTCAATGTGGATGGGGTGCCCATTGGACCATGACCCCCCTAATGACCTGCATTCTGACGCGACCTACGTGGAGGTGGGTGAACGTTTGAGGGCAGCACAGCAGCCACAAGGGGGTGAGTACGCAGAGAATTTCTGATTGTCCCTTTGCCAAGTGATTGTGTGGGGTACAAACTGCTCCCCCTGTCAATTATGGGTGAGACATGTGTCTCTCAGTACTTGTGAGATTGTTTGTATTGACATGTTATGTGTATCAAACTGGTGTACCTTGCCTTATGAACATGGGGCCTAATACAAACCTTAGGGGATTTCACAAACCACTCACTCTCCAGGGTCCAAAAATGGTTGTGCCCACGCCTCATTTAAGTACTATTTGTAGTTGTAGTGGGTGTTATTTGTGAGCCAATAATCACTTCCCCTGAATGTAGGAGGCTGGCCTGGTTTGTAGTGTGTACGTTGATTACTTACACCTTATACCAGGCCCAGTTATCCCTTATTAGTAAAGTAGTAGTGTTCTAGCAGCTTAGGCTGATAGAGGTAGCTATAGCAGAGCAGCTTAGGCTAACTAGGAGACCTGCAAAGCTTATGCAATACCACTTATAGTTACACAGTACTTATACACAAGTAAAGATAATACTCAGTTTTACAAAAAATAAAGGTAGTTTATTTGGGTGATACAGTACCAAAAATATTTTAGAGGCAATACTCCTTCTAGAGGTAAGTATTATACACAATATATACCCTAGCCACCAAAATAAGGTAAGTAATTAAACATAGGATAGTGCAAACAAAAGGAAATACTATAGAATGCAATGGGAGAAAATAGGTATAGGGGAGCACAAACCATATACTAAGAAAGTGGAATGCGAATCACAAATTCCCCCTAGGCAAGTGTAGTGTGTGCAGAATGACTGGGAGAGTAAGAATACAATTACCCCACCCCAGAGCCCAGAAAAGCAGGAGTAAAGTACCACAAGTTTCTTTAGGACACACTACACCTTGTGTTTGGGATTTTGCATTAACCAACCAAGTCTGCAAACAACAACTGCTGGATTCCTGAACCTGAAGACCTGAAAAAGAACGGGACCAAGTCCAGAAGTCGAAAGAAGTTCCAGGAAGGGCAGAAGCCCCTACCAAACCAGAAGAGGGTGCAAAAGAAGAGTCCCAGGTTGGACAAAGACTGCAGGAATGCACCCTAGGAAGATGCCAGCGCGTTCCTGCATGATTCAAAGGATGTCCCACAATGTGAAGATGGATGCAGACATGATTTCGTGTTAGAAGTCGCCAACAAGCCTTGGTTACGACAAATGCGCATTCTACATCAAAATGGCACTGGCTGGACCCAGAAGGGACCTTGGGGCCTCAACTCTGTGTGAGGAGAGTGTCAGCACATTAGAAAGCCCTCAGGATGCCAGACAGCACCCACGGGAGTCCCAGAACATGGGGACAAAAGAGGTGCAAAACACAGTTGGTGCCGCACAACAAAGGAAGGTCCCACGCCGCCGTGGTCCTGCTGATGCAATTTGGAGGAGGCAAGGCCTTGCCTTCCCTGAGAGCAACGGTACTCTGGTGTACCCCATCTTCTTCACCTCCTGAGTCCTCTGTGCACTATTTGCAAAATTTCTTTGTGCACAGCCTAGCCGAGATCCCCAGCACTCCATCCTGCGACGCTCAACTCGCTGAGTTGACCACCGGCTTCATGGGACCCTCCTTTGTAGTGTTGAGATGACCATCATGCTCAGTTTTCTTAAACCTGTGTTCAAGTACTTCTGCGGGTACTGCCTTTTTGTGCATGGGCTCTCCGTGTTACTGAGGAAACCCTCTGTCTCCTCTTCCAAGTGGTGACCTCCTGGTCCTTCCTGTGCCCGGGCAGCACCCTTTTTCTTCAGCCGCGACCTTTGCAGCTAGCAAGGCTTGTTTGCGGTCTTTCTGCGTAAAAAAAACTCAGCATCCTCCAGCACTCCATGTGACATCATCTGTGCAGAGGAGAAGTATCTGGCATCTTTCGTTGTTGCAGAATCTTCAGCTTCTTCCACCCGGAGGCAGCCATTTTGCATCTTCATCCGGGGTTTAGTGGGCTCCTGCCCCCCTGGGCACTTTCATGACTCTTGGACTTGGTCCCCTTCCTTTACAGGTCCTTAGGTCCAGGAATCCATCTTCAGTGCTCTGCAGTCTGTTGTGGTCTTTGCAGAATCTCCCATCACGACTTTAGTGTGTTTCTGGGGAAGTAGGGTCACTTTACTCCTACTTCTCAGGGTCTCAGGGTGGGGTATCATAGACCCCTTAGTGTTTTCCTTCACTCCCTGCAACCCTCTACACACTACTCTAGGCCTGGGGTACCTAAGTGGTTTGCATTCCACTTTCTTAGTATATGGTTTATGTAGCCCCTAGGCCTATTGCATCCTATTGTATTCTTCAGTGTTCGCACTACTTTTCTAACTGTTTATTACCTGATTTTGGTTTGATTGTAGATTTTGTGTATTTTACTTACCTCCTAAAGGAGTATAACCTCTGAGATATTTTTGACACATTGTCACTAAAATAAAGTACCTTTATTTTTAGTAACACTGAGTATTGTGATTCTTATGATATAGTGCAATATGATATAAGTGGTATAGTAGGAGCTTTGCATGTTTCCTTGTTCAGCCTAAGCTGCTCTGCTATAGCTACCTCTATCAGCCTAAGCTGCTAGAACACTACTAATCTACTAACAAGGGATAACTGGACCTGGCACAAGGTTTAAGTACCATCAGGTCCCCACTATAAGACAGGCCAGCCTCCTGCATTGGTGGTGCAGCGGTGGGATAAGTACTTGTAACTGCTTTACCACATTTCATTGGTGCTTTTCATAAGAAAAACATATTCCAAATACTAAAAAATATACACACTTAACCTACACAGTTTAACTCTCTTTCTAATAAGTTTCTAAAAAGTTTCTAAAAAGTTTTGAAAAGTTTGAAAAGTTTTTCTCTTTTCTTTAAAAAGTTTCTAAACTTTTTTCTCTCTGACCTAAACCCTTTCTTACAACTATGGGGGTCATTCCAACCCTGGCGGTCGGTGATAAAGCGGCGGCCAACCCGCCAACAGGCAGGCGGTCAAAAAAATTGAATTCTGACCCTGGCGGGAACCGCCAACACAGGCCGCCACTTTAACACTCCAACCGCCACGGCGGGACAGACAAACAGCACGGCGTTCACCGCCAACAGGCAGGCGGCAGACAATGTACCGCCCACCCTATCACAACTCACCAATCCGCCACCTTTTCCGGGACGGGAGCCCCGCCGATAAAAACACGGCGGAAACAGACTACGAACGGGAAAACGCTCACCTCTACACACTCCACGAGGAAGGAGGACAGCATGGAACCCGAATTAAACATCCTACCAGCTATTGTCTACCTGCTCATCTACCAGGAGTACGAACGCCGGCGCAGACGACAATGGTGAGTACTGCACCTACGACACAGGGGAGGGGGGAGGAGGAAAGCTTACGGGCACACACATGCGCCATACACCCACCCCCCCACCCCAAATACCTACACCCCAATGCAGAGCAACAAGTCAGAGTGACACCCCCCAAGCCCACCGGAATAATGCAAAGACACAATTAAAATGATCTATAAAATATATGTATAAATAGCTCCATTGAAGGTATGGGAAATATGCAATATGAAAGATACAAAATAGGGAATGAACATAGTCAAAAATTTATACATAGGCAATAAGTCCTGCCCATTCTGTCAAAGTTCCATAGTCCGTGGGCCAATGTGCACAAACACATGGGCAAAGCCCACACAGGAGACCAGATACCATTGGAGAGAACACTGCTGGGGCATCAGATGATAAAACTACAGGCACCTCAGGGGGAAGGGAAGGGGGGGCACCTCAGCCACATGAGTCCACGACGCCAGATCCACGAGGGGCCTCCATGCCCACTGTCCCATCCTGGGGAGTGCAACGCCACAGTCTCACAAGTCTCTACAGTGGGTGGCTTGCCCACTGTGCCATCCTGGGGAGTGCAAAGCCACAGTCTCACAAGTCTCTACAGTGGGTGGCTTGCCCACTGTGCCATCCTGGGGAGTGCAAAGCGACAGTCTCTCAAGTCTCTACAGTGGGTGGCTTGCCCACTGTTCCATCCTGGGAAGTGCCAAGCCACAGTCCATCAGATGGATTACCGACTCCACTGTTAATGGAGGAGGCATGGTGCCCAGAGTGCTTCGTGAAGCCCTGCTCGACACAGAACCAGCACTGTCAATGGGCCAGCGGTGCTTGAGACGGCGTTGCCCAGCGGAGCGGTGCATGACAGGAAGGGCCCAGCGGAGCGGTGCTTGAGACGGCGGTGGCCAGCGGAGCGGTGCTTGAGATGAAGGGCCCAGCGGAGCGGTGCTTGACAGGAAGGGCCCAGCGGAGCGGTGCTTGACAGGAAGGCCCCAGCAGAGCGGTGCTTGAGATGAAGGGCCCAGCGGAGCGCTGCTTGACAGGAAGGGCCCAGCGGAGCGCTGCTTGAGATGAAGGGCCCAGCGGAGCGCTGCAGAGACGGCGGGGCCCAGCGGAGCGGTGCATTGAAAGGAAGGGCCTAGCGGAGCGGTGCAGAGACGGCGGGGCCCAGTGGAGCGGTGCTTGAAAGGAAGGGCACAGCGGAGCGGTGCTTGAGATGAAGGGCCCAGCGGAGCGGTGCTGGCCAGGAAGGGCCCAGCGGAGCGGTGCTTGAGATGAAGGGCCCAGCGGAGTGGTGCAGAGACGGCGGGCCCAGCGGAGCGGTGCTTGAAAGGAAGGGCCCAGCGGAGCGGTGCAGAGACGGCTGGGCCCAGCGGAGCGGTGCTTGAAAGGAAGGGCCCAGCGGAGCGGTGCTTGAGATGAAGGGCCCAGCGGAGTGGTGCTTGAGATGAAGGGCCCAGCGGAGCGGTGCTTGAGATGAAAGGCCCACGGAGCAGTGCAGAGACGGCGGGGCCCAGCGGAGCGGTGCTTGAAAGGAAGGGCCCAGCGGAGTGGTGCAGAGACGGCGGGGCCCAGCGGAGCGGTGCTTGAAAGGAAGGGCCCAGCGGAGCAGTGCTTGAGATGAAGGGCCCAGCGGAGCGGTGCTGGATAGGAAGGGCCCAGCGGAGCGGTGCTTGAGATGAAGGGCACAGCGGAGCGGTGCTTGAGACGGCGGTGGCCAGCGGAGCGGTGCTTGAGATGAAGGGCCCAGCGGAGCGGTGTTGGACAGGAAGGGCCCAGCGGAGCGGTGCTTGAGATGAAGTGCCCAGCGGAGCGGTGCTTGACAGGAAGGGCCCAGCGGAGCGCTGCTGGACAGGAAGGGCCCAGCGGAGCGGTGCTTGTCACGGCGGGCCCCTGTTCAGCGGTGCTTCTCCCGGTGGGGCCCTGTTCAGCGATGCTTCTCCCGGCGGGCCCCTGTTCAGCGGTGCTTCTCACGGCGGGGCCCTGTTCAGCGGTTCTTCTCTCGGCGGGCCCCTGTTCAGCGGTGCTTCTCACGGCGGGGCCCTGTTCAGCGGTGCTTCTCCCGGCGGGCCCCTGTTCAGCGGTGCTTCTCACGGCGGGGCCCTGTTCAGCGGTGCTTCTCCCGGCGGGGCCCTGTTCAGCGGTTCTTCTCACGGCGGGGCCCTGTTCAGCGGTGCTTCTCACGGCGGGGCCCTGTTCAGCGGTTCTTCTCACGGCGGGGCCCTGTTCAGCGGTGCTTCTCACGGCGGGGCCCTGTTCAGCGGTGCTTCTCACGGCGGGGACCTGTTCAGCGGTTCTTGTCACGGCGGCGGTGCTTCTCACGGCGGGGACCTGTTCAGCGGTTCTTGTCACGGCGGGCCCCTGTTCAGCGGTGCTTCTCACGGCGGGGCCCTGTTCAGCGGTGCTTCTCCCGGCTGGGCCCTGTTCAGCGATGCTGCTCACGGCGGGCCCCTGTTCAGCGGTGCTTCTCCCGGCGGGGCCCTGTTCAGCGGTGCTTGTCCTGTGTTTCTAGGGAGCCAGACCAGGCCAAGACTTCCCGCTCAGTCGCCATCCGACCTTGCGGTTGCGGGGCCCTCCTGTGATGGAGTCCTGGGCCCGTGGGTGTTGTCCGTCACAACCGGAATGGGGCTGGTGGGGCCCTCCTGGGCAACTCGCCTGCTGCCTGACTTCTCCGCCCTGCTGCCCTTGCCCTCCTTCGCTGAAGCTCTGTGGCCCTTGCCTCCCTTTGATGATGTGGCAGGTGACGGGGCAAGGCTACTGTCCTTGGTGGCAGCCGTCTCAGGCTTGTCGCGCCGGCCCTTAGTTTTTTTTGTCCTCTTCCCAGGGGGTGGGCTGGCTGTCCCCTTGCTGCTGGCCGATGTTCCTGCCCTAGGAGATGGTGGACTCCAATAGCCCTGCACTACGGTCACAGTAGATGCAGGGCTGGTGGTGGCTGAGGTGCTTTTTTTACTCTTACCAGATGAAGGGGGTGGGTCAGTGGTTGGAACGAGGTCAAGGTTGCAAAGGAAAAGCACTTTGGAAGGACAGGGACGGGTAGGTGTAGTGGGTATGGGAGTGGAGGAAGAGGATGTGGTTGTAGGAGAGTCAAGTGTGCTGTCTTTGGGTGCAGGTGCTTGTGACGGAGGCTGTCGTGAGGTGGATGGCTGTTGGGTGGGTGGCTGCCTGCGTTTGTGTGCTTTGGAAGAGGGGGTGACAGACACACTGGGAGAGGACACAGGGGACGTGTAAATGGCAGTGGGGGTGGTGACTGCACGTGTGCAGACTGTAATGGAGGGTGTGCTGGTGATGGAAGTACTGGCTGATGGTGGTGTGCATGCAGGTGTGAGTGGAGACGTCACAGGGAGGGAGGAGGGAGATGAGGAGGTGGGGGACACAGAGGTGGTAGTGACTGTTGGCATGTCTGCATCTGGATGTTGCTTGGGTGAATGCTTGTGGGATCTGTGGTGCTTATGTCTGGATGAGCTGCCCTTGGGTGTAGAGGTGTGTGCAGGCTGGTCTGATGGTGTGGATGGGATAGGCAGAGGAACAGGAGACTGGGACTGGGTGGAGGGAGTCAGAAGAGGGAGGCTGGAGACAGGGACCATGGCTGCCATCAGTGCTGAGGCCAGAGCGTTGAACGATCGCTGATAGGCAGCCTGACCTGAATAAATGCCCTCCAGGTATGCATTGCTCCGATGCACCTCCCTTTCTACTCCCTGGATGGCATTCAAAAGGGTAGACTGCCCAACAATGATGGTCCTGAGGAGGTCAATGACCTCCTCACTGAGGGCAGCAGGGGTAACTGGGGCAGGGCCTGAGGTGCCTGGGGCGAAGGAGATGCCCGCCTTCCTGGGTGAGCGGGCACGGAGCGAAGGCTGAGGGGCTGCTGGGAGGGCGGGGCTGGTGCGCTGGGTGGCGGCTGTACCTGTTGTGGCGGTGGGCACGGATGTTGCCGCCACCGCAAGGGAGCTCCCTTCCGAGGACGTGTCGGTGTCGCTGACGTCTCCACGGGTCCCCGTTGTGGAGCTCCACTCGCCCTCCGTCTCACTGGTGTACTAGGAGTCTGTTGCATGGCCCTCCGGGGCCATGTGAGATGCAGCTCCCTCGTGCACCGATGCCACTTCTCCTCCGCCTGATGATGCTAATGCACACACGAACAGGAAGACAAAGAAAATGGGGGGGGGGAGAAATGAAGACAGGTTGAGTGCAAGCATTGGCAACACCGTTGTCAGAGAGGACAGACACATAAGCCCCCTGCACTAGGCCGAGCAATCGGGGTACACTACTCAGTTATTGTGACTAGGCCTACAGGTCTATGGACGACAAATGCACACATGGGTGAGGCCGGACCATGGATAGCTGTACTTGGCACCCTACAGAGGTGGGGGGCGGGGGCACAGGGCCGTGTCTAACGGAGGGGCCTAGCCTACAGAATGCGCCCTGGCCTAGAGATAGCCACAGCCCTCCTCCCCCACCCAGACACCTTCACTGCGCGCAAAGATAGCAGAATGTGCTGATACTCACCCCCTTTTGTCTGCTGTGATGTCCTCACGCGTCCATCCAAATCGGGGTAGGCCACCGCCAGGATCCGGGACATCAGGGGGGTCAATTGGCGGCTGGCACCCCTCCTACGTTGGGAGGCCATCCCCAGCAGAGACTCGGCGGTCTTTCTGGTCCCGCGGCGGATGTCCTCCCACCTCTTTCGGCAGTGGGTGCCCCGTCTGTTGTGGACCCCCAGAGCCCAGACTTCCTTGGCTATGGCACGTCAAATGTCGATCTTCTGATGGGCGCTGACCTATGTGACATGTACAGGGTGGTAAAGGAAATCTCATCAGTTTTCTGCCTGGTCAATGTGAGTGGCCCCCCCCTCCCCAACCTTGCCATGTGGCACATGCTCTCATCTTTCGTGCGTTGCACTCCTCATTCGCTCCCCTCCCCACCGGCATAGCCCATTCAACGTGCACCCTGTGTACTAACCTGTTGGTCTGGAGGACCGTAGAGTAGCGCATTCTGGGGGAGGACCCCAGACCGAGATCACAGCAGCACTTGCAGTATCGGTCCTCTCCTGTGGATGATCAGGTCTCGAGTGATTAATCAGATAGAAAATGGCGGTCACGCCCGCGGCGGTGCGTACCGCCGCGGTGCGTACCGCTGTGGTGCGTACCGCTGCGGTGCGTACCGCGACCGCAGGCGCCAATCCTCATTGGCTACTGAAACCCATAGGGTGCAATGTTAACCAATGCGGCTTAGCACGGCGGTCTTCGAACGCCTACCGCCACGGTGTGCCACGCCAGCGCATTGACCTCACATCCCACTGTCACACTTCACAGGTCAGGCAGCCGCCATTTCAAGGGCCCACATGGCATAATTTCTACTGCGTCACACAGGCCTAGGCCTTGCATTGCCACTCATACAAGCCTTTCAATGCATAGCGATTCGTGTACTGTGCAAGCTGTGTGAACGAACCTGTGGGTTGCTTGACTCTGTGCTCCATGTTGTCCTTCCTAGGCACCGTCCGCTGGGACTTGCGAGGAGAAGGATGAATCCTCCCGTGTACTGACCGCTGGTGGACCTGTCGACAATGGAAGAACGACATATCATACTTACATACAGGCTTGACAGAGCAACTATACATGAACTATGTGCCCAGCTGGAGCCAGACCTGATGTCCCCCATCCGCCAACCCACAGGGATTCCCCCTCTGCTGCAGGTTCTGTCAGTACTCCATTTTTTGGCAAGTGGGTCTTTTCAGACAACAGTGGCCATATCATCTGGGATGTCTCAGCCTATGTTTTCTAAGGTTTTGTCCAGAGTGTTGTCTGCCCTGATGAAATACATGCGGAGCTACATTGTTTTCCCTGAGGTGGGCGATTTGGCTACAGTGAAGGGTGATTTCTATGCCCTTGGACATATCCCCAACATCATTGGTGCCATTGATGGGACCCATGTGGCTTTGGTTCCCCACAAAGAAAGTGAGCAGGTGTACAGAAACAGAAAAAGTTATCATTCGATGAATGTCCAGGTGGTCTGTTTGGCTGACCAGTACATCTCCCATGTAAATGCCAAATTCCCTGGGTCAGTGCATGACGCGTATGTCATGCGAAATAGCAGCATCCCTTATGTGATGGAACAGCTACAGAGACACCGTGTGTGGCTAATTGGTGACTCTGGTTACCCCAACCTGTCGTGGCTACTGACCCCAGTGAGGAATCCCCGGACCAGGGCAGAGGAACGGTACAATGAGGCCCATGGGCGAACTAGGAGGATCATAGAAAGGACCTTCGGGGTCATGAAGGCCAGGTTTAGGTGCCTGCATATGACAGGGGGATCCCTAATGTACTCACCAAAGAAGGTGTGCCATATCATCGTGGCCTGCTGTATGCTTCACAATCTTGCTTTGCGACGCCAGGTGTCTTTTCTGCAGGAGGATGGTCCAGATGGTGGTGTTGTAGCAGCTGTGGAGCCTGTGGAGAATGAAGAGGAGGAAGACGACGGGGACGACACGGACAACAGGGATACAGTCATACAACAATATTTTCAGTAGCACACAGGTAAGAATCACCCATGCCATTTTACATTTACTTAAGGCCTCATGCGTCTCCACTGTCTGTGTTTCCCCCCAGTTCCTGTTAACTGATTTGTGACTTTCCCTTCCCTTTTCAGAGCTGTATGACCCACTGCGTGACTTCTGCTTTGTTTGCCCATGGACTAAAGCTTATTGAAATTGGTATGTTGTCATCACAAAGTAACTGGACATTATTGCACCGTTATGTGTAATACATTTGTTAAGAATACAAGCAGACTCCTGTTATTTTAAGTGCAATAAGTGATTTATTTTAAGTGCTACATATAGGTACATGATTGTAAAACAGTGATGGGTGGGGGTGGAGTAATGTCCATGGCAGAGTCCAGTTCTCAGTCGCACAGGTGCATTGTCCATATGCCTGTGGAAGGATGGAGCAGGGGCAGTTAAAGGTTGGACAGGGTGACAATGTGGGACAGTGGGATGACATCAGGGGGTATCTTAGGCTGGCGGGGGTCTTGCAATCCTACTCTGTCTTCTTGTGAGATCTCAGGTTCCGCTTGCGGGGTGGTTCTTCTTCTGCAGGAGGTGGGGTTCTGGTGGCCTGTTGTTGTGTGGGGGCCTCCTGTCCACTAGCGCCGGCGGAGGTGGTAGGCTGTTCCTGGCCTGGGCTAGTGACAGGGGCCCTTTGGGGTGCCACATGGTCCCGCAATGTGGTGACTATCTGGGTAAGGGCCACGACGATGGTCCCCATTGCGGAACCGATGTTCCTCAGTTCCTCTCTGAACCCCATGTACCGTTCCTCCTGCAGTGCCTGGATCTCCTGGAACCTGGCCAGTACCGTCGCCATCGTCTCCTGGGAGTGGTGGTAAGCTCCCATGATAGAGGAGAGGGCCTCTTGGAGAGTCGGTTCCCTGGGCCTGTCCCCCCCCTGTCGCACAGCAGCCCTCCCAGTTCCCCTGTGTTCCTGGGCCTCTGTCTCCTGGACGGTGTGCCCACTACCACTGCCCCCAGGTCCCTGTTGTTGTTGGGGTGGTGGGTCAACCTGGGTGCCCTGTAGTGGTTGACACACTGCTGATTGATGTGTCCTGGAGACAAAGGCATGGGCCCGCTGGGTGGGAGCTGTGCTGGTGTTCCCAGAGGGGTTTGGGTCTTGTGTAGCCTGTGGCTGTCTGTGGGGAACCGACTGTCCAGAGGTCCCCGATGGGCGGGGCTGGTCATCTGGGTCCAGGGAGACAGAGGTGCTGTCATCGCTGGGGGCCTCTTCTGGGGGTGGGATGGACATCTCTGTACCCTCCGTGGCGGTGTGGTGGCGTTCGGGTCCTGCAGGGGTATAAAGGTATGGTTATTGCTTCTGTGTGTGGCATTTCGTGTGATGAGTGGGTGTCCGTGTACCCAAGCGCAGGCATTCCCTTGTGGGGGCTTTTGTGAGGGTGGCTTGTGGGGGTGATGTGTGTGTGCAGTGGGCATGCTTTGGTGATGGGTGTCCATGCTTTGTGGTCGCATGCAGGGCTTGGTGTTGGGATGGGTGGGTTGTGATGGTGAGCCATTTGCAAGGAGTTGGTGTGATGGGGGTGGGGGTGAGGGTGGGGGTATGATTTGGCATGCAGGTGGGGTGGGGGTGGGAAGCAGTAGTGAAGATTTGACTTATCAGAGTCCATTCCTCCGCCTATTCCTGCGAGGCCCTCAGGATGCAGGATGTGCAAGACTTCCTCCTCCCATGCTGTAAATTCTGGGGGAGTAGGTGGTGGTCCGCCGCCAGTCTTCTGCACCGCAGTGTTGTGCCTTGATACCATGGAACGCACCTTCCCCCGTAGGTCGTTCCAGCACTTCCTTGTGTCATCCCGATTGCGTGGATGCTGTCCCACAGCGTTGACCCTGTCCACTATCCTTTGCCATAGCTCCATCTTCCTGGCAATTGTGGTGTGCTGCACCTGTGCCCCGAAGAGCTGGGGCTGTACACGGACTATTTCCTCCACCATGACCCTGAGTTCTGCGTCAGTGAACCTGGGGTGTCTTTGGGGTGCCATGGGGTGGTGTGGATGAGGTGTGGGGTGGCGTTTGTGGTGATGAGTGTGGTGCGTGTGGTGGTGTGTGGTGTTTGGTGCGTGGATTCTGTGTGGGTGATGGTGTTGTGTGCCTCTGTGTTGTGGGATTGTCTATTCTGTGCTCTCTCTCTAGCCTTCGTCAATAATTTCGGGTCGTAGGGGTTTGTGGGTGATGTGGGTGTGTGTTTTATATTGTGTTGGGTGTGTGGGAGTGGTGTTAGTATGTGTATCAGGGGTGTGTGTTTCAAACTGACCAATGTGGCTGAGTTTTCTATGTGTGTGTGTATTTTGACCGCAGCGGTGTGTACCGCCAATGGAATACCGCGTTTGAAAGACCGCCGCGTGGATTTGTGGGTCGAAATGGTATGGGCGTATTTCTGTTGCCGTGACGGTGGAGGTTTGGTCATCGCCATTTTTTCACTGACCTTTGGTGTGGCGGGCTTTTGTGGATGTCGGGTTTTTGGCGGTTTGCAAGTTGCGGGTCAAAATGACTGTGGCGGTTTGCCGCGGCGGTGTTATTGCGGTCTTCTGACCGGCGGTAAGCGCCTTTTACCGCCGAGGTCAGAATGACCCCCTATGTCTGTAGTAGAGCTCACGCCCACAGTTGTCCAGGCAACTTATGGTAGTTTAAACTTTAAAGGTTTGAGGGCTCTCTGCCTAGAAAGAGGTTTAAGCATTAGTAAGAACCCTACCAAAGATCTTCTCATTAGCCTTCTCCTAGAAAGTGACCAGAACCAGTCTAGCTCATCGCAGGATCAGGAGGTAGAGGAGGGGGGGACCCAGCAAGAATCAGGGGAGGGGCCTGAGGACTCTTGGAATGGTTCCTCCAAAAACCTGTCAGCTAACAGGCCATCTAGTGAAGTTGGTAGTGGGAGACAGTCACACATCAGTAGGGCACCTTTCACTCCAAAAGGCCAGGTAACTAGAGTCCAGCCAGTTAGAGACAGGTCCACTTCTACCAATTCCTGCATTATCTCTGTGTTTCAGAATTCCCAAGCCTCCGACCCTGAGGATAACACCCTAGACAGGGAACTCAGAGAGTTGAGGTTGGAAGAGGCCAGACTGAAGTTGAGACAGAAGCAGTTGGCCGTAGACAGGGAGTCTCTAGATGTAGAGAGGGAAACACAGAAGTTGGGATTAGTTCCCCAGGGGGCAGCAGCAGTGTTCTTGATAATAATCCTGTAAGAGAACAAGATTCAAGAAACCAGCACAAGATTGTCCCCCCATACAAGGAGGAGGATGACATCAACAAGTGGTTTGCTGCACTGGAGAGGGCCTGTATGGTACAGTTGGCCCCTCAAAGGCAGTGGGCTGCTATATTGTGGTTATCATTCACTGGTAAGGGTAGGAATAGGCTCCTTACTGTCAGAGAAAGTGATGCCAATATCTACAAAGTTTTGAAAGATGCACTCTTAGATGGATTTGGCTTAACCACTGAACAATACAGGATGAAGTTCAGAGGTACCAGAAAAGAGTCCTCTCAAGACTTGACAGACTTTGTAGACTGTTCAGTGAAGGCCTTCGAGGGATGGTTACATAGCAGTAAGGTGACTGACTATGAAAGCCTATATAATCTTATTCTAAGAGAGCATATTTTGAATAATTGCGTGTCAGACTTGTTACATCAGTACTTGGTAGACT
This sequence comes from Pleurodeles waltl, assembly GCF_031143425.1. Classification (NCBI taxonomy): domain Eukaryota; kingdom Metazoa; phylum Chordata; class Amphibia; order Caudata; family Salamandridae; genus Pleurodeles; species Pleurodeles waltl. The sequence continues at coordinate 593,855,825 of NC_090447.1, forward strand.
CAGATCTGACCTCTCCCCAAGAATTGGGAAAGAAGGCAGACAAATGGGTCAGAACAAGAGTGAACAGAAAAGCTCATACAGGTGGTGAAAAGGGTGGCAAGAAGAAGGATGGTAAGTCTTCTGAAAAGGGTGGGGACAAAGATAAAAAGCACTCTGAGTCTTTATCAGGCCCACAAATATCCTCTGGGGGAGGCGGGTCCAAATCCTCTTCTAACAACCAAAAGAAGCCATGGTATTATTTATGTAAAAGTAAAGGCCATTGTGCAAGTGACTCCACTTGTCCAAAGAAAAACACCAAGGCTCCACCACCACACCCCCAACTGTGTCCTCTAGTGCCCCTAGTAATAGTAGTGATGGTGGGAAGTCTACTACAAATAGCCAATCAAAGGGTATAGCTGGGCTCACCATTGGTAATGTGGTTGGTCTTGTTAGGGAGACCACAGATGCTGTTTTAGTCTCTGTTGGTGGTATTGACTTTGCTACCTTGGTTGTTTGTCCCATTAATATGGGCAAGTACAAGCAACTTCCCCTAATAAATGGTGTTGAGGTTGAGGCCTACAGGGATACAGAAGCCAGTGTCACTTTGGTGATTGAGAAACTGGTTCACCCTGATCAACACCTACTTGGTCAGCAGTACCAAGTGACTGATGCTCATAACAACACTCTTAGCCACCCTGTGGCTGTTGTGAGTCTCAACTGGAGGGGGGTAGTGGTTCAAAGAAAGTTGTTGTAGCCACTGGTTTACCTGTAGACTGCTTACTAGGCAATGATTTGGAGACATCAGCTTGGGCTGAAGTGGAGTTGGAGGCTCAAGTAGCTAAGCAGGGCATTCAAGGGCATATCTTTGCTCTCACAAGGGCTCAGGCTAGGAAGCAAAGAGGACAGGGAAGCTTGGATCCTGGAACAATGGACCAAGTGCTCCCAAAAGCTAGGGGTAGAAAGGGTAAATCCTTGCCCACTATCTCTCCCTTGCCAGAAGATTCCCTTTTTGAGGAAGAGCAATCCTCTCCCTGTGCAGAACCTACACCAGATGAGCTGGCATCAGACACTGCTGAGCTTTTGGGTGCAGGGGGGCCTGCTAGGAAAAAGCTGAATGTGGCACAGCAGACCTGTCCCACACTAGAGGGTTTAAGACAGCAAGCTGACAAGCAGCAGAATGGGGATATCACTGATAGCCATAAGGTCTATTGGGAAGATAACCTCCTCTACACTGAGTCAAGGGACCGTAAACCTGGAGCTGCCAGGAGATTGGTCATCCCTTTGCAGTATAGGGAGTTTCTTCTGCCCTTGGCACATGATTTTCCTTTGGCTGGGCATTTGGACCAGAGTACAACTTGTTACAGACTTGTTACATTGTTTCACTGGCCTCACATGTCAGAGGACACTAAGGAGATTTGTCGCTCCTGTGTGGCCTGCCAAGCCAGTGGCAAAACTGGTGGCACACCAAAGGCCCCTTTAATTATACATCTGTTGTCGGCATGCCCTTTGAAAGGGTACGGTTTGACATAGTTGGCCCCCTTGACTCTCCAACAGCTTCAGGCAATAGATTCATCCTTGTGGTAGTGGACCATGCCAGTAGGTATCCTGAAGCAATTCCCTTAAGGACCACTACAGCTCATGCAGTGGCAAAAGCCCTCCTGGGAATCTTTTCCAGAGTGGGTTTCCCTAAGGATGTAGTGTCAGACAGAGGTAGTAACTTCATGTCTGCATACCTCAAAGCTATGTGGAAGGAGTGTGGTGTAACTTACAACTTCACCTCTCCTTATCATCCACAGACAAATGGTCTGGTTGAGAGGTTTAATAAAACTCTCAAAGGTATGTTTATGGGACTTCCTGAAGAACTCAGAAGGATATGGGATGTCCTGTTGCCATGCCTCCTTTTTGCTTATAGGGAGGTACCCCAAAAAGGAGTGGGCTTTAGCCCCTTTGAACTTCTCTTTGGGCATCCTGTAAGAGGTCCCCTTGCTCTTGTGAAAGAGGGTTGGGAACAACCTTTAAAAGCTCCAAAGCAAGACATAGGCGGTCATTCTGATTGCGGCGGGCGGCAGTCGCCGCCCGCCATGCGGTCACCGCCGAATGACCGCCCCGCGGTCAAAAGACCGCAGCGGCCATTCCAACTTTCCCGCTGGGCTGGTGGGCGACCGCCAAAAGTCCGCCCGCCGGCCCAGCGGGAAAGCCCCTGCAACGAGGAAGCCGGCTCCGAATGGAGCCGGCCGAGTTGCAGGGGTGCGACGGGTGCAGTGGCACTCGTCGCGATTTTCACTGTCTGCTAGGCAGACAGTGAAAATCTGTGTGGGGCCCTGTTAGGGGGCCCCTGCACTGCCCATGCCAGTGGCATGGGCAGTGCAGGGGCCCCCAGGGGCCCCACAACACCCGTTCCCGCCATCCTGGTTCTGGTGGTGAAAACCGCCAGAAACAGGCTGGCGGGAAGGGGGTCGGGATCCCCATGGCGGCGCTGCAAGCAGCGCCGCCATGGAGGATTCCCTGGGCCAGGGGAAAACCGGCGGGAAACCGCCGGTTCCCCTTTTCTGACCGCGGCTTTACCGCCGCGGTCAGAATAGCCCAGGAAGCACCGCCAGCCTGTTGGCGGTGCTTCCGCTGCCCTCCGCCCTGGCGGTTAGAGACCGCCAGGGTTGGAATGAGGGCCATAGTGTACTATGTACTTGGCCTAAGATCCAGAATGGCTGAGTACATGGAAAAGGCCAGTAAAAACCTTCAGGCCAGCCAAGAGCTCCAAAAGCAATGGCATGACCAGAAGGCTGTCCTGACCCAGTACCACCCAGGACAGAAGGTGTGGGTATTGGAGCCTGTGGCACCAAGAGCACTCCAGGACAAATGGAGTGGAAACCATCTAATTGTTGAGAAAAAGGGTGAGGTTACCTGCTTGGTAGACCTGGGCACTGCCAGGAGTCCCCTCAGGGTGCTGCATGTCAATCGCCTAAAAGCTTACTACTACAGGGCTGACTTAACCCTGCTCGTGGCAACTGATGAGGGGCAGGAAGAAGAGAGTGACCCTCTCCCTGACCTCTTCTCCACCACTGAAGCTGATGACTTAGTGGAAGGAGTGGTGCTTGCAGATTACCTTACTGCTGAGCAGAAGGACAACTGTATAAATCTCTTAGAACAGTTTTCTGAACTCTTGCCACTAATCCCACATACAACTATCTGGTGTGAGAACACAATCAGCACTGGAGACAGCCTGCCTGTCAAAAGTAAGATTTATAGGCAGCCTGACCATGTCAGGGATTGCATAAAACAAGAGATACAGAAAATGCTGGATCTGGGAGTGATTGAGCCTTCTGAAAGCCCATGGGCTAGCCCAGTGGTGCTTGTCCCGAAATCTCATAGTAAAGATGGTAAAAAGGAAATTAGGTTTTGTGTTGACTATAGAGGTCTCAATCAAGTAACCAAGACTGATGCTCACCATATACCCAGGGCAGATGAGCTAATAGATACACTGGCTTTGGCCAAGTATCTAAGCACTTTTGACTTAACTGCAGGGTATTGGCTGACTAAGTTGTAAGAAGATGCTAAATCTAAAACAGCATTTTCCACCATTGGAGGGAACTAACTGTTCACTGTTATGCCCTTTGGTTTGAAAAATAGACCTGCCACTTTTCAAAGGTTGGTAAACACAGTCCTGAAATGATTGGAAGCTTTTAATGCAGCATATCTAGATGATATAGCTGTCTTTAGCTCCACCTGGGATGAGCACATGGTCCACCTATGGAAAGTTTTGGAGGCCCTGCAAAAGGCAGGCCTCACTATCAAGGCTTCATAGTGCCAGATAGGGCAGGGGATAGTGGTTTATCTGGGCCACCTGGTAGGTGGGGAACAAATTGCACCACTGCAGGGGAAGATCCAGACCATTATGGAATGGGCTCCCTCTACAACTCAAACCCAAGTGAGAGCCTTCTTAGGCCTTACATGGTACCATAGGAGGATCATTAAGAACTATGGCTCCATTGCAGCTCCTCTTAATGACCTTACCAGCAAAAAGATGCATACAAATGTATTTTGGACAGCTACCTGTCAAAAAGCTTTTGATGACCGAAAACAGGCCATGTGCTCTGAACCTGTCCTAAAAAGCCCTTGTTACTCCAAGAAATTCATAGTCCAGACTTTATGCTTCTGAATTAGGGGTGGGGCAGTTCTATCACAGCTTAACACTGAGGGCCAGGATCAACCTGTTGCTTTTATCAGCAGGAGGTTGACCCCTAGAGAAAAGAGTTGGTCTGCCATAGAGAGGGAGGCATTTGCTGTGGTATGGGCACTGAAAAAGTTGAGGCCATACTTGTTTGGCACTCACTTTATTGTTCAGACAGACCTCAAACCTCTATTATGGCTTAAACAAATGAATGGTGAAAACCCTAAATCGTTGAGGTGGTCCATCTCCCTGCAGTGAATGGACTATACAGTGGAAAATAGACCCGGGAGTTCCCACTCCAATGCAGATGGACTCTCCAGATATTTCCACTTAGACAATGAAGATTCATCTGTGTAAGGTTAGCCTTATTGTCCCTTGTTTGGGGGAGGGCGGGTTGTGTAGGAAAGTACCATCTTGCCTGGCATGTTACCACAATTTTTACATGTTTGTAAGTTTGTTTTTGCCTGTCTCACTAGGATCCTGCTAGGCAGGACACCAGTGCGCATAGTTTGTGGCCTGAATGTGTGTCCCTGTGTAGTGACTAACTGTGTCACTGAGGCTCTGCTAATCAGAACCTCAGTGCTTATGCTCTCTCTGCCTTTAAAATTGTCACTATAGACTAGTGACCAATTTCACCAATTCTAATTGGCACACTGGAATACCCTTATAATTCCTTAGTATATGGTACCTAGGTACCCAGGGTAATTGGGGTTCCAGGAGATCCCTATGGGCTGCAGCATTTCTTTTGCCACCCTTAGGGAGCTCAGACAATTCTTACACAGGACTGCCACTGCAGCCTGAGTGAAATGACGTCCACGTTATTTCACAGCCATTTTTCACTGCACTTAAGTAACTTATAAGTCACCTATATGTCTAACCCTCACTTTGTGAAGGTTGGGTGCCAAGTTACTTAGATGGTCATTACAATCTCGGCGGTCTTTTAACAAGACCGCTGAGGGACCGCCGTGCGGAAGACCGCCAGTAGTGGCGGTTTGCTGCTCGGCGTATTATGACCGTTGGCTGCCCTCTGTCATTTTTCCAACTGAGAGCCGCCAACAGCCATACTTGCGGGCGGCGGGGAAGTGGAGGTTGCTCCACCTCCACCGCCACGCCAACAGAACACCGCCCAGCTAATCACGACCTGTGATTCTGCGTGGTGGTGTTCTGTTGGCAGTGTGGTGTCGGCGGAGCTGCCCCCATGGCTCCCGTCCCCTCCCAGCGGATCGACGGAACAGGTAAGTCGATTGTCCGTTAGGGGAGGGGGGTGGGAGGTGTAGTGTGTTGTGTGGGTGCATGGGGTGTGCGTCTGTGTATGTAGGGGGGTGTGAGTGCGTGTATGCTTGCGGGGGTGTTGCGTGTTTTGGGAATGAGTGCGTGTATGTCTGTAGGTATGTCTGTGTGGATGTGTGCGTGTATGTGTGAATGTGGGTGTACGTTTCTGACTGTGTGTGTGGATGTTGGCATGTATGTCAGTGTGTGTGCGTGTATGTGTGTTGGTGGTGCCTGCGTGCGTGTGTAAGGTAATTGTAGGAGGCTGGACTGGCTTGTAGTGAGTACCAAGGGGTACTTGCACCTTGCACCAGGCCCAGTTATCCCTTATTAGTGTATAGGGTGTCTAGCAGCTTAGGCTGATAGATAATGGTAGCTTAGCAAAGCAGCTCAGGCTGAACTAGGAGACGTGTGAAGCTACTACAGTACCACTTAGTGTCATATGCACAATATCATAAGAAAACACAATACACAGTTATACTAAAAATAAAGGTACTTTATTTTTATGACAATATGCCAAAGTATCTTAGAGTGTACCCTCAGTAAGAGGATAGGAAATATACACAAGATATATATACACAATAGCAAAAATATGCAGTATAGTCTTAGAAAACAGTGCAAACAATGTATAATTACAATAGGATGCAAAGGGGAAACATAGGGATAGGGGCAACACAAACCATATACTCCAAAAGTGGAATGTGAACCACGAATGGACCCCAAACCTATGTGACCTTGTAGAGGGTCGCTGGGACTATTAGAAAATAGTGAGAGTTAGAAAAATAACCCTCCCCAAGACCCTGAAAAGTGAGTGCAAAGTGCACCAAAGTTCCCCTAAGGACAAAATAGTCGTGTTAGAGGGAGAATGCAAGGAAAACACAAATCAGCAATGCAACAACGATGGATTCCTGTCTGAAGGTACCTGTGGAACAAGGGGACCAAGTCCAAAAGTCACAAGCAGCTCGGAGATGGGCAGATGCCCAAGAAATGCCAGCGGTTGGTGCAAAGAAGCTCTTACTAGGCTGAAGAACTGTGAATACTGCAGGAACGACAAGGGCTAGAGACTTCCCCTTTGGAGGATGGATCCCCCACGCCTTGGAGAGTCGTGCAGAAGTGTTTTCCCGCCGGATGGACGCCAACAAGCCTTGCTACACGCAAATCGTGTGTTTGGCGTTTTTGGACGCTGCTGGGGCCCAGGAGGGACCAGGAGGTCGCAAATTGGACCTGCAGAGAGAGGGGACGTCGAGCAAGACAAGGAGCCCTCACTGAAGCAGGTAGCACCCGGAGAAGTGCCAGAAACAGGCACTACGAGGATGCGTGAAACGGTGCTCGCCGAAGTTGCACAAAGGAGTCCCACGTCGCCGGAGACCAACTTAGAAAGTCGTGCAATGCAGGTTAGAGTGCCGTGGACCCAGGCTTGGCTGTGCACGAAGGATTTCCGCCGGAAGTGCACAGGGGCCGGAGAAGCTTGCAAAGTCGCGGTTCCCAGCAATGCAGCCCAGCGAGGTGAGGCAAGGACTTACCTCCACCAAACTTGGGCTGAAGAGTCACTGGACTGTGGGGGTCACTTGGACGGTGTCGCTGGATTCGAGGGACCTCGCTCGTCGTGCTGAGAGGAGACCCAAGGGACCGGAGATGCAGCTTTTTGGTGCCTGCGGTTGCAGGGGGAAGATTCCGTCGACCCACGGGAGATTTCTTCGGAGCTTCTGGTGCAGAGAGGAGGCAGACTACCCCCACAGCATGCACAAGCAGGAAAACAGTCGAGAAGGCGGCAGGATCAGCGTTACAGAGTTGCAGTAGTCGTCTTTGCTACTATGTTGCAGGTTTGCAGGCTTCCAGCGCGGTCAGCGGTCGATTCCTTATCAGAAGGTGAAGAGGGAGATGCAGAGGAACTCGGCTGAGCTCATGCATTCGTTATCTAAAGTTTCCCCAGAGACAGAGACCCTAAATAGCCAGAAAAGAGGGTTTGGCTACCTAGGAGAGAGGAAAGGCTACTAACACCTGAAGGAGCCTATCACAAGGAGTCTCTGACGTCACCTGGTGGCACTGGCCACTCAGAGCAGTCCAGTGTGCCAGCAGCACCTCTGTTTCCAAGATGGCAGAGGTCTGGAGCACACTGGAGGAGCTCTGGACACCTCCCAGGGGAGGTGCAGGTCAGGGGAGTGGTCACTCCCCTTTCCTTTGTCCAGTTTCGCGCCAGAGCAGGGGCTAAGGGGTCCCTGAACCGGTGTAGACTGGCTTATGCAGAATTGGGCACCTCTGTGCCCAACAAAGCATTTCCAGAGGCTGGGGGAGGCTACTCCTCCCCTGCCTTCACACCATTTTCCAAAGGGAGAGGGTGTCACACCCTCTCTCAGAGGAAGTTCTTTGTTCTGCCATCCTGGGCCAGGCCTGGCTGGACCCCAGGAGGGCAGATGCCTGTCTGAGGGGTTGGCAGCAGCAGCAGCTGCAGAGAAACCCCAGGAAGGGCAGTCTGGCAGTACCAGGGTCTGTGCTACAGACCACTGGGATTATGGAATTGTACCAACAATGCCAGGATGGCATAGAGGGGGCAATTCCATGATCATAGACATGTTACATGGCCATATTCGGAGTTACCATGGTGAAGCTACATATAGGTAGTGACCTATATGTAGTGCACGCGTGTAATGGTGTCCCCGTACTCACAAAGTTCAGTGAATTGGCTCTGAACAATGTGGGGGCACCTTGGCTAGTGCCAGGGTGCCCTCACACTAAGTAACTTTGCACCTAACCTTTACCAGGTAAAGGTTAGACATATAGGTGACTTATAAGTTACTTAAGTGCAGTGTAAAATGGCTGTGAAATAACGTGGACGTTATTTCACTCAGGCTGCAGTGGCAGGCCTGTGTAAGAATTGTCAGAGCTCCCTATGGGTGGCAAAAGAAATGCTGCAGCCCATAGGGATCTCCTGGAACCCCAATACCCTGGGTACCTCAGTACCATATACTAGGGGATTATAAGGGTGTTCCAGTAAGCCAATGTAAATTGGTAAAAATGGTCACTAGCCTGTCAGTGACAATTTGGAAAGAAATGAGAGAGCATAACCACTGAGGTTCTGATTAGCAGAGCCTCAGTGAGACAGTTAGTCACTACACAGGTAACACATACAGGCACACTTATGAGCACTGGGGCCCTGGGTTACCAGGGTCCCAGTGACACATACAACTAAAACAACATATATACAGTGAAAAATGGGGGTAACATGCCAGGCAAGATGGTACTTTCCTACACAACCCCCCCCCAAACGAAGGACAATAAGACTAGCCATTACCTGATGAGTCTTCATTGTCTAAGTGGAAATATCTGGAGAGTCCATCTGCATTGGAGTGGCTACTCCCAGGTCTATGTTCCACTGTATAGTCCATTCCCTGTAGGGATATGGACCACCTCAACAATTTAGGATTTTCACCTTTCATTTGTTTTAGCCAAAGTAGAGGTTTGTGGTCTGTCTGAACAATGAAGTGAGTGCCAAACAGGTATGGCCTCAACTTCTTCAGAGCCCAGACCACAGCAAAGGCCTCCCTCTCAATGGCAGACCAACGCTTTTCTCTAGGGGTCAACCTTCTACTAATAAAAGCAACAGGTTGATCCTGGCCCTCAGAATTAAGTTGTGATAGGACTGCCCCTACTCCTAATTCAGATGCATCAGTTTGGACATAGAATTTTTTAGAGTAACAAGGGCTTTTCAGGACAGGTGCAGAGCACATGGCCTGCTTCAGCTCCTCAAAAGCTTTCTGACAGTTTGCTGTCCATAATACCTTTTTAGGCATTTTCTTGGATGTGAGGTCATTAAGAGGGGCTGCAATGGAGCCATAGTTCTTAATGAACCTCCTGTAATACCCAGTGAGGCCTAGGAAGGCTCTCACCTGAGTCTGAGTGGTAGGGGGAATCCAATCAATAATAGTTTGGATTTTCCCCTGAAGTGGTGCAATCTGTTCCCCACCAACAAGGTGTCCCAGATAAACCACCTTACCCTGCCCTATCTGGCACTTTGAAGCCTTGATAGTGAGGCCTGCCTTTTGCAGGGCCTCCAAAACTTTCCAAAGGTGGACCAGGTGATCATCCCAGCTGGAGCTAAAGACAGCTATATCATCCAAATATGCTGCACTGAAAGCTTCCAGCCCTTGCAGGACTGTGTTCACCAACCTCTGAAAAGTGGCAGGTGCATTTTTCAAACCAAAAGGCATTACAGTAAACTGGTAATGTCCTCCAATGGTAGAAAATGCAGTCTTAGGTTTAGCATCTTCTGACATTTTGATCTGCCAATACCCTGCAGTCAAATCAAAAGTGCTTAGATACTTGGCAGATGCCAGTGTATCTATTAGCTCATCTGCCCTGGGTATAGGGTGAGCATCTGTTTTGGTTACCAAGTTGAGACCTCTATAGTCTACACAAAACCTCATTTCCTTCTTTCCATCTTTAGAATTGGGTTTTGGTACCAGTACCACAGGAGAAGCCCATGGACTGTCAGAGTGCTCAACCACTCCTAGTTCCAACATCTTCTGAACTTCTTGCTTTATGCAGTCCCTGACATGATCAGGCTGCCTATAGATCTTACTTTTGACAGGTAAACTGTCTCCAGTATCTATAGTGTGCTCACACCAAGAAGTGGTGCCTGGCACAATGGAGAAGAGTTCTGAAAATTGTCCTAGGAGATTTATGCAATTATCTTTCTGCTCAGCAGTAAGACAATCAGCCAAAACTACCCCTTCCACAAGAGCATCTTGTTCTGTGGAAGAGAAGAGATCAGGTAGAGGATCACTGTCTTCTTCCTGTCCCTCATCTGTTGCCATGAGCAGGGTGAGATCAGCCCTGTCATAGTAGGGTTTCAGGCGGTTGACATGGAGCACCCTAAGGGGACTCCTGGCAGTGCCTAAGTCAACCAAGTAGGTGACTTCACCCTTCTTTTCAACAATTGTGTGTGGACCACTCCATTTATCTTGGAGTGCTCTTGGGGCCACAGGCTCCAAGACCCACACTTTCTGCCCTGGTTGGTACTGAACCAAAACAGCCTTCTGATCATGCCATTGCTTCTGGAGCTCTTGGCTGGCCTGAAGGTTTTTACTGGCCTTTTTCATGTACTCAGCCATCCTTGATCTGAGGCCAAGTACATAGTCCACAATATCCTGCTTAGGAGCTTTTAAAGGTTGTTCCCAACCCTCCTTTACAAGTGTGAGTGGACCCCTAACAGGGTGTCCAAAAAGAAGTTCAAAGGGGCTGAAGCCCACTCCTTTCTGGGGTACCTCCCTGTAGGCAAAAAGGAGGCATGGTAGAAGGATATCCCATCTCCTGCGGAGTTTTTCAGGGAGTCCCATAATCATGCCTTTGAGAGTTTTATTAAATCTCTCCACCAGTCCATTTGTTTGTGGATGATAGGGTGTTGTGAACTTGTAAGTTACACCACACTCCTTCCACATGGCCTTTAAGTATGCAGACATGAAATTGCTTCCTCTGTCTGATACTACTTCCTTTGGGAAGCCCACCCTGGAAAATATTCCCAGGAGGGCCTTTGCCACTGCAGGAGCTGTAGTGGTCCTTAAAGGAATTGCTTCAGGATACCTTGTGGCATGGTCCACTACCACTAAGATAAACCTATTGCCTGAAGCAGTAGGAGGGTCAAGGGGGCCAACTATGTCAACCCCTACCCTTTCAAAGGGAACCCCAACCACAGGCAGTGGGATAAGGGGTGCCTTTGGAGTGCCACCTGTCTTGCCACTGGCTTGACAGGTTTCACAGGACTTACAAAATTCTTTTGTGTCCTCAGACATCCTAGGCCAATGAAACAGTGGTACCAATCTGTCCCAAGTTTTCATTTGACCCAGGTGCCCAGCTAAGGGAATGTCATGTGCCAGTGTTAGGAGGAACTTTCTGTACTCCTGAGGAATCACTAATCTCCTGGCAGCTCCAGGTTTAGGATCCCTATGCTCAGTGTACAAGAGGTTGTCCTCCCAGTAAACTCTGTGTGAGTCACTGACATCCCCATTAGCCTGTTTGACAGCTTGCTGTCTGAGACCATCTAATGTGGGACAGGTTTGCTGTGCCACACTCAGCTCCTCTCTGGCAGGCCCCCCTTCACCCAAAAGCTCAGCAGTGTCTGCTTCCAGCTCCTCTGGTGTAGGTTCTGCACAGGGAGGGAATTCTTCTTCCTCAGAATTAGAATCCACTGTAGAGGGAGGGATAGTAGGAAGTGGTTTGCTTCTACTAGCCCTAGCTTTAGGGAGCACTTGGTCCATTGTTCCAGGATCCAAGCTTCCCTGTCCTTTTTGCTTTTTGGCCTGAGCCCTTGTCAAAGCAAAAATATGCCCTGGGATGCCCAGCATTGCTGCATGGGCCTCCAACTCCACATCTGACCAAGCTGATGTCTCCAAATCGTTCCCTAATAGACAGTCTACAGGTAAATCTGAAGCTACCACAACTTTCTTTGGACCAGATACCCCCCCCCAGTTGAGATTTACAACAGCCATGGGGTGGCTTTGTGTTATGTTGTGAGCATCGGTTACTTGGTACTGGTGTCCAAGTATGTGTTGTTCAGGGTGCACCAGTTTCTCAATCACCATTGTGACACTGGCACCTGTGTCCCTGTAGGCCTGGACCTCAACACCATTTATTAGGGTTAGTTGCTTGTACTTCTCCAAGTTATGGGGGCAAGCAACCAAAGTGGCTAAGTCAATAGCCCCTTCAGAGACTAAAGTAGCCTCTGTGGTCTCCCTAATCAGACCAACCCCAACTAAATTACCAAAAGTGAGCCCAGCTACTCCCTTGGATTGGCTATTAGTAGGTTTGCTCCCACCACCACTGCTATTAGTAGGGACACTAGGTGTAGCAGTAGGGGTTGTAGTGGTAGGAGCTGTGGTGCCTTTCTTTGGACAACTGGGATCTGTTGTCCAATGGCCTTTTATCTTACATAAATAGCACCATGGTTTCTTTTCCTTGTTCTGATTAGAGGAGGGTTTGGGCCCACCACCCCCACCAGAGTGTTTTTGTGGGCCTGATGAAGACTAATTTTTAGATTTGTCCCCACCCTTGTCAGAAGACTTACCATCCTTCTTTTTGTTGCCATCTTTGTCACCCCCTGTATGAACTTTTCTGTTCACTCTTGTTCTGACCCATTTGTCTGCCTTCTTTCCCAATTCTTGGGGAGAGGTCAGATCAGAGTCCACCAAGTACTGGTGCAACAAATCAGACACACAATTATTAAGAATATGCTCTCTCAGGATTAAGTTATACAGGCTGTCATAATCAGTAACTTTACTGCCATGTAACCACCCCTCCAAGGCCTTCACTGCCTGGTCAATGAAATCAACCCAGTCTTGTGAAGACTCCTTTTTGGTATCTCTGAACTTGATCCTGTACTGTTCAGTGGTTAAGCCATAACCATCCAGGAGTGCATTCTTAAGAACTTGGAAATTGTTAGCATCATTTTCTTTTACAGTAAGGAGCCTATCCCTACCTTTTCCAGTAAATGATAGCCATAGGATAGCAGCCCACTGCCTTTGAGGGACATCCTGTACAGCACAGGCCCTCTCAAGTGCAGCAAACCACTTGTTAATGTCATCCCCCTCCTTGTAAGGGGGAACTATCTTATGCAGATTCCTGGAATCATGCTCTTTTGCAGGATGACTATGGGGAATACTGCTGCTGCCACCATGGGTATCTAAACCCATTTTCTGTCTTTCCCTCTCTATTTCTAAAGACTGTCTATCCAAATCCAGCTGTTGCTTCTTGAGCTTCAGTCTGGTTTGCTCCACTCTCAATCTATTGAGCTCCCTTTCCAACAATCTGTCATCAGGGTGGGTGGGAGGGACATTTCTAGATACAGAGGTATGATGGGAATGAACAGAAGGAGACCTGTCCCTTACAGAGGGCACCCTAACAGCTTGGCTACCAGTATAATGTGAGAGCACATCATCAGTATGATGTGATTCAACCTCTGTACCAACTATGCTAGACTGTCTAGTAATGGGCAGGCTGAGAAGTTTCTTTCCTGAACCTTTTCCTGGGGGAGTCCCTGGATCAGATTGAGAACCATTAGCTACTTTTTCTACAGATTGGGCACTTATGGCCTTATCCTGTACTCTAAGCATATTAATTAACAGTTCTAAAGAAGGATTCTTCCCTACACTCAAACCTCTCTCTATGCAGAGACTCCTTGCTCCTTTCCAGCTAAGGTGATCATATGCAAGTTTGGACAGTTCAACTTTTTGGCCTGTGCCAGACATTTTTTAGAGAGAGTTAAAGTGATAGACAAAGAGAAAAAAGTTTTCAGAACTTTTTGGAAAGACAGAAAAAAACTTTTTAAACTTTTAAGAACTTTTTGAAAGTTTAGAAGTACTTTTCAGCACTTAGAAAAGAGTGAAAAGAGGAAATGCAAAACTTTTTGGCTATGTGTATATACACTGACCTTGTTTTGTATATTTTTCTCTTATGAAAAGTACAATGACAAGAGTGGTAAGTAGTCTCAAAGCACTTATCCCACCACTGCACAACCAATGTAGGAGGCTGGACTGGCTTGTAGTGAGTACCAAGGGGTACTTGCACCTTGCACCAGGCCCAGTTATCCCTTATTAGTGTATAGGGTGTCTAGCAGCTTAGGCTGATAGATAATGGTAGCTTAGCAAAGCAGCTCAGGCTGAACTAGGAGACGTGTGAAGCTACTACAGTACCACTTAGTGTCATATGCACAATATCATAAGAAAACACAATACACAGTTATACTAAAAATAAAGGTACTTTATTTTTATGACAATATGCCAAAGTATCTTAGAGTGTACCCTCAGTAAGAGGATAGGAAATATACACAAGATATATATACACAATAGCAAAAATATGCAGTATAGTCTTAGAAAACAGTGCAAACAATGTATAATTACAATAGGATGCAATGGGGAAACATAGGGATAGGGGCAACACAAACCATATACTCCAAAAGTGGAATGTGAACCACGAATGGACCCCAAACCTATGTGACCTTGTAGAGGGTCGCTGGGACTATTAGAAAATAGTGAGAGTTAGAAAAATAACCCTCCCCAAGACCCTGAAAAGTGAGTGCAAAGTGCACCAAAGTTCCCCTAAGGACAAAATAGTCGTGTTAGAGGGAGAATGCAAGGAAAACACAAATCAGCAATGCAACAACGATGGATTCCTGTCTGAAGGTACCTGTGGAACAAGGGGACCAAGTCCAAAAGTCACAAGCAGCTCGGAGATGGGCAGATGCCCAAGAAATGCCAGCGGTTGGTGCAAAGAAGCTCTTACTAGGCTGAAGAACTGTGAATACTGCAGGAACGACAAGGGCTAGAGACTTCCCCTTTGGAGGATGGATCCCCCACGCCTTGGAGAGTCGTGCAGAAGTGTTTTCCCGCCGGATGGACGCCAACAAGCCTTGCTACACGCAAATCGTGCGTTTGGCGTTTTTGGACGCTGCTGGGGCCCAGGAGGGACCAGGAGGTCGCAAATTGGACCTGCAGAGAGAGGGGACGTCGAGCAAGACAAGGAGCCCTCACTGAAGCAGGTAGCACCCGGAGAAGTGCCAGAAACAGGCACTACGAGGATGCGTGAAACGGTGCTCGCCGAAGTTGCACAAAGGAGTCCCACGTCGCCGGAGACCAACTTAGAAAGTCGTGCAATGCAGGTTAGAGTGCCGTGGACCCAGGCTTGGCTGTGCACGAAGGATTTCCGCCGGAAGTGCACAGGGGCCGGAGAAGCTTGCAAAGTCGCGGTTCCCAGCAATGCAGCCCAGCGAGGTGAGGCAAGGACTTACCTCCACCAAACTTGGGCTGAAGAGTCACTGGACTGTGGGGGTCACTTGGACGGTGTCGCTGGATTCGAGGGACCTCGCTCGTCGTGCTGAGAGGAGACCCAAGGGACCGGAGATGCAGCTTTTTGGTGCCTGCGGTTGCAGGGGGAAGATTCCGTCGACCCACGGGAGATTTCTTCGGAGCTTCTGGTGCAGAGAGGAGGCAGACTACCCCCACAGCATGCACAAGCAGGAAAACAGTCGAGAAGGCGGCAGGATCAGCGTTACAGAGTTGCAGTAGTCGTCTTTGCTACTATGTTGCAGGTTTGCAGGCTTCCAGCGCGGTCAGCGGTCGATTCCTTATCAGAAGGTGAAGAGGGAGATGCAGAGGAACTCGGCTGAGCTCATGCATTCGTTATCTAAAGTTTCCCCAGAGACAGAGACCCTAAATAGCCAGAAAAGAGGGTTTGGCTACCTAGGAGAGAGGAAAGGCTACTAACACCTGAAGGAGCCTATCACAAGGAGTCTCTGACGTCACCTGGTGGCACTGGCCACTCAGAGCAGTCCAGTGTGCCAGCAGCACCTCTGTTTCCAAGATGGCAGAGGTCTGGAGCACACTGGAGGAGCTCTGGACACCTCCCAGGGGAGGTGCAGGTCAGGGGAGTGGTCACTCCCCTTTCCTTTGTCCAGTTTCGCGCCAGAGCAGGGGCTAAGGGGTCCCTGAACCGGTGTAGACTGGCTTATGCAGAATTGGGCACCTCTGTGCCCAACAAAGCATTTCCAGAGGCTGGGGGAGGCTACTCCTCCCCTGCCTTCACACCATTTTCCAAAGGGAGAGGGTGTCACACCCTCTCTCAGAGGAAGTTCTTTGTTCTGCCATCCTGGGCCAGGCCTGGCTGGACCCCAGGAGGGCAGATGCCTGTCTGAGGGGTTGGCAGCAGCAGCAGCTGCAGAGAAACCCCAGGAAGGGCAGTCTGGCAGTACCAGGGTCTGTGCTACAGACCACTGGGATTATGGAATTGTACCAACAATGCCAGGATGGCATAGAGGGGGCAATTCCATGATCATAGACATGTTACATGGCCATATTCGGAGTTACCATGGTGAAGCTACATATAGGTAGTGACCTATATGTAGTGCACGCGTGTAATGGTGTCCCCGTACTCACAAAGTTCAGTGAATTGGCTCTGAACAATGTGGGGGCACCTTGGCTAGTGCCAGGGTGCCCTCACACTAAGTAACTTTGCACCTAACCTTTACCAGGTAAAGGTTAGACATATAGGTGACTTATAAGTTACTTAAGTGCAGTGTAAAATGGCTGTGAAATAACGTGGACGTTATTTCACTCAGGCTGCAGTGGCAGGCCTGTGTAAGAATTGTCAGAGCTCCCTATGGGTGGCAAAAGAAATGCTGCAGCCCATAGGGATCTCCTGGAACCCCAATACCCTGGGTACCTCAGTACCATATACTAGGGGATTATAAGGGTGTTCCAGTAAGCCAATGTAAATTGGTAAAAATGGTCACTAGCCTGTCAGTGACAATTTGGAAAGAAATGAGAGAGCATAACCACTGAGGTTCTGATTAGCAGAGCCTCAGTGAGACAGTTAGTCACTACACAGGTAACACATACAGGCACACTTATGAGCACTGGGGCCCTGGGTTACCAGGGTCCCAGTGACACATACAACTAAAACAACATATATACAGTGAAAAATGGGGGTAACATGCCAGGCAAGATGGTACTTTCCTACAGTAATGTCAGGGGTCGGGGTGGGGAGGGGGGCCCTGCCACCTTTGGGGGGTGGCAGGGGTGGTGGGGGGTGTAGGGGAGGGAGTCGGGGTGAGGGAGACCCCTATCAGTGCCAGGGAAGGAATTCCCTGGCACTGATAGTGCTTACCGCCATGGATTTCATGGCGGTTCCTACCGCTGGAAATCCACGGCGGTAAGTCGGGTCACAATACAATACCGGTGGCGGAACGGAGAAGCGGCGGATGACCATGGCAGTAACCGCCATGGTCATAATACTCAAAAAAAGACCGCCAGGGTTGTATTGGCCCCCTCAGTGTGTGGGCATCCTGGCACTAGCCAAGGTGCCCCCACATCGTTCTGGGCAAATTTCCCGAACTTTGTGAGTGCGGGGACACCATTACACGCGTGCACTATACATAGGTCACTACCTATGTATAGCGTCACAATGGTAACTCCGAACATGGTCATGTAACATGTCTAAGATCAGGGAATTGTCACCCCAATACCATTCTGGTATTGGGGTGACAATTCCATAATCCCCCGGGTCTCTCGCACAGAACCCGTGTACTGCCAAACTGCCTTGCTGGGGTTTCCACTGCAGCTGCTGCCAACCCCTCAGACAGGATTCTTGCCTCCTGGGGTCTGGGCAGCCCCGGCCCAGGAAGGCAGAACAAAGGATTTCCTCTGAGAGAAGGTGTTACACCCTCTCCCTTTGGAAATAGGTGTGAATGGGTGGGGAGGAGTAGCCTCCCCCAGCCTCTGGAAATGCTTTGATGGGCACAGATGGTGCCCATCTCTGCATAAGCCAGTCTACACCGGTTCAGGGATCCCCCAGCCCTGCTCTGGCGCGAAACTGGACAAAGGAAAGGAGAGTGACCACTCCCCTGGCCAGTACCTCCCAGAGGAGGTGCTCAGAGCTCCTCCAGTGTGTCCCAGACCTCTGCCATCTTGGATTCAGAGGTGTTGGGGGCACACTGGACTTCTCTGAGTGGCCAGTGCAAGCAGGTGACATCAGAGACCCCCCCTGATAGGCTCTTACCTCTCTTGGTAGCCAATCCTCCTTTCTCGGTAGCCAAACCTCCTTTTCTGGCTATTTAGGGTCTCTCCTCTGGGGTATTCTTCAGATAAAGAATTCAAGAGCTCACCAGAGTTCCTCTGCACTTCCCTCTTTGACTTCTGCCAAGGATCGACCGCTGACTGCTCCAGGACGCCTGCAAAACCACAACAAAGTAGCAAGACGACTACCAGCAACATTGTAGCACCTCATCCTGCCGGCTTTCTCGACTGTTTCCTGGTGGTGCATACTCTGGGGACTGTCTGCCTTCACCCTGCACTGGAAGCCACGAAGAAATCTCCCGTGGGTTGACGGAATCTTCCCCCTGCTAACGCAGGCACCAAAAGACTGCATCACCGGTCCTCTGGGTCCCCTCTGATCCTGACGAGTGTGGTCCCTGGAACACAGGAGCTATATCAAAGTGACCCCCACAGTCCAGTGATCCTTCAGTCCAAGTTTGGTGGAGGTAAGTCCTTGCCTCCCCACGCTAGACTGCAAACCTGTGTACTGCGTGATTTGCAGCTGCTCCGGCTTTTGTGCACTTCTCCAAGGATTCCTTTGTGCACAGCCTAGCCTGGGACCTGCAGTGCTCTACCCTCTGAGTTGGACTCCAATGTCGTGGGACCCTCCTTTTGTGACTCCGGTTACACCAATCTTCTAAGTGCCTGCTCTGGTACTTCTGTGGGTGCTGCCTGCTTCTGTCGGGGCTCTCTGAGTTGCTGAGCACCCCCTCTGTCTCCTCCTCGAAGGGGTGACATCCTGGTCCTTCCTGGTCCCCAGCAGCTCCCAAAAACCTCTACAGCGACCCTTGCAGCTAGCAAGGCTTGTTTGCAGTATTTCTGCGTGGGAATACTTCTGAAACCTCCAGCACGCCGTGGGACATCTTCCATCCAAAGGAGAAGTTCCTAGCTCCCTTTGTTGTTGCAGAATCCTAGGCTTCTTCCACCTGGAGGCAGCCTTCTTGCACCTTCATCCGGGGTTTCCTGGGCTCCTGCCCCCCCTGGACACTATTGCGACTCTTTGACTTGATTCCCTTGCCTTGCAGGTCCTCAGGTCCAGGAATCCATCTTCAGTGCTTTGCTGGTGTTTGTGGTTCTTGCAGAATCCCCCTATCACGACTATTGTGTCCTTTTCGGGTAGTAGGGGTACTTTACTCCTACTTTTCAGGGTCTTGGGGTGGGGTATCTTGGACACCCTGACTGTTTTCCTAAAAGTCCCAGAGACCCTCTACAAGCTCCCATAGGTCTGGGGCCCATCCGTGATTCGCATTCCACTTTTGGAGTATATGGTTTGTGTTGCCCCAAGACCTATGTTCACCTATTGCATCCTATTGTAATTATACACTGTTTGCATTACTTTTCTTACTATTACTTACCTGTTTTGGGTTTGTGTACATATGACTTGTGTATATTACTTACCTTCTAAGTGAGGGTACTCACTGGCATACTTTTGGCATAGTGTCATAAAGATAAAGGGGGTGATTCTGACCGCGGCGGACGGCGGTCGCCGCCCGCCACGCGGTTCCCGCCGAAAGACCGCGGCGGTCATTCTGGCTTTCCCACTGGGCTGGCGGGCGACCGCCGAAAGTCCGCCCGCCAGCCCAGCGGGAAACACCCTTCCCACGAGGACGCCGGCTCAGAATTGAGCCGGCGAAGTGGGAAGGTGCGACGGGTGCAGTTGCACCCGTCGCGAATTTCAGTGTCTGCTAGGCAGACACTGAAATTCTTTTTGGGGCCCTCTTACGGGGGCCCCTGCAGTGCCCATGCCTTTGGCATGGGCACTGCAGGGGCCCCCAGGGGCCCCCAGGGGCCCCGCGGCACCCCCTACCGCCATCCTGTTCCCGGCGGGAGAACCGCCAGGAACTGGATGGCGGTAGGGGGTGTCAGAATCCCCATGGCGGCGGAGCGCGCTCCGCCGCCATGGAGGATTCTCAAGGGCAGCGGAAAGTCGGCGGGACACCGCCGACTTTCCGTTTCTGGCCACGGCTGAACCGCCGCGGTCAGAATGCCCAGCGGTGCACCGCCAGCCTGTTGGCGGTGCTACCGCCTATCCTCTGCCATGGCGGTAATTACCGCCAGGGTCAGAATGACCCCCAAAGTACCTTTATTTTTAGTAACTCTGAGTATTGTGTTTTCTTATGATATTGTGCTATGTGATATAAGTGGTATAGTAGGAGCTTTGCATGTCTCCTAGTTCAGCCTAAGCTGCTTTGTCATAGCTACCTTCTATCAGCCTAAGCTACTAGAAACACCTCTATTCTAGTAATAAGGGATAACTGGACCTGGCACAGAGTGTAAGTACCACAAGGTACCCACTATAAGCCAGGCCAGCCTTCTACAGGGGCACATTTGCTAGTGCAAGGCGGCCCCTCACACTTAGTAACTTTGCACCTAACCTTCAGCAAGTGAACGTTAGACATAGAGGTGACTTATAAGTTAGTGCAGTGAAAATGGCTGTGAATTAACATGTGCGTTATTTCATGCAGGCTGCAATGGCAGGCCTGTGGAAGGGTTTGTCTGAGCTCCCTATGGGTAGCAAAATAAATGGTGCAGCACATATAGATCTCCTGGAACCCCAATGCCCTGGGAACCTAGGTACCATATACTAGGGACTTATAAGGGGTGTCCAGTGTGCCAATTGAAATTGGTAAATTAAGTCACTAGCCTACAGTGACACATTTAAAAGCAGAGAGAGTATAAGCACTGAGGTTCTGGTTAGAAGAGCCTCAGTGACACAGTTAAGCACTATTCACAACACACACATTAGGCCACCAACTATGAGCACTAGGGTCCTGGCTAGCAGGATCCCAGTGAGACAGGCAAAACACACTGACATATAGGTTTCTATCTATGAGCACTGGGGTCCTGGCTAACAGGATCCCAGTGACACACTAAAAACAAAATGACACACACTCACAAACAGGCCAAAAGTGGGGGTAACCATGCTAGAAAGAGGCTACTTTCTCACACTGAATGTCAGAGACAAAAGGTAGTTGTGTTATCGATCACTGTCCTCTGTCATGTGATTAAGCATACGTGTATGTAGACATCTGATTCCCAAAAGGAAGTTATCCTCAGTATATGATGGGCACTGGTGCATCACTGCAATCTGTGCTGTGTTGGTGCCTATCTTATATGTGACATGGCTTACCTGGATCAATGTTTTCAGATATAGCAAACCACTTTCCCTTTGTGAGCAGGAAACGTCCATTGACATGAATCATGCCCCACAACTGTTGCCAACATTCATTGTGTCCACATGTCAGCATGCGTCCTTTTCCCTTTAGGAAATGTTCTTTATCTGAAATTTCAGTCATGTCCTAGCCATGTTGATGGTATGATGGCTGTATCCCCTCACATACATGTGCTAGGAAAACTGTTAATGGAATGGTACATTTACAATGGTGGTACACTCCATGTTGTGTCACAGATGGGAGAGTGTTAGCATTGTGTATTGTCTGACAGATACCTTCATGTGCCATGGTATGTCATTTGGCGTGTAGAACTCCTGTAGCAATGAGGGATATGACAGGTGGCCCAAAATTGTGGGACCAATCTGTGTTTATCCAGGCCCTTAATGTGGCATCATGTTGAAGAGTTTATCGCACATGTGTATTGAACGAGGATTGTTCCCTGACTGTTGTCATGCATCATGGAGTGTCTTGCTTTGATGTTGACATTCCATGTGTTTGGGTTCCTGTATTCATCCACAGTGACCTACCATGTTTGCATGGCCAGGATGTGAGTAGTGATGTTGCTTCTCATTGGACAACATTTTGGAGTCTTTCTATTTGTGACTGGGAGTTCTGTGTCCCTACAACATTCAAGGGACAGATGTGTACTACATACACACTCAGCTGTTGTCCTTGTCATGGGTGTCAGACATTAGTAGTGACTATCCTGAGGCTTTCTGATTCTTTGTTGTGTCCATCCTTGAGACATTAGTCTCTGACATATTGAACCTGACGTCAAAGGAGTTCCTTTTCTAGACACATGTAAGGCCTCTCTGTGTCACACTGGAAGTACCTCCTTGACTATGTTTCTGACTGATGTTACTTGTAGATCTATACATTGTTGGCATGTGTCCATTATGACATGGGTATTTCCATTTAAAAAACTCTAGGATATTGTATTTTTGTATCAGTCAGTTTGGAGTCATTGGCTTCATCACAAAATGTTGATATATCATAAAAGTGCAAAATGATTGTGTGCATAGACTTGTGTGTGAAAAATGAATATGTACTTTACAATAGAAGACTTTTGTCAGCTAAAAGTCAGCTGGAGTTTGGTGCATGTTGCACAGCATTTTGAATGGAAAGGTTATCTAGTTGTGGTATGGTTGTGGAAATGTTGCCAAACCTCATCCATGCAATTGTAGTAGTCTTGTGGGTGACTTTTCGAAATCCATTTGTCATGCAAGCACATATCATGGCACATGTATGTGCCACTTAGGTGTAAGTTTTTGCTGAGCCCTACTTGACCTGATGTTATTCTTTTTTACTCAGTGTTGTGGTTGAAGTGTTATCAGGTACATGTTGTGACCTATTTCTCTTTCTTTTGGCACCTTCAGCGGCAAGTGAAGGAGATGGGCACAGCTGAGTGGGGAAGCATCTGCCCATGGGACCGCGGGTCAAGATACTACCAACACAGAGGGACCCAGTGGCCTGGAGGGTGAGGTGAGTACCACGGGGAGACCGAACATTCTTCGTAATCATCAGATTCCTCCTCCAGTGGCTACTCCCTAGTGGTGGCGGACCCATTGGAGACTCCCCAGTACAATCCTTGCCTGTCAGCCGCATTCTATCACTGTCCTCCCTGCTGCTCCCCATCCAGTTGGCCATGGCCGCTCACCCAAGAGGGTCAGCTTCTGTTTTGCTGCAGTCACCTCTGCCCCAGCCTCTGTTAGCCTTGCTGCCCTCAGTGAGGAATTTATTTACCACCTGAGAAATATCTCTGTGGGTCGATCTACCATCGAGAATTGCATCCAGGGATTGGCAGGTCAACTCCAACAAACGAATGCCTTCCTGGAAGGCATTCATGGTGCAGTGGCTGACCTACAGAGATCTTTTCAGGCTTTGGCCTCCACACTGATGGCAGACAGTCCCCCTTCACCTCCATCCCTGTGAGAAAGTAGCCTCTTTCTAGCATGGTTATCCCCATTTCTGGCCTGTTTTCAGTGTTTGTCAGTGTGTTTTTACTGTCTCACTGGGATCCTACTAGCCAGGACCCCAGTGCCCATAGTTTGAGACTTATTTGTCAGTATGTTTTTACTGTCTCACTGGTATCCTGCTAGTCAGGACCCCAGTGGT
Source organism: Pleurodeles waltl (assembly GCF_031143425.1). NCBI lineage: Eukaryota > Metazoa > Chordata > Amphibia > Caudata > Salamandridae > Pleurodeles > Pleurodeles waltl. Next base: position 593,879,107 of record NC_090447.1, read on the forward strand.
CATAGTTTGTGGCCTATATGTGTTGTCAGTATGCTTGACTGCTAACCAGAACTCCAGTGCTTATGCTCTCCCTATGCACCAAATTTGTCACTATTGTTTAGTGACTCCATATTCCAATTCTGATTGGCATACTGGACCCCCTTTATAAGTCCCTAGTACATGGTACCTAGGTACCCAGGGCATTGGGTTCCAGGCGATCCATATGGGCTGCAGTATTTCTTTTGTCACCCATATGGAGCCCATACAATCCTTTCTTCAGGACTGCCACTGCAGCCTGAGTGAAATAGTGCACACACTATTTCACAGCTATTTTTCACTGCACCAGGTAACTTATAAGTCACCTATGTGTTTAACAATCATTACTGAAGGCTGGGTGCAAGGTTACTGAGTGTGATGGCACCCTTGCACTAGCAAATGTGCCCCCACATTGTCCAGGGCCAATTCCCCGGACTTCGTGAATGTGAGGACACCATTGTAAGCGTGCACTACATATATGTCAATACATATATGTACCATCACAATGGTAACCCCCGAACATGGCCATGTGAGGTGTCTAAGATTGTGGAGTTGAACCCTCAATCCAAATCTGGTATAGGGCGCCAATTCCATGCACCCTGGGGGCTCCACCATGGACCACCAGTACTGCCAAAACAGCTCTCTGAGGTTCCCACTGCCACCCCAGCTGCTGCCACCTCACAGACAGGTTTCTGCCCTCCTGGGGATTGAGCAGCTCAATCCCAGGAAGGCAGAACAATGCATTCCCTTTAGGAGAGGGGTACTACACCCTCTCTCATTGGAAGTAGGTGTTACAGGCATGGGAGCAGTATCCTCCCAGAGCCTCTGGAAATGCTTTGAAGGGCACAAACAGTGCCCTCCTTGCATACTCCAGTCTACACTGGTCCCTGCTCTGGCGCAAAACTGGAGAAAGGAAAGTGGAGTGACTACTCCCCTGTCCATCACCTCCCCAAGGGTAGTGCCCAAAGCTCCTCCAGTGTGTCCCTGGCATTAGTCATCTTGGATTTGAAGGTGTGGGGATCCTCTGGAGACATCTGAGTGGCTAGTGTCAGCAGGTGACGTCATAGACCCCTACTATAAGTGCATACCTGTGCAGGTGGCCAATCCCCCTCTAAGAGCTATTTAGGGTCTCTCCTCTGGGTGTTTCCCCAGATTTGGTTTGCAAGATTCCTCCAGGACTCCTCTGAATCCTCTGCTTCAGCTCCTGACTGTCGGATCGACCACAGACTACTTCGGGAACCGCTGTAACTGCAGCAGAGTATTCAGGAAGACTCCTGTGACCTACATCTTCAGCTCCAGCCAGCAATTGCAACAGTTTCCAAGGTGTGCACGCTCTGAGGACTGCTTGTCTTCACCATGCACCAGAAGAGCTGAAGGAATCTCCTGTGGAGTGACGGAGACACTTCCCTTCTTCAGAAGACACCTCTCTGCGATGACAACCGGTACTCTGGGACTCCTCTCTTGTCAACGAGTGTGATCCGTGGAACACAAGTAGTGGACCAAAGTGACCCAGACTGTCAAAAGGTACAGCTGTCCATATTTGGTGGAAGTAAGAGCTTGCTACCCCTGTGCACCACGTCTTCTGCAGCTCCTTGGGCTTCTGAGCACTTCTTCCAAAAGTTCTTCATGCACAGCGTGGACCAGGTCCCCAGCACTCCATCCTGTGACGCACAGCTTCCTGAGTTGTTCTCTGGAGGCGTGGGATCCTCCAGTGTAGTGCTGCAATGACCGCACTTTGCATCTCCTTTGTCCCCGTGTTCTGGGAGTCCCGTGGGCACTGCCTGGTCTTCTGAGGGCTCTCTGAAGTGCTGAGAGCCCCCTCTGTCTCCTCAGTCTGAGTTGAGACCCACAAATCCTTCTTGGGTCCAGGAAGCTCCTCTTTGATGCAAACCATGTACTTGCTTGAACCAAGGCTTGTTGGCAGAATCTAGCAATGCTAACAGCCTGCATCCAACATCTCGACGTAGGACATCTCTTGCACCTAGCAGGAACCCGCAGCTATCTTCGTTGGTGCATTTCTGTACTTTTCTTCCAACTGGAGAATCCACTTTGCACTTTCTTCCCGGTTGACAGGGGCTCCTGTTCTTCCTGGACTCCTCTTCTACTTCTGGACTTGGTCTCCTCTCTCCTCAGGTCTTCAGGTCCAGGAACCTTTTGGTTGTCGCTTGCAGTCTTGCTTGGTTCTTACATGATTCTTCATCACGACTTGCAGTGTGTTCTGAGGAAACTTGCTGTACTTTAATCCTGCTTTCTTGGACTCTGGAGTGGAATACTTTACTTACCTTTGGTGTTTTCCAACACTCCCAGCAGCCCTCTACACCCTACACTTGCGTAGGGGGGAATTCATTATTCGCATTCAACTATTTTAGTATATGGTTTGTGTTGCCCCTAGGCCCCTAGGCCCATTGCAATCTATTGTATTTTCTACTGTTTGCACTATTCTATGACTGTTTACTTACCTGATTTTCGTTACTAGTGTATATATTGTGTATAATACTTTCCTCCAGAAGGAGTATTGCCTCTGAGATATTTCTGGCCTTGTGTCGCTAAAATAAAGTACCTTTATTTTTGGTAACACTGAGTATTCTCTTTTATTGTGGATAAGTACTGTGTAACTATAGTGGTATTGCAGGAGCTTTGCATGTCTCCTAGTTCAGCCTTGGCTGATCTGCTATAGCTACCCCTTGGACAGCCTAAGCTGCTAGAACACTGTCTACATTTCACTAATAAGGGATAACTGGACCTGGTATAAGGTGTAAGTACCTTAGGTACCCACTACAGATCAGGCCAGAGTCCTAAAATCCCTTCTCCATCTCCCTCTTCCCAGTCCAAATCACTCCTTCCCCTACCCACCTGAAGCACACAAACAAATCCTCCATAGACAAAGGTAGAGCACAAAGGCACCACAAGACACAGGACTGTTCGCACACAAACAACATCCACCCACAGACACAGCTACAGTCACTACTTTCCCTGACACCCCCGACAAAACCTGCATCACTCCCAACATCATGTCTACCCACAGACACCACCACAACAGTCACTGATATAGCCACCACACCCACACTTTCCATAGACAGCACCCCAGCAGACCCACAGATATCCACCCCAAACACCACACCTGCAGTCACCACAGTTACTGACACACCTACATCCAGCACATCCTCCATGCCCACAGTCACTACTCCAACAGACAGCTACCCACCCATCACGTCATCCCCCTGCACTTCCACCACCCTAAGCTCAAGACACATAAATGCCCTCACTCATCCTCCCAACAGACATCTACCACACACAAGCATAAGCATACACCCAAGGCATCCACAACTACACGTCAGTCAACCACTCCCTCAACCTCCAAATCCCAAAGCCTTCTGATGATCATTCCTCTGTGTCCAAAAACCTTTACTTTGTGAGCTAGACCTTACCCCCGTTCTCCCCCGTACCACACCCAATATGTCCACATCCATCCCCAAGCCAATCCCTTCCACCTCCAAGCCCTCCGCTGCCCCCCTGCAAAGACCCATACACCTCCCCCCAAGAAAAAGCCCCCCTTCCCAAAAAGTAGCCCCTCTCCCAAGCTCAGCCGCCCCTCCAAAATGCATTCCCCTCACCGCCAGATAATCCCTGAGGGCCCTGCCTGCACCCTTTTCGCCCCTTATTGTGGAGATTACATGGCAGTCAGGAGTCAGGTAGGGGCACAACACTGCCATAATTTGGACTTCCATTAGACTTGCCAATGGTCTTTGTTCATTTTTTATGCCATATTTGTTATTGGCATCAAACCCAAGGAGTTGTTTTTGTTGGCTATACCGTTGTCCCCCAATTCCTTTCCTAGGTTGATGTTTGCCTCCAGTTGTGTTGTGTGCCTCAAGTTGTGTGTGTTTGTGCCTGCTTACTGCTCCATGTGCTGTTGTTTGCAGTATGTGAGTTTGTGTGCAGTGCTGTTGTCCCCCAAGGGAAGGGTATATGTTGTGTATTATGTCTGTATGTGTATATGCAATGTTGGTTTCATGGCACTGTGCACTGTTTGGTATGGTAAGTATTTATTTTTGTGTTGTCCAATGCAGGTTGTATGGTGTTGGACCTGTCCCTCTGATATGGCTATTGTATTTATGTAATGTATGTATTCTTGGGTTTTGTTTGTGCAGACATGACGTGTGTCCAGTTGTGGTAGGTTGCTTAACATTTCGGTGTGCATGTGTCCCTTTCAGTGTGTATCCCTTGCAGCTAGTTCATGCAGAGGTATGTCCCATGGTGTTACAGATGTATGTGCATTGTGAGTTGCCCTTCCTCATGTGTAGCTGTGCATGACAATTGGTTTTGCTATTGTTTGTCCCAGAGATCCATGTGGGTCCATTTCCTGTACGCAAGTTGTTTGAGGGGCCTGTTCTACATGACATGAGCATGCCTCCTTCTATTTATGCTCCTGGTGCTTCCATCCCAACCATGCAGGTATTGCTAGTGTGGTGCACTTTGCCTATATTATCTATTTGTCTCTCTATCTATTGTGTATGCCATTGTGCTTCCACTATGGTGTGATATGTGTAATGTGTGTGTCCATTGCAGGGCTATTTACTATTGCTGTTGTTTGTGTTTCATGCCACATCAATAGGTATGTGTGTTGTATGTGTGGACAGTCCCTGGCCATTGTTGAATGGCAGTGTGTATGCTGTAATTACATATGTGCTGTAGGTGTGTTATTGTTGCTGTGAATGACAATGTTGTGTAGCCTTCCGTGTCCCTGTGCCTGAGATGTGTGACTGTGTGTATTTGTGTGGTGTTGCCATGCAGTGAAAGTGTGCTGGCCAAAGTGTGAGTATTGTGAGTGTGCATGTGTCTGTGTTGCTGTGTGTCAGTAAGTATGTTTTGTGTAAACCATGTAGCTGCTTCATGGCATCCCCCCAGTGATGTGTGTTCCGGCTCTACATACAGTTTTTAAGGGTTCAATGATGCAGGAAGGTGTGTGTACTTGCTGTTGCTGGCGTCCATGGTGGTGTTGATTTTGTTGTCTGTCAGGGAGCTTGAGCATTGGCATGACATTTTCGAAGGGCTCTATGGCAGCTCCGAACGTGTGCAGTTGCCTGCAGAAGAGTGTCTCCCTTCATACTGTATATTTCCGCCTTCTGGTGATTGGACTGCCACAGTCACACTGGCGATGTGCAACCTCATAATGGGTCTGATGTAAACACTGTTTCTGCTGGCCTGTTTATGCTTCCTCTGCACCTTGGCGTTCTGTGCTGCCTGGTGGTGGTGGCGGTCCGCATTCAGTCTTCTGAGGGTACGATCGTCAAACTCATAATATGGCGGTCTGCTCTGCCAGCCCATTGTCAGTCAGACCGACAGCATGGCAGTCTTCAGACCACAAACTCATAATGAGGCCCTATGTGTTGCAGAGACATGCTCCAGCTCCTGTGTATGAGTTGCAATCTCTTAATATATGTGACATAAGACAAGAGTCAATTAAGAAACTCAGTTTTCTTCAACTATTATGGCAGAGTCACTATAAAGCAGAAATGTAGACTTCTACAAAGTGCAGACCCACGCAGAGGTAAGAAACTTTTCAAATTTTCAAGGACATTCTCTGGCTTCTTCAAAAAAGGCATTTGACAGTAATTTTTATCATATATGGATGCTGTCATTTCAGCATACAAAGATGCACAATCTAGTCAGAAAGTTGTACTTCATGAAAAGTCCAGCTCGCCTCAAAAAAATGAATAGTGGACTATTACATGGGACACAATCTGATGTAACAAGATTTCCAGAAGAAATTCAAATGACATATACCGTTAAAGTGCCATGCTCTATTATGCAGATTTAAGCCTTTTGGATCCTTAGTATGGTACATCTCTTTGACTGTAAAAATACATTATACTAGACTTATATTGAGAAGGACACGAAGGACATTACAGTTGATCTAAATAAGCACAGGAGAGGGACAGACTTATCAGAACTCAAATCTCTTAAACAAAACAGTGATCTGAAGACCCTGAAGAGATTAAAAAAAAAAATCAGTGAGATCTTATTTTAAAGCACTGCCTAATTATTCAGAGTGGATGGAAAGAGGTATAGTGACTGATGGTAAAGATTGAAGTACTGCTGTTAAGAGGTGCCCTCAAGAGCATGGAGGAGTCAGTGGTAATAAGTCTACCGTGATATAATGACTCACAGAAAGAGTGGTGAAGCACCCACTATGGAGAGTTTATTGAACCTCCCTGTAGTAAATAGATTTCAACCTCTGGCAGAAGAAGACAAGAGTGGTGGAAGTAGCAGAGGAGGTTGTACTTTCAATGAGAGAGGCTAGGACTAACATAGAAGAGGATAGAATTAAAAGATGTGTAAGCAAAGTCCCGCTGACCTCCCTATACCTGTCCTTAACAAACCATACCCCCTCTCAATCAGAACTGCTAAACACATCCGTAACATTGAAGAATATGTTGATGTCCCTAACAAAGGAAATCAAATCAAGATTCACTGTATGAGAAGTAAAAATGAAAGTGAATCAAGGATCCTGTAGTGTCTCAGGAAAAAAGCTGGATACCCTCGTACAAAGGACTCAGGTCTTCCAGGAGGAAGTTAGCAAGCTCAAAAACTCAGTTGCCCAGAATATGAAAAAATCATGCTGATGCAACAGAGGGAGAGAGAAAGAACTCTCTGAGAGACTAGAGCAGCTAGAGAACAATTCCAGAAGGAATAACTTGAGTATTCTTAATGTCCCGGAGGGGGCAGAAGGGGAAGATCTTAGATCCATTGTGGTGGATTTGTTAAGCTTAGCTGTCCCTCTTTGAAACTCTGCAGTGGACCTAGCAAGGTATAGTAAGAGAATCCATTGAGACCCCTATAGGAGAAACCCTAACAGCAAAAACTTCATACAATCCTTGTGAATTTTTTGACTTACTCAGTTTAGGAAGCAATACTGTCAAAAACCCTGAAATTAAAATCCTTAATGTCAAAAGGCTTCAGCTTTGAGATAAGATTGGATATATCTCGGATGACCTTAGAGAGGCAGTGGGAGTCTAAAAAACAAATGGATGTATTAAAAATATTAGGGGCCATGTTTCAACTAAAATTTCCAGCTTTCCTCAAAGTAATGTATGACAGCAAAATGAATAATTTGAAAGACTATAGAGAGATCGACGAGTGGATCATTAACACTAAAACACTCAAGACAGCTGCAGTACCAGTTGCTTAGAGTAAACCTTTAGTAAAAAAATAGGACACAGTGTTCCCCAAATATTTATATTTAATACTTAGTCTATGGGTTTTAGCTCAGAAATTGGTCACTGTGAACAAATCACTTCCTTGGTCAAGCCGAAAGTGTTCTATAGGACAATAGAAATGTTCAAGAGGAGCTGGGAAGGGTTCTTTATGGAAGGGAAGAGGAGGAGAGAGGAGAGGATATGGAGGAGAAAGGGCACTGAGACCATGGGGGTGGGAACATTACGGGATAAATGAAGAATAGAAAAACATCAGGAAGTACAAACACACCTCAGAGATCATATGGTTAGTGACATAAATGAACCAGTTTATACAAGAAGATGGGAGGTCTAGATCGAAGTAGAGAAGTGTTAGCCTGAGTTATGTCATAGAGTGAAACAGCCTAAGTGCGAACATTAGGCAAAGAAGAGTCCTCAATACTTGCAAGACTCCCAAGCACAATTTGTTGTACTTAAAGAGGCACACATAATGCGTACAGAGTGTGTAGATCTCTTTAAATCGCAAAAATGGGTCCAGTAAGTGGTTTCTACAGATCAAGTGAGATGCACTAAGGGAGTAGCAATTGTTGTCAGAAAGAATACCCATGCAACAATTACTGAATATGAAACCGATAATACTGGGTGGTGGATAATAACTAATTTACGAATGCTGAATAAAGGATATAGATTACTGGGATACAATGGACCAAATACAGATGATGTAGCCTTAATAAAATCTGTTAACTTGAATCTATTAAAAGATAACATTCCAGTGATAATGACAGGGAATGTTGAGGTTTTGATCAACAATGGTCTAGATAACTCCATCCGGAATGAGTTGATTCATGATTCAAAGATGAAACTATTCATTAGAAACATGATATCAGAGTTAGTTAGGTATGATATCTGGAGAATGAGTATGGGGAATAAAAAGATAATTGATTTTCCAGAACAGGAAACTTGATCATGCTTCTAGCGGGTAAATGTTTTCTGATAGACACATTGTTAGCAGAGGAAGTCCAGAATCTTAGACATTTACCAGTGTATCTATGAGATCACTTAGCAGTATTATTAGAGTTGAAGGCCCCTCAGAGACTGTAGCAAGAAGATAGACACTGGAATGAAGTCTGCTGATGGATAACAAAGTGATTGAGACTCTCAAAGCAGACACACTAAAGTCTTTCAAATATAATGAAAGTTCTGCCCCCTTAAAGATTGTATGGGATGCCTATAAGGCTTACATTCAGGGCATAACAAGCAAAATGCCATGGCACAGAAACAGGATATAAAGGGCCGAAAGTGGGCAGACAGATGGGGAAATGAGAAAGCTAGAAGAATAACTGAAAGTAAATGTGACACAAATGAACAGAAAAAACTGTTGACTATTGAACTGCAAAAACATAGAAATAAACTTGCAGGATTGATGGAAAAAAGAGTAGGAAGGAGGTGAGAAGCTAGTAAACTGACCCATTGAATATGGAGAGAATAGTGGCAAGTTACAACCATGAACGACCAAAAAAGACCTTAATAAAAATCGTATAGGCCAGTTGAAAGGAAAAGGGGTTGGTTACGTGAGAACTGATAATAGAGACATCGAAGAGGCTTTTCTCCAAACTTTTAGAGATGTTTTGGAATGTCCACCCATAAAGTCCTAGTGCATAAATGTGAATATACATGGATGATTTAAAACTTATTGAAGAACAGATTCTAGATTGATTGGATGACTCAGTTGTAGTACTCTCCAACGCCCGAGCCGCATCATGTAAGGGAACAGAGTTCCATGAAGTGATCGAGGCGGTCAAGGATGGAAAAAAAGGGAAGTCTGTAGGACCTGATGCGTAACCAAATGAATTGTATAAAGTATTAGGAAACACAATTAGAGAGATCATGACCAGGCTTTTAGGGGAAATCTTTAGTAAGGGACTTTCATGCCATCCCTCCTTGAAGGAAGCAGTATTCACTCTAATACTCAAACCGGATAAAAACCCAGAGAATTTCATTTTATTCAGGCCAAGGGGCAGATTTATACTTTTTGCTGCAAATCTGCGTTAGCGCAGGTTTGCAGCAAAAAGTATAGTGCCAGCTAGCGCCATTCCTAGATGCCGGCCAAGCGCCATTCCTAGATGCCGGCCAGGCGCCATATATAAGGAATGGCACAAGCCGGCGCTAAGGCTCTGTTAACGTCCTTTGAAATTACGCTAAAAGGGCCTGGGAGGCGTAGGGGGAACTGGGGCTTGTACGCCAAACAAATTGCCTCTAAGCAGTGTACCGACATTTTCTGGCGCACAAGCCCCATGGACATGGCTCCTGTCTTAGTAAAGACAGGAGCCATGGCCTCCACCCCAATGACCATGCCCAGGGGACGAATGTCCCCTGGGCATGGCCACTGGAGCCAGCGCTGTGCAGGGGGCCCCAAGTCAGGTCTCTGAGCAGCATTGGACAGAAAAAAAAATACCTACCCAGACTTACCTTCGGATGGGTCCTCCATCCATGGGGGACCTCCTGGTGTGGGTAGGGGTGGGTGGGAGTGTCCCTGGGGACAGGGAAGGGCACCTGTGGGCAATTTCCGACCATGGAAATCTGCCTCCAGGTCCCCTTACGCCTGCCCTGACCCAGGCGTTAAATAATGGCGCTAAGCAGGCTTAGCGCCATTATTTAAGGCTCTCCTCCTCCCATCCTTGATTTTTGCATGGGAGGATAAATAAGGCACTAGGGCCTTTGAGGCATTTTTTGCCCAGAAACTCCTATCTTGCATCTCATTGACGCAAGGTAGTTTTTCCGCAAGCAAAAAATGACAATAGCTCCAATATTTTGGCACTAGACATGTCTAGCGCCAAAATATGAATATGGAGTTAAGTTTGCCCCGGATTTGCGTAAAAGAAATTACGTAAATCTGGTGCAAACAGAGTATAAATATGTGCCCAATTGCTTTACTAAATATTGATTATAAAATGTTCACTAATAACCTAGCAAGGAAATTAAATAGGGTTATTGGATACCTGATACATAAAGTTGAAAAGGTCTTTATGACAGGAAGATACCTTCACAAACTAACTCATGGGTTGATCAGTGAATTTGATACAACTTTCAAAGCACAGTTAGCAGTTTGAAAGCATTTGCCTGGATAAACTGGGAATACCTGAGAGTGGTATTGGGCCACAACAACTTAGGGGAAATCTTTGGCAGGATAATACAACAGATATATAAAGATTTAACAGCAAAACGTCTTGTGAATGGTGACTTAACAGCAAATTTTTTACCACCAGACAGGGATGCACACTTTCACCATTGATTTTCAACCTATATATGGAACCGCTGGCAAACGAATTGAGGAAACAACCTGCGATTAGCCCATTTAGACTCAATGGGTGGGTGAAAAAAGTGGCAATCTACGCAGATGATCTGCTAATGTATACAAATGAATTTGAGGGAATTTTGCCAGAATTAGACAGAATTATGCAGTAAACAGGTAAACACAAGGAAAACCAAGATAATGACTTGTAACTGCCTCAGTAATGATAAGCAAATCAAGAAGGGGATGAGATACCCGAGAGCTAAGATTACAAAAGAATTGAATGAGATTCCTGAAATAAATTTTCAAATAGCATGGCTGGAGACCAGTAAAGTATTAAAGAGCTCAGGCATTTACCATTAACACTTGTTGGCAGAACAAACCTGATAAAAATGGTTATCTCACCGAAGTTCACTGTTTTTCTCAATGCTAAACCCCTATCCTTCAAAAAAGAGTGGTTTGGCAAACTACACTGGGTAATTTCCAATTTTAATTCGCATCTAAGAGTGGTGAGGATTTTTTGAAAAAAACTACAAAGGAAGAAGGCTAAAGTAGGCCTCACAGTTAAAATGTTTTAGAATTTTAGTGGGGGAATTCAGCTTGACCTGCAGGGTTACGAAACTGATTGATACTTTTAGCAAAGGTGAAGCATACAAGATGATATAACTGACATTTTGTCTACAAGTTTGGAGAGAAGAGATTTTCCAAGAAAGTTAGGCAGCGGCCGAATATGTGCACAAATCAGGACTGTCATAAGCTACTAACATCGTACTATGATGACTATGCCACTATATGGGATTTGCTCGGTATCCCAGAGAGCTTTGAGGATAAGTTGGCCAATCCCATGAGGTCAGAAGGAATAGATAGGGGAGGGACAGGTGATGCAAGAATGGCAATTGTTACTGTTGGACCATTTCATTAAGATTACCAGGAAAGGTTTACGGTGTTAAAAATACCATCAATTGAAGAGTTGGACCCAGGCAATGGAAGACAAAGGGCATAAATAAGTTACAGGAACTTATCTTTAACAAGAAAAGCTAGATGGCAACATGGTATTGGGGGATGGGGATTTTGAGCTGCCTGTGGACCTAAGGGGAGGTGACCTGCAGGGGACCACGATATGCAACATATGGCAAGTATCAATGACTACACTTTATGGTACAGTCAGACCTGCTTTTATTAAAAAGAAATGATACACAGAGTGTACTGGACCCAACAAAGACTGGAAAAGATGGGCAAAAGGAATTTTCTTCCTGTGTAAAGTGTGGGGCAGAGAAAGCTGAGGATGTTCACATGTTTTTGAAATCTCCACCATTAAGGTCCTACTTGGAATATCTGAATAAGAGTCTCACAAGTATTCAGCAAAAGGAGATCATGGTACTCCTAACACTGGCCATTTTTGGATACTTGAATGACCAGGATGCAGGAAACATTGACAAAAAAGCTTTTTTTCCCCTGGTACTTCTTACCAGAAGGGACATTTGTAAATTTGCCACCTGCTATGAAATATTAGGTTAGCACAGTGAAGAATGTTATGGAGAATGACATTATGGACAGATGAAATATGATAACGAGGACTTGGCAACCTATGATGAACTAGGTCAATATGGTTGATTAGATGTTCCATACTCACTAACTATTGCTCAGACAATTTCATAGGGAAGGGAAAAGCACAAGATTTGTCCAATGATTACACATACTTCTGGCTTCGGCACTTGACCTTGGTTGAGTAAATCTGATCCATCATTACCAGCCACAATGGGATATCGAACATCCACCTCCCTCGATTGTGGTAATGAAGGGTTGACATTTCAGGAAGTTAAGTGTCAAAGTTGTGATGAATGAGGACACATATAAAATGTCCTAGTTATTGTGACGGAAAGTTTAAATTCTCCTAAGGACACAGAGGTGAGGATTATGCGCAGCTTTCTTTCCTTTATTCAAACAGCAGCCTTCAAAGTAACAAACTCCTTTTCCAAAAATTCCCAGGGAAAGAACTGCAAAACTCGAGAGCCAATCAAGTATCCCCAGCAGTGTTCATATAACATTGTCTGTATGACTAAACTGCCTCTTTCTTTACGCATCAGAGAAGTTCCTAGTGTGTTACTCTGACTTGTTGGAATCGATATCTCTAATAAAACAAACCTCCCTACGGAAAACAAAAATTAGAAACTCCAATGATGAATTGCAGATTATACTATTTGCATACAACCACATAAGTCACAGTCAGCAGAATGAGAAAGGCATCCATCATGACAGAAACCATAGGTTGTGAGAAATTAAGCATACTTACTCCCTATGTCTCCCCTGATGGGATCATTGTGCCAGGGTGGGAGATGTGAACAACATCCCTGGGTGGGAAATAATCCTCGCCTCTGTGTCCTTAATAGAAATGAAACTTTCCTTCACAATAGCTAGGAAATTATATTTATACCATGTCAGGACTAGAGGTGAGGATTATGCTTGTTTAAAGCTTATTGACCGCCATGACCACTTCAGGTTTAAAATAAAACTCCTTAACCATGGAATCCAATGACCAATCAGCCACATTAATGATGTTTTCCAGCCTGGCTCCCAGGGTAAAAGCTTTTGAGGCTATAGCGCCCCTGACGGAGTGGGCCCCAAACAAGGACGCATTGATACCGACTTCCTGCATTAGCCACTGGACCCAGCGGGCCATGGTGGGAGAGGATATGACTTTGAAAGGTTTCCTTAAGGAGATAAGAAGCTGCCGCTCCCCCGGGGGAAAATATCTTATGTCTCACGCTTGTATGCCTTAAGGCAACAGGCCACTCACAACTTTGGAACCTTGTCAATAGACAGATAAGATGTTGACCCAGAGCACATCTTGGTCTTCTGGGAAATAAAAAGGTAACCCCTTGTGGTGAAAAAGCCCTATCGGAAACATCCAGAGCCCTGACATCAGAAACCCTCCGGCTAGATATTAGACATAACAACATTGTCACCTTTGCTGAAAATTATTTGTGTGACAAATATTGATTTCTTTGCCAGGATAGGAAAAGATTCAAAACAAGATTGACATCCCATAACTTGGAGTATTTATGCTCTGCTGATCAAGAGAGACAGACCGTCCACATGAGTTTACACATAAAGATTAGTTCTCTCACTGGAAATCCCTAAATTGCGAAGTGACCTGTTGAAATTTGCTCATCTAAAGGAAATGACCATACAATGTGCCATACTTTGTGCAGCCATAAATGCTAGAAAATTTAGGATGGGGACAACATCACACCCCATGGGATCTTCTTTGTGTTGAACACACCAACATGCCCACCTGATCCATGCTGATCGGTATGATTTAGAGGTTCCTTTGACCCATGCTGAAGCCATAAGGTACTCAGCGTGCTGTGGGAATCCCAGGTCTCTCTATCTCTCCCTGTAACTCTCCAAACCATTAGAGGAAGACAGCCTTGGAGGACAAGGAGGTGTCTCTGACCTTGTGGATCCTGAATAATATCTAGATTGTGGGAACAAAGGATTGGAGAATCCCAAGAAAGTTCCAGAAGAACTGGAAACCATGTTTGATACCTTTAGAGTGGTGTGATTACCTCCACCTGTGCCTTTTGCCTTCAGATGTGCGTCTTCAGCCGTGTGACCATCGAAAACAGTGGGAATGCATATCCCTTCTCCTTTGACCAGTCCTGAAGGAATGCTTCTGTTGCCTTTGCCTGTGGATCCGGCTTCCAGCTGAAGTAACAGGGGAGTTGGTGGTCCAGATGAGAAGTGAACAGGACCTCTGAAAAAGGTCCCCAATGAGAGTTCAGCAATCTGAAAATACGAGGATCCAGTTGCCACAAACTCATGTCGGGCCACTCCTTCGTTCACCAGTCCACTATCTGGTTGGAGAACCCAGAAAGATACTCCGTCGTGATGGAAATATTGTTGGCCAGACAATACTCCCAAAACTCCTTGGCCAATTCTGCCAAAACTTTGGACTTGGGACCCCCAAATGATTTAGGTATCAGACTTACGACCGATTGTCCATGTTCAGAAGGACACAAGTGTTCACCTTGTCTTTGGTCCAACAACGGACAGCGAATGAGCCTGCGATCAACTCCAATCAGTTTATGTGAAGGGACTGTTCGCAAACTGACCATTTTCCTCCTGTGATTGATGCTCCACAGCAAGCTCCCCAACCAGAGTCACTGGTGTCCACCTCGATAACCAACTCAGGGTCAGACCCGAAGATCACCTTCCCGTTCCAAGGCTCCTTGCGTGCTAACCACCAATTCATCTCTGCTTTGAACTCCTACGTAAAGGGAACATGTTCTGAGTACTGAAGGCCCCTGCAAAAGTGGAAGGCATTGAGTATCTGAGGGCCCTGTATTGCAGTGGGCCCAGAAAAATAGCCTGAATGGAAGAGGAAAAGAGACCTTCTACCCTGCCAACCTGCCTGAGTGGGATCAAGGGCCTTGAGACTGTTTACTGCAATGCCCTGCATATCTTGGCTATCTTTGAAAGTGGCAGGCTGAGTGTCCTGTTTACCAAGTTGATGAGAAAACCCAGGAAGGTGAGTTGCCAGTTTGAAATCAGGCTGTACTTTTTGTGTTGATGAGGAAACCTAGGCTTTCCAGTAGTGAAATCGCATACTGATGATGATCTCTCAGTCTGGAAGGATCTGGTCCATGAAAAGCAAGTCATCCAGGTATATGATGAGGCAACCACTGTGAGCTTAGAGATGTTCCACTACCAGTTTCAATCCTTTAGTGAAGCACCAAGGAGCTGAGGAGAGTCCGAAAGGCAGGACTTTGAACTGGTAGACCAAACCATTCCATTGAAACGGAAGGAAATGGAGGAGAGGCAGGAAAATGGGAATTGTATAAATAAGAGTGCTGCAGATCGAGGCAAGCCATCCAATCATCTGGGCAGAGTAAGCTGCGAAGGAGATCAATCCTCGCCATCTTGAAATGGTGGTATACAAGTCAGAAATTGAATTTTCACAGATTGATGACTGCACATTGCCCGCCTGTAGGAGGCTGGCCTGGCTTATAGTGGGTACCTGATGGTACTTACACCTTGTGCCAGGTCCAGTTATCCCTTATTAGTAGATAAGTAGTGTTCTAGCAGCTTAGGCTGATAGAGGTAGCTATAGCTGAGCAGCTAAGGCTGAACTAGGAGACATGCAAAGCTCCTACTATACCACTTCTATCATATAGCACTATATCATAAGAATCACAATACTCAGAGTTACTAAAAATAAAGGTACTTTATTTTAGTGGCAATGTGTCAGAAATATCTCAGAGGATATACTCCCTTAGGAGGCAAGTAAAATACACAAAATATACACACAAACCTAAATCAGGTAAGTAAACAGTTAGAAAAGTAGTGCAAACACTGTAGAATACAATAGGATGCAATAGGCCTAGGGGCCACACAAATAATATACTAAGAAAGTGGAATGCGAACCACTTAGGGACCCCAGGCCTAGTGTAGTGTGTAGAGGGTCGCTAGGAGTGTAAGAAAACACTAAGGTGGTCATTACAACCCTGGCGGACGGTGTTAAAGAGGCGGTAAAACCACCAACAGGCCGGCGGTAAATAAATTGGAATTATGACCGTGTCGGAAACTGCCAACAAAGACAGCCACTTTAACACTCAGACCGCCACGGCGGTACACACAAACAGCGCGGCGGTCACCGCCAACAGACAGGCGGAGGACAATGTACCGCCCACAGTATCACAACCTACCAATCCGCCACCTTTTCCGGGGCGGTTTCACCACGAATAAAAACACGGCGGAAACAGACATTTCAAAGGGAAAACACTCACCTCTACACACTCCACGAGGAACGAGGGCACCATGGAGCCGGAACTCCATATGCTCCCTGCGATACTCTTCCTGCTCCTATACGAGGATCATCAACGCCGGCGGGGAAGACCACGGTGAGTACTGCACCTACGACATAGGGGAGGGGGGAGGCAAAAACACAGGGACACACACAACCAACATCCCAACCCCCACCCTCACCCACTACAACACACACACCAATGCATATCTATACATTACAGTAACAACCCACAACCCCCCCGGAAGAATGCAAAGACAAAAGGAAATGAGTTGAACCATTGTAATATATCAAAATACAGTAAGCAAATATATACATATATGTATACACATTAAACAAAGTATACACCATGATTAGTAGTGCAGGTATTGCACCATTCATTGTCCGTGGACCACTGGGCCCAAAATGCATGGGCGAGGCCCACACAAGATACCCGATCAAAACGGAGAGAACACTGCAGGGACATCAGATAGAAATACAACAGGCACCTCAGGGGGAAGGGAAGGGGGGGCACCTCAGCCGGATGAGTGCACGACGCCAGATCCACGAGGGGGCTCCATGGCCATTGATGTATCCTGGGGAGTGCAGAGCCACAGTCTCTCAAGTCTCTGCAGTGGGTGGGTTGCCCACTGTACCATCCTGTGGAGTGCAAAGCCACAGTCTCTCAAGTCTCTGCAGTGGGTGGGTTGCCCACTGTACCATCCTGGGGAGTGCAAAGCCACAGTCTCTCAAGTCTCTGCAGTGGGTGGGTTGCCCACGGTACCATCCTGGGGAGTGCAAAGCCACAGTCTCTCAAGTCTCTGCAGTGGGTGGGTAGCCCACGGTACTATCCTGGGGAGTGCAAAGCCACAGTCTCTAAAGTCTCTGCAGTGGGTGGGTTGCCCACTGTACCATCCTGGGGAGTGCAAAGCCACAGTCTCTCAAGTGGATAACAGTCTTCACTGGTTCTGAAGGGGGCTTTCTGCCCAGAGTGCTTCATCCTGTGCAGGACAGTCGGAGTAGATGCCTGTCTCCACTGGTTCTGGAGGGGGCTTTGTGCCCAGAGTGCTTCATCCTGCCAAGGACTGAGGTAGTGGATGCAAGTCTCCACTGGTTCTGGAGGGGACTTTGTGCCCAGAGTGCTTCATCCTGTGCAGGACAGACAGAGTGGATGCAAGTCTCCACTGGTTCTGGAGGGGGCTTTGTGCCCAGAGTGCTTCATCCTGCCTAGGACTGAGGTAGTGGATGCAAGTCTCCACTGGTTCTGGAGGGGGCTTTGTGCCCAGAGTGCTTTATCCTGTGCAGGACAGACGGAGTGGATGCAAGTCTCCACTGGTTCTGGAGGGGGCTTTGTGCCCAGAGTGGTTCATCCTGCCAAGGACTGAGGTAGTGGATGCAAGTCTCCACTGGTTCTGGAGGGGGCTTTGTGCCCAGAGTGCTTCATCCTGTGCAGGACAGACGGAGTGGATGCAAGTCTCTACTGGTTCTGGAGGGGGACTTGTGCCCAGAGTACTTCATCCTGCCAAGGACTGATGTAGTGGATGCAAGTCTCCACTGGTTCTGGAGGGGGCTTTGTGCCCAGAGTGCTTCATCCTGTGCAGGACAGACGGAGTGGATGCAAGTCTCCACTGGTTCTGGAGGGGGACTTGTGCCCAGAGTGCAGCACACACCCCGTTACGGTCCCAGTTGTGTCACTGCCCCTGCCGCAAATGGGCTAGCGGTGCATTCCATGGCGGTCTTTGCCCTGTTCAGCGGTCCCTGGCCTGTTCAGCGGTGCTTGAGTTGCCAGTGTCAGACCTGTTCAGCGGTGCATTACATGGCGGTCTTTGCCCTGTTCAGCGGTCCCTGGCCTGTTCAGCGGTGCTTGAGTTGCCAGTGTCAGACCTGTTCAGCAGTGCATTCCATGGCAGTCTTTGCCCTGTTCAGTGTTCCCTGGCCTGTTCAGAGGGGCTTGCCAAGGCGGTCCTTCATTGCCCAGCAGGGCTGTGGCTGGTGGTCCTTCATGGGTCAGCTGGGCTGTGGCTTGCGGGGCCCTCCTGGCCAGCTGGGCTGTGGCCTGCGGTGGCCTCCTGGCCAGTGACGATGGGGTTGGCCTCCTGGGAAGTGACTCTGGCGGTGTCCTCCTGGCCAGTGACGATGGGGCAGGCCTCCTGGGCAGTGACTCTGGCGGTGGCCTCCTGGCCAGTGACGATGGGGCTGGCGGTGGCCTCCTGGGTAGCGGGGATGATGGCGGTCTTCTCCGCCGTGCTGCTGCTCCCAGACTTTGGAGATTTCTTCTGCCCCTTCCCCACCGTGGGAGGAGTCACAGATGAGTCCACACTCCCCCCGGGACCCTTGTGAGCGGCTTTGCTGGCTGGAGTCTTCCCCCTCTCCCGCCGGGCACTGTCCAACTTCTGGTGCTTCACAGGGGGTGGACTGGCTGTGCTGTGGCTCCATGCCACACTGGCTGTCCTGGTGGCTGGTGCACTCCACATATCTGTGACAACAGGCACCACTGGTCCCGGAGATTTTTTGGCTGAGGTGCTAGTACGGGACCTATGAGTTGGAAGGGGGGGGAAATAGGTTAAGGGGGGACAGGAAAAGTTGTTTGGAGACACTGGTACGGGTAGATGGAGGGGGTTTGGGAGTGGAGGAAGAGGTGGTGGTTGTAGAAGGTGTAACTTTTGTCTATTTGGGTGCATGGGCTGAAGGCTGTCGTGAGGTGGATGGCTTTTGGGTGGGTGTGTGCCTGCGTTTGTGTATCTTCGGAGGGGGCGTCACAGACACACTGGGAGAGGACACAGGGGACGTATAAATGGTAGTGGGGGTGGTGAGTGCACGTGAGCGTGGTGTTGTGGTGGGTGTGCTGGTGCGGGACGTTGTGGCTGTAGTGGTAGTGCATGCAGGTGTGAGTGGAGACGAGACTGGGAGGTAGGAGGGAGACGACGAGGAGGGGGACACAGTGGAGGCAGTGGATGTTGGTGTGTCTGTATGTGAGTGATGCTTGTGTGAGTGCCTGTGGGATGTGTGGTGCTTATGTTTGCCTGAGCTTCCCTTGTGTGGTGAAGTGTGTGCAGGCTGGTCTGATGGTGTGCTTGGGATAGACTGGGGTACAGGGTCTTGGGTCTGGGTGGAGGAAGTTGGAGGGGGGAGGCTAAATACAGGGACAATGGCTGCCATCAGTGCTGAGGCCAGAGTTTGCAGGGTTCGATGAAGGGCAGCCTGACCAGAATGAATGCCCTCCAGGAATGCATTTGTGTGTTGCAATTCCCTTTCTACACCCTGGATGGCATTCAAAATGGTAGACTGCCCAACAGTGAGGGACCTGAGTAGGTCAATGGCCTCCTCACTGAGGGCAGCAGAGGTGACTGGGGCAGGGGCTGAGGTGCCTGGGGCGGAGGTGATGCCCACCCTCCTGGGTGAGCGGGCACGGGGCACACGCTGAGGGGCTTCTGGGAGGGCAGTGCTTGTAGGGGGGGTGGCGGCTGTACCTGTAGAAGTGGGGGGCACAGATTTTGCCGCCACCACAAGGTAGCTCCCATCGGAGGACGAGTCCGTGTCACTGGTTGCAGATCCTGTGACCGCCGTGGTGCTCCCCTCGCCCTCCGTCCCACTGGTGTATTCTGATTCCGAGGTGTGGCCCTTCATGGCCATGTGGGAAGCAGCTCCCTCGTGCTCCGGTGCCACTGTACCTCGGCCTGATGACGCTGATGCACACAAGAACAGGGAGACCACAAAAAGGGGGGGACGACAGAAGAAAGACAGGTTGAGTGCATGGCTTACCGCTACCGTTGGCGGACAATACAGACACAGCAGCCCCCTGCACTACGTCGCGCTGTTGGGCTCTACAGATGCAATTCCTGGGATATGGCCTACATGGCTATGGACGACATCTGCACACATAGATGACACAGGGGCATGAAAACCTGTACTTGCCACTCTACAGAGTTGGGGTGGGGTGCCACATGGCCTGCATTACGGAGGGGCCTAACCTATCAGAACTCGCCCTGGCCTAGGGAAACCCACAGCCCTCCTCCCCCATCCAGACACCTTCACTGCGTGCAAAGTCCGCTGAATGATGTTGTACTCACCCCCGTGTGTCTGCTGTGATGCCCTCAAGCGCCCATCCAACTCAGGGTAGGCCACCGCCAGGATCCGGAACATCAGGTGGGTCATGGTTCGACGGGCACCCCTCCCACGTTGGGAGGCCATCCCCAGCTGAGCCTCCGCCGTCTTCTTGTTGCAGCGGCGAATGTCCTTCCATCTTTTCCGGCAGTGGGTGCTCCGTCTGTGGTGGACCCCCAGGGTCCGGACGTCCTTGGCAATGGCACGCCAAATATCCTTCTTCTGGTGGGCGCTGACCTGCATGACATGTACAGGGGAAGAAGAGAAGTCATTACCAACTGCACCGTCTAAGTGAGTGGCCTACATCCCTACCCTTGCCATGTGGCACATGCATTCACAGTCCTTCATGCATGCAGAACTGTGCCCCCTTCATTCTTACCTCCAGCCCTCTCCACACAGGCATAGCCCATACAACTTGCTCCCTGTGTACTTACCTGTTGGTCTGGAGGACCGTAGAGTAGCGTGTACTGGGGGAGGACCCCGTCCACGAGCTTCTCCAACTCCTCTGCAATGAAGGCAGGGGCCCTTTCCCCGGACGCACAAGCCATTGTCTCTTCCAGACCGAGGTCACAGTAGCACTTGCAGTGTAGGTCCTCTCCTGTCGAAGATCAGGTATCGAGTGATTGAACAGATAGAAAATGGCAGTCACGTCCGCGGCGGTCACGTCCGCGGCGGTCACGTCCGCGGCGGTGCGTACCATCACCGCCGGCGTACATCGTCATTGGCTCCTGGGACCCATGGGGTCCCAGGAGACCATTGCAGCATTGCGTCGTGGTCTTCGACCGCCTACTGCGACGGTGTACAACGCCAGCTCAGTTACCTCACATCCCATTGTCTCACTTTAGAGGTCAGGCAGCCGCCATTTCAGGGGCCCACATGGCCTAATTACCAACTGCGTCACACATACCTAGGCCTTGTCTCACAACACAAATACAGGCCACATTTTGTGTATGAATGGTGTTCTGTGTAGACTGTGGGTACATACCTCTGAGTTGTTTGACTCTGTGGTCGCTGTTGTCCTTTCTAGGCACCATCCGCTGGGACATGTGAAGAGATGGCGGAATCCTCCGGTGTACCGACTGCTTGTGGACCTGTCGACAATGGAGGAAAGAAGTTTGATCATCACCTACAGGTTTGACCGTGCCACAATCCAGGAACTGTGTGCCCAGTTGGAGCCAGACCTGATGTCAGTTATCAGCTATCAGTGCTCCATTTCCTTGCAAGTGGGTCATTTCAAACTACAGTGGCCATGGCATCAGGGATGTCCCAGCCTATGTTTTCCAACGTGTTGTACAGAGTGTTGTCTGCCCTGCTGAAACACATGCGGAGCTACATCGTTTTCCCTCAGGTGGAGGATTTGCCTTCTATGCCCTTGGACATATCCCCAACATCATAGGTGCCATTGATGGGACCCATGTGGCTCTGGTCCCCCCCCCCCACAGCAGTGAACAGGTGTACAGGAACCGGAAGAGTTATCATTCCATGAATGTACAGATGGTATGTTTGGCAGACCAGTACATCTCCCAGGTAAATGCTATGTTCCCTGGCTCTGTGCATGACACCTACATCCTGCGGAATAGCAGCATCCCTTATGAGATGGGTCAACTCCAGAGGCACCATGTGTGGCTATTAGGGGACTCTGGTTACCCCAACCTGTCATGGCTACTGACCCCAGTGAGGAATCCCAGGACCAGGGCAGAGAAACGCTACAATGAGGCCCATGGGCGGACTAGGAGGGTAATCGAACGCACCTTCGGCATCCTGAAGGCCAGGTTCAGGTGCCTCCATATGACAGGTGGTTCCCTATTCTACTCACCAAAGAAGGTGTGCCAGATCATCGTGGCCTGCTGTATGCTTCACAACTTGGCTTTGCGACGACAGGTGCCTTTTCTGCAGGAGGATGGTCAAGATGACGGGGTTGTGGCAGCTGTGGAGCCTGTGGACAGTGATGAGGAGTAAGCAGAGGAAGAAGACATTGACAACACGGCCTCAGTTATCCAGCAATATTTCCAGTGACACACCGGTGAGAAAACATTCCTGCCTACTACAAGTACTTTCACACTTTTACCTCTATCCTGTCTGTCGATTTCAACCTGTATATGGTCACTGAGTTGTACATTTCCCATACGATTTCACAGGTGTGGTTTCCAACGTGTCATCTGCTTAGATTCCTCATGGACTTGAGATGTGTGACATAGGTATGTTGACATTACATTTGAAAACACATTTTGTCACTGTCATTGCTAATACACATTTTCGAAATCACAGACTGTCTCCAGATTGTTTTGTGCTTCAAGGGTGTTTATTGAAGTGCTAAATATTGGAGGGGGGTTGTAAAATGGTGAGGGGTGATGGTGGAGGAATGTCCATGGCAGAGTCCAGTCTATTAGTCTCACAGGTGCATTGCCCATATGGGCATATGAAGTGGAGCTGGGGCAGTTCCAATATGGACAGGGTTACAAAGTGGCACAGTAGGATGACAATCAGGGTGGTCTTATTTCTTGGCGGGTGTCTTGGCATCGTGCTCTGTCTTGTTCCTGGATCTCAGGGACCGCTTGCGGGGTGGTTCTCTGTCTGCAGGGGGTGGGGTGCTGGTGTGGCGGTCCTGCGGCGGTGCCTCCTGTCCACTAGCACCGGCGAAGGTGGTGGGCAGTTCATCGTCCATGCTAGTGTCAGGGGCCCCTTGGAGTGCCACAGTGTCCCTCCTGGTGTTAAGTATTTCCTTCAGCACCCCTACGATGGTGCCAAGGGCGGAGCTGATGGTTCTGAGTTCCTCCCTGAACCCCAAATACTGTTCCTCCTGCATGCGCTGGGTCTCCTGAAACTTGGCCAGGACCGTTGCCATCGTCTCCTGGGAGTGGTGGTATGCTTCCATGATGGAGGAGAGGCCTCGTGGAGAGTGGGTTCCCTTGGCCTGTCTGCCCCCTGTGGCACAGCAGCCCTCCCAGTTCCCCTGTGTTCCTGTGCCTCCGTCCCCTGGACCGTGTGCCCACTGTCACTACCCCCAGGTCTCTGTTGTTGTTGGGGTGGTGGGTTATCCTGGGTTCCCTGTAGTGGTGGACACACAGCTGATTGACGTGTCCTGGGCACGGAGGTAAGGGCCCGCTGGGTGGGTGCTGTGCTGGTGTTACCAGAGGGTGGAAGGTCTGTGGTGGGCTGTGCCTGTGTGAGGGGAACCGACTGTCCCGAGGCCCACGATGGTCCGGGCTGGTCATCTGGATCCAGTTGGACAGGGCTGCTGTCATCACTGTGGGCCTCTTCTGTGGGTGGGGTGGAGATGTCTGGACACTCCTGTCTGGTGACGTTGAGTAGTGGTCCTGCAGGGGTGTAAAAGCATGATTATTGCATCTTTGTGTGTCATGGTGTGCAATGGGTGGGTGACCGTGTACCCCAGTGCTAGCATTCCTGTGTGGGGGCTTGTGTGATGATGGTTGAGGGGGGTGTTATAGGTATGTGCAGTGGGCATGCTTTAGTGATGGGTGTCCATGCTTTGTTTTGTCATGCAGGGCTTGGTGTTGGGATGTGTGGTTTGTGTTATTAGTACATTTGTGAGGAGTTGGAGTGATAGGGGATGGGGCGAGGATTGGGGTCTGTGATAGCATGCAGGTAGGGTGGAGGATATGATAGTTAAGATTTGACTTACCATAGTCCATTCCTCCGCCGACTCCTGCGAGGCCCTCTGGATGCAGAATCACCAAGACCTGCTCCTCCCATGTTGTTAGTTGTGGGTGAGGAGGTGGGGGTCCGCCGCCAGTCCGCTGTACCGCGATGTGGTGTCTTGAGACCACGGAACGCACCTTCCCCCGTAGGTCGTTCCACCTCTTCCTGATGTCGTCCCGATTTCTTGGGTGCTGTCCCACTGCGTTGACCCTGTCCACTATTCTTCGCCATAGCTCTATCTTCCTAGCTATGGAGGTGTGCTGCACCTGTGATCCAAATAGCTGTGGCTCTACCCGTACGATTTCCTCCACCATGTCCCTGAGCTCCTCCTCCGAGAACCTGGGGTGTCTTTGCTGTGATGTGTGGGGTGGTGTGTGTGGTGATAAGTGTGGTGATATGTAGTGGTGTGGTGTTTTGTGCGTGGCAGTTGTGTGGATGATGGTGTTGTGGCTGCTAGTTTGTTGATGGTGGTGTCTCTCTCTGGCCTTCTCTCTGTAATGGTGGTCGTAGGGGTTTGTGGGTGATGTGGGTGTATGTTTTATATTGTATTGGGTGTGTGGGAGTGGTGTGTGTATGTGTATCAGGTGTGTGTATTTCACATTGTCCAATGTGGTGGTGTTTTGGAGATGTGTGTGTATTTTGAGCGCGGCGGTGTGTACCGCCAATGGAATACCGCGGTTGAAAGACCGCCGCGTGGATTCGTGGGTCGTGATAGCAAAGGCGTATTTCTGTTGGCGTGATGGTGGAGGTTTTGTTTTTGCCAGTTTATCTCTGACCTTTGGTGTGGCAGACTTGTGTGGGTGTCTGAATTTTGTCGGATTTCGATATGTGGGTCGTAATGGCTGTGGCAGAATTCCGCGGCCGCGGCGGTGTGTTGGCGGTCTTCTGCACGACAGTAAGCGGCTTTTACCGCCAATGTTGTAATGACCCCCTAAGGGTTTCCAAGATACCCCACTCCAAGACCCTGAAAAGTAGGAGTAAAGTTACCCTACTTCCCCAGAAACACACTAAAGTCGTGATAGGAGATTCTGCAAAGACCACAACTGACTTCAAAGCACTGAAGACAGATTCCTGGATCTGAGGACCTCCAAAGGAAGGGGACCAAGTCAAAGAGTCACCAAAGTGTCCAGTGGGGGCAGGAGCTCACTAAACCTCGGATGAAGGTGCAAAATGTCTGCCTCTGGGTGGAAGAAGCTGAAGATTCTGCAACAACGGAAGATACCAGGAACTACTACTTTGTACAGAAGATGTTGCACGGTATGCTAGAGGATGCAGAGTTGTTTGCACGCAGAAAGACTGCAAACAAGCCTTGCTAGCTGCAAAGGTCGTGGTTGAAGAAAATGTGTGCTGCCCGGGCCCAGGAAGGACCTGGAGGTCGTCCCTTGGAGGAGGAGACAGATGGTGCGCTCAGCAACACAGACAGCCCACGCATAAGCAGACAGCATCCGCAGAAGTACTTGAACACGGGTTCAAGAAAACTGAGCACAGCCGTCATATCAACACCACAAAAGAGGTTCTCACGGAGCCGGTGTTCAACTCAGCGAGTTGAGTAATGCAGGACGGAGTGCTGGGGACCTGGGCTAGGCTGTGCATAAAGGATTCCATGCGAAAGTGCACAGAATCCCTAGCAGCTGCAGTTCATGCAGTACACAGGATTACTGTCTGGCGTGGGAAGGCAAGCACTTACCTTCACCAAATTTCAAGATTGACCACTGGACTGTCGGGGTCACTTGGATCCAGCTCCTGTGTTCCAGGGACCATGCTCGTCACAATGAGAGGGGACCTAGAGGACCGGTGAAGCAGAAGTTTGGTGCCTGCGTTAGCAGGGGGAAGACTCCATCGACCCACAGGAGATTTCTTCTTGACTTCCAGTGCAGGGTGAAGGCAGACAGCCCCCAGAGCATGCACCACCAGGAAAAAGTCAAGAAAGCCGGCAGGATTAGGCGCTACAATGTCGCTGGTAGTCTTCTTGCTACTTTGTTGCAGTTTTGCAGGTGTCCTGGAGCATTCAGCAGTCGATGCTTGGCAGAATTCAAAGAGGGAGATGCAGAGGAACTCTGGTGAGCTCTTGCATTCGTCATCTGAAGAGAAGCCCACAGGAGAGACCCTAAATAGCCCTCAGAGGAGGATTGGCCACCTAGTCAGGTAAGCAGCTATCAGGAGGGGTCTCTGACATCACCTGCTGCACTGGTCACTCAGAGGCCTCCATTGTGCCCTCACACCTCTGCATTCAAGATGGCAGAGGTGTGGGACACACTGGTGGAGCTCTGGGCACAAATAATTACCCTCTTCCTACCATCCTTCAGTCTGAGGGCCAATCAAAGCTATCCTCAGTAGGGAGGTTGGGGACAGGGCCCAGCATGTTACCAGATCCTGAACACAATCCCACAAGCTAAACTTCCTCACAGCCAGCCAGCACTCCATTGCCCTGTGTGCAACCCTCCTGCAGTGCAAAGTGGAGGAAGCACACCACACACAAACCCATAGGCAGTCAACCAATCTACTTTTAATAATCCATAGCCTTGTGCACTAGCCGTTGGCCATAGGGCCAGGCATCTGACTAGGCCAGGTAAACATCCTGATCTGTTCAGCCAACCCCTTCTACACCTGGACTACGGCTGTGCACAACGGGGGTTAGCCAAAGGGCCTGGCAATTGTTTGTTTCACCTGTACTGCAGCACCAGCTGCAGGTGAGCACCACTGCTACACATGGTCTTTGGCCACAGGACCTGCCCTCTGTTAGGTCCTATGTCCAATCCTCACAGATGACCAAACTACTGATGTGAATGGTCTTTGGCTGTATGCAGCGGGAAGTTGTCCGCTGGACTAGTCTCTGGCCAGGCCTATGCCTAACCCCCCTTGGACAGGCAGTCTCCAGCAGTGCACGCCCAAAAGCTGTGTGCAGGTGTGTTGCCCTCAAGGCCTGGCACTGTTTATAAACACATGTGGCCTCACATACTACATCATTCATGACATGCTCTGTGACATCATTGATAACATTACTGATTGTAGGAGGCTGGCCTGGTTTGTAGTTGGTTCCTTGGGTACTTACACCTTATACCAGGTCCAGTTATCCCTTTTTAGGGAAATGTAGTAGTGTTCTAGCAGCTTAGGGTGATAGAGGTAGCTGTAGCAGAGCAGCTTAGGCTGAACTAGGAGACATGCAAAGCTCCTGCAATACCACTATAGTTACACAGAACTTATACACAAGTAAAAAATACTCAGTGTTACCAAAAATAAAGGTAGTTTATTTTAGTGACTGTAGGAGGCTGGACTGGCTTGTAGTGAGTACCAAGGGGTACCAACACCTTGCACCAGGCCCAGGTATCCCTTATTAGTGTATAGTGGTGTCTAGAAGCTTAGGCTGATAGAAAAGGTAGCTTAGCAGAGCAGCTTAGGCTGAACTAGGAGACAAGTGAAGCTCCTACAGTACCACTAGTGTCATATGCACAATATCATAAGAAAACACAATACACAGATATACTAAAAATAAAGGTACTTTATTTTTATGACAATATGCCAAAAGTATCTCAGTGAGTACCCTCAGTATGAGGATAGCAAATATACACAAGATATATGTACACAATACCAAAAATATGCAGTGTAGTATTAGAAAACAGTGCAAACAATGTATAGTTACAATAGGATGCAATGGGGACACATAGGGATAGGGGCAACACAAACCATATACTCCAAAAGTGG
Source organism: Pleurodeles waltl (assembly GCF_031143425.1). Taxonomy (NCBI): domain Eukaryota; kingdom Metazoa; phylum Chordata; class Amphibia; order Caudata; family Salamandridae; genus Pleurodeles; species Pleurodeles waltl. The sequence goes on from NC_090447.1 coordinate 593,906,861, forward strand.
AATGCGAACCACGAATGGACCCCAAACCTATGTGACCTTGTAGAGGGTCGCTGGGACTGTAAGAAAACAGTGAGGGTTAGAAAAATAGCCCACGCCAAGACCCTGAAAAGTGAGTGCAAAGTGCACTAAAGTTCCCCAAAGAGCACAGAAGTCGTGATAGGGGAATTCTGAAGGAAAGACCAAAACCAGCAATGCAACAACGATGGATTTCCAAAAGTCGAGAGTGGGCAGATGCCCAGGAAATGCCAGCTGTGGGTGCAAAGAAGCTGCTACTAGGCAGTAGAAGCTGAGGATGCTGCAGGAATGGCAAGGGCTAGAAACTTCCCCTTTGGAGGATGGATGTCCCACGCCGTGGAGAGTCATGCAGAAGTGTTTTCCTGAAGAAAGACTGCAAACAAGCCTTGCTAGCTGCAAGTCATGCGGTTAGGGTTTTTGGATGCTGCTGTGGCCCAGGAGAGACCAGGATGTCGCCAATTGCGTCAGGGGACAAGGAGCCCTCTCAGAAGCAGGCAGCACCCGCAGAAGTGCCAGAACAGGCACTACAAAGTGGAGTGAAACGGTGCTCACCCGAAGTTGCACAAAGGAGTCCCACGCCACCGGAGGACAACTCAGGAGGTCGTGCAATGCAGGTTAGAGTGCCGTGGACCCAGGCTTGGCTGTGCACAAAGTATTCCCTCTGAAAGTGCACAGGAGCCGGAGTAGCTGCAAAAGACGCGGTTCCCAGCAATGCAGTCTGGCGTGGGGAGGCAAGGACTTACCTCCACCAAACTTGGACTGAAGAGTCACTGGACTGTGGGAGTCACTTGGACAGAGTTGCTGGATTCAAGGGACCTCGCTCGTCGTGCTGAGAGGAGACCCAGGGGACTGGTGATGCAGTTCTTTGGTGCCTGCGGTTGCAGGGGGACGATTCCGTCGACCCACAGGAGATTTCTTCAGAGCTTCTAGTGCAGAGAGGAGGCAGACTACCCCCACAGCATGCACCACCAGGAAAGCAGTCGAGAAGGTGGCAGGATCAGCGTTACAGAGTTGCAGTAGTCATCTTTGCTACTTTGTTGCAGTTTTGCAGGCTTCCAGCGCGGTCAGCAGTCGATTCCTTGGCAGAAGGTGAAGAGAGAGATGCAGAGGAACTCTGATGAGCTCTTGCATTCGTTATCTAAGGAATTCCCCAAAGCAGATACCCTAAATAGCCAGAAAAGAGGGTTTGGCTACTTAGGAGAGAAAATAGGCTAGCAACACCTGAAGGAGCCTATCAGAAGGAGTCTCTGACGTCACCTGCTGGCCCTGGCCACTCAGAGCAGTCCAGTGTGCCAGCAGCACCTCTGTTTCCAAGATGGCAGAGGTCTGGAGCACACTGGAGGAGCTCTGGGCACCTCCCAGGGGAGGTGCAGGTCAGGGGAGTAGTCACTCCCCTTTCCTTTGTCCAGTTTCGCGCCAGAGCAGGGCTGAGGGGTCCCTGAACCGGTGCAGACTGGCTTATGCAGAAATGGGCACCATGTGTGCCCATGAAAGCATTTCCAGAGGCTGGGGGAGGCTACTCCTCCACTGCCTTCACACCATTTTCCAAAGGGAGAGGGTGTAACACCCTCTCTCTGAGGAAGTCCTTTGTTCTGCCTTCCTGGGCCAAGCCTGGCTGGACCCCAGGAGGGCAGAAACCTGTCTGAGGGGTTGGCAGCAGCAGCAGCTGCAGTGAAACCCCGGGAAAGGCAGTTTGGCAGTACCCGGGTCTGTGCTAGAGACCCGTGGGATCATGGGATTGTGCCAACAATGCCAGGATGGCATAGAGGGGGGAATTCCATGATCATAGACATGTTACATGGCCATATTCGGAGTTACCATTGTGAAGCTACACATAGGTAGTGACCTATATGTAGTGCACGCGTGTAATGGTGTCTCCGCACTCACAAAGTCTGGGGAATTGGCCCTGAACAATGTGGGGGCACATTGGCTAGTGCCAGGGTGCCCACACACTAAGGGGCATATTTATACTCCGTTTGCGCCGGAATTGCGTCGGTTTTTTTTACGCAATTTAGACGCAAAACTAACTCCATAGTTATACTTTGGCGTTAGACGTGTCTAGCGCCAAAGTCCATGGAGTTAGCGTCATTTTTTAGCGTGGACACCTACTTTGCGTTAATTATATGCAAGGTAGGCGTTCCCGTCTAAAAAATCGACTCCGAGGCATGTGCGTCGGATTTATACTCCCGGGCAAAAATTACGCCCGGGAGTGGGCGGGTCAAAAAAAATGACGTACAGCCGCTTTTGCGACGTTTTTTAGCGCCTGGAAAAGGCAGGCGTTAAGGGACCTGTGGGCTCTGAAGGAGCCCAGAGGTGCCCTCCCATGCCCCCAGGGACACCCCCTGTCACCCTTGACCACCCCAGGCTGGAGGGACCCATCCCAGGGACATTTAGGTAAGTTCAGGTAATTTTTTTTTTTTTTTTTTTTTTGTGGCATAGGGGGGCCTGATTTGTGCCCCCCTACATGCCACTATGCCCAATGACCATGCCCAGGGGACAGAAGTCCCCTGGGCATGGCCATTGGGCAAGGGGGCATGACTCCTGTCTTTGCTAAGACAGGAGTAATTTCTATGGGGGTTGGGAGTGAAAAAAAATGGCGCAAATCGGGTTGAGGCGAAAAAATTGCCTCAACCTGACTTGCCCCATTTCTTGACGCCCAAGCCCCATATCCCCCTACGCCGGCGCTGCCTGGTGTACGTCGTTTTTTTTAACGCACACCAGAAGGCGCCGGCGGCTAACGCCAGCTAACGACATTCAATAAATACGGCGCCCGCATGGCGATCCAGAATGGCGTTAGCCGGCGCAAATTTTTTTGACGCAAAACTGCGTTGGCGCAGTTTTGCGTCAAAAAGTATAAATATGGGCCTAAGTAACTTAGCACCCAACCTTTACCAGGTAAAGGTTAGACATATAGGTGACTTATAAGTCACTTAAGTGCAGTGTAAAATGGCTGTGAAATAACGTGGACGTTATTTCACTCAGGCTGCAGTGGCTGGCCTGTGTAAGAATTGTCAAAGCTCCCTATGGGTGGCAAAAGAAATGCTGCAGCCCATAGGGATCTCCTGGAACCCCAATACCCTGGGTACCTCAGTACCATATACTAGGGAATTATAAGGGTGTTCCAGTATGCCAATGTAAATTAGTAAAATTGGTCACTAGCCTGTTAGTGACAATTTGAAAGAAATGAGAGAGCATAACCACTGAGGTTCTGATTAGCAGAGCCTCAGTGAGACAGTTAGTCATAACACAGGTAACACATACAGGGCACACTTATGAGCACTGGGGCCCTGGCTGGCAGGGTCCCAGTGACACATACAACTAAAACAACATATATACAGTGAAATATGGGGGTAACATGCCAGGCAAGATGGTACTTTCCTACAGTGACACAAGGCCAAAAATATCTTAGCGGCAATACTCCTTCTGGAGGTAAGTATTATACACAATATATCCACTAGACACCAAAACAAGGTAAGTAATTAGTCATAGGATAGTGCAAACAATAGAAAATACCAACCAGCTAACATTTTCACATAAATATTAAGGGCCCCGTTATGAGGCTTTGATTATAACAAAACAGTTTGGTATTATTCCTAAATATGTAGGGAAGACAAATATGTGCTTTGTAACACTATTTTAATAATGAGAAGATGCACATGTTAAATTTAGGAAAGCAGTCAGTTTGAAACTAGTGGATCCTTCAATATCTGCAAACACATGCCTCACCAAAAGGTACAAAGCCTGCAAATTAATCTATTAAAAAGCCCAAAAGGACAGTTTCTAATCTCACACCATGACAATGCTACGCATGTTTGAACTGAAATGTACAGCCTTCTATCATTTGAAGTGGAATACTCATCTTTAGGTGGCAAATTTGATTTTCGTTTTCCTATTTCTTTCTGTGATTCCATTTTGTGATGTTTAGGCACTTCTAAAAAATATATTTTCAGTAGTACATTTTCGTGTCTAGTCATAGCCTGTTGTGTGTTAGATTTTAGTTATATTGAAATTGACAATGAGCCAGATTTAGAGTTTGGTAAAGGGGTTACTTCATCACAAGTGTGGTGATATTTCGACCCCCTTATTACAAGTGCCTTACATTCTACAGCACTTGTAATAATGTAGATGGGACATCTGTCGTGTATGTGAAGGAGTAAACCCATTTGCCAATTTCTAATCAGGTTAATTATTCTATGCTAGTAGTGCCGTATAGAAGGCTGCATGACCCCATAGGTGGATTCAGAACACTGGGCTATAAAAAACTGTTTAGGAGAAAGAGAGAATTAATGACAACCGTTTTGAAAACAAACAGAAAGTTGGCAGCATTCGCTGACGTTTTTCTAGTTGTCTTTAAGTCTGTGTAACATTCAATTTCATGCAGCCATGTGTTTTCTGAAATTCATGTCTTGGGTCAGCAGCAGATACTTTTTGGTCTGCGGAAAATAGCTCAATTCTGATATAACCTGGACTATTCTCCTAGTAGTCCATATGGATCTGACAGATGCCATTGTACCTCATTCTAGAGTCCACTGTCAACTAGTTCATTGCAGTCTGGGAAGTCTGAATAATGTCCCTCTTATTCATATTTATATGCCAGCCTATGTGCCTTCTTTTAATCTTATTCATGCATGCTGGGAAATGTAGTAGAAGGCCTACATGTGCTGAGTTCACTTAACTTGAACTTTGACGGGTGGCTATGTTGATGACTGTTGTTTTCCTTTTTTCTGCAAGTAGGCATAATGATTCTATGACCTAAACATCCATAAAATAGGGACCACTACTTGTTGCTGTGTTAATAACACCTGGAAATCAGCGTGGTCTGTGGCCGGACATGAGCGGTGTAGTGTTGGGGGCCCTAGGCCCTCATGCCACTAAAATAACTGATGCAGACACAGTAGCATAGTAGTTAGAACTGGCCATTGGCACATTCGCCCGGCCCTTTTTATTGGCAGGGTCACCTGACTGGTGACGCCTGTGTTGGGTGGAAGGGGGGGTATGCATGTACGACCAGCCCTCAGCCGAGTGGCTGGCATAAACACTAGAATGTGTCCAGCAGGACACTACAAGCGGCATCCTGGTGAGCCCCTGCCAGGGACTCCCATCTCTGGCTGCCACTTGGTTCAAGCATGAGCTCCTGATGTGAGCAGGATCAGTTCCAGTGGAATAAAGGTTTAGGAAGAGGGTGGGCTATCTCTCCAACAGTGAGCCCTGAACATTGCAGAAGAAATATTTTGCACTTCCAAGATGATCTCTTATTGGCTTCCAGTGCAGAGTGAAAGCAGACAGCCCTCAGAGCATGCACCACCAGGAAACAGTCAAGAAAGCCAGCAGAATGAGGCGCTGCAATGTTGCTGGTAGTCGTCTTGCTATTTTGTTGTGGTTTTGCAGGCTTCCTGGAGCAGTCAGCGGTCGATCCTTGGCAGAAGTCAAAGAGGGAATTGCAGAGGAACTCTGGTGAGCTCTTGCATTCGTTATCTGAGGAATAGCCCAGAGGAGAGACCCTAAATAGCCCAAAAAGGAGGTTTGGCTACTGAGAAAGGAGGCGTGGCTACTACGAGAGGTAAGCACCTATCAGGAGGGGTCTCTGACGTCACCTGCTGGCACTGGCCACCAAGAGCTGTCCATTGTGCCCCAACACCTCTGAATCCAAGATGGCAG